>NC_067493.1:12864856-13464856 GCF_947179515.1 Apodemus sylvaticus | reverse complement strand
GTCAAATATTGAGCAAATATCACTTCATTCTAACCCTTCAAGCTCCTCAGGGCTCCTCACAGACACCATCTCCACATTACTTGCATTTTTTATCCTCTCTTGATCCAAGTCTTCTCTCCCGATGCTTTTTGTACCTCTCCTCATGGTTCCACTCTTTCACTTTCTGTCTCTATAGCTACCTGTCCTAGAATAGGAAATCCCACCATCTCTCTTCTAAAGCTCTGGATTGGCTCATTGGCCTTTATTGACGAGGCCGAGAATGAATGAGGAGCAATGAGCATCTAAGAATAAACAACAGATCTATGTCAGGATGGAACCCAGATAGTGGGATAGAAAAACCAGCATTAGAAATAACACAAGAGTAAACCTTACACAGGGTACAAAAACAATATGCCTACAGATCAGAGCACATTCACGGTGTTCCCAGCCAACCATACACCAGAATCTTTGCTCTATACTCTTTTGTTTTTAGCTGCTGTTGATACAACTAGTACTATTGACTCCATTTTGTTTTTGGCTTGGGGACAGATGGAGCCCTGAAGCACATGCAGGCTTCAAAATCTTAGTCTCCTCTGCCCTGGCATCTCGAGTTCGAGTCACAGCTGTGCTGGTTAGTTGTCAACTTGATATGGCATCTGGGAAGTTAGATTTGACAGTCATGGGGAAGAGGCTTGAAGATCAGCCAAGGAAATATCTCCATTTTTTTGCTTTCAGGCAAGGGTGTGCTTCCTTTTCTTGACTAATGATTGACATGGGAGGGCTCAGCTCACTGTAGGAGGTGCTACTCCGTGGCACATGGTTTTGGGTTGCAAAAGAAATCAAGCTTAGAGGCCAAGTGGAGCAAGCAAATAAGCAGTGCTCCCTGTGGCCTCTGCTTCAGCTCCTGCCTCCAGGTTCCTACCCTGAGCTCCTGCCCTGGCTTCTTTTTGTGAATGGACTGTGATGGGGAAATAGAAGTAAAATAAATATTTTCCTCCCTAAGCTGTTGTTGTTCAGTGTTTTATCACAGCTATAGAAACCTAAGGATTGTGGCAGGTAAAGGTTGCCTTGCCCAGCAAGATCCATCGTGATTGGTCTTCCCTCCTCCTTGAATAATAGTCTCTGGACACTTCACAGATTAATCTTCGTTTTTGATCCTGTCTGTCTGTCGCCACTAAGAAGAGATCTCTTCCATCTGTTCTGATGCCCCTCTGGGAAAGAAAATGCCATGTGTCAAGAAGCCAGTGCCCATAAAAACCCTCCAGCCAGTTTAAGCAGCCAAGAGTCATGGCAGGAATAGTTCTTATGTCAGGCCTATCTGGAGTTCATTCCTGGATTAGATTCTGTCTTGTGGCTGATGCTCTAGCATCTCAAATGCTGCTCAACCTCTTTCTCTAGATGATTCATTCCCTCATAATATTAAAGGACATAATTTTAAAGTTTCTAAGAAAACAAATGAGAGTCATAGCATTTATTTCCTTTCATTTAATTCCTGTGGGCATTGTGCTACCCATGCCTTTGTGCCATGTGAATGCAGTTCCTGTTGAGGCCAGAAGAGGGCATGGGATACCCTGAACTAGATTACATCAGGTTGTGAGCCTTCATGGGGGTGCTGGGAACTTAACCTGGGTCCTTGGAAGAGCAGCCAGTGCTCTACGTCCTTGAGCCATCTCTCCATCCTTTAAGTGCAAACACTTAGAGAAAACTGCAGGTGCCCTCCTTAGGTGTCCAGTACCTTTCAGTTATTTAAAGGCCCTACATGAGTGCATACTGCTAGGCCAGGATAGGTTACCTCGTCTTAGCAATTTATGGTACAATTAAGACACCTTACACATTTAGCGCTGGTGACAGGAAAACTTTTTTAGGGCCAAAATTATATCACATACACATCATAGCATACTGTTTGCTTGAAGATAATAGATATAGAGAGGACAAACACAATGACAGTTTCTCTCTGAATGGTATTGATGAGGAAAAGCAGAAATCCAGAAAATGTAACTGGCCGTTTCGTATGTTGGGAGTCCAGGTATAATGCAGACTTTTATACACTCATAAAATGGCACTCACTTGTTTTTTATCATCTATTAAGCTGACACAGAACCATATAAACTTGTGTAAGATATATAAAGTTCAGACACACAGCCTCATCCATTGCTAGTCACAGGGGAACAGGGTATTAAAGCAATTGCTTATATAGATCATTTCAAATACCTCGAGAGATAGTTAAACAAAGCTTGGTAAGATAATTCCTAAATAGCCAAAGGCATTGGAAAATCAGTGAAAAACATAATTTTTGTAACATAATGATTGTTTTTTTTTTATTTCAAACCTTTTTACTGGTTCTTTGTGAATGTCACATCATGCACCCCAATCCAACTCATTTCCCTGTCCCCTCATACATGCCCTCCATCCTTGCAAACTGCACCCCCAACAGAGAAGAAAATCTTTGTGGAAGTTTTATTGTGTCACAGTGTGCCCCACAATGTACTCTTTTGTTCACAATTCTTTGCTTGCAAGGGTTCCTGACTCCCTCACACACACACACACACACACACCACCAGGGGAAGCTCTCCTGCCCTGCCCCAGCTGGGCCATCCAGTGCAGCAGCCGGCCAGGGGCAGAGCAGCTCTCCTGCTCTCATGGCTTCTGTGGCTGGCTCATCTGCAATCTTCACCACCAGGCTCATCTCTACTGTGCTACCTGAAGTACGTTCTGAAATTCTCTCACAAGTACTGCATCTGACTAGGTGCGGGGTCAGCTCTCTTGCTCTCCTGTTCCCAGGACCAGCTCTCCCTCAATGTTCAGGTCAGGGGCGAGATCAATACTGCACAGACCTCAGACATTAACACATTCATGAGAGGTAACCCAGACCAGGGATATCAGCCTGGACCTTTGGTGGTAACACAACCCTGCTACTGCAGGGTTAATCCTTGGCCCTTGCTGGCAGTATAGTCCAGGGACCCAGGTGGCATCATTGGCTACCCACATCAGGCTGTTCCTCACTACACTCAAGTCTCCACTTCTGCCTCTTTTCATTGTGTACACATTCTTCTTGCTACGCTTATTGGGGATTGGGTCCTTGAGTGTCTGGGGTCGTATTGGGAGTGTTCTGCCCCATTTATGCATTATGACGCTGGACACGGGTCATCGGGCCTCCTTCTACCCCACGTGTGGTGATCATCTTAGGCTAGTTCCTCTTTTGGGCCCCATTGGGGCTGGACTGCTGGTTGGCTAAGGCTTGCTTCTTGCTTGGCCGCTCAGGTGGCCCCAGGCAGGGGTCATATGTCTCAGGCTCACTCCCACCCTAGACCTGCAGTTCCAGGCAAGGTTTGTTTCATGGAGTGCTAGGCTACTAATCATTCAGGAGGTCACAGGGCAGAACACTGAGGATAGACATAGCCTCTCTCCTCTCTACCACATATTCAAGCACATGTGACACAGCAGCCATGCATGCAATGTCTCTAGGGACAGGAGGTTTTATGTGCCACACAGGCACAATCCTGGGTATGGGGGTGTGTGCACATGTGTGCATATGTGGGCCATAGCGCTGACTCGGGTGTCATTCCTCAGGGACTATTTGGGGGGACCAAGATCCTTCACTGACCTGAAACTGCCTAAGGCTGATCTGCTAGCTAGGGATCCACTCATCCTGGTTTCCTATCTAACACCAAGTCCAGCTTTTGTCTGTTTTTTTTAAATGGCTTCTGGGAATCAAACTCAGGCCCTCACGTTTGCATGATAAGTGCTTTACCAACTGAGCCATCTCTTTAGCACCCAGTTATCAGACCAGACTGTGAAGCCTGGATCATTTTCCATCCTCTGTACCATCAGTAAAAGATGCATAGGGAAGGCTATGCCTTCCTCTGATGCTTCAGAAGGCCAGTCAACTAAGGAACTTCAATTATTGGCCAATAGCCAATGGCTGGATGGTGAGAGAAAGACAGGTTCCCTTAACTAGGACACAAGAGAGAGGATCAGAGAATTGCCATGCTGCTGTAGGAGACAATAGATTAGTAGTGCAGGAGAGAGAACCAGTAAGTTGCTATTGGCTACTCTCCCAGTTGGGCCTGGGGTAGCAGGCAAAGGCTTAAAACTTCCCAACTATTGAGCAAGATGGCATACTAAAAATAAGCTAATATGTGTGAATGTGTGTGTGCGTGCACACGTGTGTGTGTGTGTGTGTGTGTGTGTGTGTAGTTCTGCTGCTAGGCTGGTGACTGGAGGAGTATGACCCTCCACCCTTGAGAAGCATAAAATGGGGTAGCCAAACGCGATGCTATAGAAAGTTACATCTCCAATCTTGGGCCATGGTCACTCATATTTAGTGTAGTTAATACACATCAAATTATACACTTCGATATCCTGCCTCATATTATTTACAACAAAATGCTAAAAGAGTGGTATTAGCACAAGAACAAGTTCTCAGCACAAATGAGATTTAGTTGCCACAGAAGGACTGGGCAGAGGTAAGGAATAAAGACAGGAGATGGATGATTGTTTCAGGAAATATTAAAAAACACCAGCAGTCTTCCTGTGGTACTGCTGGCAACTCTTTGCCCCGGTGCAGTCTCTGGGCTGCTGCCTCTAGACCAGTCACATCAGCAAGTGACCACAGCATTCCCAGCATGATTCCATTCCCTGAAGAGGAGGGAGAAAGGGAAGGGAACAAGGCAGAGGAGGGAGGGATATTTTCCCAGAGGGACAAGGACCATCTCTGCTTAGAAAGGACAAAGACTTGGCCCATAGAAAAATGAGAGTTTGTAAAGGTAAAATTTAAAACCTCAGGTTAGATATATGTGTTTAATTTTGACTGGATATGTTTATAAGGGTAGCCAAAGGGAGCTTTTGATTCCTGGACTTCAGTACTTTGACAGCTTGATACTAGTAGTCAATCTTAGGAGGGAAGTGGTCAAATAGGGAACAGATCTTGGGGGCTAGTTTTAGGAATGCAATCTAGTGGTTTTTAGCAAGGCATAGGTGATGGGGGAGAAGCGCATGACGGGCCAGAGCCAGATTTGACATGCTCAGGCTAGCTAGAGCCCTTTCAAAATGTATTTTCCCCAGCAATCATGCTCACAGAAAATGTATCCATTTCAGCATGGACAAAATATATGTGTTCATATGAACCAAAGCCTGGAAATCGTGGAAAACTAATATCTACAGACAGGGCAATTCTGGATTAATAGTTTAAGTTTAATGGTCAAAATATATGTGTTCATATGAACCAAAGCCTGGAAATCGTGGAAAACTAATATCTACAGACAGGGCAATTCTGGATTAATAGTTTAAGTTTAATGGTCAAAAGAAAGTTTAGAAAATTTCTTAGCCATTAAAAATATTTTAACAATTTAATTTCCATTTAAATTCAAGATATTAATCATCTCTCCACTAAGGCCCATAAGCAGGTAACTTCCAAAGCTTTCAATTCCATAATACATATTTGAAAAGATCAAACCCAAACCACTACAGTGGGATGTACAGGACCTTGAAATTCACATTTTAAGCAGTGAGGATTGTGTGAGGGAGTCATCTACAACTAGTTGTCCTGCAGTCTTGAATTCTACAGGAAAGTCTAACTTCTTACATCTTAGCTAAACTCTAAGGAAAAGAAAAAAAACTAGACAAAAGCAAAAGTTCTGATTTGGCAAATATGTACTCTAAAGTCATTCCACACACCATCATTCATCCCTACACTTTCTCAGCAGGCGCCATACTGACAGCAACCCCCAATCCCTGATATGTACTGTTTGGTGGGTCCCTCAGACCTGCATAGGGACATTCATTTATCCACTCCCCTGCTGTCCGCAGTGTTCAGGTGGAATGTGCAGATTGATCCCTAAGCGGCCAGTTTCAAATGGTATCATCCTCTAAACCATGACCCCGCAGATGACAGCTAGACCGCCTGCCACCATCACTTCTAGCTACTGCTCCTTCTCTGCTCTCTGTGCTGAACAGGCCTCCATTGTTCACCCAGGAAGCCAACCTGCAGCCTGTGTGGGGTTTCAAGCTGGCTACTGGAACCTTGGGTCTCCAGTCCTCAGAGCCAGTGGACACCCCAGTGCAGGGACAAGAACTATACAGCTCAATTCTTGAGACAAGGACTAACCTGTTGTATAGAAACTTTCCCCAAGCCAAATGCCTAGGTGGCCAGTGATGGGGGGCATCATCAGAGCCCACATGAACGGCCCTAGACCCTGGAAGGGGCCTGGACAATGCTCAATAGTTGCTGGCATCTCACATGCTCAAGATGAGGACTGAGTCAGCCATTTTTGCTGGTGACTCCTGGATTTGTCCCATGGAGTGTTCCCTATACCTAGTAAACAGTAAGACAGCATGCAACCCAATTCCCACAGACGAAATGTGTAAAATGTCCGTGGGCTCAGCCTGGTCATTTGTGGATCACCCCTAGAATTGGGGAAAAGCCTGGCAATTCTTTATGAAAACCATCTGTTAAAACATGGTGCAGTGTGTCCACACAGCTTTGGGCTCAGGAATGGCAAAAACGAGTGCCTTTACATTTAAACTGACTTTCTCCTCTTTATGGTTCTGATATCCAGTGTGACCAAGGAGAAACCCAGAAAGTAGAGACCTCTGTCCATGAGCCCTGATATGACTCATCTAGAATCCACCTGTTAGAGGCACTGCTGAGCCCAGAACCTCCAGGTCACAGTCACATAGTTTACATTGTTCCCTGCTTTTGGTATTTGACTATTTTCTGCAACATCAGTGGCTTGATTTCCCTGATTCCAGGGTGGCCTGTGAGGGTTCCATTCCTGTGATTGACCTGTTTCACTCAGAGATGCAGTTCACAGGTAGACAAGAGTAGATTGTATCACTTAGGAAATGAACTATATCATTTAAGATGAGTAAAGACTTAATTTTTATTACTATCAAAACATAAATAAAAGCACAACAGTGAAAACAACAATATAAAAGAAAGAATCCAACAAAATAAAAGAAAATATCTCTGCAGAAAAAAAGCTTAGGCAGGAACCACGGCTGGGTATAAATCAGCAGATAATTCCCCTAGCTATATGTCAACCTCAGGCAGAGGGAAAAAACACTCTGGTGCACCTAATTGCACAACGGCAGGTAGAAATACATGCCTTGCAGCTGAAACATCTGCAACCATATCTACAGGTGGCTGTGTATCAGCTGATGTGGGCAAAGCTGGATCTGAAGTTGGAAGCTGCACTAGACTGTCTTCTGGCTCAAATGGTTCTACAGGTGTTGTTTCCAAGAGCGCAGTGTCCTCTTTGGGTGGCAGGTCTCCCTGTGGCTCTGCCTCAGAAGCTGGCCTCACAGCCAGACTCTCTTGCATCACTGAGGCATCCTGCACTGGGGGCTCTGCTGGTGTTGTTGCACAAGCTAAGGGGAGAAGGAGAAGGGATTTCAGTGGAGACCTAGGATGGGGTGAGTTTTCAAGATGGCATTGATGGTCATACAAGACCTTTTCATGCCAGAGTATCCCCGGTCCTCTACTCACAGTGGGACATCTTACCTGACTGTTGTGCAGCCCTGGCTTCAGGCCAAAGCTCTGGGGAATTCCCTGGTGTAACCCATCACAAAAACTCCATCCTACCTTGCCAGGCACCCCACCCCAGGCCTCCTCACCTTTCTCAAGCTTTATCTTTTTGGCCTCCTCCTCCTCCAGAACTGAGAGTAGCTCAGTGGCTCGGGCATGTACTTCTTCAGAAGGCACATTGAGCTTCACGTAGGTCATTAATCGCCTGACGACGGCCATGTCTGGGGCCTCACAAAAACTATCAGGAAATTTCTCAAACCAGCGGGATAGAAAACTGAATATGGCACTGTGTGAAGGAGGAGGATGGAGGGAAGTGGAGTCAGAAGCCTGGCCTTGCTTCACCAGTGGAGCCGTGGCCCCATCACACACAGCAATTGCTGCCACCCTGCCTACTCCTAGGCATAGTGGTCAGGAGTATGAGATTATGTGGGGAGGGCTCCAGACACATTCTGTCTCTTGGATCAAAGATGGGGCTGGGCTTTAATGGTGATGGATTCAAACAGGGCCCTTCAGATTCCATCCTTGCCTCTGCTCCTCAGAACCATGGAGTCCATTGGAGACCTCCATTTTTATCCACCAACAGGTGACCTCTCAAGTACCATCCCTCTAGTGGTGATCCACAAAGCAGGGCACCTTTCAAGACTTTAGCCCTCAGCACTAACCCTAACCACCCCATGGTACAGAAAGGCCCTTACCTCCCTCCTCCCCACACACCACAGATGGGCCCTTACCTCCCTTTTCTCCCCCCCCCCCCCACTCCCAACCACATCCCACTGCACAAATTGTCTCTTACCTCAATTTCACCTGAAACCCACTCACCTCTTTGTTTGCTGGTCCTCCACTGAGTCAGGCTGGAAGGATGCATACCTGTGGCATTCCATGAGGGTGTCACCTTTAAGGCCTTGTTTCCCCGACTACAAATAGATCTACAGGGAGCTACTTGAATCTGAAGAATCTAGAAAGGGAGTGGGGATCCTGGGTGCTCTCTGCCCTGCTCTGACTTCCATGCTGAGGTTCTCAATGGAGGACCCTGCTAGGATGGAGTTCCCTACTAGGGCTCTTGCTAGGTTCCAGGCTCCTTGGGTGGTCCCCCAGGGACCCTTGTCTGGTTCCATTAATCCAATATAGGTCTGATAGGGCCTAGAACCTTTTATACAATGGGAAAACAGCTCTACCCAAGGCACAAGTAAGGGTATTGTTTGACACTCCCCAGGGACAGTGAAAGCAACAAACCAGAGGACCCCAACCTCACATGTGGCCATGTCACTTTGCAGGCTCAGATCCAGGACCAACACTGCCAGAGTACAATAAACCTTGTTCTGAGGGAGCACAGAGTCCTGAAGAAGAGCACATCCATCCTAAACCCATGTTGCCTGTAGCCACTCACATTGTCATTATCAGGTCCAGCACCTCCCAGGTGGTAACATACTTGTGGTAAACAGTAAGAAAAATGCTGATCGAGAGGTGGTCATTGTACCGAACTGCAGTTGGTAAATACTCTACCATTTGTTCAATATATTCTGTGGTTCTGTAGTTGAACCTGGGGGGCTTGGGCAGAGAGCCTGTCTTCTTTTTATTCTGAGGAAAGACCTAGGAAGGCAAAGGTGTTTAAATGTAGAAACTCTGAGAGACATCAGCAATCCATTAATGTACCCTGAAGAGTGAGCATAAAAGAATGTTCCTTAGTGTCTCACAGGAAGACACACCCAGGCAGGGATCTCAGGGGATAAGTGGGACCAACCAGAAAGTTCCCTGCCAGAGGCTCTCCTTGTTACCTCAGGATCCCTGCGGGAAACACGCCAGAAGTGTGCAAGAGGGTGTATCCAACGTCTCCAAAAGTGGCCAAGGCGACCACTCTTGGCTTCCTTCTGGCCTGAGCCACAGGAAGACTGGAAGTAAGAGAACATCCTTCTTTCTCAAGTGCCTCCAGACAAATAAGTCAGTTAAGGCTACCGTTGGCCTCTGGTTACCTGGTAACCAGCATTCTGAGTTCCATCTGGACCGTAAAGCAAGTAGGGTCATTTCCTGAGGTCTTCCAGTGTGAACCCCTCATCATAGGCTTTTTCAAGAGGTTACCAGTACTGCCATTTGCTATCCATTTTTCTTTCATGTGTACAATGAGACACAATGGCATCTCTAAGCTCATGCCTCTACACTGTCCTGGGAAGCCTGGCTTCAGAGACGCTCAGAGTTTTGAAAAGGTAGGAGGCAGAAGTTTCGAAGCCATTCCCTCTGTTCCACAAGCATCCCAGGAAAAAGCAATTTCCTCTTTGGGTCTTCTCACTGTTGTGACCTGCTCCCTGAAGATCATTTGAGCATGGGTTTCCTAATATGTCATCATGTGTATATGATCACAGATGCCCTACACCTGGGAAACCTCCTAACAGTGTTACCAGAGGTGAAGGCACACATAGGCACTTGTGCCCATGCACACACATGTGCACACAAAAGCATATGCACACACAAACACACATACACCCATACCCACAGGTCCAGGCCCAGGGGCACACAGAGCATTCATTTACAATGAACATGTCAGTGTAGAATGGCCCCTCCTAGATGGGCATTAGAGGTATTTGGTGGAGATTAGTGTTGGGGTAACGAACTTTAGCCAAGTGCATGTGTTCATCTTTAATTGTGCTTTTCTCTTAGGGGAGTGGACAGGGCTCCTCTCCTTTTCCATGTGTTCTAGTGTTTGCCCCCTTTGGGCATTCACAGGCAATACTGTGCATTTCTGTGTTCCCCTGACAATGGCTGACCAGATTCTGGTTTGCAGGATGTCCCACACTGCTAACAACAACATTCCCTATCCAGAGGAAAAACTATACCCTAACATTAAGACTTTGGAAGGGTTTCTTTGATGAGAACTTTAAAACATATTCATAGGTCAGTTTCAGATTGTTGAAGGTAAAATGAGAAATGTAAACTTCCATGAAAATACAAAGAAGGAAGGAAAAAGATTGGAGTTATGGTTACTAGATTTTATAAAAATATCAAAAAATCATATTGGTATACACAGCAGGAATCTCACTAGGAAGGTAATGGGATCAATGGGATTAATGGGAAAAGAATGTATGGGAGGAGACCTGCCCAGTGCAGTTATGTACTCATAAGACAATAGCCTCCTGTTTCACATTGGCATCCTCAGGAACTTTTGCATAGCTAAAAATGTGTTGGTGCTTTGAAAAATTCTTATTATTTTATATGTGTGAGTGCATGTGTTTCTATGATGGCATGTATGCTGTGCCCACAGAAGCCGGAAGAGGGCATTGGTTCCCATGTACCCAGGTTCTGCATGGTTGTGAGTTGCCTTGTGGGTGCAAGGAATTGAACCCAGGTCCTCTGCAAGAGCAGCTATTGCCCTTAACAGCTGAGTCATCTCTCGGGATCACTTTTGGTTTTTTGCTGGTTAGAGTAACCCATTGTAGAAACCACAATAGTGTCCAGTACTACCCAGTAGAAAGTTTTCAGCTGGGTTATTGGATACAACCTGGTAGTGAATGTAATTACTTTTTGTCCCCTTAATTAAATTCTTATATCAAACCCATCAAGTATTAGCAACCTAAAGTGATGGCTACACCTATTCTGGCTACAGCAGTACAATTTCCAGGAGGGCTCATTGGGGATTGGTTGAAATGTATCCCAGGGTACAGGTGGGCTGCCCACCAGATGAGGTCTCAAGGGTCCAAAGTCTTCCTAACTCAGGCCTGCCAAGGGATGCTATGCTGTCTGCCAGCTGGAACAGCTGTAATCTGGCTTCCCCACAGCAGGGTGGTGAAGACCCAGCAGAAGGCCTCTCAGAGCCTGGCCTTAGAAGGCAGTCATGCAGTGGGGCAGTAACAAAACTGCCTTGGAAGAGGGAAGCAGAGTCCTCTGGGTCACAGGCAGTAGAAAATTCTAGAAGTACTCTTGTCCAGCCTCTTCTAGTTATCCTAGTAGGACCTGACCATGTTCACTTACACATGGTGGAGCTGAGACACCAGCTCCATGTTGTCTGGCTCGTCCTGTTTTCCCAGGTGAGCAAGAGGAACATGGGTGAGCATCCCAAGGAAAGTGATGGGGCTTCTCTGATGCAGGATGTCACCAGCCAAATCTACTTGTCTCCTGACACCCCAGCTACTCAAAGTCTGCTCCTGTCACCCTGACATCCACTTGAGGGCATATAGGCAGGGAAGCGGCCAGGGTTTTTTAAGGTCAGAGACTGGGCCCTGGCAGCTCTACCAACCTAGACTGTGGCCACGCATTTCCATGGACCTGTTTGACAAAAGTGAGGAGCAGAAAAAGACTGGGTATGGAGATGAGCCCCTTTTCCCCAGTGCTTGAGAACAGAGGCAGGTGGATGCCTGTTAGTTCTACATAATGAATTCCAAGAGAGTCAGACTACATAATGCACTCTCTCAAGATCAAAACAAAACAAACAAAAAAATAGCTGACAAAATATTCAGGTCAGTACACTGGGAAGAGGAACAAAACTGGGCCCCATGATCAACCCACCCAACTTAGGGTTCTCACATGAGAGTTCCTTTGCAACAGAAAGCAAGAAATGTGCAACACTAAGCAGTCCTCAGTGAGGCAGGATCAAGCCTCACTGACCCATCAAGGCTTCTGCTCAAATGTCTCCTTCGAGGCAATCTGACGAGTAACCAGAATAATGTCAGGTTTTTGGTGAGGGCCAAGTTTCTCCTCCTGCCAGCATCTGCCTTCAGTCTCCGTCCTCTCCCTACAGGAAATTCCCCAAGGGATCCTAATTGTTTCTGGTGTGCCTGCTTTGGTTTCCCAATATCCGAAGGGAGGAGCCCAGTGTGTCTTTGGAGTGTCTTCACTTTTTCCAGATCAGTTTTATTTCTCCAGTCTTCCTTTGTACAGGTCAGACACGAGTGAAAATGGCCGTGTCTAAACTAACAATATAAACGGAATAGAAGCAGGAGCCAGGGTTAGTGTTAAATCAATTGTTTTGAATATAAATCTAAGTAATAAATTAATCTGCAAGCTGTATTTCTTTACCTTCGGTAGTCCCCGACAACCACACAGAGAACTAAGATTTATTGAAATAACCTTGAGCCAAATATTGAACAAATATCACTCCATTCTAAACCTCTAAGCTTGTCAGGGTTCCTTTGAGACAATATCTCCACATAACTTGCATTTTTCATCATTTCTTGATCCAATTCTTTTTTCCCAATGTTCCTGGACCTCTCCTCTTTCACTTCCTGTCTCTATCCCCACCCATCCTAGAACAGGAAGTCCCACCTTCTCTCTAAAGCTCTGGATTGGCTCATTGGCTTTTATTGACAATGCAGAGGATGCATGAGGAGCAATGTTTACACAAACTTGAGACAGGAGCATCTGAACAGAAACATAACAGAGCTATGTCAGGATTGAACCCAGATAGCTGGATAGAGAAACCAGCATTTGAAATAATTCAAGGGTAAACTTTACCCAGAGTACAAAAAGACAATATGCGAACAGATTAGAGCACATTCACAGTCTGCCCAGGCAACCATACACAAGGATCTTTACACTTTTTTTTTTTAGCAGTTGTGTCTCCATTTTGTTGTTGGCTTGGAAACAGATGGAGGCATAAAGCACATGCTGGCGTTAAAACCTCAGTCTCCTTTGCCACAGTTTCTTAAGTACCTATTCACAGCTATGCTGGTTAGTTTCTTGCCAACTTGATCCAGTATCTGAGAAGTTAGACTTGATAGTGATGGGGAAAAGGCTTGAAGCTCAGCTGAAGAAGTATCTTCCTTGGGGTGATTTTCAGGGAAGTCTGCACTGCCTTTCCTTGATTAGTGATTGACAAGGGAGGGCCCAGCTCACAGTAGGAGGTCCCACCCCCAAGGCCAATGCTTTGGGTTGCATAAAAAATCAAGCTGGGAAGCCAAGTGGAGAAAGTAATTCTCCCCCAAGGCCTCTGCTTCAGCTCCTGCCTCCAGGTTCCTGCACTAAGTTCCTACACCAGCTTCCCTCAGTGATGGTCCGGTAATGGGGAAATGGAAGTCAAATAAACCCTTTCCTCCCCAAGTTGTTGTTGGTCAGTGTTTTTTCACAATTACAGAAACCTAAGGAAGATAAAGGGCAAAGGTTACACTGCCCAGAAAGATTCCCTTGTCCTTGAGCAATAGTCTCTGGACACACCACAGATTCATCATCTAGTTTGATCTTGCCTGTCACCACTGAGAAGAGATCTGTTCCATCTGGTGTGATCCCACACTGGGGAAGAAAGTGCCAGGTGTCAAGGAGCCAGCACCAGTAAAACTCTCCAGACTCTTTTAATCAGCCAAGGTTTTTGGCAGGAAAAGACCTTAGGTCAGGCCTGCCTGGGTTCTGTTCCTGGATTCGATCCTGTCTGTCCTGTGGGTGATGTCCTAGCTTCTCAATTGCTGCTCAGCCTCTTTCTCTAGATGATGCATTCCCTCATAATGTAAATGGACATCCGTTAGAAAGTTCACAAGAGAACAAATGACAGCGGCCACAATTACTTCATTTCTTTTAATTACCCTGTGTGTTTTGTCACCTGTGTGTCTATGTCCAGTGTGAATGCACTTCTTGTAGAGGCCAGAAAAGGAAATGGAAAGCCCTAAACTGAACTATGCCAGGTGGTGAGCCTTCATGTGGATTCTGGGAACTGAATCTGGTTCCTTGGAAGAGCAGCCAACCCCTGAGCCATCTCTCCAGCCCTGAAGAGCAAACACAGAAAACCGCAGGTGCCCTCCTCAGGTGTCCAGTACCTTTCCATTTTTTATAGGCCCTGCTTGAGTGCACACTGCTAGGGCATGCTAGGTTACCTCAGCTTAGAGATTCGCGGTACATTTGAGACACCTTACACATTTATTGCTGCTGACAGGCAGACTTTTTAATGTAAATATTACATCTCATATACATAATAGCATAATACTACTTGTCCAGGAGAATAGATACACAGAGGACAACCAGAATGGCAGCTTTCTCTCTGAATGGCATTGATGAAGAATAGCAGAAATGTTCAGAAAACTTCTGTCGCCTTAGATGTTTCCAAACCTACTTCAATAAGACTTCTTAAATGCTTTAACCTCCCTTCTAGGTCATCATGCACCAAAGATAGTGGAAATTAAAAGTTAATATGGCAAAGAGAAATGTGGACCTGTTTAGAAAAAGTTCTTTGGGGTGATTCCAATCTTCAGTGTCAGGATATTAACAGTTGAGTTCACAGGAATCAACCGAGGTAGCTCATGTTAATGCCTCATGGTTTCTTCTGGACTGATCCAGAGGCTCTGCCAATCAGCCTGAGTCCTTGGAAGCAGCAAGAAGCCTCTGGAATATCACAAGAAGTTCTTTGGTGTGTTTCTCTCTCTGAAGCCATGGCAGAAAGTGATCAGTGAAAAAGGCAAGGTGAACCAATGCCACAGAATTTTCCACTGTCTGTTGGGTTATAGTTATACCCTTTCCAAACATCACATGTTCTGTCAAGCATCCACTCCAACAAAACATCTCATGTCCTTTGTCCAGATGGCTTCCAGAAAAACATCACAGGTCTGTTCTCAGCCAAACATCCTCCCTCCCATGTCTGCCTCAGCAAAAACATCCCCTCATATGACAGTGTCCAAAAAAATAATATCACATGACACAACTGAGTCTACAAAGAAACCTGAAATTTACACTTGACACTTCACTGGCCATCTTGTATCTTGGGAGTCCAGGTAAAATGAAGATTTTTACATATTCATAAAATAGCACAAACTGGTTTCTAGCATTACTTACACAGAACCCTATAAAATTGTGCAAAACATATAAATTTAAGACACACAGCTGCACCCACTGCTAGTCACAGAGACATAGGTTATTAAAGCAGTTCCTTAGAAGGTAGTCATTTCAAATACCTCACCAACAGGTAGTTAAACAAACCTTGATAATTCCTAAATAGCCAAAGGCCTTGGAAAATCTGTGAAAAATATAAGCAATTAATTGGTTTTTCTGATTTATTTATTTTTGTTCTCTGTGTGTGTGTGTGTGTGTGTGTGTGAGTGTGTGTGTGTGTGTGAGTGTGTGTGTGTGTGTGTGCATGCACGTGTATATATGTGTGTGCCAGATGGCAGCTTCGGGTGTCATCTCTCAGGTACTATTTTTGGGATTTGCCATTTTGAAATCTGCCATTCCTCAGGTGGCCTAGGATTGACCCCCCCCACTTGCCCACCTGTCTATCATCTATCCACATATCCACCCATGTACCTCTCCATCAATCTACATATCTATCATATCACAAACTTTCAGAGTTCAAACTATATCTAAACTGTAATACTATAATTTTAGTTTGGAATGATGGCAAATTGGTTAGTGAAATGTATAGTTTTCTGTTTTTATATGGACTCTTCAATATCCTTGATATTGGATGTCAATATCAATATTTATTTTGCATGTTACAATGAACGCCAATCACGAGTGGTCACATCTCACACGTTCAGAATCCAGTGGCTTCTCTGTGAGATGATACAATGGTGATTTACCTGGAGGAGAAAAGTCTCAGGATGGTTGAGACCAGGTGAAGGAGATGACAGGATTGGCAGGTCAGAAGGCAATTTACATTATTGCCATAAGGCACTTGGATGTAGTTGAAAGTTGAGAGGGGTAAGAAACCAGACTGCAGATCTTTGCTGCTGCGAGCACTGACACATGGGTATCTTTATCCCGATGGTCATGGGGTCTTGCTCTGGCATCTGAAGGCATTTGTGTCTTGCTGCAGCATGGACCAGCAGTGTGACACAGTGGCAGAGGGGTAGTTCCTCTACTGTGCTCAGCCTCAGTATTCTCATCCAGATAAATGAGATTGCTACCTGTACTGGCTGGTTTTGTGTCAGACACAACCTGGAGTTATCATAGAGCAAGGAGCTTCAGGTGAGGAAGTGCCTCTATGAGATCCAGCTGTAAGGCATTTTCTCAATTAGTGATCAAGGAGAGAGGGCCCCTTGTGGGTGGTACCATCCCTGGGCTGGTAGTCTTGGGTTCTATAAGACAGCAAGCTGAGCAAGCCAGGGGAAGCAAGCCAGTAAGAAACATCCCTCCATGGCCTCTGCATCAGCTCCTGAATTCTAATCTGCTTGAGTTCCAGTCCTGACTTCATTTGGTGATGAACAGCAATGTGGAAATGTAAGCTGAATAAACCCTTTCCTCCCCAACTTGCTTTTTGGTCATCATGTTTTGTGCAGGAATAGAAACCCTGACTAAGACACTCCCCATATCTACCTACCTGTGATGTCATTCTGGAGGGAAAGCCACAGCTGTCAGCATCTGTCTTAAAAGATTGGGTTTTTGAGATTAACGTTCAAGTCGGTATAGAAGAAACAGCCAGACATCATGCTAAGTCAAAGATGTCAGGCATAAAAATCCCATGTAGTGTCTGATATTACTGACTGGAAGGACCCAGAGTGAGTCTACCTATGAATACAGACACACACTGTTGACCCAGTGAGTGGGAAAGAGAATAGGGAGGAATCTGCAGAGTTTTGTTGTAGTGAGTCGTTTTTTGGCTGTCCCATTTTATGCTCCTGGTTGGACACAAACTTGCAGGAGCCCAGGAGCTATCTTCAATCCACAGATGAAACACACACACACACACACACACACACACACATATACACACACACACACACACATTAGCTCATTTTTGAACTGCCTTATGGCTCTGTAGCTGAGCTCTTCTAAGACTCCCGTGGCTAGAGTGCATTTACTGTTATTCCTAGCTCAACACCTCTAAAGCTACCTCAACTTGGTTGCTTGGTTACATTCTCTGAGGCCCATTGATCTTGCTGCCCAAGACTCCTTTGGGCTGCCTTCCATTTCTGCGAGCCGCTTTCCTTTTCCAGCTACATTTTGGAAGAACTCCCCTGTAGCTTTGAGTCTGTTCCAGCTCTCTCCTTCAAGTATCTCTTTCTCTCTTCCTCCCTCTCCTCTCTCCTCACCAGTGGCAACCTTTTAGTCATACCTCTTTCTTCCTACCCAATCATTGGCCTCTGGCATCTTGATTGACAGATCAAAAAACAACTGGGGGCAAGGACTTTTAGTATCAGTAAACACAAATTCCCGATTAAATCAAAGCATCAGATCCACTCCTCTACCTTTTGTGGTGCAGTCACGCGTGCTTTTTGAAATAGATTAGCAGTAGTGTACACATCAAACATGTGCTAAATAAATTGTTTACTTTAAAATGGGTATTTTTATGCAGGGTGTGGTAGCAAATATCTTTACTCCCAGCACTCAGGAGGCAAAAGCAGCAGGATGCCTGTGAGTTCAAGGCCACCCTGATCTTCATAGTGTGTTCTAGGACAATAATGGCTATGTAGAGAGATCCTGGCTCAAAAAAAAATTAAAATAAAAAGTTAATTTTCTGTTGAAATATATTTACTATAATACATTATACTTTTAGTAATAATAGCATGCTATTCATAACATAGATGTTCATACCTGTGTATATTCCAGTTTGTCCACACTTATCCCCCATGATCCTCTCTTCTCTCTGTTCCCCTCCACAAATCTCATGTGCTTCCTAGCTGGTTTCTCTCCCACACTCAAGTTTTTCTTTTATGACCCACTGATTTTCACTATGCTTCCTCAGAGGAAACTGGATGAGAGCTTATGAAGCATCTACTAAGGAACAGGACATATATCACCGTTGCCTGCCCACGACATAGATGCTTCCAGGGGCTCTTGCTAACCAGTCCAGGATAGAGTCTCAATGACAGAAACATGTGATGCATAGCCCATCTTATAACGCAACAGCTTTCTTACATGCAGGGGATTAAAAACCAAATGCCATTATTTGCAAAGCCATTAAGTCCAATTGCTCTGACATAAAGGCATGGTCTCAATTTTATGTGTTAGTTTCTAAATGCAATGCAATGAACAGACAGAAACTTCGGAAAGGATGTGGCTGTGGTGGGTCTGTTTACATGAGTCGATTAAGGCTGTGTTTACAGTCATGGAGCAGCTGCTGCTGGTTGGAGTTGTGAGGAAAAGGTGAGTTTAGCCTCTTTTCATTCTCCTTCATGCTCCATTGTCCCTTGTGCATTTACTATTGGGGGATCCCATGCACATACTTCTTACTAAAGTGTGAGATTGTCAAGAAAGTGTCTAGGTATTATTCATCAGTATATCACTAGGCCTCTGTTGAATATTTTGGAAACAGAAGACATCCTGGTAGGTTAATTGAACCAGACCTGGTTGATGCCTGACCATTATAAACTTCCTAAACTGCTATGTGCAAGATAAGTTGGCTCTGTCATGGCCACCCTCACTGCAAGCTCAGCATGACTGACCAGGATCCTGTTGACAGGAAAGATCACAGATGGATAGATGGGCAGGGAAAATGATGGATTCACTAAGCAGCATCTGGCAATCTCTCAAATGGCCTTGTCATAGACTGCAGAGTGACAGATTGTTGGCCAAGGTATGTATCCTGCAAAACTATAGCTAAGAAAAGAGGGTAAAGTGAATGTATCGTGTAGATATTAAAAAAAATAAAATAAAAATAAAATAAAAAACCTACGCCATGGCCTGTTACATGACAGCAATGGCGGTCTCTCCACACTCATGGGCATCCCCAGGTGGTGGTCTGTCCAGCTTTCTCAGTCAGCTGTTGCAGAATTGCTCTGCACCCTTGTGGCTAGCCTGTTGAAAGTGGCTGCGGCTGGTTCTAATCCCCTAGCTCTGTCAAAAGAAAGTCAAAGGAAAACTCCAGAGGCTTATAATTTACCAGCCATATTTATATTAGTAAATCCTCAGCCCCCAAATGCCCACTCAAAACTCAATTGATACTGATAGAAACTGTGTATCTAGATTGGACAAGTGTCCTTCATTAATCAGCTATCTAAGAAATCTGCAATTATTGATGGCTCCTAGGACCACGTGATTCTGGCTCATCATCCTCCCCTACAGATTCCATCTTGTCTCTCCCATCTCAGCCTGTCTGTCTGTCTGTCTGTCTCTCTCTATCTCTGTCTCTCTCTGTGCTTCTCCCCTTCCTGTTCCGCTTCCTGCTGTCTGTATCAACCAATCAAATAGCTAGTGGAAATTCCCGCCCCCCCCCCTTTGCTTGATTCATGGCTTTTTTGATTTGTTTTGCTTCTTGTTTTTGTTTTTGTTTTTATTGATAAGATGTAGTTTCATATTTTAGATTTGCATCTATGACCTGTCTATAAGGTCTTGTTTTGGTATGAATGTCAGGTAAAGATTCCTGTTATAACATGCATATTCAATTTTTCCAATACTGTTTTGAGGAAAGTTATTCCCTCCAAAACTTATTAGACCTATTATTCCTTTTGTTTGTTTGTTTTGTTTCTTTGTTTTTTTCGAGACAGAGTTTCTGTGTAGCCCTGGCTATCTTAGAACTCACTCTGTAGACCAGGCTGGCCTCGAACTCAGATATCCGCCTGCCTCTGCCTCCCAAGTGCTGGGATTAAAGTCGTGTGCCACCACTGCCCAGCTAGACCTATTATTACTTGTGTGGGGGATATTTTCTCATGTTTTATTCGATTATTGCTGTGTTTTTCCCTTTTGGGGGACAATTCCCTCTTGATGAGTAGCATGATGTAGATATTTCTTTCTACTTTTTTTGTAGAATTGTTTGGTTGTTTCTTGAACCTTTGCTTTTCTATCCAAATTATGAATAACTTGGAATTTAAAGGCTCAGGGAGATTTCTGATAAAAACTGATATAAACATAAGGGAGATCTTTTTATTGTGTTGTGTCTTCTGATCAGTGGCTACCATATGACTCTGATTTTAGCCTGTTCATTCATCCTTTAAGCATTTAATTTGTAGTTATTGCTATGACATCATTTCCTTACTATTCCCCAATTATTGTCACCATTGCATACAAATACAGTTGAATCCTGTGGCCTATGAGGTTTTCAGGTTACTTCTTTGTCCTATACATTCATTCTGTGTACACTTTGGTGTGCTTTGCATGGACAGCATGGTGAGGCCTGAAAATGAGATCCCTTCTATTCACTGCTTTACCTTCCTATGGCTGCAGTGGAATGTTCTTGCCTTACTGCACTAGCTGGCACTTCTATGATGGGACTGAATGCCTGTAGTCAGAGTAGACTTCTGAATTTCTCCTGATTTAGGCATTTCCCATCACATATGAAGCTAGCTGAGGAGTTTGTATAGATTTTCTTTATTGGGTAGAAGAAGTTTGTGTTGTTCCTTTTCTTCCAAGCTTTTATCATAAAGAAGCTTTAGGAGAGTTCAATGTGGCCGAAAATATAGTTTTGGAAGATTCTGGAAGAAAATTCATAGCAAGGAAATAGAATTGTCTTTTTTCCCTTGTGTCCCTGTTTATAAAATTAAATGGATTTCTCCATGAGGCTAGAAGATGTCTCAGCAGTTAATAAAATCCACACTGAGTGGTTCACAAGCATCTGTAAGTCCAATCCCATGTCATCTGATACTTTCTTCCCTCCTTGGTGGACCCTGTGCACACATGCTACACAGATATACAGGAAGGCAGAACACTCATATGCAGAAAGATAAAAATAATTTTTAAAAAGTCAAATACACAAAAAGATTTTCATGTTATTATATTCATTCTTAAAAATAACAGATATACCCTTAATCTTTTTAATATATTTTTAATTGTGTGTCTGTGGCAGTATATGTGCATGGGTGTGCAGGTGCCCTTGGAAGCCATAGGTGTCAGAACTCCCAGAGATGGAGTTCTGTTGGTTCTAAAGTGATATCATGGGTACTGGAAACCACACTTAGGTCCTCTGCAAGCTGAGCAAACACTCTTAAATGCTGAGCCATTTCTCTATCACCAACTCTTTTTTGCTTGTTTGTTTGTTTGTTTGTTTGTTTGTTTTGAGACAGGATCTCTCTGAGTATCCCTGGTGGAGCCAGAAGTAAACTGTGAAGGGCAGCTATCCTTGAACTCACAAAGATCCATTAACCTTGACCTCCTGAGTGCTTGGGACTACCATCCCCAGTCCTCAAGCTTTTCTATTGGCCACTATTAAGAAAACAACAGCCTTGCCGGGTGTGGTGATGCACGCCTGTGATCCCAGCACTTGGGAGGCAGAGGCAGGCAGATTTCTGAGTTCAAGGCCAGCCTGGTCTACAGAGTGAGTTCCAGTACAGCCAGAACCACACAGAGAAACCCTGTCTCGAAAAACCAAAGAAAGAAAGAGAGAGAGAGACAGACAGACAGACAGAGAGAAGAAAGAAAGAAAAAAAGAAAGAAAAGAAAACAACAGCCTCTATTTTCTCCAATTGATTATGCTGTTGGTATGAATAAATGCAGAACTAGCTTGAGATAACAGTATCCCAAGACCATTTTTCTACTTGTGTCTTAGTTAAGGTTTCAATTGCTTTGATGAAACATTATGACCAAAGAACAAGTTGGGGAGGAAAGGGTTTATTCAGCTTACATTTTACATTGCTGTTCATTACCAAATGAGTCAAGACAAGAATTCAAACAGGACAGGATCCTGGAGGTAGGAGCTGATGTAGAGGCCATGGAGGGGTGCTGTTTGCAAGCCTACCTACCAGGCTTGCTCAGCCTGCTTTCTTATAGAACCCAGGACACCAGCCCAGGAATGGCACCACCCACAATGAGCTGGACTCTCCCCCACTGATTACTAATTGAGAAGATATCACACAGCTGGATCTCACAGAGGCATTTCCTCAACTGAAGCTCAACTGATAACATGTCTTTCTGGGACCTGAGTTTCCACATTAGCTACAACTGTTGCATTTTGTGCTTAGATATTCCCAATCATTGGGCAGTATGGAGAAATGTTGGTGGAAAACTTGAGACAAGAAGAAGAGAAAGGGGAGCCCATCAACATGGAAGAGTAAGTGGTGGTGTGGTTGATGGGACGGTAACTACCTCAGTGTCATCTCAACCCTAGGAATAAGACATCTGCAAACTGACAGCAGGTAAAGGCCGAGGTGTGAGTGTAATAGGAGCCTGGACACCACTGATGAACTTGTGGTTCTGACTCTGTGGCTTCCTGCCTGAGTAGCTTGGAAACATGAACTGCCTCAGATGCAAATGTTGGTTCCCATGTCTCTCGCCACTCAGCATCTGGAGCTTATAGCATGGATGTGATCACTGACACTCTCAACAACCCATAAGATCCCTGTGCAGAAAGTCGACAAGATCTTAACAAATTTAGATTTTCTTGACCCACTTCTTGTCTCTGTAAGTAGTCACTGTAGGACCCCCCAACGGGGAGACCCCACTCGGAGTCTCAGGTTGGTGTACACCCAAGGAAACTCGAGAGACCGGCTTGATGCAAAAACACGAGGCAGTTTAATTGCAGAGCTCCGGCCAACACATCTCATGCAAGAGACAAAGCGGTCCACACCGAGGCTCAAAAGCTAGGGGTTTATATGGGAAAAGGCAAGGGGGTTTCGCGCGCTTTACATAATTAGTCAATTCATACATTGGCATACAATTACATCAGCGGGTAGTATGTGCGTCAGCAATATAGGAGAGCAGAATGTAGGGGAGTGGGAGACTTATCTTGTTAGCAGAGGGCCTAGTTAACATTAAACTACAGGAGAAAAGAAAGGGTGGGGGGGAGGGAGCCCAGATGGCCCGTGACTCAGTGGAGGTTGTTTAGGCTACTTTTTATCTTTCTGGCCAGCTAGTTTCTGGAATGTCTTTTTTTTTTTTTAACGAAACTTGGGTGGCAATATAGATTTGATTCTGGAAAAGACAAGAGAACCGTGTAAAACACACATTTGTTTTGGAAAACATATATATCACCATGATTAGAATTTTATTAGAATTTTATTAGACTTATTAGAATTTTATTAGACTTCACGGGTGAGATCTTAAAGCAATGAAAATTACAATAACGACCTTGGGAGGACCATCCTGCTATTCTAACAACCTTGAGAAGGCCCCAGCTTGTCTGGGTTTGCCCCTGGCCTGCCTTATGCCTGGGCCGTGGATTCTGTGAGGTCTTAACTTCGTTTTTTGTTTCTAACTTTCATCACCACTTTCTCTTTCTCTTTTGTTCTTCATCCCTCAGATGCTCCCATCAAAATAACATCATTTCTGAGATACAATTCATCTATTAAAAACAGTATACCTGCTTGAAATGTGTAATTTTCACTTATACAAGGCAATGTGCGCCCATCACTGCTATCAAGCCAGAGCACATTTTACTCAAGAAGACCTGCACCTTTTCATTCTGGCCTTCCATGCCTCCTTGCCATAAGAAACATCATTTTTGAGAGAGAGAGAGAGAGAGAGAGAGAGAGAGAGAGAGAGAGAGAGAGAGAGAGAGAATGAATATGAATGAATGAATATGAGTCTATGATATAGCAGCTCTGGTTCTCCTAGAACTTGCTGTATATAGCAGGCTGGCCTTGAGTGCAGAATGCACCTGCCTCTACCTCCAGAGTGCTGAGATTAAAGATGTGTGCTCACCATGCCCAATTTAGACTTAGAATCTTTGACCCACTTTTAGTTAACTTGTCCACACTATTATAAAATTAATTCCTACTAGGTAGTAGTGGTGGCACATGCTATTAATTCCAGCACCTGAGAGGTAGAGGTAGGCAATCTGTGAGTTGAAGTTCGGTCTATAGAGTAAGTTTCAAGACAGCCAGGGCTACACAGAGAAACTTTGTCTCTCTCTCTCTCTCTCTCTATATATATATATATATATAGATAGATAGATAGATAGATATAGATATAGATAGATAGATAGATAGATATAGATATAGATATAGATATAGATATAGATATAGATATATAAAATAAAATGTGTTCCTTCCTTGAGGTAGAAAGAATGTAAAAGCTGGAAGCTGAGGAGTAACATCACCCTCTGGACATGAACAGCTGCCACACCCAAACACAGTAGTTACATAGGGTCAAGCCAACCAAAGTTCCACCAAAGATTTGGGAGTTGCCCTCTAGATCCCACCCCTTCCTGAGGAACTGTAGGCAGTTGATAGTTGCTAGGGAAGGGAGAACCATTCTGCTTCCATGCTATGGCCACTGATGAGTTTTCCGTGTTTCAGTGGATGGCCCTACACCAATACACACAAGGACAGCACTTAGGGCTTAGAGTCTTATTAAACAACATGAAGTAGTGAAGGAATGTCTTGAGGGAGATTCTGGAGAAGCTGGTGAAACAGGGGATGGAAAATGGAGAAAGGGGTGAATATGTTATTTCATTGCATATAAGAAATGATCAAATAACAGTATTTCTTCCTATATTATTTAACACTTTGCAGTCTGGGTCCTTTCTTTTTTGTATATTAGGCCATGAATTCACATGGAATGGGCTCTAGCACCTCAGGCTCTTTTCCTTTAGTCCTAACAAAGTGTGTTTCTCTGGGTGGCACAGGCAGGCACTTCAGCTGAACCCAGGTGCCCTTCTCTTTGGCTTCCTTTTTTCTTCTGATCGTTCTCCTTCACCTGCTTCAGGAAGCTGTCTCTGCTCTTCTGAGTGCTTGATGTGCTCAGCCCACACATTGATCCTCTGGGCCAGAATCTTGTCCTTAACTTGCATGTTTACAATGATGCCCAGAATGCCATGGACCTAGCATCCTGACCCAAGAGCAGCCAAGACACAACTGTATTACAGGCAGCTAGGAAGAGGGTCTCTTCCTCAATAGGTAGAGCCTAAGCATAGGAAGAGACCTCTAAAGCCCACTCCCACAGTGACATACTTCCTCCAATAAGGTCACACCACCTAACAGTACCACTCCCTATGGGCCAACTATATTCAAACCACCTGACCTGGTAATGGAATTTTCCCACTAATTTGTAAAAATACACATAGCAAAATCGCCTTGTTACAAATCAAAGTAAAATGTGGTGTTACTGTCAGAAAGCTCATGGTCTAGTATTGTGTATTGGTCACGGTGTCATTGATCATGTATCAGGCTGTGAAAGGGTCATATTTATGTCCTTTCCTATGGGTTTTGTTACTGGTGATCACAGAGGGCTGAGATTGAGGTAGATGGATATTTACATTTTCAGTGAGGACATAAGGTAGAAGCTGCATGAGTTAATATGAGAAAGTTACTATGCAAAAAAAAAGAAAAAAGGAAGGAAGGAGAAAGAGAGAGAGAGAGGAAGGAAGGAAGGAAGGAAGGAAGGAAGGAAGGAAGGAAGGAAGGAAGGAAGAAAACAAACTATGTTACTATGTCCTGGCATGAAAATTGGTAAACACATTGCCAGCATTCTTCCTTAAAAATTTGTCAACAAATAAAAATTACCGATTATTGAATTTGCTGCTAAGATACTGTCCTCCAAGCTGGTTAAAATGACTGTTAAAGAATCATTTTAATTATGAGCATCTTATGTGATACATTCTCCATTGGTCTATGTTAAGCTTAAGCCCGTGTGTCCTGACTTGTGTTTTCCTTACAATGATGTTGTAGCTGCTGCCCTGGTGGGTATGTGGGTTCTCTGCACAGTGAGTTTGCAAGCTGCTAGCTTAGCCACAAGCTACAAGAGGTTTATTTGTGGATCTTGAAGATGGGCACCTGTGACATCACTTAAAATTTTGTAGTGTGTGCAGCATCAGTGATAAGCTCACACAAAACTTGGCAGTGAGCACTACAGGTAGAATTAATTCAGGCGGTTGGTTAAGCACTGTGGAAAGAGAACAGAGAAATGGAGTTTGGGAACTTTCTGGAGCAAGTGCCATGAGGAGTCAGAAGCTCTCCTCATGAGCCAGAGACACAGATTGGAGGAACAAAGACCAAAAGCTGCGTTTCTCGCAGGGAAATGTCCCACTCCCCAAGGCTTGCTGGTAGATGCTTTTATTCATTGGTGACTCAAGCCACACTTGTGGACTTCAGGGGCCCATAATATTCTCAGAGAAGGGAGGTGAAGTTCTGTACTCATTCAAGTCTGACTCCCAACAAAATGTCGATCATTGACATTTCTTTCTGCTTCCAGAACTGAATGGATTTTCTTCAACTGATCATGGAACACACAGAACTCCAAGGCCAGAGTCTCAGAAAGCTTTCCCATGATGCTGCACGGTGTGTGGATCAATAAGCCCAGAGGGAAGAGGGTGCCAGGACATATGGGTGGGGTCCATGCATGGAAGCATTTCTGCCAAATTTCAGAAAGACATGTGTGGCAGCACAGCGGTGTGTGTCCAGAGCCTGCAGGGCAGCCACAAAGAAGTATTTCGTGCCCCCAGTGCTGTGTCATCTATGACAAAGCAAACTGATTATCAAATTATCCCATCCCACTGATTCTGGATCTCTGCCTAGGAATTTGTATCTGGACCCAATCTGGAAGCACACTGTTTAGCGGTGAGGATGGCCACTGGGAGTGCATGGTAGAATTGTGTTCTATAGCTTCTTCTGCAGTTTATTCTGCTGTGTAAACAGCATCTGGGAAAGTGTATAACTTGCTCTTCTCCATTCTTCCTGATTTTATAATATCCTCCATACTAGCTTTGTGACAAAAACTACTACTATTATAGCTATTGAAGGACACTTAAATTCTTGTACTTATTCCACATAAGTTTTGAATATTATTCATTTGTTTCTAGCAGTGTTATCTTTGGTATCTTCTTTTTTGTTTGGTTGGTTTTTTGTTTTGGTTTGGTTTTGGTTTTTCGAGACAGGGTTTCTCTATGTAGCTCTGGCTGTCCTGGAATTCACTCTGCAGACCAGACTGGCCTCAAGCTCAGAAATCTGCCTGCCTCTGCCTCCAGAGTGCTGGGATTAAAGGTGTGTGCCACCACTGCCGGGCTTTGGTATCCTCTTATTTTCTTCTGATGATTAGTTGCTTTGCATTTCAAGTTGTCACCCATGTCCACTAGGAGCCCCACATATAGTGGCTTCATGAGGTCTTGCAACATCTGTTTGATTATGATTGCTAAAAGAGGCTGTCTTAGTCAGGGTTTCTACTCCTGCACAAACATCATGACCAAGAAGCAAGCTGGGGAGGAAAGGGTTTATTCAGCTTACACTTCCACATTGCAGTTCACCAAAGGAAGTCAGGACTGGAACTCAAGCAGGTCAGGAAGCAGGAGCTGATGCAGAGGCCATGGAGGGATGTTTCTTACTGGCTTGCTCAGCTTGCTCTCTTATAGAACCCAAGACTACCAGCCCAGGGATGGTACCACCCACAAGGGGCCCTCCCCCCTCTGACCACTAATTGAGAAAATGCCCCACAGCTGGATTTCAGGAAGGCACTTCCTCACCTGAAGCTCCTTTCTTTGTAATAACTCCAGCTTGTGTCAAGTAGACACACAAAACTAGCCAGCACAGAGACTTTTTGTTTTCTGGTTGAAGCAGAGTTTAGGGGAAGTAGAGAGAGAGAGAGAGACACTGTCTATGTCTGCATACTCCTCCACTAAAGTGAAACGTTTGCAGGACAAACATGAAAACCATTTCCTACCTGTTTGGTTTCACCAGAATCTTTTTTTTTTCCTTGAAGGAAAAATTCTGTCATATTTTACTAACAGCTAGGGTATTTGTCCTGGTTTCTGTGACAAAAATACCTAACAAAAATACCTCAAGGAGTGGTTTATTCTGACTCAGCTTAGTGGAACAATCCATCATGCCAGGCAAGTGCCCAATACATCCCTTCACGACTTTGTGTCATTTAGTAAGACTCTATTTAAGCCCAAGTGCTGTCCTCATGTGTATTGGTGTAGGACCATCCACTGAAAAACTCACCAGTGGCCACAGCATGGAAGCAGAATGGTTCTCCCTTCCCTAGCAACTACCAACTGCCAACAGTTCCTCAGGAAGGGGTGGGACCTAGAGGGCAACTTCCAAATCTTTGGGGGAATTTTGGTTGGCTTGATCCTATGTAACTCCTGTGTTTGTGAGTCCAGAGAGTGATGTTTCTCCTCGGCTTCCAGCTTTTACATTCTTTCTACCTCAAGGTAGGAACACGTTTTATTTTTGAAATTTTGCTTAATTTGAAGTAGGAAGACCACTTCTGATCCAGTCTTTGAGGTAGGAAAACACGACTTTAATCCATATCTTTTGAGTTGGGAAAAGACTCATCTTTAATCTGGATCTTGAAGATCAGGAAGATGCCTATGTAAGCTGGGCCACTCCTCCTGCTGGAAGCCTAGACAAGTGTGAAGAAGTAAGTTTTTGATCTTTACCTTCTCATTGCCAGCAAGTCTATGCCTGTACTGTCATTAGAGTCTGGGACCAGCCGAGACACCCAGCCTTGTAAACTAGAATCTTGGACTTTCTGTTCACAGCCAGCCATTGTTGGATTAGCTGGACTAAAGCCTGTAAGTCATTCTGGAAAATCTAATAAAATTACACACACATATGTAAATAAAATGGAGGGAGGGAGGGAGAGATTCATTCTACAAGTCCTGTTACCCTAGAGAACCCTGAATAATATAATTAGAAAGTGTTTCCATTCTGTTGAGACATGACGCAGGGGGGCGTGGTATCTGAAGGTTCAGGCAAATCTCACTGAGGACAGAGAACGCTGGTCCTCTTTCCTCTTTCTGGATGTTGTATCTCTGCAGCTGGTGACTCATCCAAGGGTACCATCTGCTCTCTGGACATTTAAGGCATTTATCCATAAGCAGGTTCTTATTTAATATGGAGCCCAAACCAGCTGGGGGTTTGGTACAGGGTGTAAACCTTTAATCCCAGCATTTTGGTGGCAGAGGTAAATTTCTTGAATTCCAGGTCAGCCTGGTCTATATTGAGTTTTAGGACAACCCAGGCTACCCTACCCCTTAAAAACAAATAAATAAAACCACTTACATTTCGAGTATGATTTTCTCATTGTTATAGTCCTAATCAAAATAGAAAAAAATGTTTTTTTTTTTTTTAAATTATATTTTCCCCATGAGAACAATGGAGTCTAGAGATCAGGGACTTAGACATGAACTAGCTTTATCGATATACTTACTACCTGAGGGCAGGGGCCTTTTTGGTCACATATTCCTGATGACTGTAACTCTAGTTTTAGGGAGTCCAGTGTCTTTCTCTGGCTCCCAAGGACTCCAGGCATGTACATGTATGCAGGTAAAAAAATAAGTGTATCTTTAAAAATAACCGAGAGCTCTGCATGTTTGGATTATGGATTCATGTTAACTATCTGTGTTAGTGTTCTGCAGAAAGTATGCAGTTGGACTGATCTAGGGCCTTGAGAGGCATGCATCATAGGGCTTTCAGGTTAGAGTCCATGGCTCCTGGGGCACTGTGTGTCTTCCAGTTCCTGAGAACCTGAGGCACTCCCTCAGGTCGTGAAAAGTTCAGGACACTTGAGTGTCTACATTCCCTAGACATCAGTGAAGCATGCAGAAGTTTAGCTAAACAATTAGGCTTAGACATTAACCTTGTGTACTCTGTACAGCTTGTAAATATCATTGTGTCCTGGCAAGTACCCTGGTATTCTGTTTCTGGTAAAGGTATACTAAGTCTAATTGCTTGCAATAATCTTGTCTCAGCCTCAGTCTTGCTGAGATCCCCTCTGACCAGGCCTGGTTGACATTCCCTCTGACCATAATCAGGTAACTCTGGTGCATACAGTGTTCTAATGCCATAACCAAGGCAACTCTTCGAGTAATAAAGGATGGATATTTAACTGGGGACTTGCTTACAATTTCAAAGGCTTGGTCTATTATCACCATGGTGGGAGCATGGCAGCATGTAGGCCTGGGGCTGTGCAGAAGTAGCTGAGGGTTACATCCTGATCCACAGACAACAGGCAGAGGTGGCAGGTGGGGGAGTGGAGGTGGGGATCCAGTGTGAGCCTTTGAAACCTTAGTCACTCCAGGGACAGATCTCTAACAAGGCCATTATCACATCTTCTCCAACAAAACTCCACCTTATCCTTCCCAACAGTCCACCCCACTGAGAACCAAGCATTCCAGTGCGAGTCTAGAGGGGTTACTCTCATTCAAACCACCACAATTTTGACAGGAGAATAACAAAAAACGGTAATCAAGGAAGGGTCACAACAGTATTAGATAAAATGAGAAAAATCCAAAGACACAAGTAGATCCTAAAGGGGTGTAAATCTATGGAAGAGCAGTCAGGAAGCTTCAAATCTCAAAATGTAAGTCTGCAAAATAGCTGTAGTCTAGTTTAGAGCCTCAGCCAATCACTTGCTTCTTTCTTTTTTTGTTTTGTTTTGGTTTTTGGATTTGGATTTTCCGAGACAGGGTTTCTCTGTGTAGCCCTGGCTGTCCTGGAACTCACTCTGTAGACGAGGCTGGCCTCGAACTCAGAAATCTGCCTGCCTCTGCCTCCCAGAGTGCTGGGATTACAGGCGTGCACCACCACCGCCCAGCCACTTGCTTCTTTCTACATTAGATTCACAAAAGACATGATCATTACTAAATAGAAATTATAATAGATCCATAGCCTTTGGATATACCAGCTTTGTTTCCTGGGAAATGAATGGAAGTATTATAGAAAACCCTTCCTGTTCTTCACTGCAATATGAATGTATCAAACTCATTCAGCCACACCAGTGCCTTCCAGACAGTACCCATCCTGTTGTGTTTCAAGCACCTAACTGAACCACCTTCTAACAGTGTTAAAAGCATCATATCCTGAAGAAGATTTAAGTCAAGTTGGGCGTCAGGAGGGCATGTCAGCAATCCTGGTACCTAGGAAACTGATACAGATAGACTACAAAGATAAAACCAGATTGACTTATAAAGGGACCTTCTTTCAAAACCAATAAAACCCAAGTCCAACAAAATACCAGTTTTGTGTTTTGAAGTGTCTGCCTAGTGGCTGACACATTGTTTGGTTTTGTTTTGAGGGGGGGCGGGGTGTGGTTCAAGACATGGTTTCTTTGTATATAGTCTTGACTGTCCCAGAACAAGTTCTGTAGACCAGGCTGGCCTAGATCGCTGAGATACACCTGCTTCTGTCTCCTAAGTGCTTGGATTAAAGGCATGCACCATCACCGCCCGGCTTCTTTTTCCTAGTCTCACTTCTTTATTTGTTCTCGCCATTTCCTCAACTAACTGGGACAGAGGAGGTAAAACTTCCACCATCCCACAGAAGATGAATGCTGGATCTCCTTTCTGTCCATAGAAAGGACACACCAAGGGGCTGGAGAGATGGTTCAGCAGTTAAGAGCACTGACTAATCTTGAGTTCAAATCCCAGCAACCACATGGTGGCTCATCTGTAATGAGATCTGATGCCCACTTCTGGTGTGTCTAAAGACAGCTACAGTGTACTTAGATATAATAATAAATCTTTGGGCTGGAGAGAGAGGGGCTGGAGCAAGCAGAGGTCCTGAATTCAATTCCCAGCAACCACATGATGGCTCACAACCATCTGTACAGCTACAATGTACTCATATACATAAAATGGATAAATATTTAAAAAAAAATAAAGGACACACGGAATGTATGTGTGAGCTCACTGAGTCTTTGTCCATGGCCTGGTTTCCCAGTATCTGTGTGTGACAGCACCTCCTCCTCCTCTCAGGTGGTAGCTAGTTCATGAATCTGACACCAAACAATGCCTTTCTGGGGAAAAGATGGAACACCTTCTTTCCGGTTCCACTGTTATCAGCTTGTAACTAACAAGCTGAACTGACAAAATGAAGGTATGTGGTTTGGCTTTTGTTTTCCTGTGTGTTCACACACATGATGTAGAGGTCAGAGGTCAACTGAGTGCCTTCTTCAATTGCTCTCTGCTTTATTCTTGAGACAGGATCTCTCACTGAACCAATTTAGTGAGACTGGGTGGCCAGTAACTCCCAGGGATCTGTCTGTCTCTGTTCCCCTAGCCCTAGGAGTGCAGACATGCACTACTACACCCAGCTTTTACATGGTTGCTTGGGACTGAACTCATTCCTTGTGGTCTCCTGGCAAGCATCTGACTGACTGACTGACTGAGCCATCTCCACAGCCCTGACTTCCTTAACAGCTCCTTTTCTGGTTTGTTGCCACGTCTCTCCATTCTGCTGTCCTATATGAGGTATTAGAGCAATCTTCCTTAAACATGAAAAACTCCCGATGCTAAAATCATCAAGGGATAATTGTTGTCATCTAACAGCTACAAAATGAAATGATAATCCATTAATTAGTCTGATAATATAAACGTCTTCAAACCAGGCCCAAATCAACCTTCCTGGACTCATGAGAAACCTGCAAAAGTTATTTGCCCCAAAGCCCTAACTTTTACAGAAATCTTTCACTTTGGTGAATGCACCCTGTGCTATTTCTAGGCATGTGACTAACCTAATGAACTGAATGTGATCAATGACTGAAAGAAAAGCTAAATATGAAGGCATTTCTAAACCTCTCAGGATTTGACATGAAATGTTTTCTTGTGAGTTGCCTGAGTGGTACTATCTCTCTCTCTCTCTCTCTCTCTCTCTCTCTCTCTCTCTCTCTCTCTCTCACACACACACACACACACACACACACAAATGAGACCTTATCACATATTCATTCATAAGCAAACATCAAAATAAAAATTGATTTGTTCCTTCTACGAGCAGATGTCTTTTCCATGAAGACAGAGACGTGATCTGCTGTCACTGAGTGAACCTTGCCACCACACTAGCCACCTAGTGTAAGGATCTGGAGATAAGTAAGCCACAGTGGACACAGAGAAATAAGCTTACATACAGAGTCTTTAATGTTTACTGGTAGAAATAGACTTTAATGCATCCTTTGTGTTTATATAAACTCTATGTTCTTTTAAAGGCTTTTATCTTATTTGGAGCTTTTGGGCATCCAAATTTACATATTTTCTATGCATTTCACTACTTTATAGACTTTAAAGTATTTTAGATTTTAAAACTAAATTTGAGAAATCAAGCATGCTGTAAACCCTACCTAACCCCAAGAAGTATTTGTACTTCTAAAAAAAAAAAAAATCACAAAAAAAGACGAACAAACTGTCATAAAATTTCCACATTCCATGAATAAAGAAATACTAGGTTCATTATTATAGCTTGCTCTCTAGTAAGTCAGATTGTCAGACACGCTTCAGTAAACAATCTCTATCTTAAAACTGTATCTTAATTTACTTCCTCTTAGAGATGATCTTATCACTGTTACCACTGTGCCATATGCAGTCTCTCTAAGCCCCAAAGCTTAAGTCTCAAGCTTATAGTTTTCAGCCTGAGTATGTTCCCACAGTTACATACCTGCATACACACATACAGTGTGCCACATGTTGAATTATCATTTCAAGTAACTTAAGTATATCTAGCAGACATTCAGCCTAACTGTCTACAAAGACTCAGACAGCAGTGTCTAAATGAAGCACTGAGCTCCAACTGGGAAATCCCAGCAAACCTACTGCAGTATTAGGAGAAAGCCTCAAGATCCCTAGCACACTGAATTGTGCAGATACAAAAGTGCTTAGCAGGACAGTTACCAAAATAAAAACATTTTAAAGGTTATTTGGTTCTAGCAATATTAACTATTCTTTACTTTTGGATAATTTAACATCTGCATTTTAAATTTTTTATATAAACAAACTCTTTGTAACAAGTTTAAAAAAAAAAAAAGCACACAAAAAATAGTGCAAACTATAATCTGATAGGTTTTTTGTCTTGGTTACTTCATCACAAGTAACTCAAGAAAAGTGTTTGACTATGAGGCTCCAGTAACACCCAGCACTGGGCAGACCCCATCTCTCACCCACTGTTTGTGGCCCCGAATTCTAAGACAGGTCGCCGACAGACAGGGCAAGTACAGTTCTCCGACAGCCAGCGATCAATACAGTGAATGTGAAACTCATGCAGACAAGGCAGCTGCCGGAGCTTGTTCCCAGCCACGTAGTCACTGATGCACACGCTACACACTTTACCTAACTCACTGTCAACCCCGTTTTGCTCATAACTCCTGGTAGAAAGATTGTCAATCTGCTCTTTGGTTAGACCACGAATTGGATCATCATCACCCTCATTCAGTAAGAAGAAGTGAGCAAGGCGCAGAATGGGTAATGTTCCAGCCTCGACCACATCGTCTGCCCTTCGTAACTGCCTTCTACCTCTGTAGCCACTGGTGCGAGCCTGTGGCGGGGTGGGCTCCCTCACATCTAGCATTTCAGCACTGTCCTCCTGGGCCTGACTGGCCTGTGAGGAAGCTCGCCCATGCTGACCACTGTCATCAGCTGCATCTCCGTTACTCAGTTCTAGGTATACCTCTGGTAAACGCTGACCATCACTTTGATTGTCTGATGCAGGCTCCACCTCCATTAAAGAACTCAGCTCTCCAAACCCAGTCATGATCTGTCTTAAAATTGACCTTAGAGCTACAGAGGATGGCTCAACCACCTCATTTTCAGAAATCCTCCGGAGTGGAACTGTAATGGTACTCACATATGTTCGGACCCCTGACCGTTCTAAATGAGAAATTGTCCTGTGGAAGCCCCCACTGTTGCTCTCAACAGTACTTTCTGCCAGTCCTGCCCTGGATCGGGTTCTATTTGCAATGCTATCCCTATCTCTAGTTTCTCCAGGACGAATCCTCCTGACTTGCAGGTCTAGTGTAATTGCTGGATGGCGCTGTGTAGCAGCTGAGGACCTGCTGGGTTCTCCTTCTTCTACTGTTATTCTTGACACAAGTCTTGAGTTGGACAACGGGGTATAATCAGTACCTCTGCGTTCTCTACCTTGTTCTAAAACGACCTGAGTTACACCTCTGTGCCTAACAGACCTGTTTCTACCCGTTTGTTGTATCGGCCTACCCTGCCTTTGGGAATTATGATGCACAGTACCATTCTGTCTCTGAATGGGGGACCGGCTTCGACTACTGAAAGCAGGACGTAATCTTATTGGCTCTAATCTTTGGTTTGTGTTCCTCACTGTAACATTACTTCTAGCCCCATTTTCCCAAATATGTGCTGCTCCAAACCGCTGCCGTCCACTTTGCCTGAGAGTACTACCATCTGACTGGTTTGTGTGAGTGTTAATAACATCAGTGCGAGGGGTACTAACTCTGGGAACGCCAAGTGATGTTCCAATTCCACTCCTTAGCCTTCCCAGTGCTGCGAACGACCCTTGCACAGAACCCTGCCTCCTTGCACCACGCCTGCCCCCAGGAACACTAGAGACACTGCCACTGGAGCTCACGGAGGTCTGGCTTCTGGTTCGCCTAGCCACAGGACTTGATGGTCTTTGCTGCCTATGTTCTCTGCTAACACCTGACAGAGGAGTGTCCGTAAAGTCCTCTCCATGAGTTTCAGGACCTCTGTTGTCGGGGTTTATGTGGATCTCCAGGCTAAACCCGAACTCGCCACTGTTGGGGTTTGTTCGACTCACAGCCCTCCAGCTTTGGTTCCCGTTCTGCCCACTTCGAGTCACGTTTCCAGAGCGCCGAAAGGTGTTCAGCCATCGCAGCAGAGAAGCCTCATCTGAATGTGCTCTAAGGTTTTCTGAGTCTGAAATGTGAATCAAATCAATTTAAGGTCAATTTCTTTTTTTTTTTAAATTTATTTATTACATGTAATTACATTACAGCTGTCTTTAGACACCCCAGAAGAGGGCATCAGATCTCATTACAGATGGTTGTGGGCCACCATGTGGTTGCTGGGATTTGAACTCAGGACCTTCAGAAGAGCAGTCAGTGCTCTTACCTGCTGAGCCATCTCTCCAGCCCAGTCAATTTCTATAATAAGACTTCAGTTCTTTATTAAAACATTGCAAGAAAGACAGTTGTGCTGAGTTAAACTCAGGCTCTGCATTATTTTAATGAATGAAAAAATGAAAAAAAAATCAAGCTTTCTAAAAGTTTATTAAAAGCACACTAAAGAAATTAAAATGTCGGGCCCATGTTGGCACATGCTGCCAAGCCTAACTGTCTTGAGTTGGATACCCCAGGACCCATGTGGTGGAAAAACTGCCTTATACACAAACTGTCTTCACACACAGGCACGCGCACTCGCATTTAAAGAAAAAGTCTACTTTCTAGACTCAGAAACGTTTATCAGCAGACTCCCTCCACAAGGTCTAGCACAGATTTGTGGGAACCCATAAAGCAACCTCTCCCCTTGGCCATTTGTACCACTCGGCAGCCCCAACTTGGTAAGGCAACCTTTCTCCTCAACCTGGCTCCACCCCCACTCCTGCTTTCAGAACCCCACCAGCCACCTCTATCCACACGCAGGCTAACAGGGGATGTAGTGAGGAACCTCTTCCCTTCTGCTCCACTCCCTCAGAACTCCCTCCGGAACTCAGACCAACTTGTGATTCTGGCCTTGGGTACTGAAAACACACAGCAAGACATATCTAACAACCTAATCCTAGATGCTCATGGGTCAGTGCAAAATTAAGCTATAAAACAAAAACAAAAAGAAAGACAATGTCTGCTAAAAAAACAAGAACAAAACAACAACAACAAAAAGACAACAACCCCCCACCCCCACATGCACAATACTTCTGGGAATCCCATCAGTGCAATGGTCCCAAGGAGAAACACTTTCAGGCACAAAAAAGTCAAAAGAAGAACTAAACACAAAGAGCTCAAAGAATTTAAAGAGGACAAGGATAAATACTTGAATGAACTGGTAGTAGCAGTTTTTGTTTGTAGTAGAAGGAATAAACAGAATAAACAGAAGTCCCAGAATATACAAACACATAGCTAAATGAAACAAACCAGAATAGAATCTGAAAAAGAGACAGAAGAGTAAACAAAATCTAATCTGAAATGAAGCTGAAGTGAAAAAGTAGTTAAATGAAAAGCTCAGTGGAGCCGGGTGTTGGTGGCACACGCCTGTAATCCCAGCACTCTTGGAGGCAGAGGCAGGCAGATTTCTGAGTTCGAGGCCAGCCCGGTCTACAGAGTGAGTTCCAGGACCAGAGCTTGGAAAAAAACAAATCCAAAAAAAAAAAAAAAAAAAAAAAAAAGAAAAAAGAAAAAAGAAAGAAAAGAAAAGAAAAAAGAAAAGCTCAGGGAAAGCCTCACAATCAGAGTAGACCATTTGGACAAGACAGTAGAAGACAGTAGTATCAGGACTTGAAGGCAGAGTACCTCGAGGAATTGGATCACCCACTCAAAAAAAATTAGAAATGAAAAAAAAAAGGCATGAACAGACATGTAGGATCTTTGGACACCATCAAATAAATTGAAACTATAAATTACAGGCATTGAGAAGGGAGTGAGGCATAGAGGAAATGAATTCCACGTCAAAAGCATGGAAAACATTTTCAATAAAACCACAGGAGAAAATTCCCCAAATCTTTAGAGACACGCTTAAAAAACAAGAGCAAAAGAGGAATAACACAAAACATTCCAGTTTAAAACACTAGAAGAGAAGGCTGAGGAAAGGGTGTTGAAGCTGTAAGAGAGAAGGCCTAAGTCACAGAAAGGCAAGCCACTCACAGGAATCAAGTTCCTGGATCAAGTTTCAGAAAAACATTACCCAAGTTCTGAAAGATCATATATGCCAGAATATTATACCCAGCAAAACTGTTTGATAAAGAAGAGAACAATTGTGTACTCATATACATAAGTAAATAAATCTCTTTAAATATGTAAGGCTACAGATTAACCCAACACAGTGATAATGGGAGGTTTCAATAATGTGCTCCTATCTACAAGCAGGTCATCCAGACAAAATATAAACAGGTAATAGAATTAAATAACATCATATGTTGGGAACCAGAGAGCTTGGCTCAACGACCCCAGCTGAGCTGTTTGCATAGGTTTCTTGAGAGCAAAACATCCAGTGGCTTAGCTTGATTCCTGCCTTCCTGCCCGGTATGGTACAGACTTCCCAGGTGCCTGACCTATGACTATAATTGATTTTTCCTGTTCCCTTCCCTGGCCTCTAGTATATATATTGCTGGTCTCTCAATAAGGTTTGGGCATTCTCCTTGCAGAATGACCCGTGTCTGTGGTTTTTTTTTTAATCCCCCAGGCCTATGCCCGATACTTGGTACCATGGCAGCGCAGGCTAGGAAGGGGGGGGGGGCTTCCTGATATAAGGTTTCCTGAATAAACTGCTTTGAGAAGAGTCTCCCGTGTTGTCTCCCTTATTCCGCTGGATGGAATTGGTAGCGACAATCATAAATCAAATGGACCTAACTATATCTATGGAAAATTCCACCAAACCTTAAAAGAATATATATTCTTCTCAGTAGCTCATGGTACTCTGTACAAAATAGAGCACATAGTAGGACACAAAGCACACCTTAGTAAATATAGGAAAATTGAAATAACATCCCATGTTATGTATTACAAAATAAAGCTGGTTATCAAGAGTAAGAGAAACACAGAAAGTACAGAGCTCATGGAGACGAAACATAATATTAACAATTAATGGAACTGGGTGGTGGTGGCGCACGCCTTTAATCCCAGCACTTGGGAGGCAGAGGCAGGCGGATTTCTGAGTTCGAGGCCAGCCTGGTCTACAGAGTGAGTTCCAGGACAGCCAGGGCTACACAGAGAAACCCTGTCTTGAAAATCCAAATTAAAAAACAAAACAAAACAAAACAAAAAAAAACAGAAAAACAATTAATGGGTCATAAAAAAAACAAGATAAAACAATTTAAACTGATAAATAACTAGCAGTGATCTGGAAGGAGTATTTAAAGCTTTCTCAACAAAAAATAAAAAACAAAAAATTAAAAACAAAACCAATCAGCCCCCTCGCCCTCAGGACCAGAGGTCCTCAGTACAGAATTCCAGCAGACTCTGGGAGGAGATCACCAAGTGCAATGGACAGAAAGGGAACTGAGACACCCAAACTCTCTTCTGAAACAAGATTTGTTCTGATAACAAAACAGAAGACAGACAACAAGAACTAAGACACAAACAGTACTGAAAATGGTTATGTTCTACCCTAGGGCAATCTATTCCCTTGCCAAAGGAACGGAGTGGGCAGTGTCCTTACACAGATGATCTCTGTGCACTGGTTGAATGGATGGATGCCTCCGGCCAGTCTGTTTCCTAGCTGCTGAGTGGGACATAACCACTGTGGAGGAGCTACCCTAAGAGCACCACTCAAACCTGATCAAGTTGAAAAAGAGCAACTTGTTTGTATTCTAAAATTGCTTCACTTGAACAGTCAGTGGGATGGACTTTGCCCCAAAAGACACATGTCAAAGGTTGTCTCCTTCCTCAGACTTGACTAATGGGCAGGAGCCAGAAGAGGAATATTTTTGCTACTCTTACCTGGTAATTGTTAATCTTACATCATGTATATTGTTGGTGCTCACAGCCTCCACTTCTAAACTGGGAATCTGAATTCTTCTATCCTCATTGCTATTCAACAAACACCATAATTTACAAAACAGCAATACTACTTCAAAGGGTGAAAAGAGAAAAAGAAGACCAAGCCTAAAAGAGTTTCACTGTGAAAAAGAGGCATTAAATTAAATATTAAATATCCTGTTAGAGGACTTGAAAACAGGCACTGGCTGTATTAGATCAAGGTACAGCTGAGTTGGGTTTTTGCTGCTGAGGGAGACTTCAGAAAGGCTGCTAAGGAAGGTTCCCTACAGTTTTCTGGGCTAGCAGCTTTTCCTTGAGAAGGGATTAGCTTTTACAACTGCATTATGAAGACAGATTTATTTAAAGTAAGTGATAGATATTTTAAAGGTTTATGTAATGTTTGGTATACTTTAAGATAGGTTTTGAAAAAGATTTAAGGTTTTTATTTATAAGGGATATATATATATATTCACATATATACATGAATATATTCACATATATATACATGATATGTATATGTGTGTGTGTATATATATATATATAAATTCTTGATAACTTTCCTATATCTGCATCACTAGACTTGTCTTAACATTTAAAGTAACAGCCAGCAAGTGTTTATATTGAGAGGATAATCCAAGTTTCCCATTATTCCTCTTACTTTCTCATGCTTTTATTTTATAAACCCAGGGATCTTAGGCTTACTCAAATACCACTCAGTTGTAAACAGGGAACTTAAACCTTTGTCATAAACTTAAAGAAAAAAAAAAATCTATTTATCCAGAGAAATAGGTTGTGTGTGTTTATCTTCAAGTACCCAAGAGCGGAAGACAGGAAGAGAGCTGCTGGGTGGGTAGGGGAGAAAGAGCAGAAAGGAGGGCGTGGAAAGGCACACAGGGAAAATGTATGCAGAGATGGTGAATACTAGGGGCAGAAAGGCTTTAGGGAGGTGATTTCTTAAGAAATCTCACTTTCTGAATTTGATGTTAAAAATCACATTACTTGTCTCCCTGAGAAATTGGGAACTACCCACAGATTCTATACAGGTAGAACAAAAAACCTTCAGTCAGCTGACTTGTAACAACCTCCTTAAAGATGAATGTCTCTGGGAGAGGAGGTAGAACAGAAAGAGGGGGTCCCAAAGTTGGGCTTGCTTTTAACTCTATAGTTGCCATTAGTTTAAATTGGTTTTCATTAGTGTTTTGCTTATTGTATTTGCTAGAATTTTTATATGATTAGTGTTTGCTTGCTAAAATAACAAGCAAGCAAACTGACAAAACAGAGCAGCAAACAGTTTCCTGTCAGTCTGTTTGTATTAAGCTGTGTATACATTTTAAGTCACATCAATATAAAAACAATGTAGTATGCTTATGTAATTATTAGAAAGAATTTTATTTTGCTAGGGGATGTAGCTCAAAGGTAGAGGATTTATCAAGAACATATAAGGCCCTGGTTTGTCTCAGGAAGATTGGAAGAAAGGAAAATATACATTTACTATTTTGTATCCATAAACTTACTGAAGGCAAACTATGTATGTGAAATACTTCTCAGCTTGTTCTCTGCTCTCTAGTCCCTAAGCAGACTGCTCTTAGCAACACACATTATCTGAATGAAGATCACATCAAAACGGTAAACAGGCCCACTGCAGCAGTGCAGGCCACAGTACCTCCATCACTCGTACCACTGTCCGAGCCAGGCTGAGATGCCAGTTGTTCCTTTGCTCTATCTAAGCGCTGTTGTAGCTCTTCTGATGTTATCTCTCCTGAAACAATGAAAGAGCACTCATTTAAAAAATAAATAACCAAGTTTTATGAGAACCACATAGAGGAGAAAAAAGATACCTACTGGTTGTCTTGTACAGATAAATACTCATTGCCATTATACATACACACATACACACACACACATATACACACACACACAAAATGTAATTTAACCTACAGAAGACAATCCTTTATTATTTCCATGGTTTATAAATTGAATAATATTTGATACAAATACACATCTATTTAGTTGTATCTCATTTATTAATATTCCATTAAAATCTGAGATTTAAACTTGAGTAATTTTGGTGACCAGAACCTCTCAGTAAGAACCTGTAAGTTAGGGCTGGAGAGGTGGCTCAGCAGTCTCCAGCACCCATACCGAGTGGCTCACAACTACCTCTCAATGCCAGCCCCAGGAGACCCGAGGACCTGGGACCTCTGCTGGCCTCCTTGGGCCTTTACCTCACATACACAACCCCACCTCCCACCACCAGCAGACAAACATCGAAAAATAAAACAAGTTTTAAACAAAAGGATGAGATGCACTCATGTAGAGTTTGTTTCTTAAGAGTTAAAAAGAAAATTAGGGAGTAGTTTTAGGGAAATGTTCAAATCTTGGTGCTTGAATTCTATCCCAGTATTTTATTATATGAGCCACCGACATACAAATATACAAGCACACAGACAGGCACATTTCAGCTAGATTCCTATAAAGTGAACTGAAAAAAAATGTATAGACCACATAGGACTTTTGGTTGGTCACTATCTGGCTGAATGTTAACACTTCAAATAAGTTAAGAATTAAATTTCAGCTGGGCGGTGGTGGCGCAGGCCTGTAATCCCAGCACTCTGGGAGGCAGAGGCAGGCGGATTTCTGAGTTCGAGGCCAGCCTGGTCTACAGAGTGAGTTCCAGGACAGCCAGGGCTATACAGAGAAACCCTGTCTCCAAAAAAACCAAATCCAAAAAAACAAAAAAACCCCAAAAAAACAAAAAGAATTAAATTTCAAATAACATTTTATTTGTACAAATATCATCTAAGAGAAATCGAAAACAAGAGTTAATGACAGAACATTCCCTAACATGCACAAAACCCTAGGTTTCAATCCCAAGCCTGTCTGCGTGAGGGCTGGCAGTGGAGGGTGAGAATCATGCTTATGCACACTGGCTCTTTAAGTCTGGCTTGTGTGTATGCCCATATATCCAGTATTCTCACGTATTTATCAAACACAATGGGTAGTGATTTTGTTATACTGAATAATTCTCAGACACAGTACTCAAAGGGAGGCACTCTCTTTACTTTAAAATCCCTCCTTTCAATAATAGAAAAACAATTTTCCCCCTTTGCCCATTTCTTACCAGGGGTACCTAAAAGATTATGGTCTCTCATTAGCCGATAATCTTCATCATTGAGCCCATTAATAAACTGATAATAGGCTTCTTCTCTGTGGAGCCGCTCTTGCTGCCATCTTCTCTCATTTTCTTGAAATGAGATCTCTTCTCCACTAACACCTGATCTAGATCTGGATGGATTCATCCTGAGACTTCTAGTTTCCTGTTTAAAGAATATGTATAAATTCAATGCATCAGTCATGAGCTAAACATAGCTTCGTACTTTTGTTTTGGTTTGGTTGTTGGTTTATTGAGTTAAGCTCTTACTATGTAACCCTGGCTGGCCCAGAACTCATGATATAGGCCACTAACAATTTCCTCAATTGTAATTCATAACTACCTTTAGAGACTTACTGAACTGATATTCTTAAGAGTTTAAGAAGCAGTGTTACCTTTCCTCATCTCATCAAAGTAGAAAATCTACTTCTCATTTACATGTAGCGTCTTGTCTTAGTTCTTAGTCAGGGTTTTACTGCCAGGAACAGACACCATGACCAAGGCCAGTCTTATAAATTAAATAAACATTTAACTGGGACTGGCTTACAGGTTCAGAGGTTCAGTCCACTATCATCAAGGCGGACGCATGGCAGCATCCAGGCAGGCACGGTCTGAAGGAAGCCAGGAACAGACTGGGCATCCTCGGGCAGCTAGGAGGAAGATCTCTAAGCCTGCCTCCACAGTGACACACTTCCTCTAACAAGTCCGCACCTTCTAATAGTGACACTTCCTGAGACGAACATATGCAAACCATCACATCATCACATCCCCACAATCAGAAACTCCTGAGGTGCCAGGCAGTAGTGGCACATGCCTGTAATACCAGCACTTGGGAGGCAGAGGCAGGAGGATTTCTGGTCTACAGAGTTAGTTCAGGACAGCCAGGGCTATACAGAGAAACCCTGTATCAGACCAAAAAAAAAAAAGAGAAAAAGAAATTCCTGAGGCTAACCATTCCAGGCTGAAGGAGGGCCTGATACAGACAGCCAGAGTTCTTATGTGCTTCCTCAATCCTCAGAGCCATGCACGGTGTGTTGTTTCTTCTTGGTTTTCAGTCTCAGAGAGATCAACTCTGAGTCTTCAGCAGGCATAGTAGGCAAAAATTATTTTCATCTCAAAAAAGTACAATGAGACAGTGGAGGCCATTTTATATTCCTAACTGTCCTGGGATGCACTTAAGAACCCTCTGCATAAGCTGGGTGGTGGTGGCGCACGCCTGTAATCCCAGCCCTCTGGGAGGCAGAGGCAGGCGGATTTCTGAGTTCAAGGCCAGCCTGGTCTACAGAGTGAGTTCCAGGACAGCCAGGGCTCTACAGAGAAACCCTGTCTTGAAAAAAGCAAATCCAAAAAAAAATAAAAAAGAAATAAAAAAAATAAAAAATAAAAATAAAAAAGAACCCTCTGCATATTAAGAATGTGTATTATTCAAGCCTAAAATTTTAACATGATGAAGGCTTTTAGACATAATTTGAGAGACAATGAAAATATTTAAAAAGATTATCAATTTAATACTCAGATATGAGATATATGTGTAGAATTGTGTCTGACTCAGTGATAACTGTTAAAGCAAAGGTATAGACCTACTAGCTCCTAAAAGTTATTTTGTTGTTTATATGTGAATTCTTTATTATAAGATTGGACACATGTATTTGACTAGCAGATATATTTTAAAAATAAACTAGCCAGGAAGATGGTGGCCCACACCTTTAGTCCCAGCATTCAAGAGGCAGAAGCAGGAGAATCCTGAATTCAACACCAGCCTAGTCTACAGTGAAACCCTGTCTCAAAAAGCCAAAAACAAAACAAAACATCCAAACAAACAAAAACAAACAACCCTCCCTAATATTAAAATGCAAAGCTAGCTAGTTGTCTTAGGGTTTCTAGTCCTCTGATGAAACACCATGAACAAAAACCGAGTTGGGGAGGAAAGGGTTTATTTGGCTTATACTTCCATCACTGAAGAAGTCAGGACAGGAATTCAAATAGGTCAAGATCGTGGCGGGAGAAGTTGATGCAGAAGCCATGGAGGGGTGCTGATTATTGGCTTGCTCCTCCTGTTTTCTTGTAGAACCCAGGACTACCAGCCCAGGGATGACACCACTGACAGACAGGAGCTGGGCCCTCTCCCCTTGATCACTAATTGAGAAAATGCCTTACAGCTGGATCTCATGGAGGCATTTCCTCAACTGAGGCTCTTTTTTCTGTGATGACTCCAGCCTATGTCAAGCTGACATACAAAATCAGCCAGGAAACTAGGTGTAGTAACACATGTCTTTATTTCTAGCACTCAGGAGAAAGGCAGACTGATTTCTTTGTGTTCCAGAACAGCCTGGTCTACAGAGTGAGTTCTAGGACAGTCAGGAACACACACACACCTTTGGGGAGGCAAGATTAACTCAAGATGTCAATTAATAATATCAAAAAGTCAAGGTTTTCCATTTGCAGTATAATCAGTAACTATTATTAGAAAAGAACATTTTTGGTGGTCACAGCAGAAACTTGATTTTTTTTTTTTTTTGGATTTTTTTTTTTTTTTTTTTTTTTTTTTTTTGTCTTTTTGAGACAGGGTTTCTCTGTGTAGCCCTGGCTGTCCTGGAACTCACTCTGTAGACCAGGCTGGCCTCGAACTCAGAAATCCGCCTGCCTCTGCCTCCCAGTGCTGGGATTACAGGCGTGCGCCACCACCGCTCGGCTAGAAACTTAATTTTTAAAACAGATGTTTAATATGTAGAAATCTGGTGACAACAACAACAAAAAGCCAAGTTCCTTAAGATATTCAAACCCCAAGATCTTCTCCTCCAAGGCAATATTCTTGGATTAACTAACCATACGTAAGCCAAATGAATACCTTATTTTCCTTTGAACATTCTTCTAACAGACCAGACTGTATCCATGCTTCTGATGTTTGTGCCTTTTTTGGGAGCTGCTCATCTGAAGTCATAAAAACAAAAGTTGAATTATTCAGCAAACTGCCTCTTTGAAGCCCTGGAACACCTAGTGGTCTCGGAAAAGCCAAAGCTAAAATCTCCAGAAGGTTCTGTTATACCTTTATCTAGGAAATTAGAGCCTCATACAATTAGATAACAAAAAACCTCCCAGAAGGCCTCCACTGCTCGGAGGACTGCGCCTCCTCCTTTCTCAGAGGCCTTCGTATCACGTTCCCGTCCGGGTGCAGCGAGGGTTAGGTGAGGAAGTTAGGTTAGTTTAGTTCTAAGCCTTCACTTCGTTGCCAACCGCCCCCACTATCCCGTTACCGGTTCTTTTCCTTACCCTGTTCATCGAGGCCTCGGACTGGGGTTAAGATGAAGTCCCTACTCCAATACACTGGACTCAGCAACCCAACCAATCTCACCTCAATCTAGCCTCAAGTAACGCTTCCCCTGCGACCTATTTGGCTTTGGGGCCAATCAGCAACTAGAAAAGCTCAACCAGCAAGCAATAAGCCAATCGGATAAGAGATAAGTGCCTCTCCCCTCTCGGTCCCCACCCCTTAGCACGTCCGCCGAGGCGTCTCCCGGAAGTAGTAGTGAGACTCACCAAATGACCCTTCCCGGTGTACGCAGCGCCCCCTCCCCCCGACCCCACCTCCAGCGGGTTGTCCTCACCGCGGCGGCGAGGGGGCGGGAGGCTCTGCGGCGGAGCCTTCGAAGGCCGCTACGTCCTCTGAGGCGCGAAGCTCAGAGCCTCTGCCGCTGCTCGGAGTCGACCTGGCGGAGAGAAAGCTAAGAGAGGACCGTCCAATCTCCGGCCTTCTCCCACCACTAGGAGAACTAAGACACGCCACCGTCTGCGCCGACCCTGCCGGTGCGTCTGGAAACGGCGCTCGCCGGAAGCCGAGCCGCGGCGCTGAGTTCCGCATCTGCAGTGCGCAGGTCCGGCTGTCAAGGATTCCGGTCTAGGCGCTCAGAGCTCTGGGCCGCTTCTCGTCCCGAAGGCGGAGCCGCCTTTCCACGCCTCAGAAATGCCAGCTCCTCTTTTCATATTTCAAAGTCCTTTGACAAAGTCTGACGAAAAACGCATCTGTCAAGGTGTTGATTGCTCTTTACTCCCACGGTGTAACTACCCAGTTTGAGTAATTCCCTTGTGGTAGTTCACTGGGACGAGGAAACTAAATGTCGAGTGCTTGTGATGAAAAAGCATTTTGAAATTCCCAATACTAAGTAACCATTCACGTTCTTTCTCTCCCGCTGTCCCTAGTCATCACCTCCCTCTCAATTTTCTTTTTTCATTATGCAACACCAGACTTATCTAGCCATTTCTTGTGGTCCTGGTAGGGCCATTTCCTGACACCCCAATCAGCTTAATGACATTTTAATACTTGCATACTGCTGTGATTCATAATTTCACGAATGCGTGAATTTGTTTTGTTTTGAGGCGGGGTCTCATATAGCCCAGGCAGGCCTTTTAGCTTGTGAGCTTCTTGCCCTTCTCAGGAATGTGCTACCATATTTGCAGGATGCCTGGTTACCGGGATGTTGCAAGCCTTAGCTTAGCATCAGTGAAACTAGTAGTTTCACTTACTGATGCTAAGTATAAGGCGATACTGTCTAGCAGGAGAGTTCCCCCTCCCCACTCCCCGTCTGTTAAATATCTAGAACATAGAAGGATGGTAAACATTAAACTGAGGTTTATTGGCAAATGTTACAGATATCTCCTGTAGAAAAGTGCCCCCAGTTGGGGAGACCAAAGGCTTTAAAGTGGGTTGGGTTTTATTTAGGGTGTCCTGCTTGGTGATTCTCCCCCCTCTCTTTTAATATTCATCCAAAAATTTCTGTATGTCTCTTTTATTTCGTTCTGAGGACCAGACTTTCCTCTGACTCACCTTCTGGAAGTAGCTTTATTGCTGCAGTCCCTTCCCCCAACCTCAGCAGGAACTACATGATGAAGGCAACCTTAGGCTCACTTCTCTGTGTAGCCCATCTTTGTTTTTGTCTTTTCCAGTATCTGAGATTGCTTCATGAATTTCTAAAGCTTTCTTTGTATATCTTTATTTGGGATTGTGGTGGTTTGAATAGAATGCCGCTCCACCCCCTCCACCCCCTCCATAGACCCTTGTGTTTGAATGCCTGGCCATAGGGAGTGGCACTATTTGTAGGTGTGGCTTTGTTAGAGGAAGTGTGTCAGTGTGGAGGCAAGGCTTTGAGGTTTTAAATGCTCTAGCGATAGCCAGGATAAAACAGTCTCCTCCTAGCTGTCTGTGTATGGATTAAGATGTAGAACTCTCAGCTCCCTCTCCCTCCCTGCACACTGCACATATGCTTCCCGCCATGATGATAATGGACTAAACCTCTACAACTGCAAGCCAGCCCCAATTAAATGTTTTCCTTTATAAGACTTGCCTTGGTCATGGTGTCTTTTTACAACAATAGAAACCTTAACTAAGATGAGGAAGTCTAATTTTTCCCCTTATTCTGGCACTGTCTTTCAGAGGTACACATAAAGACAGCTCTCTCATCTTTCACCTTAACCTGAAGTCCCTTCCATTTCTTTTTAATACTGGAAATGGGACTTGTGAATTGAAGTTTCCCCTCCCCTCCAGGGACATGTTAAACATTCTACAAGACAGATTGATCAAAACTTCTTTGACTGTGTTACTGGTAGACGCCAAATAGGCCTGGGCTAATTCCCCCCAAAATAGCCACTTATTGCCCATGTCTGTGTGTAACCTAATATCCTTGTAACTAGCAGGTTAGGCCTTATGGAAAGTCCCTTAGCTTCCACCAACTCAAAATAATGTAAGCAGCAGATAGCATCTGTGGCCTGTAGCACATACTTCCCCTGCTTTTCTGAAATCTGCCTGTTTTTTGTTTTGGTTTTTTTTTTTTTTTTTTTTTGAATTTTGTTTTTTCCAAGACAGGGTTTCTCTGTGTAGCCCTGGCTGTCCTGGAACTCACTCTGTAGACCAGGCTGGCCTCAAATTCAGAAATCCGCCTGCCTCTGCCTCCCAGAGTGCTGGGATTACAGGTGTGTGCCACCACCACCCGGCTCTGTCTGGCAGTTAACACCAACTTCTACCCTCCCTCCCTCCCTCCCTCCTTCCCTCCCTCCCTCCCTCCCTCCCTTCCTCCTTCCCTCTGTTCCATCCTTCCTCATTCCTTCCTTTCATCCTTCAAGATGGGGTAGCCCTGGGTAGCCTGGCTATCCTGAAACTGGCTCTATAGACCAGACTGGCCTTGAACTCAGGATCTGTCTGCCCCTGCCCCTGCCCTGCCCCTGCCCCTGCCTCTGCCTCCTGAGTGCTGGGACTAAAGGCGTGTGCAACCAGATTTAGCTTATCCTTCAAGCTATCTTGAAAGCATCTCGATTTTATTTTCTTTGTTGTTACTATAAAACCACCATGAGCCAGGCAGTGGTGACACATGCCTTTAGTCCTAGCACTTGGGAGGCAGAGGCAGGCGGATTTCTGAGTTCAAGGCCAGCATAGTCTACAGAGTTCCAGGATAGCCAGGGCTATACAGAGAAACCCTGTCTCAGAAAACAAACAAACAAACAAACAAACAAAAAAACCAAACCAAAACAAAAAAGAATCCAAAAACCCATCATGAATCTGTTACTGCTATGGAACATGGTATTTGTAGTGTAAGACGCCCCAAAAAACCCGAGGGTGCCCCAGCACCCCACGCCCTGGAAGGCAACACCCAAATCACTCGAGAGAAACGGTCTCGATGCAATAACATGAGGATTTCTTTATTCCAGAATTCTGGGTTCCACAGCCATACACCTTGCAGGGTTAGAGGACTGTGGACCACGAGTGCCGAATTGCGACAGCTTTTATAAGTTTATGACAAAGCCCTCGAATCACAAACCGATCACTTCTTAGCATGGAGAGCCTGCAAAATGCGAGCCAATCGATTTGTACCACTCCATAGTTTTTAGGCTAATCAGTTTAAATTATCGGAGCCCACACTTAGTGGACCAATTAGTTTCCTATTTTCTTGGATGTCTATAGCTGCGTGAACTCCTGGATAGGTAATGGCTTAAGCAGTTTACAGAAGCAAGATAAGCTTAGCTCATTTCCAGTTACCTTATGGGGCCAGGATCACCTATTCAAGGCCTTTCTGCTAGCTCTTAAACAAAGGGTGGGCTCTGGAATATGAAGTGTTTGGGGCTCCTTAGAAGGCTGGAGTTAGGCTATATTTTCTATTCTTTCAGGAGTAACTGGAATTTGTCTTTCCAAGCCATGGCCACTCACGTTTGGCTCCAGGACAAACTATTTCTTATTCTTTCTGAGTCAAGAGCTGCTTTTGCATTAAGGGGTTTTGGTGGCTGAATGTGGAGCCCCCAAAGATGATCCAATTTCATTGTAGGAGTCACTGGCTTGGTGCCAGGATGGGCTACTTGTGCCAACTGTTTGGTGTTGATTCCTGGGGAATGCTGGTGAGTTTTTTCTGGGGCCTAGATCTGGTGGGGGTTTGCTTTGTTTTGAGCTGGTTGTAAGGATCCTCTTTGGCTGGTTACTTCACTCTTCCCCCTGTTTGCTTTGGGAGCTCTTTGTTTGTTTAAAGTCATCTGTTTCGTTTGGTTTCTGCCTGTGCCCGGTTCAGTTTGTTTGCTTTCAGGACATTTGGGTTGTTCTTTTGTTTTCTGCTCCTCCTCCCGTGTCTAATTCATGGAAGGAAGAACTATTCAGAGAAAAGCTGCCATGCGGCACTCCAGCTGGTTTTATGTTTGATAATCTTGTTAGTTTAATTTGTATGCATTTGGAAGATGGGGAAATAAAGATAACTTGGCTTTATGCATCTCTTCATTGAAACGTTTAATCCAAAATTGGAGAGAGAGAGAGAGAGAGAGCACACCACACACACACACACACACACACACACACACAAAACTAAAAGTCCCAGAGAATTTAAAAATGAAAAGGCAGCCTCCTTTGACTGCCTTTACAAAAACAACAAAACTTCCATTACAAAAGAAGCTATGGAATTGGTAGTTAACAAAAATTGACAAGCTCACTATATTGAAGTTAAAAGGAGCTATTAAAGATCAATGGAAATTGGTAAGAAAATGTTAGAGGTTGTATCAGAAGAAATTTTGAGAAATTGAACTCAACAATCTACTCCCCACTGCCTGAGTCAGGGTTTCTCTATGTAGTCCTGACTGTCCTGGAACTCTCTCCATAGACCAGGTTGACTCAAACTTAAAGATCCACTTGCCTCTATAAATGAAGTAAGATTTGATGCTGGGCGGTGGTGGCGCACATCTGTAATCCCAGCACTTAGGAGGCAGAGGCAGGCGGATTTCTGAGTTTGAGGCAAGCCTGGTCTACAGAGTGAGTTCCAGGACAGCCAGGGCTATACAGAGAAACCCTGTCTCGAAAGAACAAAAACAACAAAACAAAACACAACAAAACAAAAAGGTAAGATTTGATTATGTAAATAACTTTTTTAAAAGTTTAAAAGTATTTAATAATGTAGTTAACTATGCTTACAAAGCCTATGGAATCCTGCTTTCTCAGAAGTCAGACTTCATATTTTTGTACATATAACAGCCTCCCCAATTCCCATGCAATTTTTGTTAAATTGGAATTAGAGTTTATATTATTGTCCAGTTTCATCTGTAATGTGTTTTTTCCCCACCTACTTCCCCAAACTAAAATTTGTTCCAGTACTAAGATAACTGGACAGATCAAATTGTTACCCACAAATAAAAGTTAGAGTGATTTAGATATTAAGACCAATCCCATCTAAATGAGAACTAACCACTCTATATGAGGTTATAGTTATAAAACAAAATTGGCTTTTAAAATCTACCAAAATTAAAAGATCTAAACATTTATAAGCATCCAATTAAACATTTCATAGAGTGAAAATCACTGTAAACATAAGGGAAATATATGGTCCATTTCGTTTAAAATTACGAGTTTTGTCTGGTGAATAGACCTGACTTCCTCTCTGTCACATTTACTTTTTGGGGCCATAATGCATTTTTTTTTTTTTTTTTTTTTTTTTGGTTTTTTGGTTTTTTGAGACAGGGTTTCTCTGTGTAGCCGTGGCTGTCCTGGATCTCACTCTGTAGACCAGGTTGGCCTTGAACTCAGAGATCCTCCTGCCTCTGCCTCTCAAGTGCTGGGATTAAAGGCGTGTGCCACCACTGCCTGGCACTATACTGCATTCTTGATTATTGTTTACATTTCTTTTTTCATTTTCTTTATGAGTGCTTTGCCTCTCTATATGTAAGTGCACCATGTTTCCCAGTGCCCATAGAGGCCAGCAGGGAGTGCTGATCCCCTGGATCATGAGTACAATCGGTTGTGAAACATCATGTGGGTGCTGGAAACTAAACCTAGCTCCCACGTAAGAGCAGTAAATGTCCGTAACCACTGCGCCATCTCTCCAGTCCCATTCTGGATTATTTTATTTGTAAGTATAATATCCTTATTATATTTCACATTTTATATCAGGTGTGGGAAGGTGGAAAATCAAACTTGGACCAGGTGTTGTTTTTGGCTTTCCATAATGTTTTAGTGCCCCCCCCCTCTCTCTCTCTCTCTCTCTCTCTCTCTCTCTCTCTCTCTTTCCCCCTTCACCCCCAGGCTTCCCTGAACCCTGGCTTTCTTGCCTACTCATTGTCTTTATCAGCTTCTAGGGACACATTTGACCTCCACATATGCCACTATGTGATGATTGACCAATAGGGGGAGCTGTCAACCAAAGTTCCCAGAAAAAAATCAGCACCTCAAAACATTTTACAGGAGAGACTGAATAAAACTTCCACAAACGGGCTGGAGATATGGCTCGGCGGTTAAGAGCACTAGCTGCTCTTCCAGAGGTCCTGAGTTCAATTCCCAGCAACAACATGGTGGCTCACAACCATCTGTAATGAGATCCGATGCCCCCATCTGGTATATTTGAAGACAACAGCTAAAGTGTACTCATAGACATAAAATAAATAAATTAAAAAACAAACAAACAAAAACAAAAACTTCCACAACTAGGGAGAGCCAGGATGTCACAAGTCCACAGGTCGAAAGTGGGCTATTTTAGCCTGAAAGACTATTTATTGTTTACCTCTGTGGCTGGTTTGTGTGTTGACTTGACACAAGCTAGAGTCATTGCCTCTAGTAGAGAAAGAAGCATCAGTGGAGATCCAGCTGTGGAGCATTTTCTCAATTAGTGATCAAGCAGGGAGGGCCCATTGTGGGTGGTGCCATCCCTGGGTTGGTGTCCTGAGCTCTATAAGAAAGCAAACTGAGCAAGCCAGGGGAAGCAAGCCAGTAAGTAACACCCCTCCGTGGCCTCTGCATCAATCAGCTCCTGCCTCCAGGTTCCTGCCCTGCTTGAGTACCTGTGCCAACTTCCTTTGGTGGCGAACAGAGATGTGCAAGTGTAAGCAGAATAAATCCTGTCCTCTCCAACTTATTTTTTCGGTCTTGGTGTTTTGTTCTACCAGTAGAAACCCAAACTAAGACAGCAAGTGACCTAACAGTTTCATATTAGTTAAAACTTCCAGGGACACAGAAGCAGACCATTAACTCCTACTAACCCCACAACTGAGAACTACCATTAGAGGGCATGTAAGGCCTGTAGTAGACACAGTCTTGGTTTTCTATCAACAGCCTACTTGATGTTTCTGCTAATTTTTCTCCCTGAGTGTGTAAGTGTTCCTGTGCGTGCACACATGTGTGCAAGTGGAAGCATGTGTGCATATCTCCGTGTCTGAAGCCTAGAGATTGATGTCTGTCATGGAACCTTGAGAACATACCATACATACATAAACATGGATGGCTTAAAGACTTTCTTTTAAACAGGTGCTTTGGCTTCTTGATGGCAGACTGTTACCTGTAAGTTGGTATAAATCTTTCCCTCCCCAAGTTGTATATGGTCACAGTGTTTTATCACAGCAACAGAAATCAAATTACAACACGTGGAAAGTATTTTATCAATCTAACCATCTCCCCAGCCCCCTTCACTAAGTTTTTTCCTCGTGGTATAAAGATGTCATTAAACTGTTACCAAGTTGGAATTTGTGGTAACTTAAATCTGTGTCTCTAAGCCATGATCACTCATATTTGGTTCAACAATAAACTTTTATGTCCTTCAAGTGATAACTATTTTTGAGTTAACAGAGTCCAATCTTAACTGAAGCAAAAATAGTTTTACTTGGCTGGATGTATAATGCTTGCCTAGCACGTGCAAGCCCGAGAACTTCATGACAGATGCAGTCAGATGAAAGATGAGAAATTTTAAATACAATCACATAATTTATTGTAGTATTTAGAGACAGGTAGAGGCTATGAAAGGGAAAGCCTGGAATCTTGGGGTTGCGGGGGAGTAGTAAGTGCCCTTTAAATCCTGGAGTTCAGACGTGACTTCAATACAACACAATACCCCCTTTAACAGGTGTCTTTTGCTAAGCTTGTATGGACTAAATTGGATTGTAGAGATGCGGCTTTGGGAAAAATAATCTCCATGCAGCAGAAACTCCTTGCGTGATGGACTACCAATCCCATCATGCAACGTTCTGAATTCGCGGCGTCTTGGTGAAGACTGCTTCTGTAGCCACCTGTGCACATGAGCCTTAGAGTTTCTGGCCGCACTGCCGACTGGGTTGGTCCACGTGGTAAGTCTGTCAGCAGCTCCGCACCGCGGCTGAGCCCGGCCCTTTCGCTTGCCGGCGTCGGAAGAGGGCAGCTCACAGGTGGGGCGGAGGCAGCGCGAGGCTTCGCGACATTTTACGACAGCGGCTGCCGTGTTCCGCGCTCGTTCTCGCTCCCTCCTCCTCCTCCTTCACCTCCTCCTCTCTCGGAGGAGCTACCGGCTGTTGTGTGGCGTCGCTGGTCTGTCCCGGCGGATGGCAGCCTGAGTGTTCGTGAGCGCGTGTGGGAGAAGGTGAGGCGCGGACGCGCGTGGGCGAGGAGCAGAGTCAGCCGTGGCCGCCCCGTGTCGCACCCGTAGCAGCACGCGCGGCCAACCGCGCGCGAGCCGGCGCCCCGGGAGCGCGGGGACAAGGGCGGACGCTGCTCCCCGCCCCCAGCGCGTCCCTCGGCTGTCGCGCGCCCGCGGGGACCGCCCGGCGCTCCCCTGGATGTCCCCGGCGCCCGCGCGGGGCCTCCTGCCGTCGACGCGTGAGGCGGGCTGGTGCTGCCGCCGGCGGGTGTAGCTCGGGGGCTGCGGCTGCCGCGCGGCCCGGTCCCCACCGCGGCCCTCGGCCCCCCGCCCCAGCACCCCGGCCTTGGAGGCTGTGACAATGGACTATGACTTTAAAGTGAAGCTGAGCAGCGAGCGGGAGCGGGTCGAGGACCTGTTTGAATACGAGGGCTGCAAAGTTGGTCGAGGCACTTACGGGCACGTCTACAAGGCGAAGAGGAAAGATGGGTGAGTGTGGGTGTCGCTGCGGGTGTCCTCAAGGCTGGGAGGCAGGTGCCCGGCCCGGGTGCCGGGGTCCCCACTTCCTCCAAGACTGCCTCTGTCTTGGCCAGCCTGCTTTGGGAGGAAGTGGTGTGCCAGGAATCCAGACTCACAAACCCTCCGTGAAATTGGGAGAAGGACCTTCGGTCTCATGGGCAGTGTGTGTACCTTTGTGTGTGTGTGTGTGAGTGAATTTCAGTACAGTACAGTTTTCTTGTATTTTAAGAAGAAGGTTATAAGGTGCCAGTTTAAATATATCTGTTTTTCTTTGGTCGATTTATCCGGTAACCTTTTGGGGACTCACTCATCTGGCTCTGGAGTGATATCCATCAGTCTGGAAGAGAAGCTCTGATCTTTTCCCCAATCAGTTGTGATCAGTTGGTGACCAAATTTGGATTTGATGGGAGAAAGAAGACAGCGAGTAAATGTGGGTCTGGAGAGTTCCATGGAGGACCATCAGTAATGTAAATGTAGCAGTTGCTGTTCAGGTATCATTAGCTGTGAGTTTTTATTTAGAACAATGGGGATTTGGGGCAGAATGGATGGTGTGGGGAAATAAGCGACAGATAGGGGCTATGTTGTGCAAGCTCTTAAAGCAGAATCTATCAGCTGTCAGTGAACTTTAATCCTTTTGCTTTAAATATTATCTTCTAGAAACAAAAATTAAACCTATCGCTGGTGATACTCTCAATTTTGCTTCATAGATTGAGTAAAGTGAACAGGCTCATTTCCCTTTCGTCAGTATGTGACTGCATTGTAATATTGCCAGAAGGAAAAGTATTTCTTAGTTTGGGAGAAAACATTTAATAATTTCCCTCTTATTACGAATAGATATTGTCTCTGCCTTTGATACTAGGAAATTATTGGGGAGATTGTCACAGTTTATTACATACTTTTTTTGGATTTATTAACAGCTTTCTTTGAGTATCTGTTATTTGGCTAGTTGCTATTTCACTGCTTGGAAAATGACTTTTTTCATCCTCACAGCAGTGCATATTCAGAATTGCATTAGCACTATAAATGAGACGGATGAAGCAAGAGTAAGTTCTTTTCCAGGGATCTTATTTCTAAATACTTTCCGAGTCTGGATAATGGAAGAGGAATTGTGTGTTTATTAAACACTTCACTTTACTGGAATACCATCCTATTTTATGATAATTTCAATGCTTTTGTGCAACAGTGAAACCATGCAGCTATGTGCAGAAAGTAGGGGATGGGAAACTTGATGTTCTGGGTGCCCTGTGGATTTAGAAGTACCTTTTAGCAGAATGTATAAAGCCATGATATCCAGAGCCCTTGTTAATTCTTGTCTAACTAGATTTGTTTTATCAACATTTTTTAATGAATTATATTTAAAGAAATCGTCCAAATTAATTTGCTGCATAATAATTTTCAAAAGGGGGGCTGGAGAGATGGCTCAGTGGTTAAGACCACTGACTATGCTTCCAAAGGTCCTGAGTTCAAATCCCAGCAACCACATGGTGGCTCACAACCATCCCTAAAGAGATCTGATGCCCTCTTCTGGTGCATCTGAACACAGCTACAGTGTACTTAGATATAATAATAAATAAATATTTTAAAAAAATAATAATTTTCAAAAGGGTTAAAGCATTGCCCATCCCTCAGTATTACATAGTTTGGGACATGGTCATAAAATCTACACTCCCAAGACATTTGATATTATAGTACATTTGACCAGTTTGTCACGTTTTAAAAAAAATGCGAGTGGTTTTTATATTTTATTCTTGTAAAAGTAGCCAGTTCTAGTTTCATAAATTGCCAGTTTAAGCTAATAAACTATCCAAATGTTTTTGAGTGTGGTCTATTTTTTAAGTATTAATGTGTATAGAGGGTGATACTTTCAACATCTTTTACATCTTGATGATCAGGTTTTCATTTAGGCTAAGAATAATTTCAGAAGAAATTATATTGCTTAAAATAGCTGGTGTTAGTGTGTATTTCTTAGTCATTTATGGCAATTGAAAATGAATATTTGCATTTGGGGGAATTATCTTTTAAGATGTAATCCTTTGGGTTTGTTTTCCAGCAACCTTTAAAGGTTCTGTTTATTGTGATGAACTAAATTATTTTTTGTAGTGAATCAAATGTCAAGAGAGTTTTAGAATTGGAACAGTTTTGTTTTCTGCAGGGAATAGTTTCCAGTTTATAAGGCTGGGCTAGTAACATTGTATTTGTTACGTTGTATTTGTGACTTATGTCAATGAAGCATAATTTTATGCATTTTTAAACTTGCTATAATTCAATCTGTGGCTGTTTTAATCTTTATAATATGATCAAATCATTTGCTTTTGGTATTGATTTACTTTCAAATTAAATGGTATATTCTGTCACTGAGATGTCATAGTCCTCAAGGAACGTGGACAGGCAATAACACTTTACAGAGAATCTGGAGCCCTGCAGTAAAATTAAACAGTGGGGATACCTTTGCTTGGATATATTTGGTTGTTAAAATGAATACATGAAAATGTTTCTTTCAGCTGTCCAGTAAATAGAATATGAAGTAATAGAATTTAGACTAGAGAAATTATCTTGTAGAATTATTCAAGTTTAGGAAATAGTTTGATAATTTTGCCATAATGAGTTAATAACACTACCCTTCTTGTATACCATGTGCCAGATAGAAAATCAGCATCATAAGGAGTAAAGGGAGTAGGGAAATACTTTTTTAAGCATGATTATATACAAAGATAAAGGGCCATTTATAATCATGCTAATTTTAGGTTTTGATAGAGTTTAAGTGCATACTGTATATCTTGAAATTATTCTCGTGTGTGTGTGGGGGGGGGAGGTTCGAGACCTGTAGCCCTGGAACTTTGTAGACCAGGCAGGACTCAAACTCAGAGTCCACCTGCCTCTGCCTCCCAACCGATAGGATTAAAGGTGTGCACCACCATTTGCTGCCTCTAATTCATTCCTAAATGTGCCATAAATAGACAGTGTCCTTTATTGCTGAACACCAAGAGTACTGCATAGGAGGCAGAGGGTGTGGGGCGGGCCTGACCAGGAAGGGATGAGTATGTGGGTCTTTTCTTAAGTGTTTCTTAAGTGTTTTCTTAAGTGTTTCCTTTTAAAGAATAGAGCCAACCAAATATGAGTTTAAAAGAATGGAAAACTTTTAAGACAAAACTTTTTTTTAATATATCCACAATATAGTCACTGGACATTTGTACAATTATAAAATTAGTCTAGAGGTGGTGCTGCATGCTTGTAATGCTGACTAAGTCAGGAAATTTAACAGTTTAGGCTATCCGGGACTACATAGCAGTTCCCTGAGATGGTAGGTAGGGGTGTGTGTGTGTGTGTGTGTGTGTGTGTAAATTAGCAAAATCAACTTAGAATAAGAGTTTTCTGGAAAAACCCCACAAAACTATTTTTTTCTTATGAGTGTTTGTTTGTTTTGAGACAGTCTCACTTTGTAACTTTGACTGTAGACCATAGCCTGGAACTCATCTGCTTCCCTCTGCTTCTTATGGTGGGACTTGGGACACCATGCCTGATCCCACAAAAGTACAGTTACAGTCATGTTCAGTAAGCCAAAGAATATAGAAAAGAGAAGGAGGGAGAGAGAGAAACAGAAAAAGAAAACTTTGTGGAAGATTAACTAAGAAATTAACTAAGAAAGGTAATGATAGAAGCTAAATTGTTAGATAAGCTAGGCCCTAGGTCCTGCAGAAGCTCTCTATATCTATTTAATTTCCTAAGAACAACCCTATTATGTTCGTTCACACAGGAGGGAACTAAGCCATTGAAAGTTAAGCAGATTGTCTTGTGAGTGGCTAAGTATAGCAGTTGGGACCTGAGGATGTCCTTGCCATATGTGTACTGTAGAGCCCATGCCTTGTTTTGTGTTTTTCCAGGACAGCCCTGGCTTGCTCTGTAGATCAGGCTAGCCTGGAATTCACAGAGGTCTCCTGAGTGCTGAAAATAAAGGCATGTGCTACCGTGTTGGGCTATGATGGAGCACATGCCCTTAACCACTATGCTTCATAAAATTAATGTGACGGCTCCAAGACAGCATCCCATCTGCCACTGACCCCTTCATATATCATTGGATCTGCTAATTCATGGGACCCAAGCTGACCTAGAACTCACTCTGTAGCTCAGGCTGGTCTCACACTTAAGCAATCCTCCTCCTTCAGCTTCTTGCGCTATTTTATTATTTTATTTTATGTCTATGAATGTGCTCCACATATATGATTATATGATTGCTTGACATTATGGATGGTCGTGGGCCATAATGTGGGAATCCAACCCAGGTCCTCTGCAAGAGCAACAAGTGCCCTTAAACACTGAGCCATCTCTTCAGCCTACTCATGCTTTAACATTGGTTCTCATGGGGGCAACGCCCAAAGACACAGAAGCTATCTATCATAGCCACCTTGGCTTGGAATTAGTACCTGCCCCACAGTTGTCTGTTGTTGGGGAGTCAGCACTCTTGATTCACGTTTTATTGCAGTTTTGATTCTTTGGATAGTTTGGATGGGCATTAATGAATATTCCTTATAACCTTTTAAAAATGTGGGAGGGGACAAGCATAATGTTTACAGTGCATGTCTTATCTGTGTGGCATTGAGTGGAACGTTTTTTAGCTCCCATTTTTGGTCATTTTCAGATTTGATGCTTAGAATCCATGTATTTCTTTTATTTTCCTTTTGTTTGCTTGCTTCTTAGTTGTAGGGTTGGCAAGCTGGTTTCATTGAGCTTTCCTTTGACTGAGTCTTCCAAGCCTTGAAAGATCATTTACGGATCTATTTAGCAGATATGTAGTGGGTCTCTCTGTGTTCTACTGTTGGAACTCTTGGGAAGGCAAATGTGAGTGAAACATTGCACTGTTTGAGGAAGTATCTACTGAGAAAAGAAACCTGTCAAAAATTATAGCAATTTAATAAGCAATATAATGTTAATTGTAACGCAGGTAAGGAAGCTCTGAATTACTTTGGGATTTTATGGGAAAACTCTTGAAGACGGCGGTATTTGCTTGACTCTTGGAAGATGTGAAGAGCTCATCAGATGGTCGTCTAGAAAGGAATAGAAAAAGTATGCTTTTTATTGTTTCCTGCAAAGTCCTATGGGGGTGGGCATTACGCACTTTTCTGACTTTTTTTTTTTTTTTTTTTGTGCTCTTGCTGTGTGTGTGTAGTAGTTCCAGCTCCACCGATGTTCTCATCTCCTACCTGCTGGGATAAGGTCTCTGTTATTTTTGTCAGTGGGAATAGAGTTATCCACATGCACCAAGGAGCTTACTTATATGTTTGTAGCAGAGACCGGTGATCAGAGGACCGGTGATCCAATGCAGGCATCTAGTTCAGGAATTTCTCTCTCGTGTGGACCTGCCTTGCACAACCCCAGCTTTGCCTGTGGCTCTGGGTAACTGGTTGCTCTGCTCTGGCTTTGTCTCCACAGAGAGTTGAGCTAGGTTTGTAACTTACTGTCATTGTTTTTTAAATCATGTGATTGTGGGTGTGTGGATATGTAAATGTGAGTGCTGGTACTCATGGAGATCAGAAGAGGTCATTGGAGTTACAGGTAGTTGTGAGCCACCATATGGCGCTGGGAATGAATTGGAGTCCTCTGAAGGAGCAGTATTGCTTCTTAGCTGCTGAACCATCTCATCTGTCCAGCCCCACCCAACTTGCTATCTTGACCTTAATACTTGACTACTTGGTATCAGTGATGTTCAGAATTTATTAAAACAGTTATCAGAGCCGGGCAGTGGTGGTGCACGCCTTTAATCCCAGCACTTGGGAGGCAGAGGCAGGTGGATTTTTGAGTTCGAGACCAGCCTGGTCTACAGAGTGAGTTCCAGGACAGCCAGGGCTATATAGAGAAACCCTGTCTCAAAACAAACAAACAAACAAACAAACAAAAAACCAGTTATCAGAAGTCCCAAAGTGGGCCAGTGAGATGGTTGAGCAGGTTAAGAGTACTTACTATGCAAGCCTGACCTAAGTCCAAGCTTCAGAACCCATAGTGGAAAGAAATCACTGGCTTCTTGAAGTTGTCCTTCACATCCACATGAAGCATGCAAGCAGGTATACACACAGAGAGAATTAAAAAATTTAAGGTCTCTAAACAAACCCCTGCTGTTCTAAGCTGCCTTGATATAATCTTGAGATCCACTGAAGCAGGAAAATTGCTAGAAACTAAGAATTGAGGTGTGTCCTAATCTATAAAATCCAACCTTCTCACTGTATTCACCGGCTGTGTATGTTCCTGAACAATTCAACTGTAAAGGAGCTAAGTGCCCATTACCAGATATTCCTATCTCCCCTTTCCTGCATCTCCTGTTTGCCTTTCTGAGGGTGAAGTTATATTGCATTATGTGCATATACTACACTCACCAGTTGGACATTTGAGTTGTTTCCACTTTGGGCTTGTTATGAATAATGCTATTATAAACTTTTATGTATGAGTTACTGTGCATGTGTTTTCAGTTCTCTTCAGCATAAACCTGGGATTGGAACTTCTGAGTCATCCAGAGCAGCTGAACACCCGGTTGAAGTGTCTATAAACTTGTTTAGGACCAGTGTATGCTTTTGTGTGCAAGGCTGTATTAGGTTGGCTTTGGCTACGGCAGTGGCTGCACCATGGTTTGTCACAGTGACACTGAAGTAGTAAATCCTTACAGGTGCTTTTGTCAGTGCAGAGCCCTTTGCTCTCTCAGGAGAGCACCCCCCCACCACCCCCCACCCCCCGCCTTGGCTGATCTGGCTCTTAACATGTAGTCTTACAAGTTCTATGTTTTCGTTATACAAAACATCAACATCTCAAAATCTCCTCACTTATTACCCACAAAACAGTTTGTCCTGTATTTGCTTATTCTGTAACTACTTGGGTGTACCTGTAATGTTTGTATATCTTTTTGGGTTTTCAGTGAGTATTTATGGGAGAGAGTATAAATTTCTTCCAGGACAGTAGTTGACCTATGCTGCTATCACGTTGCCAATGGTGACAGGTGTGTGTATACATCTGAAATTTATACTTACCAATTATTGACTGTTGCAGCAATAAAGAACTTAAATATTATAGGAGAGTAGAAATGCAGTGCCTTCTAAAAATTGCATGAGAAGCTAAGGTGGCTGGGCTGGCTATACCAATATCCTGAACAGAGCTGGAAAAAAAAACAAGAGCAAAGGCAAACTTTAGAATCCAAGTACATTATTCAAGTTCTTTGAAAAAGAGCCACAGAGAACTTTAGTGTCTTTTGAAATAATACTTTACAAATGAGTCTGCTTAAATGGTGAGGTTATGAGATATAATTGATCTCTGAACCCACATCACCATTGAATTTGTGGTTTATTTTCCTTCATGTGATTGATTATTTAGATTAACTACTACTCACACATTTCCTTAATATCTGTAACATCATTATAGCCCTTGAATTAATACCTAGTATAAAGAGGAGCTTTGGGCCTCCACCAGGTGTTGCATCTACACCCGGATTATCTACATGTCTAGAGCACAAAAGGAGTTTAACAGGAAGAACACGATGTTGTAGTCTCTACGTATTATTTGAGGAAGATAGGGAGTAGTTAGTGAAGCATTTTTATGATTTGAAGACTTCTGTTCTAAGTGAATCATGAAGGCTTCAGGATGACTTGCTAATGCTTGTTTTCATTGCAGTGGCTTCACCCAGTGCTTTAACAGATGACTCAGTTTCCAAAAATTGAGTTTCTATCTGATTCCAAGGAAGATGGATACACAGAGCCAGATACACTGTTTTCATTGACAGCAATTTTAAGCATAAAATTACATAAGTTAATTATTTGGCAATTCATTTTGGTTTCTCTTAGCTGAAGTTCTTTCTGTATATTTGATTCTTTAATGTATTTGGTAGTGATTATTCACTAGGTTCTCTTCTTGGGTCAGATACAGGTGATTTAATTCTTGAGGAAATTTACAGACTTCTGAGGAGTACAGGCAGTTCCAGCAGGGGTAAAATGCAAGAGGGGAACCTTAAAAATTGCCATGGAGGTATCCAGTATACTCTTAAGGATTCAAGGGTGACATTTCAGATGATTAGAAGCTATGCTAATGGATGGTCATTGGCAACTGGGATGGAGACAGGTGACATCAATTTTGGACGGGAAGTAACTATTTGGGAATAGGGATTGGAAAGTTACAGTATAGCTGCACACGTGGCATCAGTTGTGGCCCCAGGATAGATCATTTCTTCTTTTCCTCATTTCTTCCCTCCTTCTTTCCTTCCTTCTTTCCTTCTTTTTTTTTTTTTTTTTTTTTTTTTTTGAGACAGGGTTTCTCTGTATAGCCCTGTAGCCCTGGCTGCCTTAGAACTTACTCTGTAGACCAGGCTGGTCTGCCTCTCTTTTCCTGCCTGCTGGAATTAAAGCTGGGAGCCATCACTACTTGGTCTCCTCTTTGCTTTTTGCACGGTCTTGCCACATAGCCCAGGCTGGCTTCTCAGTCCTCCCAGTCACCCAGCCACAGTATTTCAAGTGCTGGAATTATCTAGGTGTGTGCCACAATGCTTCACTCAGAATGTCTTCACTTGGGAGGGGTTGCAGTTTGGTTGAAAGGAACCACAGTAATAAGTACTAGTCAAGTTGTTTCATGTTTTTTTGTCTGTTTGTCTGTTTTTGAGGTAGTTTTGGGGTCTTGTGACTTAGTTATATAGAAGAAGGCTAATGCTCTCACCTCTGGAGATGCGGAGTAGCATGTGCAGAAGTGGGAAGGAGAGACTTGGTAAGGTGAAGCAATAGGTACAATCCCAATGCTGATCCTACAGAGGATTTGGGGGTGGGAAGATGGGCATTTTAAAAAAAAGTTGGGAGGGGCTGGAGAGATGGCTGCTCTTTCAGAGGACCCTGGTTTAATTCCTAGCACCCAGATGGCAGTTCATAAATGTCTATAACTCAGGTTCCCTTGAATCTGACTCCCCTACACAGACATGCTTGCAGGCCAAAGATCATTGCACATAAAGTAAAAATAAATGGATCTTTTTGTTGTTGGAGACTAAGTGTGTTTTTGAAATCTGTGTTCTGAACTTTGTACTTTTTTCTGGGGTAGTAGAGACCATTTGTGGACTTTTAAACAGAGAGTGATAACCTGTTTACAGAGATGGTTTGGTAAATAACTATAGGGAACTGTGCTTAGGAAACTAATAATCCAGATGTGGGGTAATGGTGGTTTGGGTCAAGGAGTGAGAGGAAGAACCAGTAGCACTAGTTGATTTATTAGATGTGGTAGAAAGATTGGGGGAGTCAAGGATAAGGCTGTAGTTACCTGACATGGATACCCAAAACAGTAAAAGAGAGCAAACTTGTCTGAAGGTGATGAATGCAGTTTCAATACGTTGAATTTTAGGTGCCTGTCAAATATCCAAGAAGAAAAGTCTGTTAACCACATTTAGTGCCCCAAAGAGATCTGGACATAAACTTTGGAATTAACCAACTACTTGAGTAGTAGCTTCCAGTGACAGTGGATTGCTTAAAGAGTAGAGCCCGACAGCACCCAGGGTAAATTGTTGAGAAGAAAATGTTTACCCTTGAAGCCAAGAAACTGAGTCTAAAGAAGAAGCTATCCAGAGGCCTGACTGTGCAGCAGGAATGTTGAGGCATTATTATTGACTGTAACTAGAAGCCCAAAGCAGTAGAAGATACTGTAGAATCATAACACTTAGAGAGTATGTTTATAGGAGTGACAGATACTCAGATCAGAATCCTGTTCTAACTAGAGGGCAACAGAGAGAGAGGGTTGTCCAGGCTGATTTAAAGTACTTTAAGCAAATTAAAAGCTCACCTAAAGTGACACTGAAGTTTAAATAATATCCTGCATCTTGGGTTTGGTTCTGGATGCTTTAATACTTCATAGTGGTGTTGTCTGGACATGACTTGCTTGAAATCAGGGCGGTTCTGATGACAAAAGACTCTGAGATTCTTACTGGATGGGGCCTGTTAACATTCCCTTCTGGAAGAGGAGGACTCTGAAGGCCCAGTAGCCTCTCCGCTCTCTAGGGTGGGATCTTAAGTGGTATAGCTACAGGTAAATTGCTTTATGTGCCTGTAAGTAGCCGAAATTAAACCCATAAGTTTACCAAACTAGATCTGGGTAGGATAATTTGTTTGATATGTTGCTGCCTTCTCTGTCTGGAATAAACAGAATTAGACTTTTTAGTAGAAGTCATGCAACACTTGGGCTTCCAGGGGCTGGATAGAAACCAAGATGAAATTGGAGGGCAGAAACATGCAGCCAATACTAAGCATCCCAGTGCTTATAGAATTGTGTGTCCCATTTCCATGTGGCATAGAGGGATATCCCTTCTCCATGTTGTATAGAATGGTGTCTCTTCTCCATGTGGTATAGAATGTCCCTTCTCCCTGTGATATAGACTGATACCCTTTCTTGCTGCAATAACCCTTGCTGTGAGTGATTAAGACATGGCAGATGAAGGTGGAGAACTGGGGAAATCTGGATGCCTCTCTGTCAAGCCTGTTGAGCATGGGGGATGCTCAGATGGCTGAGAACATGAAACATGGGACTCTTTTTGTTTGTTTGTTTGTTTGTTTTTATTTTTTTCCCCCAAGACAGGGTTTCTCTGTATAGCCCTGGCTGTCCTGGAACTCACTCTGTAGACCAGGCTGGCCTCGAACTCAGAAATCCGCCTGCCTTTGCCTCCCAAGTGCTGGGATTACAGGCGTGCGCCAACCCCCCCCCCCCTCAGCGAAACATAGGATTCTAAGGAAGGCATGCAACTAAGGGAGGAATCCACAGAACACAGGTAGTACATTGGATGAAGTGGACTTGCTGTGTCTTATAACTGGGAGTAGGTAAGGAGGAATTTACACAGTAGATATGCTGAAGAGCTCCTCGTGGGATGGAAAAGTTTGGAGTATATAGTGTCAATATTTTGGGGTGGAGGTAAAGGAGGCACAGCTCCCCACTGTCACTCTCAGCAGACCAAGTAGTTTGCCTAGAGCTTTAGCACCCTCAACTTAGACCAAAGTAGGATTCATGGCTGGGATGCTGAAAATAATTTCAGGATTAGCCAGCATAAAACAAAGTTGGAGATTGTTTTAAAGCTATTTTAGTATAAGTTTGAGAAAGAGGATTAGGAGGAAAAAGGTGTTCAGAGGGAAGTCAGACATACCCAAGTATAACTAGGGCTTTTCGAAGGGGAGTTGGAGATTATTGTTTTTACAGTGATCATATATAGGATTATGGTGGTGCTTAAAGGCACTGTCTTATTACTGAGCGGTAATAGGGTAAGGGGCACTTAAGATAATTGCAGTCAACAAGGTAAAAGTCTAGCCCCCAGGGATCCTGGGAAGAGGCATATCTTTACTGTTAACAGCAAAATCTGGGGGAAAGAGATAAGAGTTTACCCAAGGTCATATACACTTGTCTCACTGCTTTTTTAATATAAAATATCTCCATATGATAGGAATTCAAATTGTGCTGGAATACATATTTCCCTGCTAGTGAGAACCTTTAATCAGACTCTGGGATGACAGGGTTCTTTCTTTTCATGTTCTTGTAATTTCTCTGTGTTTTTTTCCAGCCTCAATAGGAATATTTAAACAATCAAGAGAAAGAAAATGAAGTAAAAATGCTAGTGAGGAACTGAGTGTGAAAGAGGCTATATGTAGTGCCCAGTTCCTGGATCCAATAAGAAGACTGTTCACCTCAGAGTTGAGAAGGAAGCTAATTGGGTACACATGAGGGCTTTGTGGCTTTGGTGAGACCCATAGAGGGTCAGGATCTTTCCAAGGAAGGAGAGACTCTGGAAGATCTGAGTGACTTATCCTGACATGTGACTTGGGTTAGTAAAATGTTAAAGCTGTTAGAGAGGGGAAAAAGAAGGGAGATAAAAGGTCCTGCTTGACAGGAGCCCAGCATGGCTGTCCTCTGAGAGGCTGTACCCAGTCGCTGACTGAGACAGATGCAGATACCCATAGTTAAACATTGGACAGAGGTCGGGGACCCCTGTGGAAGAGTTAGGGGAAGGATTGAAGGCTCTGAAGATGATGGCACCCTCACAGGAAGACCCAAAAGTGTCAACTAACCTGGACCCCTGAGAGCCCCCAGAGTCTGAGCTGCCAACCAAAGAGCCTACTTGGGTTGGTCCGTAAGTAGCAGAGGGCTGTCTTATCAGGCCTCAGTGGGAGAGAATGCACCTAACCCTGCAGTGACTTGATGCATCAGGGTGGGAGGGCACCCTCTCAGAGGTGAAAGGGAGGGGGACAACATAGGGGTCAAAGGGGAGCAGCAATTGGGATATAAATACATAATACATAATATATAAATATATTACAAAAAAAAACTGGGAACAAAAAAAGGGGAGGGGGTCTTGCTTGGGTTACTTAAGAGCAAATGTGGAAAGATTTTGAGTAGCTGGAGTTCCTAGGGAAAAATTGACAGCCCAATGCTGTGCTTGTGGTTTTCTGGAAGACTTTAAAGTTCTCCACTTTGCTGCTGAGGAGAAAGATCTGCTAGGTTGGGAACTGTCCCACCCACTCCTCCGGTGGGATGGCCAAGGTTTGTGTACTGTTGAGTCGGGGGTGTTATTTGTTCCCTTGGTTTCAGGTGGCCCCTGGAGCATTATGTGTACTAGTAGATGGATATGGAGCAAGACCAGTATGAACATGAAAATATTTCTGTCTCCTAAGAACAGGCAGGGTGGATAAGTGTGATTTGTATATTTCAGGAAGTATACTAGGAGTGGAAATTGTTTTGTCAGTCCTCATGGTGAGGCGTTGGGGTGTCAGGTACTATGCTAGGGAACTGGCTCTAGAGGCAGGTGCAGCAGATGAGAGCATATATATAGCCCATATATTTTCATTAAAATTACCTACTACCTTAGCTGGTGAGATGGTTCAGCTGGTAGAGAGAACTGACTACTAATTGCCCTTTGGCCTCTATGCACATTCTCAGGCATGCATGTGTACTCAGAGTACACAGCACAAATTCATATATATTATAAAATATAAATAAGAGTAAAATTTAAAAAACTTTCATTTCCATAAGCCTATAGTTCCCACCTTTATTGTTGTAGAATATTGCTATGTATGCATATAAACATGTATTTAGTTAGCTATTTCTCTGATGATAAACATTTAAGTGGTCTTCAGAATTTAGTTTTTTCAGTTGTCAGTTGATGTCAACAAATAACCTATGCAGTTCTCCATTGTAGTGTCAAATTGCCAAGGTAGGATTGCAGATTAAAGGCTATATACTTTGAACAGTATATTTTTATTATTGAATGCAATTGGATTTTAAAAATTAATGTATCCTTTTAATAAAATATTCAGACTATACAAAAAGATGCCCAGGGAAATCTAGCCACCCTCCTTCTGTCTGACCATTGCCTGTGGCTCTGTGTGTGCTTGCAGATAGAAGCATATGTATGCTCTGATAGGCTTGAAAGTTTAGTATTTCCTTCTTTTTAAATAGATAAGTCATGCATTTGTGAAAAGTGATGTTATTGCATGTCTTGGCCAGTTGATTAGGCCTAAGTGACTGTGTGAACATGTGGAACACACATTTACCATCATTCTATTTCACAGATAAAAATAATGTTAATGTACTGGGCTAATCAAAGTATATTTCAGGGCTGGAGAGATGGTTCAGAGGTTAAGAGCATTGACTGATCTTCCACAGGTTCTGAGTTCAAACCACATGGTGACCCACAACCATTTGTAATGGAATCCAATCCCCTCTTCTGGTGTGTATCTGAAGACAGCTACAGTGTACCCATATAAATAAATCTTTTTTTAAAAAAATGTGCATTTGGGGTTTCATTCTCTAGCTATTAAAACTATTAAGTCCATTAATGGGGGCAGGGGGAATTCCTTGGTTGTATTCACAAAGTTAGACTGTTCTTTTTACCTTTTGTTAATGCTTCTGGGGAGTTTGGTGACTTGAACTTCTGGTCCCCTATACACCCTGACCCCTGTTGGAATTGCAGCATCATACCACTATGACAGGGTCTACATTACTGTGGATAAACCAGGACTTACTACATGCTAGGCTAGCACACTAGCCATGAGGCTGCAGCCTGTGTCCTCTGGAAACTTGGCACAGTTGCAGTCATGTCAGACCCTCAAGAATAAGTGCCTCAGAAGGCAGATGTATACAGAATACTTTTCGTAAGTCATGGAATCAGAAGTGTTGAGATGTTTTTTTGTGGAGATTTTGTACTGTGTTTTGCTTCCCCGCACAAGAATGGGTCTGTATATTTTAGATTGTATTTGGAATAAAGAGCCATGTTGATATCTAAACTTACTATCATTTCATTATTTTCACATCTTAGTTTGTGTTTGCTTTCATGACATCTTTTTCTGACTTCATCCTGTTGCTACCTATCACATTTCTATCACAAATGATGAATACCCTTCAAATGGTCCACCTATACCCACTTCTATTTAATGGTGATCTTAGTTTCCTGACTCTTAGGTCATCTCTCTATCCTGTGGCATGGCTTTGGTCCTGCTCCCATTCTGTGTCCAATGATAACTTCCTATTGATTTTCTCCCTCTCTACTCTTGCCTTGACTTTTCTGATTCACATTGCTTGAGGTTTTGTTCTAGATCTTGTCTCCTTTCCTAGTTGCACTTAGTAATGGCCTTTCTTGCCTTCAGAGAATGGGAACCCAAGCCCCTCTGATGCAGAAGTAATCCTCGCTGATTGATAAGCAGAAAGGTCATATTTCTTAGGAACTTGTGATGGTTTTTATAATTAAACTTATTAAAGGTAACAAAACTAGGTTTTGTTATGACAGTTTGATACACAGGTAATTTCTTTAGGTGCTTCTCAGCCATTCCTCAGGTGAAAATTCCCTGTTTAGCTCTGTACCCCATTTTTTAATAGGGTTATTTGACTCCCTGGAGTCTAACTTCTTGAGTTCTTCCTATACATTGGATATTAGCCCTCTATCAGATGTAGGACTGGTAAAGATCTTTTCCCAATCTGTTGGTTGCCATTTTGTTCTGTTGACAGTGTCCTTTGCCTTACAGAAGCTTTTGCAGTTTTATGAGGTCCCATTTGTTTGATTCTTGTTCTTAGAGCATAAGCCATTGGTGTTCTATTCAGGAAAATTTCCCCTGTGCCCATGTGTTCAAGGTTCTTCCCCATTTTCTCTTCTATAAGCTTCAGTGTATCTGGTATTTTGGTTTTTGGCTTTTTTTTTTTTTTTTTTTTTTTTTTTGCTTTTAATTTTTTTGAATTTATTTATTTATTTATTCATTTATTTATTTATTTATTTATTTATGGTTCTTTTGGATTTGGTTTTTTCGAGACAGGGTTTCTCTGTATAGCCCTGGCTGTCCTGGAACTCACTCTGTAGACCAGGCTGACCTCGAACTCAGAAATCCGCCTGTCTCTGCCTCCCAGAGTGCTGGGATTACAGGCGTGCACCACCACAGCCAGCTCAGTGTATCTGGTTTTATGTGTAGGTCCTTGATCCACTTGGACTTGAGCTTTGTACAAGGAGGTAAGAATGGGTCGATTTGCATTTTTCTGCATTCAGACCTCCAGTTGATCTGGCCCCATTTGTTAAAAATGCTATCTTTTTTCCACTGAATGTTTTTAGCTCCTTTGTCAAATATCAAGTGACCGGTAGGTGTATGGGTTCTTTTCTGGGTCTTCAATTCTATTCCATTGATCTTCCTGCCTGTCTGTACCAATACCAAACAGTTTTTGTCACTATTGTTCTATAGTACAGCTTAAGGTCATGGATGGTGATTCCCCTAGGAGATCTTTTGTTGTGGAGAATCTTTTTGCTATCCTGGTTTTTTTGCTATTCCAGATGAATTCGAGAATTGCTTTTTAGCTTTATGAAGAATTGGTTTGAAATTTTAATGGGGATTGCATTGAATCTGAGGTTGCTTTCAGCAAGATGGCCATTTTTACTATATTAATTCTGCCAATCCATGAGCATGGGAGATTTTTCCATCTTCTGAGATCTTCAGTTTCTTTCTTCAGAGGCTTGAAATTCTTGTCATACAGAACTTTCACTTGCTTGGTTAGAGTCACACCAAGGTATGTAATATCATTCGTGACTATTGTGAAGGGTGTCATTTCCCTAATTTCTTTCTCAGCTTGTTTATCCTTTGAGTAGAAGAAGGCTACTGATTTGTTTGAGTTAATTTTATATCCAGTCACTTTGCTGAAGTTGTTTATCAGCTTTAGGAGTTCTCTAGTGGAAGTTTTGGGGTCGCTTAAATATACAATCATATAATAATCTGCAGATAGTGATAATTTGACTTCTTCCTTTCCAATTTGTATTCCTTTGACCTTTTGTTGTATGATTGCTCTGGCTAGGACTTCAAGTACTATATTGAATAGATAGGAAGAGAGTGGGCAGCCTTGTCTGGTCCTCAGTTTTAGTGGGATTGCTTCAAGTTTCTCTCCATTTAGTTTGATATTGGCTACCGTTTGCAGTATATTGCTTTCACTATGTTTTGGTATCGGCCTTGAATTCCCGATCTCTCCAAGACTTTTATCATGAAGGGATGCTGAATTTTGTCAAAAGCCTTTTCAGCATCTAATGAAATGACCATGTGGGTTTTTTCCTTGAGTTTGTTTATGTAGTGGATTACATTGATGAAATTCCGTATATTGAACCATCCCTGCATCCCTGTGATGAAGCCTACTTGATCGTGGTGAATTATCGTTTTGATGCATTCTTGGATTCAGTTGGCCAGAATTTTGTTGAGTATTTTTGCATTGACATTCATAGGAAGATTGGTCTGAAGTTCTCTTTCCTTGTTTGGTCTTTGTTTGGTTTAGGTATAAGCATTATTGTGGCTTCATAGAATGAGTTGGGTAGTGTTCCTTGAGGTTCTAGTTCATGGAATAGTTTGAAGAGTGTTGGTATTAGCTCTTCTTTGAAGATCTGCTGGAATTCCCCACTAAACCCATCTGATCCTGGGCTTCTTTTTGATGGGAGACTATTAACAACTGCTTCTATTTCCTCAGGACTTAATGGACTATTTCGATGATTTACCGATCCTGTTTTAACGTTGACACCTGATATGTATCTAGAAAGTTGTCCATTTTGTCCAGATTTTCAAATTTTGTTGAGTATAAGCACTTGTAGTAGGACCTGATGATTTTTTTGAATTTCCAGTTTCTATTGTTATGTCTCCCTTTTCATTTCTGATTTCATTAATTTGGGTAGTGCCTTTGTACCCTCTGGTTAGTCTTGCCAAGGGTTTATCTATCTTGTTGATTTTCTCAAAGAACCAGCTCCTGTTTTTGTTGATTCTTTGTATAGTTCTTTTTGTTTCTATTTGGTTGATTTCAGCCCTGAGTTTGATTATTTCTTGCCATCTGCTCCTCTTGGGTGTATTTGCTTCTTTTTGTTCTAGAGCTTTCAGGTGCACTGTCAAGCTGCCAGTGTAAACTCTCTCCATTTTCTTTTTGGAGGCACTTAGAGCTATCAGTTTTCCTCTTAGCACTGCTTTAATTGTGTCCCATAAGTTTTGGTATGATGTGTCTTCATTTTCATTAAATTCTAAAATGTCTTTAATTTCTTTATTTCTTCCTTGACCAAGCTATCATTGAGAAGAGCATTGTTCTATATCCACGTGTTTGTGTGTTTTCCATTGTTTTTGTTTTAACTTAAGACCAGCCTTAGGCCCTGGTGATCTGATAAGGTTCATGGAATAATTTCAATATTTCTGTATCTGTTGAGGCCTGTTTTGTGACCAATTATATGGTCAGTTTTGGAGAAGGAACCATGAGGTGCTGAGAAGGTATATTCTATTGTTTTAGGATGGAATGTTGTATAAATATCTGTTAGATCCATTTTGTCAATAACTTCAGTTAGTTTCACTGTGTCTCTGTTTAGTTTCTGTTACCATGATTTGTCCATTGTTGAGAGTGGGGTGTTGAAGTCTCTCACTATTATTGTGTGGGGTGCAATGTGTGCTTTGAGCTTTAGTAAAGTTTCTTTTATAAATGTGGGTGCCCTTGCATTCGGAGCATAGATGTTCAGAATTGAGAGTTCATCTTGGTAGACTTTTGGTCTACTTTGACCAGTATGAAATGTTCCCCCTAATCTTTTTTGACAACTTTTATTTGAAAGTCAATTTTATCCAGTGTAAGAATGGCCACTCCAGCCTGTTTCTTGGGACCATTTGTTTGGAAAATTGTTTTCCAACCTTTGACTCTGAAGTAGTGACTGTCTTTGTCACTGAGGTAGGTTTCTTGTATACAGTAAAATGTTGGGTCTTGTTCATGGGCATTTCTTTCTTTAGGTTAGGGAAGTTTTCTTCTATAATTTTGTTGAAGATATATACTGGTCCTTTAAGATGTAAAACACAGTTTTGGTTTTGTCATGTTGTACTAAGTAGCCAAATCCTAGTTACTTTGATGGAGAAAGTATAGCCTGCAGAATGCTGCAGAAGCTATACAGCTATAAAGCTTCTCTAGGGTTTCGTTGAGACTTAATTCAATAGTACCCCTAAAAATGTAAAGTTTGTTGCCTCTTCATGTAGTTATCAAACTACAGCTATTACTGCGATCTAATTTTAGAGTGTTTTGCCCCTTCCCCTCCCCTCTGCTCCAAAGAAGGAAACACTGGACTCAGTTAATTCTATTTCCTCTAATCCTAGAGCTAGGTGACCCTCAGTCTACTGTCTGTTCTTGGAATTGCTTATTCTGGACAACTTCACCTAAACAGTACATGGTGTGGTGTTTTGGTTAGTTTCTTCCTGGCTTTGAGGCCCTTCTTAGGATAGTGTATGCTACATTTTGTTCACTCTTTCATTCATTGAGGGATCCTTGGTTTTCTTCTCTACTTTTGTGAGTGCTGCCTCTGTGGACTTGGGTGTACAGATGCTGAGTCCCAGCCCTCAGCTCATGATAGTCAGGATGCTTACCTTGGTGGCTTGTATTGAATTTATTATTTGTTTCTAGAACTTTTTTTTTTTTTTGATTTGTTTTTTTCCAGACAGTGTTTCTCTGTATAGTCCTGGCTGTCCTGGAACTCACTCTGTAGACCAGGCTGGCCTTGAACTCTGACATCCGTCTGCCTCTGCCTCCCAGAGTGCTGGGATTACAGGCTTGCGCCACCATGACCCGGCTAGAATAAATTCTTAATAAATGTGATTATTTTATGCATCAGTTGAATGTACCTTTCTTTGTTGTTTTGCTAATGACTTGTTCAGTGTTTATATTTCTTTCATCCTATGGTCCTGACATTAGACAAAAAGCAAATTCAACTATTTTCTTATTTGAGTTTAAAATGGGTTGTAAAGCAGCAGAGACAGCTGTCAACATCAGCAACTCCTCTGACCCAGGAACGCTGAGGCAGCACAGTGCGGGGCTGGGTGAAGATGTTTCACAGAGGAGAGGAGTCCCTGAAGATGAAGAGCACTGTGGCAGCATCAGAAGCTGACAACGTGAGCGGTGACCAACAGAGCCAGTCTTATACCTGCAGAAGTGGTCGGAGAGCTCGGGGTGCACCAGTCGACGGCCATTTGACATTTGAAGCAAATTGGGAAAGTGTAAAAGCTTGATAAATAGTTGCCTCTTGAGGCAAATGAAAACCACTGTCATGTCATTCTTACTCTATACATTAATGGACCTAGTATCTTGGATTTCAATCTATGCCAAAAAATGGTTTACATACAACCACCAGTATCCACTTGCATATTTATCCATGAGGACAGAGGTTGCCCCTTGCAGGAATGCTCATTTCCTGTGGAACCAGTCCCCTCTGACAGTGGGGACTTGTTTGGACCATCTTGTGCAACTGAACTGAGAAAATGATAAAAAGAGACCACACCTTGGCCAAGCCTGCTTAATAGTATATCTCTCTCTTCTTTAGTAGTTTTAAGTTAAATCTAAAGTCTCTGTCTCTTTATTTTCAGATGGACTTCAGGGCTTTCCCCTCAAACCCCAGTTCTACTGTTGTCTCTAAGTCATTTGGGCTACTTTTAACAATTTAAGTTTATGTGTGTACTTATAATCCACATTGGTATCATACATAATATAAAAACATAAGTATGTATAGGTAACATAAATACATTGTATTACTTTTCTGTTGCTTTAATAAAAGACATTGGCAAAAGCATCTTAAGGGAAGAACAATTTGTTTAGTTTGAGGTTCCAGACCTTCATGGCAGTGAAGTGTAGAGTAGTAGGAACTATAGGAAGAGTAAGAATCACCTCTAGAGATATACCCATTATTCTCCAGTCTCAGTCTGTGTTTGTGAATTAAGTTACAAACTGCCTCCCCCAAAGGAGCCATGAATGCTGCCTTGATGAAGATAAGAATCACCTTTTCCATGACCACCAACAGAGATTGCCATTTATAAAAGCACTTTACAGTTGGGTTTGGCTCCATGGAAAATGAGATTATTACAAAAGCCTCTAGGAGCCCCAAAAGGAAAATGTGTGCTCTGTGGCCTGTGTATGCTTTGAAATCATCCCCAAGATCCTGGTGGTGAATTGTGTGAGGTTGTAAAAAGGTGGAAACTCACCTGAGTATGTTTAAGATATAGGACCTTGGGACTAAATCACCACCACAGGAATGCGGGTGGCTTGTCAGACAAGGGAAAGAGCTTAGAACACAAAGACAACTTCTTTCCTGTAAAGTTTTGTGTTGTCTCAAAGACTGCCCACCAGAAGGCATGACCAGTTGTAAATCCTTGAAGCTCAGAAGTGTGAACTAAATAAACTTATCCTCTGGTCCTCTGGAACTGTGTGTTAAAGCAAAACTTTGCTCATCAAGTTCTCAAGTTCTCCAGGCTCCAATATTTTACTGCAGAACACAGAACAGAGTCATACTAGTGATAACAGGCATTAGCCTAACAGCATGCCTTCTTTTTTTTTTTTTTAAGGTTTTTTTGGATTTGGTTTTTTTGAGACAGGGTTTCTCTGTGTAGCCCTGGCTGTCCTGGAACTCACTCTGTAGACCAGGCTAGCCTCGAACTCAGAAATCCGCCTGCTTCTGCCTCCCAGAGTGCTGGGATTACAGGCGTGCACCACCACTGGCTGGCCAGGCCTTCTTGCTTTAACATTTGATCTATAATTGAAGATAACATTCCTAATGTGGCTGGTGTATACTAAGTGACTGTTGGGTATGACTAAGTCTCAGCAAGTCTTGCTCTAGGCTGCAGTGCTTCAAGGCCCTCTTCAGTCTTTACTAAGAGTAGTCTTGGAATTCTCCCTACTCTTTCCACTTTTCTTGAATATTGGTTGGTGCAAAATGAGTGGGTAGGAGTACCTTTCAGGCTGAGAACACAAAACTGGATAAGGGCTTCTTCTCCTTCCCCTCTCTTTTGATTAGACAAGCTCTCACTACAACACATAGGCCAGTCTTAGTTCTGCCCAGACTCAGGTTCTGTTCTTACATCCTCACATCCCCAGCCTGTAGGTTAGTAGGTTTTTTATATTTATCTTTTACAACTTCCTGTTTGAGCTGTAGATTTCAAGCAGTGAAAGACTTAAGTCTAACAGAAGAACAAAGAAAACAGTAGCCAGGACACACTAAAAACACACAGGGTAGTGGGGTAGTGGTGGTGGTGGGGAATAGTTATATGAAAGTATTAGATAGTCTTGGGGAAAACCTTGACATTTGGAGTCTTGTCTGAGTGACCTTTATTATCTTAATCATGGATTATACTGTGAGAAATGAGGCGGTGACCTTTACATGCTCAGCAGTTTTAATAAAAAGCTTCCTTAGTAATATTGATAGATGAGGTCATTTATCAGTCTCTCCATACCAGAATATATACTTTTAATGCATTTCCCAATTCAACTCCTTAACCACTGGTACCACAAAGAACCCATCCTGAGATCACCAGAAGCTGGGTTTTGTAATGCTGGGGGAGGGACTCTGGGCTGTCCTAGACAAGTGCTTTGCCAGGGAGCTATAGACTTGGCTCTCTTACTTAATTTTTAAATTATGACCCATCACCAACCAACTCTGAATTTCCTAGTGTTTGTGATGTCTATATAGGGCATAGTTTATCAGTACTAGTTTCTCCCTTTTTAGGAAGTAGAAGAGTAGCAGAGATCAACAAACTTTCCCTGAGGAAAGCCAGAAAGTAAACATTTAGATTTGATGGGTCACATGCAGTCTCTCTTTTGAGGGATGTGGCGTGAATAGGTGGATATATTTTAGGCCACTGTTTATAAATATAAAAACCTACATAGCTTGTGGACAGTATATTAATGGGTCATGGACTAAATTTAGCTCCTGAACACTAGTATGCTGCATTAACATTCTCTAGAGCAGGAGTTCTCAACATTTGAGTGGGGTGGGTAGGGCGTCAAATGACTTATTCACAGGTGGCCTAAGACCATTGGCAAAACATTATGATTCAGATAAGTAGCAAAGCTACAGATATGAAATATCGACGAAAATAATTTTATAGTTGGGGGTCACCACAACATGAGGAACCGTATTAAAGGGCCTCAGCATTAGGAAGGGTGTCTCACTGGGAATGCTGACAACCCAGTAGTTGGCTCATGCCACAAAGCTGGCATGCTTTAGCAGTTACAGTCTAGCCCCAGAAATGTCCTAGTGAGCTGTGGGTCTTTAGTCAATAACAGAAGCCTGAAAATGCTAGTTCTGAAATCAGTGGAGGTAGTGGCAGCAGCAACAGGGTAAATCAACTCTATGGCAGAGAGGGCCAGGCTTGAAAAGGGCAACTTTTCTTTGTTCTGTCATGGCCCTTCTCTATGTGTGCAAGGATAGGTCAGTCAAGCAGTCAGGACAGCGGCTACTCAGCATGCTCATTTGTGGCAAGTTGATGGGAGACTAACCGTCATGTTTCTGTCCCATGACATGTTATAGTCATAGGATATTATATAAGGGAGGCTTCCTTGCTCGGTGTGTTTTCTGCAGTGAGAAACACTGTACAGTATAAATGAAAGATTGTACAGTATGAATGGCCTTTAAACCAGGTTCAGAGATGAGATACCTTAGTGGTTAAGAATGTTTCCTGATCTTCCAGAGGACCATTTTCCAGAATCCACATCAATCAGCTTAAAACCGCCTGTAACTCCACCTCCGGGGATCTGATACCTTTTTTCTGGTTTGCTGGCACCTGCACTCATGTAGCATATACTCATACATGCACATAAGTAAAAATATAATTTTAAAAAGACCTTGAAATCAAGTCAATAGAAGCCACATTAGTTGGGTGTATTCTGTCTCAGAAGAAATGGATAGTAGCTATTGGTCTCTGTGTTGTGAGACTTTTGATCTGATTCCCATGAAGTAATGTCAAAACTTTTACAAAGGTTGGATCTCATGTATAAGTAGCTGGAGAGTTTTATAATTAGATAAATTCAAAGAAAGAAGCTGCTAAATCCTCATTTTTAAATAGGAAAAGATCTGTTCCCGGGAAAGAAACTTGGGTACCAGGAACTTGGTTAAGCCCTTTAATACCCACCCATTATGGGACAATGGCAACCTTCTGCCTAAAGTAGAAACTTTAGGGTTCTTTGGAAAGTCAGTTGGATGGTCTTTTGCTTAGGCAAACACGTGAAGAAGTGTTTTCTTGAAGTGGACACAGATGAAGGACTAAGGCAGACTCATAAAGGAATGTTTCACTGAAGCAAACAGAGGAGAGAGGATGTTCTGCTAAAGCAAGCATGTGAAAGGACACATTATGGATTCTTTGCTAACAACACATATGTATTGGTCCACCTTACATTGCATGGTTGAGCTGCATTTGTCAGGATTCTATAGAGAGAAACACACCCAACAAACTTCTAGAGATGTGCTGCAGTTTCTTGTTGCTTTTGCGAACTTGAGGTGATTGGCAGATTGATATGGAGGGCAGGTGCTGTTTGGAGGGTCTAAGTAGGACTTACAGACAGTGATGGAGGCTGATGAGCTAGGCTCGCTTACAGTGCTTGCTGTGCAATGTTTGTAGGTCTCTCATCTTCGCTGATCTTTGCTTCCCTGAGAGAGGCACTGCCTGGAACTTCTGGTGTTCTTCCTGCTGACTTGTGCCTAGGCTGCTGATTCGTAATACTGTCCCAACCCTACTGGTCTGTACTGCTGGTGCATCCGTGAAGTGTTTGTGAGTGGATTGAGCTGCCGTTGCTTACCTGTGAACTGAACTGCTGATTTCCAGACAGCGTAGTTTGCTCCAAAGAACCTTTCTAAACAGGTCAACTTCCCCTGTATCTTTTCTTTCCCACTATCTCTGGTGGGTGGTAGGTTAAAAGGGAGGTTAAAACATTTAAGAACCATCATTAAAGATAGGTTTTGAAAAACTTAAAGTTACATTAGCTTCAGATAGTTGGTGAGTCTTTGCTCTTAGTTACAATGCTGGGTGTATACCTCCTCAGATTGCCCCGTGTCTTCTCTGAGCCAAGATAGGAAGGTGCAGAGTGAGGGTTCACTTACCAGATTTTCTGACATTGTCATTTGATGGTTCACTAGAGTAGAAGCCAGGAGAATGGATCTGCTCTAGGATTTGCTGAAAACATGGAGGGTGCTTGAGGGAAACCTCAGGACAGGGGACCTGAGGAACTGCTCATTTCCCCAAGGGAGAGCTCATCAAAGAACCTAATCGGGAGCATACCTGCAACCTTCAGCCTTCAGGAGAGGGGGAAAGCTAGTATAAGGTGTGCAGGTCACAGGTGGTGGCGTGTAGCCTGTAATCTCAGTACGTTAGGGTCAGGACAGGAGGATTAAGTTTGAGGCCAGTCTGTACTCCACAGTGAGTTCTAGTATAGCATGAAAAACAGTAAGGCCTGTCTCCACAAACATAAGCAAAAGTGTTTGGCTTGGAATCTCCAGGACAAGGGGGGGGGGGATGTAGAGGCAGAGATGCAGTCAGTTTACAGCTGTGAGATCCTGTGTCTGTCTCTCATCCCCCTTCTATTGTCTGTATAGTTTTCCTGTGAACTTTTGCTTCCAGAACTCTGAGCAGGTGTTTGGATTTGGTCTTAACAAATCTGCAGTCATCTGTAGATCTTTCCCCTTCAGGACAAAGTTGCAGAGAAGAAGCTGCAACTACAACTACTGACTTGATGAGAACTTTAGTGGTGTGGAGCGGTTGCAGGGAGTTATCTTAGGCCTTTTACAGCCCAGCTCTGTATATAACCTCACAGATCCCTGACTTCGACCAACCTAAGAACGCTTTCAGACAGCATCAGGTGTCTGTAGCTTAGATTCCCCAGCTTTGCCTGATGTCTCCACTAATGTATGTTAATCCTGATTTATGATTTATTTTGTTATGTAAAACTTTATGGAACTGATTTGGAGTTGGTAACATGAGCCTGTGTTCCCAGGACACATGTCACAAAATATGAAAGACTTACTGTCTTGGTCAGGGTTTCTATTCCTGCACAAACATCATGACCACGAAGCAGGTTGGGGAGGAAAGGGTTTATTGAGCTTACATTTCCAGACTGCTGTTTATCACCAAAGGAGGTTAGGACTGGAACTCAAGCAGGTCAGGAAGCAGGAGCTGATGCAGAGGCCATGGAGGGATGTTTCTTACTGGCTTCCTTCCCCTGGCTTGCTCAGTTTGCTTTCTTATAGAACCCAAGACTACCAGCCCAGGGATGGCACCACCCACAAGGGGCTAGGCCCTTCCCCCTTGATCACTAATTGAGAAAATGTCCCACAGCTGGATCTCATGGAGGCACTTGACCAACTGAAGCTTCTTTCTCTGATACCTCCAGCCTGTGTCAAGTTGACACACAAAACCAGCCAGCACACTTAGTTAAGTTTGTGAGGATGGTGAAATGAGGAATTGTGGGTAGTTTTCCCCCTACTTTGTTTTATCTTATCCAGAATACTGTTTGTCCTACTATCTTTCCAAGTATCTCTGTCAAGCACCTCCCTGCTGTTTATGATGAACACGGTGTAGGTATATGGCTGTTAGACTAATAAGACTATCAGTGGCTTACCCTGATTTTTCCCAGAAAGGAGGCTCTGCTGGTAGTTTTGAGGGAAGGAGGGCAATTTCCAGTCAGGATTTTGGTTATGTGTAGAATGCTGTATTCTTGGCTTTAATTACGTCACAGAAAATAATGAAGTAATATTAAAGTACAGTCATCCTTAATATCTTCCTTATATGATGAGACCTGTGGAGCTTTTGCTATGAAGTGTGTTGTAAAATCCTTTATCATAAAGCTGATTCCCTATGGGAAATAGTGTCATTGTTGAATAATTGAGATTTGTTTACCTGAGGATTTGGTATAAATATGTTGTAAAAGAAAAGAGTAAAGCAACGAGAGTTTTAATAATAACCTGAAAGAATGAACCATTAAGTGATCTTAACTGATTTTTACAAGGGTTGAGTCAGCCAGCCCTCACTGACTCTGGATTTCCTGTTATGCTGTGAGCTTGTCTCGAGTTTAATAGAAATCATGAAAGTGATCAAAGTGGGATATTCCTCAACTATTCTGTTTCTTGATCTTCAGGATCCTCAGTAGTATCCAGGAAAATAAAGGGTATCAGAGTCCCCAAGCCCTGAGCCATTCTCCTTGCTACTCTTCGATTGGGTCTTCTGTCAGAGTAGCCCCTGAATTACGCCTCTGGTTTATACTTGACCTGTTCTAGCACTTGCATTGTGTTATGGCAGATTGGTTACTTAAGACATGAAGCTCTGGGGCTGGAGAGATGGCTTAGTGGTTAAGAGCACTGACTGCTCTTCCAAAGGTCCTGAATTCAAATCCCAGCGATCACATGGTGGCTCACAAACATCTGTAAAGAGATCTGATGCCCTCTTCTGGTATGTCTGGAAACAGCTATAGTGTACTCATATAAATAAAATAAATCTTTTTTTAAAAAAAAGACATGAAGCTATGTAAGAGATAGAGTGCTGGTATATCTCCAGTTTTTAGCACAGTTCTTGATAATATATAAAACTTAGAGACAGGTGCTAAGAGAATGACTCTGGAAGGTATTTGAGTGTGACCAAGGCTATTATCAGAGTATGATTAACAGTGTGTTGTTTTAAAATGACAACAATTTTGTACTTTAGTGATGTATCTGAACTTCTTTGAGGCATCGACATCTAAACTGGTTTTAGAAACTCTTAGCTAGGGTTTCCATTGTTGGGGGGGGGGGGAGAAACACCATGACCAAAAAGCAAGTTGGGAAGGAAAGGGTTTATTTGGCTTGCATTTCATATTGCTGTTCATCATATGAGGAAGTGAGGACAAGAACTCAAAACAGGGCAGGAATCTGGAGGCAGAAGCTGATGCAGAGGGGTACTGCTTCCTGGCTTACTTCCCATGACTTGCTCAGCCTGCTTTCTTACAGAACTCAGGACCACCCATGATGGGTTCTTATAGAACTCTCCCCCCATCAGTCATTAATTAAGAAAATGCCTTACAGCCCGGTCTTATGGAGGCATTTTCTCAGTTAAGGTTCCCTCTTTTTAGATAACTCTAGTTTGTGTGTCAAGTTGATATAAGACTAGCCAGCACAAGCCGGGCGGTAGTGGCGCACGCCTGTAATCCCAGCACTTGGGAGGCAGAGGCAGGTGGATTTCTGAATTCGAGGCCAGCCTGGTCTACAGAGTGAGTTCCAGGACAGCCAGGGCTACACAGAGAAGCCCTGTCTGGAAAAACCAAATCCAAAAAACCAAAAATGAATAAATAAATGAATAAAAAGACTAGCCAGCACAGAAACCAAGCTTTATTTCAGAAGGAAACTTGTCCCTAGCCATCTAGAGCAGGATGCCTGACCCTGTCCTCCACAACTAATTGGAGTCCTGGATAAGCTGCACATTCTGTTGGTGGGTACATTCTAGTGGTGATACCTCCCTGGGCATTTGATAATTTTCCTGACTGACAACAGCTTTAAACACAAAGTTTCATTTTTACATAGTATTTTTTTAAAGTGCATGCAAACATAGAGTAACCTGTATATTCAAATAACTGTTTTTACAGGAAGGACGATAAAGACTACGCTTTAAAACAAATAGAAGGAACTGGAATTTCTATGTCGGCCTGCAGAGAGATAGCAGTAAGTGAAGCTCTTGTTGTTACCACATCAGCTGATGTCGAGTGTCCATCGTGTAGTTCTCTGCTGTATTTGCCATCATATGAATTGAAAGCTGATAAATATTTTTCATTCTAAGTATTTCCAGAAAATGCAGTTTTTAAGAAGGAGAAGTGAAGGTGTCTTGTAGTTGCAGAGTATACATTTATTTATTTGGGGTAAATATAGCTAATTCTTAGAACTCCTGTTGTCATTTCATTCTTGCTAATTCTTGGTAATGAATATCAGCTATTATATAAACTTAACAGTTCTATTTGGCTGGAATTTGTGTCTTTATGTATACCAGTTAAAAAATCGGATTCTGTTTGATCTATTGGGATCTGCTGGGATTCTGTTATCACCATTTTGTTCATTTTTCTTTGGAAGCACAGCTTTCCATATTGTAACTAGAATCTCCTTACTCCAAAGGAAGTATTCTCATGTTAATACATTGTTAGTAATTATGCATAAACTAAACATTGTGTCCTTGATTGACTTGAGTTTATACTTTTATAAAGCTATGGCTCTGGGCTGTTGGGATGGCTCTATAGGAAAAGGTGCTGCTGCCGAGAGGCGTGACCTGAGTTCAGTCCCCAGACCTGTGCACTAGAATGAGAAGACCAACTCCTACTAGTGTCCTCTGACCTTTACACACACAATTAGGAAAAAAAAGTGGTTCACATTTATGTTTCCTGACTCTGTAATCAGACCTTGAAGGGTGTGTGCCACAGTCTCTGCCTATGTTACTGCTTCAGTCTTCTTGTCCAGATGGAAATGTGGCTTTTATACTCTAGAAGTACTAATTTAAATAATTTCACTCATTTACCAAAGTCACGCTAATGTACCTTCAAAGGTCAGCCATTTGTTGACAGGACATTAAAGTAGGAAAAATGAAGATTCACAAGTTTGAGTATTTTTATACTACTGGTAAAAGAGACTCATGAATCTTAATAGTACAAATGAGTAAACCCAGTGTCATGATAGAGATAATATTGGAAAAGGAAAGAATGCTTGTTTGTTGGGTAGAGAGTTGGCAAGCGATGAAAGACATGTGGAAGAACCACTTCCATGGACCCAGCCATTCAGTTCTCTTCAGCAACCCAGAGCAATGGCAGTGACTGGTATAATTTTGGATGGGCTGCCATATCTGGCACTGGGAAGAATCCACTCAATAGGCCTTGATCCATTAGATTGAGTTTTAATAATTACACACACTCAACACACACTCACACTCTCACACTCACACATATTCATGAATGGTATTTTATTACAGATGCCAATCTAATTTGCACACAATTATATATTTTAAGAAATACATCTGAATATCATGAAAGTGAGACATTGAAATTTACATTAGTAAACATAGAAATTGATTTGGGACTATTTAATTTGACCTTATTGCTTATCCAGAGTCCAAAGGTTGTGAGCAAATGCTAATAACTTTTAATTATACTCTTTAATAAAGCTAAAAACTAGAGGTTTTTATATGGATTTTTAAATAACGTTCTCAGTTTTGGTTAATCTTTCCCCTATGTCCTGCTGCTATGGATGGCAGTGGATGATGGTGGAGACCAGACCAGACAAAAGGTCTTTTTCCAAAAATATACAGATACCGCATCACTATGGAGCACAAAGGGGCCCCCAAGTGACCACCGACCCCTGGGACACCTCAGCAAGCCAACAAGAGACCTAGAATGCCAGAAACTATATACAAGCTCCAGGTACCAAACAAGCCTTTGCCTAGTTAGTACCTAACTGTGGAAGGACAGAGGCACTTTAAGCTAACTTGACTCACAGGGCAGAGGCAAGTGTCTCCATAAATGGCCTTCATGGTGATGTGGCTCTGAGAACCTCTGAGAGAACAAGACAGGTGACATGGACATGGAACAGTGAAGGAGTTCAGGGAAGACCAAAACAGATCTCCTGCCAGTTCCCAGGGCAGTCAGCAAGTGGATCATGTGGGGTTTGGAGACTCAGCTGACAGAGCAGTAAAGCATCTGGATCCCTTTGTTTAGCCACTCTAGCAGATGCTGGCTTCTAAGCTTCCATTTGCATGTGAGATGCATCTCAGTTAACTAGCCTTCCACTCTTGACGTCTGAGATAGGGTTTTTATACATCAGGGATGGTTCACCAAATTCTATTCTACATATACAGGTCGGTCTGAAACTGAACTTCATTAAACCTTGCTTTGTGATGTTAGAAGTCAGGCTACTTAGGACTGTTGGTGGGATCAAGTGACTGGAAGGGACACAGGGAGCTTTTAGAGTGCTGATAATGTTTGGGTCTTTTTTTGTTCTGGTTTTGGTTCCAAGGGAACCAAATGTGAAATATCTTTGGATTCGGCATTTGTAGTTCACCAGAACTATTTATTTGTTCCATGGCATGATCATGGTCAGTCATAGGATAGCTGGTAGGAATGGCTTCTCTCCTCCTGGGTGGGACCCAGGGATCACATTCAGGTGGGCAATACGTGCCTTTAATGTACTGAACGATCTCATGGCCATGCATTTATTACTTTTTAAAAATACACTTGCAATTAAATAAAAACATTACATTAAAATTAACCAGATCCAAAGTCTATACAACTTAATGAACTTAAAATGGCCACAAAATGCTTTTGTAGATTAATTGGATTTTGGATCAAGGGTGCTTGCCTTTACAGATATCTCAGTAACTATAAATGCATTTACACACAAATAAATTGCAAAGTGTTTGGTTAACCTATCTGTCACAGTATTCTACATTTTAACTTGTACAGGGATTTTTAGTTTAATGCAATACATTTACAACTTTTTCCTTTTATGGCTGTTTTCTCTGTTTGGATAAAGAAATCTTTATTAGTTCCCAGGTTCAAGAACTGTGTAAGCATAGGTCTGTCTCTAGAGTGTATCTGCACCACTGACGTTATCTAGTCTGCCACTAATACCAGATTTACAGCCTCAGTGTCATGTAGAGTAAAGCTACTAGCTTTACCTGTTGTTGAGATTATTTGGGCTATTTAAGGTCCTTTGTGGTATTCTGTGGGGTTGTTTGGTTGGTTGGTTAGCTAGTAATTTTAATTTCTAAAGGGTGCCTTCTAGAATTATGACTTGGATCAATAAATCATAAATTGATAGAGAAAATTGATATTGTAGTATTGTGACTTTGAAGTTAATGGAAAGGCATACTTTTTATTTTATAAGATTTTTTCAATATTTTAATTTTAATAGACATTAGTGTAAAGACTGCTTTATCTCTGTTAATTTTATCATTCATGAATGAATTTTAAAAACATGAATCATGTTTTTCATATTGAAATGGTTATTTTAAATTTCAACTTTCAGGGATTTTTTTTTCTGCTATATTCTAAAATAGAATTACTTTTCTTCATTATAATTTATATTGTATATCCCTAGACCTGTCTCAGTTCCGAGGTGTTTTTGGTGGTTCCTTCAGGCTTTCCAGTGGAACAGTTGTACTTCCTTCCATCTTTATGCTTTGGTTTGTCCTTTCCTGTCCAGAAGCACAGGCTAGGCTAGCACACAGCACGGGGAGAGGGGATGAGGAGGTGGCTTACCTTAGGTGTGATGTTAGCTCTGGACTCTATATGGCTGCCATCAGTTAGCCTAGGAAGTTTAAAGTTCTTTTTAAAACAAGTTCTCAGAAGAATTTCTTATTATCATTCTGTTTCATCACACATTTTCTTCTATGTATACTTACATGGCCATATTGTTTTCTTTGGTTAAGTTGATCAGGTGCATTAATTTCCTGGAGTTTGTTGCTTACATTGCTGATATAGTCTGCATTTGCTTTGCTTATACATTGATGGTTTTGACTGACATCATTAAGGATTTTTACATCTGTGTTTCTGTGAGGTTATGAATCTGAGATTGCTATAACTTATAAAGTAAAACCTTTATTTTTCCATCCTGTATTATCTGATATTAGCACATAATTGATATTTTTCCTTAAGCATTTAGTAGAATTCACCCACCAGTGTATTTCCTTAATAGAGTTCTTTAGATAGTATGCTTTCGCTTGACATATTTCATGAAATTTGTCCATTTTAGCTAAGTTGTTGAGTTTCTTAGTGTGTAAAACTGTTCACCCAGTCCCCTGCTGCTTCTCATTAGTGCCTTCTGCTGCTGCTAACTCATGAGTGTTGGCTTCCTCCACTCCTCCTCTTACCTCTTTTCTGCTTTGGGCTTGTGTTTCTCCATTTTGCTAAGTGGAACCTTGGTTCATTGCCTTGGAAGCTATTCTTTCCTACTATAAGTATTTACAATTATAATTTCCCTCTAACCTGTGTTTTACTTTCTTTTTTTTTTTGTTGTTGTTGTTGTTTGTTTGTTTTGGGTTTTTTTGTTTGTTTTTTTGGATTTGGGTTTTTCGAGACAGGGTTTCTCTGTATAGCCCTGGCTGTCCTGGAACTCACTCTGTAGACCAAGCTGGCCTCGAACTCAGAAATCTGCCTGCCTCTGCCTCCCAGAGTGCTGGGATTACAGGCGTGCACCACCACCGCCTGGCTTGTTTGGTTCTTTAATAATATTTATAATATTTATTACAGATAAAAATCTTAGGACTCCTGTTGCTCGTTGTGATGTATTGCAGCAGACTAGGCTGACATACACCAGCATGGCCTAGATCTCCTGCAGTCATTCTTCAGGAAACATTTATAAAAGGGGAGGGGATAACCTTGGGGGTTCTTCAAAGCCAGGACATCATGACGCTCTCATCTTGTGTTTGTCACATTCCTCTCCAAAATTTTCTGTGGGTTGGAATCCCTTTAGTTTAGGGATCTGCCCAACTGTGCAGTGGGTATCAGCTGCCCACCAATATTCCTGAGAGTGTGATAGAAGGTGTAGGTTCCATGGTTTGTCTGCTTTCACAAGACACTTCTCCAACTTCAGCATCTGTTTTCATCTTTTTCTAAGATTGAAAAAGGTTGAAGTTGAAGAAAGATTCTTCAGATTAAATATTTTTTGGAAATAATTTTGCCATAATTAAGGTTCAGTTTAACTATCACCATACGTAAGGTATGCATTTAGAAGTTGTTTTTGCTTTTAGGAATTGTTAAAGTACAGTTTCGGAGTTGGAAAGATGATTTAATTAGTAAAATACTTGCCTCCCAGTCATAAAGACTTTTGCTCAGCCCTTAGAATCCAAGTAGAAATGGCTGCAGTGCTGTGGCAGGGTAAGCTTGTGAAGACAAGAGTGATTATTCAACAACATTAATATTTAATGTACTTGGTCTTGTCAGCTGTCCAGCCTAGCATAGTTAGTGAGCAGCAAGCCTGTGAGATCAGTCTCAAAAGGAGGTGAGGTAGGCAGCGTACCTGAGGATGACCCCACACACATGCACCCCACAAAGTTATAATTCTTTAAGAAAACACTATGTTTTGAAATATAAGTAGTTTTCTATTTGGTTTCCTCTTCATTTCTGAGTGGCATATATTGACATTGTATGTTTTAAAATATTATTATATTTTTTGTATAAGTTTAAGTTAAGTATGACAATTTTGGTAAAACATGTTTATGGTGAATAATATATTTGAAGTAGATATATATTTGTAAAATTTAGAAAATTTCCCCCACTGTTAAAATTGGAAAAACAAGTGGTTTCTGTGAATAAAGTTGGTATGGTAGCATTTATAATTTTTGTTTTGTGAAGATTAACCAGTTCTTTAAAAATAAAAAAGAAATAAGTTCTATTATAGGCCAATTTAATTCCTGGGATCCATTTGGCAATACAAATGTAAATGCCATGTCTGTCTTAATAAATGTAGTTTTGGTGATGGTGTTTTAAACTTAGGATGGCTTTATCAGAATGTAAATCTATTGTGGACTGAGGAGTCTCAGTATACAGTGGAATGCTCTTACCTATAAAAATGCTACAATGTGGGTGGACCTTGAAGATAGTTCCAGTGAATGGGCCAGATATAAAAGGATACATGTGAGGCTGGGTAAGAAAAGAGCTTTCAAGGTCCCTTTTGATCCCTAGAACCTATAGAAAAGCTAGGCATGGTTGTACATGCTGGTGCTTATAAGGATGTAGGAATGGGTGGATTCCTGGGGCTCAACAGCCAGCCTGGCCTATGTGGTAAATTCCAGGCCAATGAGAGATCTTGTCTCAGGAAGAGAAAAAGGGAGGGAGGGAGGGAGGGAGGGAGAAAGGGAGGAAGGGTTGGGGAGATGGTTCAGTGGTTAAGTACTCGATGCTCTTCTAGAGGACCTGAGTTTGATCACCAGCACCCACATCAGGTGATTTATAACTCCAGTTCCAGGGGATCTGGCTCGCACTTCTTATACATTTAGCAGATACACATAAAAATCAAACATTCACAGGGATGACATCTCAGAGTTGTCCTTCCTCCTACCAGCTCCTCAGTACTAGGATTGCAGGTACATACCTATCAACACACATGAGGAAGGTAAGGTGTTATAAAAACCCACCTATGCTAGGTGTGTATCACAGAAAATCTTAGGGATAGGTAGTAGAGTTTACCTAGAGCTAGGTCAGTGATAACATTTTCTATTTGGAATGTTGAAAAAATTTTAAATAATAGTGATTATTCAACAACATTAATACTTAATGCCACCAATTTGGATTTAAAAGTAGCTAAAATTGTAATTTTGATAAAAAGTTAAAACCAAGTCAGGCAACAAATGACAGATTTACTGTTACCCCCCTTTCAGTGTCGTTTTCCCTGCAGGTTTTTCTGTCATGAAGCAATCACACTGTGTGGTTGTTTATTGAATGCTTAATATCAGTAAGCATTGACTTGCATTGCCTTTAAGTTGTAGCTGTTCTGGGTGGGTGGGTGGGAAGTGTCTGAGATGGAGCCCTGCTTTGTTGCCCAAGCTGACTGTGGATTCCTGGCATCAAGTAATGAACATTCATAATCTGAGGCCTTTGTTCACTTCCTAGCAGCCAGATAGAAATGCCTGCCGTGGTGGTAGCAGGCATGTTATATCCTTGTATACATATGTGCACTACCACACCTAATTTGATGTATGTGTTTTTTTAAGTATTATTTTTATGTTAAATTTTGAATGGATTTCCTTTGTTTTGTAGTTACTTCGAGAGCTTAAGCACCCAAACGTCATCTCTCTTCTGAAGGTGTTTCTGTCTCATGCTGATCGGAAAGTATGGCTTCTCTTTGACTATGCTGAACATGACCTCTGGGTAAGGTGGACTGCTGGTAGACAGGCCATTGTTTTCAGTCAGGTTTGAGAGGAACTAAACAGTTAGCTTCCACTGCATTAGAAATTATCTTAGAGTAACAGTCGGTGTATTGCCAACCTGGAGGCTTTTGCTTTGGTCAGTCGGTTGAGTTATCTCTCTAAAATGCTAGGCAGCAGAAGTGGTTCAGAGTTTTGATTTTTTAGATGTGAAGGCACTTACTTGCATCTATTTAATGAGACATCTTAGAGACTGACCTCATGTCTGAACTTGAAACTCACTTGTGTTTTGATTTCATATTTACCTTATATATACAGCCTGAAGGAAATTTTATATAGTGTTTATAATAAGCTTGTATGTGAAACAAAGTTTCACTGTGTAGAATCATGTTAGCTCTCAAAAAGTTCTGAAATTTGAAGCAATTTGGGTTTTTAGGCTGGAGAGATTCTGCCAGTATTTCTTTTTGACCCTGCTGTTTTGACCTTTGTAACAGATGGTAAAGAAGTAAGAGGACTATGACCAGCCATGGAAAATTGTTTCCTAATAGAGTTTTCACTTGGAAAAGAGACCTTTTCTACTATAAGCTTTAAAAGGACATCCATTCCTTTGTTAGGTAGTGTGAAGGAATTTAAAATGAAGTAGTACTTCTGGGGTGAGCATGCTATAAAAGGATTGCCAGTTTTAATCACTGTCCCTGCCTTGTTCTGTGATGGTAGGAAGCTCTCCTAGTTCTGAAGCAGTTAAAATTTGTGTAGCTAAGTGTGGGAAACTTATTAATCATTTTAGTTATTCATAACTGATATTTAATGTAATATATTCCATTTTTGTTGGCAATAATGTTTTAGGATTTGACTTGGCATACTTTTGCATAGGAAAAAACAATCACTACTGATGAGAGCCATACTATAGAATGAGATCAGTGTAGAATTAGACTGCAGTGTTCCTTGCATGTTTGTTTTTAGGTTTGTCTGGCTTATGACATTTATACATATAGACCAAATTGTATATTTGAAGATTTCTCAAATGAGGGATTACAGTTTACTGGTTTAGCCAGTATTGTAAAAGGCTTATACTGTATTGATAAGAATGTAAATGCATCTTGTAGACAAAATAAAAATATCTGCCTTTTTATCACCGTGTCTATGCAACTAACCTTGATTAAATTCAGTGAGTTACACTCACAGAATGGGATATAACATCAGGACATAGGGCTCTCTGTTATATTCAGTATGACTTCCAACAGGCTAGGGAATAGTATTTAATTTTACATATAAGCTATGTTACATATATGTATAAGTAATTTATAATTTTATCATTTTATCACTAATTTTACTGAAGGCAAATGAATAGTCTTAACATTACTTTAAGTTCATTTAGGGACATTTCTTAAGTTTATTACTTTAAGAACATTTAGGGACAGTTCATTTCCCTAAAACTTAAAACTCTTTTTCCTTTTAATTGGAATATTATTTGTGGGCTGGCTGACATAGGACAGCAAAAGTTATAATTAGCAGTTGAAAATCACTTGCACTGGTAAAATGTATAACCTGTGTACTATGTATTTGATTTATAACCATGCAGTATGAAGAATATGTAGGCGAAAAATTCCTATCCTACAGGGTTTTACCTACTTATTTTAGTTTTTAAATGCTTTTTTTTTTTAAAGAAAAGTCACTGTAATATTTAAAGTATGACCTGAAGAAATTCACCTTCAGTTATCTTACCTCCTTTTTTTTGGTTTTGACTCTGGGAAGCTTGAAGCTTTTAGTTCTTTAATGCCCTCTCTTTAAACCAGTGCTTGTTACATTTGGAGAGCCAGTGATTTTCTTCTTTCTGACACAGACTTGATTGTTATCATATTTTATGGTAGGCAATACATACTCTAAATTATTAAATAATATCTGAGATAAAAGACTGGCAAGAAACTTAAGGTGTCTAAATATAGACAGGCGTGCATCAGTGAATATGTCTGCCTTCCCACTCCAGACTTTTGCTACATTTTCCCCCTTAGGAAATATAGCTCCTAGCTTCACAGCTTGCCAGTTTTTCCTTTTCTGTGTGCTGTTCTGTATAACATCAGGTAGAAAATCAAATGTTAATCTGAATGTTAAGCATCGCATTTCTATTCCCATTATGCTTTTTGGTTTTTGTTTTTTTAAACTGCAAGAATTGCTTAATAACGAAGGCTTCTGTGTATTCTGCTAGAGATGAGTGTCCTGATGTCAGAGGCATAGCTGACCTGAGATTTTCCTGACGTGTAAGGGTGTTCCACAGAATAAAGAAGCTCATGGGAGAGCTTGGCCTTAGAGGGAAGAAACCATTTTGTGTACATTTATTTGCCAAGTTTATAAAAGTGTACTTTATTTCTCTCTGGTTGCCTAGTCATGTATACAGAGAAAGCTTTTCGGGGTGCCAGGCAGGCTCTTTCCTTATCTGAGTTCTTTATGCTTCTAACTGTATCCATATTCAGCTTGAGCTGTCTACTTGTTATCCTTTCTTTAGTTTATGTATGTTGGGTATGTTTTACTGAAACCTATCCCTGACTGCTTTTTAAAACCTGTGGCTATCAGAAATTGTTATCACACCTGTGCTGTGTTGGCTGATCAGAATTTTGTTTTTCCCCCTTTTTATTGAATCTTGTAAGAATGGTTTTGTTCTTGGAAATTCCTGCCAGATTAAACAGGTTCGTAGTATCCCAGATATAATTAACCTTAATTATATTTTAAAATGGGGAGCACCTTAGCTCCTGCTTCCTCTGCCTTTCATTTTCTGAGATGCCATCACATCCCTTAAAAATGGATCCTTCCTCCGGTTCTTAGAATGCACGTACTGTGCATGCCGCTCACCCTGCTGTATAGGTATGGTCAGTGTCTCTGCACTGCCTTTTCTGTTAAGACAGTATTCAAATTGCCTTCCTCTCTTCGTAAAGTTTCTTACGGTATTTTCTTTCAGCATATAATTAAGTTTCACAGAGCTTCGAAAGCCAACAAGAAGCCAGTTCAGTTACCTCGGGGAATGGTGAAGTCACTGTTGTACCAGATCCTGGATGGGATTCACTATCTTCATGCCAACTGGGTGTTGCACAGGGATTTGGTGAGTGGATCCACAGCTGGGTTCAACCAGGAAATGTGTTTATAATGGGTACTTTTCCTGTTGTTTGTAGAAAATTGAGCCACAGGCAAGTAGGCCTTCAGGTCTTCGGGTGGGGTGGGGTGGGGTGGGGTGGGGTGTGCCTCAGTGTGGACTGTCCTTGTACCATTGATAGGGTGCATCCTGACATGAGGGTACACTTACAGGAGGTGGTGGTCAGCTAGCTGCTTTATTGCTTTCTTCCCTGTTTACTGGACCTGCTTCTGGTCCCGGGAAGCCCTGGGCACCCACTGTCTCCATTACTTCTTGCAGTGGAGTTACAGTCACACTAGCTTTTGAATGGGAGTTGGAAGTCAGATCCTCATGGGTGGTGCAGCAGGACTTTACTCACTGAACTGTTTCCCAGCCCTTATTTGCTTAAAAAAAAAAAAAGAAAGAAAGAAAGAAAACATTATTATTCCTTAAGTCTTCATAGGCTTAAATTACCTAATTGCTTTCTTTTTGCATAACTAAATTGTGCTTTTTTAGTTCTTTTCTGTGTAAAGGTGGTAACTGAAGTCAGCCTTAGATCAGCACTTTGTTTTAAACAATTATGTGCACAGGGCAGGAAGCCCATGTCTGACCACATAGGAACAAACTCATAGACTGAAGTGCAGCCACAGGGCTGCTGTGCTGGGGTTCATTCAGTCTCTGGTCTTAGGTAGTGATTCTAGTCAGCCTCTGCCTTCCAACAGCCTGAAGTAGTTTTGTCAAGAACATTGAACAGAAGTCATTTTGTCCTGGCCTTTTCACACCTCCACAGCCATTAAGACCAGGAACAAAGAGATTCCTTGAGTTCTTTTTCCTATATAAACTTAATAGAATTGAAATATCATGCTTATAAACAGTGGGTTTACAGAAAAAAATAAGATTCAGTTTTTTTTTTTTTAATGAAGTTGAAGATAATTCCAGACCCCAGAAATAGTCTATTTAACAAAAACATTTCTGTTTTCCCTGTTTGATTTGTATTACCAGCTTTTCTCATACTTGTAAGAGAATGATAGCCCCAGTGGAAGGAAGGCTGTTGTTCTCATAGAACCAGTTACACTAGAAGAACTCTACATTTTGTTTAGTTTTTTTGTTGTTGTTTTGTTTTTTTAAATAATTCTCCTCACTTAAAAAAAATCCAGGTTTACTCAGTAAATTCAGATTGGCTTTCTTAGTGTTTAAGTTTTTCATGTGACGACTTGCAGTATATTGACTAAAAGCAGTAACTAGAGGTCTAGTTTCCCCTCTTCTAGCGAAGCTCTTAGGAGATGTGGAAACACTCTGTGACTGGGGCTAGTGAAGAACAGGCTCTTTCAGAAGGTTCTGGTAGGGCTATCTTAAGAAGGAAGGGTTTAGAAGGCCAGAGTACCTTAATACAAGCAACAAAAAGTCCATTGTCTATATAGATGCCGTCCAAATAATAATGACAAATACCAAAAGTTGATGGTGTTGTCATTGCGTGCTGGCAATGCTGAGCCACATTAGGATACCCTCTAAAAAGAGGCACCGTGCTCCACTCCATCCTCCCTTTAGATAGATCACACTACCCGGCTAGTCATGTATCTGGAATGTTCTTCATTTGGCAGCACCTCTTCTCATAGCTTCCTTACTTGGAGTACGATGTCTCTGGTGTTCTCTGTTGGACGAGTCAGTGCTGTTTTTGTTGTTGTTGTTGTTGTTGTTGTTGTTGTTTTGTTTGGTTTTTTGGTTTTTTTCGAGACAGGGTTTCTCTGTGTAGCCCTGGCTGTCCTGGAACTCACTCTGTAGACCAGGCTGGCCTCGAACTCAGAAAATCCACCTGCCTCTGCCTCCCAGAGTGCTGGGATTACAGACGTGTGCCACCACCGCCCGGCGTCAGTGCTGTTTTTAAACATCCGTCCACCTGTGTTTTAGAGCCATTGTCTGCTTAGCATGGCAGGCTGCCTTCAGATTGACCCCTCTTCAGGTGCCCACCTCTTCAACCTTGCTTTCTGAGTGAAAGACTCCATTTTTAAAAATGTAAGCATTTGTTGTCGCTAAAAATTAAATTTTGGATTTAATTTGGGTTCTATAATTTTTCAAAGTACCTATATATGATGCTGATTTGTGTGGTAATAAGATATTTAAGATATTTATTCTCAGACTGTTAAGAAACCACATAGCTTTTACCTTCACATTCTCAGGCATTACATGCAGATGAAGCACTTATCAGGACAGATACAGTGCATCATAGTCTCTGTCTTCGGAGGGAGGCTGGTAAGTGGTGCAGTGATGTGTAGATTCCTAATGCTAGGACTTTGACCAGTTGGTGGGATGTCTGCCTTACCACAGCAAACCACATGGCAAGGTGGATACACACCCTGAAATATACACACCCTGAAAACACCCTTTTAACAATAGCCAAGGACTTACTGAACATTCTAGTATTAAATCAGGATTATTATTACTAGAAATACTGGTTTGGACTTGCCCGTGATCCCAGCACCCAAAAGGCAGAGGCAGGAGGATCATAATCTTAAAGCTATCCTTCCCATATTTGCTCTCAAAAACAGGAGTAGAAACATTGTTTTGTTGAGATGGTAGATGTAAATACTGAGCTAATACTCCTGTTTGGGAAGTGAAGATTTACATTGCCATCGTTAATCAGCACACAGCCAAGGGCAGTAGCTCAGGCTTGTTTTTGGTAGGAATTACAGTCATTCTTGTGGAGCCCATGTAGGCGATGTGAGGGCATTTGCATGGGTATGTTTTTTCTAAGTTTTTTGTTGTAGTATTGGGGGTTGAACTCAGGGCCTTGTACATGGCAGAGTGCTCTAATTCTAAGCTACATGTGCACTCTGTGTAAGTGTTCCCAGGAAAATGGTCTGATAGGAAGGAAGCATGGATAGTATTTATCTTGTGAAGTAATTTATGAATCTAAACCAACCTTTTCATATTAGAACAGTAAAGTCCCCAGTCACTATAAAGTAGAGAGCAATTAAAACAAAGGTGCCTGAACTTGTGCCCTGCCTCTCCCTATGCTGGTCTCCTCGCTTTTGCGCCCCGCTTCTTGGCAGTGAGAATGTTTGTAGTAATTACAATCCTGGCTCTGCTGCTCCTGTCTTTGTTAGGCTTTTCCATAGCAGCAGAACACACGGGGTGTCAGTATAGGGATATGGAGAAAGCAGTTTATTTTAGGAAATTGGTTCATGCATTTTAGAAGCCTTGTTCCAAATCTGCAGGCTATGCTGTAAGCCAGGAAGATTTAGAATACAAAGTGGACACAGAAGCCCATCTGCTAGTTCATCCATTGTTGCTCACAGTCAGTCTCTTTCCTGGTAGAGCTTTATTTGATTAAATGAATTCTCACAGCAAGGAGGGATTGGCTTTGCAGCGCTGTGATGCAGTAGCTGGCATAATTAACTTACAAAGAGAGATGTATGTTGACTTACAGTTTTGGAACTCAAGTTCATAATAGACAGGCCTTCTTGCTTTGGGCCTCTGGTTGGGTGTTAAGTGGAAGCGATAGGGATTGAGAGATGGAGGAAAAGAAGCAAAAGGGGATGAGCTGAGGCCATGCTCCCTAACCCATTAAGAGTGAGCTTCTAGTGCACCATGACAAGGGTTCCCACTAGGTCTCACCTCCTGAAGGTTCTACTACCTCCCAGAAGTGGTTCCAAGTCTTTAGTACAAGACCTTTAATTTCATAACTGTAGCAGGAAGGGAATCTGTTTGACTCATGTTTGCTGATTTAGTTGTTAATCTCATCCAAAACTACATTCATAGAAATAATTAGAATAATGCTTGACTCACACACCTGCCTGGGCACTGTGGCCCAGCCAAACTGAAGTGTTGTTAATCTTCCTGTATAAGCAAATTCCCAGAGGCTTTAGCTGAAGTAATTGGGATAAGTTACTTCCATGTTTCTGTCTTTTTACCTGGTTATCTATAATCTGGAGTGTGGGGCTGAGATTTTCCAAGTTACTTGACTGTGAAGAGGAACTAGTGGGAACTTCTTTTGCAGATACCAACAAGGATGTTTAATCCTTTTGTATTTCTGGTGGGCATGTAAAGTGATGTAGCTGTTATGGAAATGAGCGATAGCTCCTCACACTATTAAATATGGAGTTACCATGATGAAGCATGCAATAATTCCACTTCTGCATATGTACCCAGAGGAACTGTGCGCGCGTCTGTCTGTCTGTCGTCTGTCTGTCTGTCTGTCTGTCTATATCTCTGTGTGAGTCTGTATATATGTGTGTGTCTCTCTGTGTATCTGTCTGTGTACATGTGTGTGAGTCTGTTGTGTGTGTGTATGAGCCTGTATATGTGTGTATGTCTGTGTGTGTGTGTGTGTGTGTGTGTGTGTGTGTGTGTGTGTGTCTGGTCTCCCTGTCTCTCTTTTGACTCTCTCTGTGTAGGTACTCATAAAGGCCAGAACTCAGCTTCTGTGTGTTCTGAATTTGCAGGTGCTCAGGGAGGCCAAAGCTCAGCCTCAGCAATTCCTCAGGCCGGCCTCCACTTTGTTGTTTGAGACAGTGTCTCTCACCAGCTTGGGGCTGGCACTAGCCCAGGGATCTGTCTGTGTTCACCTCAGAGCTGGGATTATTAGCACATACCACCACCATACTTGGCTTTTCATGTGGGTTCCGGGATTTGAACTCATTTCCTTAGGACTAAGCTATTTCTTCAGTGCTGTAAACTCTTATCTGTAGAACCGTTATCCACAGAGGCAGAAGCAACATGAATATCCATTGATGGATAAACACATAAAAACACTGTAGTATGTGCATACAGTGGACTATTGCTCAGCTTTACAGTGGAAGGAAGAGGATTCTGATGTGTGTGATACTGATGAACCTTGAGGACCTTTATGACAGACAGGATTATCAGGAGTATTTCAAACGTTTTCTTTAAACAACTTTTTGGAGGAAAGAAGCTTTGTCAGGTATAGTCTTTACTTGGGAATTCTGAATTACTCTGTTGGAAAGCCTATAAAAAACATTCTCAGTTGTACTATTAAAAAGGATAAAATAAAAACCCAGGTATGGTGGAGTATGCCTTTAATCCAGCACTCAGGAGGTAGAGACAGGTGGTGAGTTTGGGGCAAGCCAGATCTACAGAGTCCAGGATAGCCAGAGCTACTATACAGAAAAACTGTCTTGAAAAACAACAAAACAAAACAAACAAAAATGATAAAAAAAAAAATAAACCACCCAGTCTAACTTTAGCAGTTGTCAGACCTTAGATTGTTATTATGGTCCAGATTTCCAAAGATTTACAAAAGGAAAGGAACCCTAATCTTGAAAGATTCACTATAGTTTTTTGTTTTTTGGGTTTTTTTTGTTTTTTGTTTTGAAAAGCATGTTCTTTTATTGAAAAAGGAAGTACAAACATTTTATGATAAAAGTGAAGATTTACATGGAAAATATTTATGATAAAATAGAATAGATATATAGAAAAACACGTTGAAATTGACAATTTTTATGGAAAATTGAAGAGTAAAGTGGTAGGCATAAAAACATTGCTAAATTAATTGAAAAAGGAAGTACAAACATTTTATGATAGAATTGAAGACTTACATGGTAAATATTTCTGATAAAATTGTAGAAAAATGTAGAAAAACATGTTAAAATTGTAGATTATCATGGAAAATTTTACAAAGATATAATGGTAGGCATAAAAGTACTAGTAAGTTGATTGAAAGTGGAATTATAAACATTTTCTGATAAAGTTGAAGATCTACATGGAAAATATTTCTGATAAAATTGAAGAAATATATAGCAAAACAGGTTAAAATTGAAGATTATTATGGAAAATTATACAGATAAAATGGTAGGCATACAAATAATTCTAAGTTGATTGAAAGTGGAATTATAAACATTTTCAGCTAAAATTGAAAATTTATATGGAAAGTATTTCTGATAAAATTCAAGAAATATATGGAAAAACAGGTTAAAATTGACTATTTCATGGAAAATTATACAGATAAAATGGTAGACATAAAAAACTTTCTAAATTAATTGAAGGTGGAATTAAAAACATTTTGTGATAAAATTTGAGATTTACATGGAAAACATTTCTGATAAAATAGAAATATATAGAAAAACATGTTAAAATTGAAGATTATCATGAAAGATAATGCAGATAAAATGGTAGACAAAAAATTACTAAATTAATTGAAAGAGGAATTACAAACATTTTCTGATAAATTGAAGATTTACATGAAAAATATTTCTGTTAGTCCATGTCTTTTTATTGGCGAATTGAGGCTATTGATGTTAAGAGATATTAAGGAATAGTGATTGTTGCTTCCTGTTATTTTTTATGTTATTTTTATATTTATGTGGTTATCTTCTTTTGGGTTTATTGGAAGAAGATTACTTTCTTGCTTTTCCCTTCTTGTGTTGGTGTTTTCCATCTATTATCCTTTGTAGAGCTTGATTTGTGGGAAGATAGTGTGTAAATTTGGATTTGTCATGGAATATCTTGGTTTCTCCATCTATGGTGATTGAGAGTTTTACTGGGTAGTCTAGGCTGGCATTTGTGTTCTCTTAGGTTCTGTATCCATCTGTGGTGATTGAGAGTTTTGCTGGGTATGGTAGGCTGGGCTGGCATTTGTGTTCTCAGGTTCTGTATGAGATCTGCCCAAGATCTTCTAGCTTTCTTTGTCTCTGGTGAGAAGTCTGGTGTAATTCTGATAGGTCTGCCTTTATAAGTTACTTGTCCTTTTCCCCTTACTGCTTTTAATATTCTTTGTTTAGTGCATTTGGTGTTTTGATTATTATGTGCCGGGAGGTCTGGTCCAGTCTGTTTGGAATTCTGAAGGCTTCTTGTATGTTCATGGGCATCTCTTTCTTTAGGTTAGGGAAGTTTTCTTCTATAATTTTGTTGAAGATACTTACTGGCCCTTTAAGTTGGAAATCTTCGCTCTCTTCTGTACCTATAATCCCTTTTTTTAATTTTTGTTTTTTGTTCTTTGGATTTGGTTTTTTCAAGACAGGGTTTCTCTGTGTAGCCCTGGCTGTCCTGGAACTCACTCTGTAGACCAGGCTGGCCTCGAACTCAGAAATCCGCCTGCCTCTGCCTCCCACCACCGCCCGGCCCTATATCTATAATCCTTAGGTTTGGTCTTTTCATTCTGTCCTGGATTTCCTGGATGTTTTGGGTTACAAGCTTTATGCGTTTTGCATTTTCTTTGACTGTTGAGTCAATGTTTTCTATCATATCTTCAGCACCTGAGATTCTTACTTCTATCTCTTGTATTATGTTGCTGATGCTTGTATGACCCCTGAATTCTTTACAAGATTTTCTATCTCCAGAGATGTCTCACTTTATCATTTCTTTATTGTTTCTACTTCCACTTTTAGATCCTGGATGGTTTTGTTCAGTTCCTTCACTTGATTGTTTATGTTTCCCTGTAATTCTTTAAGGGATTTTTGTCTTTCCTCTTTAAGGGCTTCTGCCTGTTGACCCATGTTCTCCTGTATTTCTTTAAGGGACTTATTTAAATCCTTCTCGAAGCCCTCTATCAACATCATGAGATACTATTTTAAATCCAGTTCTTGCGTTTCCGGTGTGTTGGGGTATCCTGAACTTGCTGTGGTGGAAGAACTGGGATCTGATGTTGTCAAGTAACTTTGGTTTCTGTTGCCTTTCACCATCTGGTTATCTCTGGTGCTGGTTGGTCTTGCTGTCTCTGGCTGGAGTTTGTCCCTCCTGTGGTCCTGTAAGCCTATGACCATACTCCTGGGAGACCAACTCTCTTCTGGTAGGGTCTGTGCACAGAAGGCTGTGGAGCCGTCTGGTTCTCTGGTGCAAATGGCAGCCTGAAGACCTCTGTCTCAGCTGCTCCACTGATCATATGCCCTGTGTGTACCTCTAGAGAGCATTTGAAGAGGTCACCTCCATGCTCAGAAGTGAAAGTGTTACTGGGAGATCACTCTCTCCTGGAGGGCCGTGTACCTCACTATAGTTTTTAAAGTCTTCTCGGGCTAAAGTAAAGTGCCTGTCTAAGGCACAAGGGGCTGAGCTCTTCCCCCTAGCACCCAAATAAAAAAAACAGTAGTGTGGTACATACCTGTAATCTCAGCCGTAAGGTAGTGGAGGCGGTGGGTCCGTAGACCTCTAGCCTTTTGAGTGAGTTCTGGGTCAATGAGAAATCCTGTCTTAAAAATTAAGGAGGATAGCCCTCAAAAAAGGACAGCTGAGGTTGTCCTCTGGCCTGCACATGCACCCACACCTTGGGCACCTACACCGACATGGGCATGTACATACATAGGAACAACAAAAGCAAGGATAAATCAGGTTTGCTCACACCTGACCTAGCATCATTACCGTTCTAAATCTGTTTTAAATCTCAGAGCCACAGAAATCTTTTATTAGATCTTTTTCAGTTTGCCTGTGAGAAATAATCAAATAGAGGACAAAGATGAGTGTTCCTACAGAAGCAAATTCAGGAGACTGTCCATGTTGCAAAATCCCTTTAATCTACTTGTGTGATTTACTTGTGTAACGGTTTGTAATGTAAATGTTTGAGTCAACACACATCCATCCATCCATTTATTTATTTATTTATTCATTCATTCATTCATTCTTAGATTTAATAAACTGAAATGGCCTCAAGTACAATTAGATGCAGAATCAGTGTCTCAGAGTAGACTGCTGAAGAGATGGGACTGCTCTATGGCCCCCAGTTATATGATGGGCTTGGCTTCCCTTTGCACAGTTAGCACAGCGTCCCTTTGCCCTGGTTTAACTCATGTGTAATTGGCCAGTGAGTTATTATGCTGTCAATGTGTGTACTCTGAGGATTTCTAAACTTGTAATTTTTTTGTTGTTGTTCTTTTAGATGTGGTGTCTTCCCCCCCCCCGCCCTCCCTCCCCCCAGACAGGGTTTCTCTGTGTAGCCCTGGCTGTCCTGGAACTTGTAGACCAGGCGGGCCTTGAACTCAGAAATCCGCCTGCCTCTGCCTCTGCCTCCCAGAGTGCTGGGATTACAGATGTGCACCACCACCACTAGGCAATATTTTAAATTCTAAGCTCACAGTTTTCAATTTTCATTCTTTCTAAATTACAGATAAGCTTATAATTTAAATCAACACCATTTAGCATGCAAAAAATTTAAGAAAAGTAGGGAATGTGGAAGATTAATTTGTCTTGACTCTGCCTAAATATCTTTTCATAGAAACATAATTAAAAAAAAAACATTTATTTTTGTTTTCTCCAGCTTCATAGATTTGTACACCTTTATGTTGAAAGGTATCTTCTATGCAAGTGTCCTAGTCTCTCGTCTGCTTAGTTAAGTCTTGGTGAGCCATTTCGAGTGATAGCAGTATTACCTGCTCACACATCCCTGCTGTGTCTGTTTTGTTCTGCTAAGCATAGACACTATTATTTGACGGTCATCTTTTAGTTATAAAGTACAATTTATAGCGCTAGAGACTTGCCTTTGTTCTTTATAAATCGGATGTCAAAGAGAAGGGAACTATGAGACTGAAGAGATGGGCACAAGCTGGGGAGAGAGCCAGGATGTTAAAGGGGTATTAAGGAAAACAGGAGGAGGACGATTAGAAGGATGGCTTTTCTGTCCCCAGAGGAAAAATCAAGCCCCAGTTGATTGAAGCTTGAGGTTTGTTTGGATCTTGGTTCCACCTCTTAACTCTGTAGCCTTGGGAAACATTAGCCATTCACAGGGCATGAGGTTCATTTTATTTGCTGTGGTGCTAAGGGTCAAACCCATGGCCTTGTACTTGGTAGACACAAGTCCTACCATTGAGCTTTACTTCCTACCCAAGAAGCTGTATTCTTCTCATCTATAAAATGAGCCAGGCACGCACACACGCACACACAGACGTGATGGTTAAGATTCAGAGAGTATCTTAGGACCTGGAGATGTGCTGTATGTGAAGTAACAAGAGAGGTGATGTTAATAGCGAGGCATCTCCTGTTGGAAGTGCCAGCTTAGGAGGTGAGGCACACAGCAAAACAAACAAGCAAACAGCAATAGGAAGCCATCTAGTTGTAAAATGAGGTCATGCTCTTTTTCTTAAAATGAGTTGTTAATGTTTTCAAGAGAAAGGTACTGAAGCTTCAAACAGTCGTGCATCGTTGGTTCTTGTCATTATGCACTGCACAGTGATGCTTGCTCTGTTTCCATGTCTGTTCATAACATAGCTGTACTGGAAGATGCTGCCATGGTGTAAGAATATCTTAAGGAGAATTGGACATCTGGTTTCCATGGAATGTATGCCCCACAGAATGTCACCAGCAAAGTTCTGCATCTTTCAAGGTGACCATAGCACTCTTTGAAAAAAAAATTATTTATCACAGATATGGTTCCCTCTAGTACTGCTTGAAGGGAGGTCTTGGCTTTAGAACTAGATTCGTAGATTCTACTACTGACACACAAGAAAGGAAGAAACTAGTTTTACTTGAGACTAGGTTATTATCTTAAGATACTATTGAGTAATGAAGTATAAAATTACCTATCAAATCTTTTGGAAGCTTTCTCAGTACTGACTATGCAATAACATCAAAGACTTGACGAGACTAGTCAAAAACACAACTGTTCTCTATATATACGTACACAGCAAATATAGCATGTCCCCGTTGAATCTGAAGCCCTTTAAATGAGTCTGCAAGGTGCACACCAGTAGTGCCATGGGTTGAGAGGCAAAGCCTGAGAATCCCATGAGCTCAGGAGTTCAAGGACAGCCTGGGCAGCAGATGGAGGCCCTTGTCTTTAAAAAAGAAAGAAAGTATTGTGAGAAAACTAAAACACTGGTTATGTGGGCTTTTAGCCCTAAGACTAGTTTCAGATTTTACACCAGGTAGGGAGTAAACTAGCAAAGAAACTTGTAATGTTAGGGGCTGAAGAGATGTGGCTCAGTGGTTTAGTGCACTGACTGCTAGGGTTTGATTCTCAGCACCCACATAGCAACTCATAACCATCTATAACTCCAGTTCCAGGAGGTCCAAGATCCTCTTCTGAACTCTGTGGGCAAAACACGATATATATATATATATATATATATATATATATATATATATATATATATATATATATATATATATATAAACTAAATCTTAATTTTAAAAGTTAATTCTAGAAATTTGACTGTGAACACATACAGGCCAGACCTTGACATCTTTGTCAACTATTTAGTCCCTAGCTGTCCTCAAACCCAGGCTCAAAACTTTATCAGTCAGTACGTTTAGAATAAAAAGAAATTAGCAAACTAGCCAGGTGTTTGAGAGTTAAAGGCAGACAGATCTCAGGTCTCTTGAGTTGAAGGCGGCTTGGTCTACACCGTGAGTTCCATGACAGCCAGGGCCTTGTTTTTCTTTTTGTGTTTGTTTTGAAGAATAAAAAGAAGCTTAAGGTGAAGCCAAATGGGTTTTCCCTTTGCTTGATGCCAGGCTGGGCCAGGGCTCCCATCTGGTGGCTTTGAGGGTCTGCTCCGTGGGTAAGAAAATGTTTAAGGAGAGAAGTCTTCCCATTTCACTTAAAATCACAGGAGAATAGTTGTGATTGTGCTTTTCCCAGATAGAAGCATACTTGTTTAGGTTGTTCAGGAACTATAGTTGGGATTGCGCTTTTGCACAATAGGGACATCATTGTTTAGAGTTGGGGGGGGGGGGTGTTCTACTTCATCAGACCAAAGCAGTTAATGTGTTCTTATCTTTAGAAAAACTGGATTTGTTGTGGGTAGAAGGGAAGCAGTGAAAGAGACTTAGCCTCTACGTGACATTGTAGCTTGAATTGTTTGCATTCAGAATGTTTTTGTTGTTATTTCTGTCAAGTGGGAAAAAGAAGGAAATTTTTTTTTATTGAATATAATCTTCATTTACATTTCAAATGCTAAAACCTTTCCCGGTTTCTCCCCTCCCCTCGATTTCCCTTTGTTGGGGCATCTATTGAGCCTTCATAGGTCCAAGGACTCTCCTCCCACTAATGCTGGACAAGGCATTCCTCTGCCATGCTTTTGGCTGGAACCATGTGTACCCCTTGGTTGATGGTTTAGTCCCTGTGAATCCTGGGGTGTCTAGGTGGACAACCTCGTTGTTCTTCCCATGGAGTTGCAAACCCCTTCAGCTCCTCCAGTCCGCCCTCCATCTCCTCCATTGGGGACCCTACACTCAGTCCAAGGGTTGGCTGCTAGCATTTGCCTCTATATCTGTAAGGCTCTGTCAGGGCCCCTCTGGAGACAACCATAACAGGCTCCTTTCAGTATGTACTTCTTGTCCTCCATAATAGTGTTAGGGTTAGGGTTAGGGTTAGGGTTTAGGGTTAGGGTTAGTGTTAGGGTTTAGGGGTTAGGGTTAGGGCTTGGTGACTGGTGATTTTTGGGGGGGGGGATTTTTTGTTTTTGTTTTTTTTGAGATAGGGTTTCTCTGTATACCCCTGGCTGTCCTGGAACTCACTCTGTAGACTAGGCTGGCCTCGAACTTAGAAATCCGCCTGCCTCTGCCTCCCAGAGTGCTGGGATTACAGGCGTGCGCCACCCCGCCCGGCTTTGGTGACCGTTTATAGGATGAATCCTCAGGTAGGGCAGTCTCTGGGTGGCCTTAAAGAAGGAAATTTTAATTTTATCAGATAACACCCAGGGAAAAAAAAACAAAACTTTGGACATGGAACAGCAATTAGAGTTAAAGAGGCCATGGTCTACCCAAAGAACAGAGGAGACACTGAGGAGTGGGGCATGTATATGGTAGAAACTGTCTCAGAGGTGTCATGTGTACCATAGTGTATGTGTACATGTGTGTGTGTGTGTGTGTGTGTGTGTGTGTGTGTGCATGTGCGAGTGTATATAGGGAGGGGGAGAGCACAAGCTCTCAAGGGAGGCCAGCTGAGGGTGACAGGTGTCCTCACCTGTCATTCTCCATCTGTCCTTTGAGGCAGGACCTCTCACTGAACCTGAAGCTTGCTCTTGGATAGACAGGATAGAAGCCAGCCAGCCCTAGCCACCCCTCCTGTCTCTGTCCTCTTGGAGTGGAGTTAAGGTATGTGAGACACCCAGCTGGCTTTGTGGGTGCCAGGGCTAAGCTCCAGCCTTCTTGCTCACAGGCCGGTTGTCTTAACTGCAGAGCCATCCCTCCAGCCATTGCAGGCATGTTTTAATGGAAATACCACAGAATTATCTAAGAGTTTCTGAGAAAACAATCAATGTCACTTTAACACTTGTTCTTCTAAACCTTAATCACAGAAACTCTTTTTTTGTTATTTTTTTTGTTTTTTGTTTTTTTTTTTTTTTCCCCTTCGAGACAGGGTTCCCCTATGTAGCCCTGGCTGCCCTGGAACTCACTTTGTAGACCAGGCTGGCCTCGAACTCAGAAATCTGCCTGCCTCTGCCTCCCAAGTGCTGGTATTAAAGGCATGCGCCACTATCACCTGGCCCCACAGAAACTCTTAAAAACCTAGTCTGCAGTTGAGATATAACTCAGTTTGTAGTGTTCTTGCCCAGGTTGTACAATATCCTGGTTTCATGCCCACGACCACATAAGCCTGGTGTTGTGAAAAGAGGGGTTAGGATTTAACATCCTCATCTATATAAGGAATCTGAGGACAGCCCAGGACACTTGAGATCCTATTTAAAACCAGTAGGTACACCCAGTTCTAATTGCAGTCTGCATCATTTTGTGTTCTGTTTCTCCTAATATTCACATAGTATCTGTGCTCCCATAGCAGATCCCAGAAACAGAGGTGACGTAATCACATTTGTCCTTTAGAAAGACAACCCTAGCAATGGTACAGAAGATGGTTTTGCTAGGAAGAGATGCAAAATGGGGTTAAGGAAAAGACAAGCATCATGAGTCTAAGAACCATTTACCTCACTGAACGCAATCACTGCCTGACTCCACAGAAAACAACCTAGTGTTGATTGATTACTGCAGGGTCAGAAAACAGTTCCACCCCTCTACACAGTGTTGTAGCCTCAAACTCAGGGGTACATTGTTAGGGTTACTATCACTTTTGGCACATTACCAGCTGCTCCTGGTCAAGAATGTGATCATGATAAAGATCTCAGAATTTTGTTGTTGAACAAAATATGGTGTTGGTGATGATGGTGACCTAGATAATAGGGAGGCATGCTGATTCAAGAATTCTGCCGTGGACTGTTTGGAGAATGTCAGGAGGGGTCAGAGTGTAGGCAGTAGACTCTGCCTGCACCTACCTCCCAGTTGTTTGCTTTCTAGTGCTGAGTTGCCTCATCTTAGAAACTAGGAATCTGTAATCTCTGGTATCATGGCCTGCCATTTCATCAGTAGCATCTGGTTTGTGGGTTTTGGGGGGGGGGGTTTGTTTTTTTTTTTTTTTTTTTTTTGGTTTTTTGGATTTGGTTTTTTCGAGACAGGGTTTCTCTGTATAGCCCTGGCTGTCCTGGGACTCACTCTGTAGACCAGGCTGGCCTCGAACTCAGAAATCCGCCTGCCTCTGCCTCCCAGAGTGCTGGGATTACAGGCGTATGCCACCACTGCCCGGCTTCTTAAGTCATTTCTTTCAAACATCTTTTTACACTCCCCAAGTGGAGTGGTTGCCTGTGGAGTGGTTGCCATTTCAACAGCTTTCATAAAGGCCTCTACCTTGGTTTTTAAAATTGTTTAATGTTTGAGGTGCACCCTAATCCAGTCTCACTTCTCTTTAGCATACAGATTGGTACAGCTGAAGCTGTGTCAGTTGGAAGGGTAGAAGGATAAGGTTTGAGGGAGAAGCTAATGCGGCTTTCTTCTTCCTCCCAAAGAGGACAGCCCTCAGATGTTAGAGGGTTAAGAACCACTTTTAACAGGTTGTAGGTAGCAGTCTGGTCTGATTCTTAAAGCTTAAACTAAAATTCTACTTTGACAAAAATCTCTTAAACATTATCTTCCCTTTTATTTAAAAATAAAGAAATCTCAGAATTATTGTTAGTATAAAATTACTATCACTGTGCTAACTTGTTTAGAAAAAGACCATACTGGATTTCTTTATGTTAAACATAGGTGTGTATCTTATGGCTTCCAAAAACGAGTACCAGGTGAATATTTGCCTGTAATTAATTTGCTACTTTGTATTAAATGAGCTGTGGAGATTAATTTTTCCTTAAACTCTGAAACTGTTATATGTCATTGAAAACCTGTCAGACCTGGTGGCTCTTGCTAGAATCCCAGCACTCAGGAGGACATGTCAAGAGTCACTGCAAGTTCAAATCCATCCTGTGCACATGTAAAGTTCTAGGCCAGCCAGAACTACAGAATGGGTAGTAGTAGAAGACAGAGACCAGCAGATCTGGGAGTTCAAGGCTGCTGTGGTCTACATAGTGAGTTCCAGGACAGTCAGGCTGTATTATGAGACCCTGTAGAGACGGAGAGGGAGAGAGGGAGGGAAGAAGGAAGGGGTTGCAGAGGGCTTGGCATTGTAAGTTTCTAATGCTCCATAGTAAAGACCTGTTGATTCAGGGCCTCAGCTCTCTGTAATGAGGCCCGTGTATGGCTTTGCTTGTATACACATGCAGTTTCTTCTGTGGCTTCCTGTGTTTAATTTTTGAGGAAAAGTATTTTTAAGTAGATGTATGTTATATTAACATATTTGTCTATTTAAAGGAAATCTACTACTGTCTATTGAAAAAAATTTCTTTTGTTTCCACAGAAACCTGCTAATATTTTAGTTATGGGTGAAGGTCCTGAGCGAGGAAGAGTAAAAATTGGTATGTTCTATCTATGATAAGTCGCAGTTAAGTATAGTTTTGAAATTGTTGTAGGCAGCTATGTTACTGTTTTCTGTATCAATATGCACATATCTATAGTTCCAAATGTCAGAACATTCCAAAAGAGTGTACATAAAAGAGGAGACCTCCCCTCCCCCCTCCCAATCAGACAATCCTGAGAGAACAGATAAAATACACGTGCTGTGGTTATAAAATAAACAACACAGGCTGGCTTCCTCTAACCACCTGACTTAGTTAAACAGCACTTGGAGCTGGTGGCTTCTTCCTCCTTTGAGGCCAGCCTTGTCTCCTCTTAGAAGCACATGGCCGATTTGATTCTCCCATCAGTCTCTGTAGCCAGGTCAGTGAGAAGAAGCAGTGCTGTCATCCTCCAGCTGAGGAGCCGACCAAGGCATGAAATCCTAAGCGGCAGTGTGCACACACAGCTCTTGGCGTGCAGGACTGTCCCTGGCCTGGCCTAAGGGCAGAGGCGTTCGTGACAGTACACCTTGATGCTCTGTGCTGTCCTCTACATCAGACTCCTCCCTGACTTCTTCCATTGTCGTCTTCCTAAGCAGTGTTTGTCACTTATATTCAGTTTGTTTGGTATGGGGGTAGAAGACGTGTAATTAAGTTATAAATTAGTGTAATTAAGTTACAGAGCCACAAGAACAGAGAACACAATGAACAGTAGTTTCTCTTGCAACATTTGACATAAAGTAGAGCAGTGGCTTTCAGCCTTCCTAATGCTACAACTCTTTAATATAGTTCATCACACTGTGGGGACCTCCAGCCATGAAATTATTTTCACTGCTACTTCATAACTTAATTTTGATACTATTGTGAATTGTACTGTAAATATTTGTATTTTCCAATGGTCTTAGGTGACCCTTGTGAAAGGGTTTTCAACCTATAAAGGGCTTACAACCCACAGGTTGAGCAGGAACTACTGAGGTCGAGGCTCTGTGGCTGTATGCCTCCTCACCAGTCCAGTAAGCCTTGGCTCCTCTTCACCTCTCCCCACCCTCCTTTACGAGTCCCCCACAGCTCATGGTCCACTTTTAAATGAACCTAATGTTTTCGTACGATACAAACTCTGCAGATTCTTAGCAGTGAGAACATGGACCACGTTGTACTCTGACCCACTGACTGTCGCTAAGGTCTGACCCCTGTCAGTGTTCACCAAATGCTTGTGGCCTTACATGAGCTTCTTCTGAGGGGAATCTCTTCCATCTGATGTCACAGTGTCAGATTCAAATGTCATTTCTGGGAATGCAGATTAGACTAGGCCAAGTCAACGAACAATTTTATGTATGTACTTTACCATCTGGTTTAGAAAAACTTTGTATAGCACATTTAAGATCTTTAGAATTGCACTTTTGTATAACAGTGTGTGATGTTATGAGTTTTGGGTGGTACCACATCAAGTATTCACATTTCAAAGGAAATATTTGATATCTGATTCAAGGTTTTTATTTTTTATTTTTTTGTCAAGATTTGGTTTTCTCCCTCCATAATTAAGTCAATTAAAGGTAAATCTACTTCATTAAAAATATTTTAGAATATGTTGGAGGTTACAATATGATTCAGTGGTTAAGAGTACTGGCTGCCCTTCCAGAGGTACTTATTTCAATTCCCAGCCAACCACATGGTGGCTCACAACCATCTGTAATGAGACCTTGTGCCCTTTTCTGGTGTGCAGGCATACATGCAGGCAAAACATTATATATATAAACATAATGTTAGAATAGAATTAAATTGTCTAGATGGTCTTGAATCTTGACATCTCCCGGTGGGTGGTGAATGTGGGTCATCTTGTATTTTTGTGTAGTGACTGCATGTGAGGTCGTACAGAGATGAAACTTCTAAGAATATGGATTAGCAGTGCAAAGTCTATAACCAAGTGGTTTAATGGCGTGGTACTAGTGCCAAGAACTCTTCAGTGCCATCTTGGAGGCCTAGTGATTTTTTTTGTTTGTTTGTTTGAATTTCTGTCTCATGTGAAGAAGCATAGAAGTGAAATAAATAGCCTTTTCAACTTAAAAAAGTACAGTGATTCTTTTAAGTTAGTGAAACTGGCCAAGTAAATGGGGGAAATAGTATTAAAACACTCAGTAGTTACTCTGATGACCACAGCGAACAAGCTTGCTGATGTAGACAATGGAAACCCCACTCTGTTGCACCTAGGTGCTGAGAGGTGAGGTATAGCTTAGTGTCAAACCTATCCCAAGCCCAAAGCTGTGGACCTCTGAAAGAAGCTTGCCAGGGGAGCAGCCTTACCCTGGAGATCTGACAACAGAGCTGTCAATTCAAGAGCTGAGTGACTGATCTCGAGTGCTTCTACATTTCAGTCAGTAGAAGTGGCAAGAGGTTTATCCTCCTCACCCAGGTCTGCACACGTTCTTGATAGTTCACCCTGGCAAATGAGACTACCTCTGTAAAATAGGCCTGTCTGTTGACTTACGTGGTTTTGTTGTTGTTTTTACAGCTGACATGGGCTTTGCCAGATTATTTAATTCACCTTTGAAGCCTTTAGCAGATTTGGATCCAGTGGTTGTAACATTCTGGTACCGAGCTCCAGAATTACTCCTCGGAGCGCGACATTATACCAAAGCAATTGGTGAGTAGGGCTAATGAAAATTACAGGACTTTAAAACAATTTTTTTCTGTGAAAGAGATATTTTTGTACATGCTTAAATCAAGTATTAGAAAATTATAAAAACAAAACCCCAGAATTCCACTATCCACATATATGCATTAGCACCTGAGAGCATGAGATTGCACGCCTCTTTACAAAAGAGGTTCAGAATATTTTGAGTAAAAAAAAAAAATTAATTTCATATAAAAAGAAAACTAAAAATTTTAAGTTCTAGAACTTCATACAAATGTTCTTTCTGCCACCAAAAGAAATGCTAACATCTAGAATTAAAATTAAAGAAAATATGCAGACTTGAGGAGATAGGACTTTTCAAAGTTAGGAGCATGGTGCTGTTGCTTCCTCACGGCCTGTTGTCGCCTGCCAGCACGGGGCCACTCTTTCTCAGGTCCTCTGCTGGCTGCCAGTCAAGGTGTTGGTGGCTGACTTACATGGTACAGTGAATGAAACTCATCTGCAGCCTTTTCTGCTCCTTCCCCATGACTGATATCTTTCTCGGCTTCATTTTACGGGGGTGAATGTTATTGTAAGTCCTCTCCTTTTATGTTGATGACATAGAGGCTTGCAGCCACTTCTGTGACAGGTAACCTAGGCCTACCACATCCCCACCCACCAACCCATACCTCCCTAACATTTTCCATTTTATTCTTCTAGGTTGTTGTGCTTTGTCTCTTATTTTCTCCTCCCATGGCTTTCTTTGGAAGAACATCTTATTGCCTGATTTGTAGTATTTCTGGGATAGACCTTTATTTACTTGGTGATTTAGAGTCGTGCTCTGATCATTCTTCTTTGCCTTTAGGTAGTAGTATGGCTAATTTGTTCTCAGACCAGTCTTCTCGGGTTACTGTGGGTCACTTAGGCTTGTCCCTTTCTGCAAACAAATGCTACTTCTCATTTTATAGGGTTTTGTTTTGTTTTGTTTTTGCACACAGTCATTCAGCTCCTATCTGTAGTCTTCTTGACAATTCTTAAGGTACATGGTTCTTTGATCTTCCCCTCAAAGTTTCCAGTTCCTTTCTTCTGGAATGTACTGCTATGAGATGCTGGGCCTCTTGGTGCTTTCCACTGTGCCTTTTCTTCTGATGCTTCTCTGGCTTTCTTAGGAGCTCTTTGTTTAACCATGACTTTTGTGGCCTCTTGTATTAGTTTATACAAAGAAAAGCTTTGCTAATATCTTCGAAAACAAGGATTACAGTACTTGTTTGTGGTTTGTTGTGCACTCAGAGTTATTGCTTGCCTGGTCTTTGCTGATGTGTTGGGTTGGAAGATCCTGTGTTGTGTAGAGTCAACCACAGTCTTTGCAGAGCAGAGCTTCTGGAGCCTCGGGCCAGGAACCCTGAAGCCTTGAGCACTGAGTTCGTTGTATTGCTCAGAGCTATGCACTTGTCTTGCCGGTCTGCAAGTCCATCTTCGGGGCTTGATCATGGACAGACTGAGGGGCATACTACAGGTGTACAGACATGTTCTTGAGCTGGGTCTGGAAGCAGCATTTACTTGCAAATGTAGCAGGAAGTCTAGGCCTCTGCATAGTCATCTTGGTCACCATACCTGAAAGGATCTATCCTTGGATAGAGAGGTTGCCAGTGAAGGACCTTTCTTGTCTGTGTCGGTGCCTTCCATGGCCTCTCTGGGTGTCTTGGAGCACAGACCAGTGTTCTCGTAGTAGTGAGGAAGCTGCTTCCTGCCAGTCTCCAAGTCCGTGGGCTGCTGTTAGTAAGCACTCTCTCAGCCAAAAGTCGGCCGTCTCCCTGGCAACCTGAGCAAAGAACCTGTGTTTTCTTTCTCAGCTTTGTTTTCCATTTTGTGTCATTTCTCATCTGTGTTGTAAGGACCCTTAATTACTTAGGTGTCCTCTAGTTTCTCTATTTGTATTTAAGAATTAAGTTACAAAAGCCACCTGGGACCTCTGTGTTGGATCATGGGGTATGTAGGTTGCAGATTACACTTTGAAGTTCTACAATAGACAGCTGTCATCCCCAGGGAGAACCAGATGCCTGAATGGGTAAGTCTGTTCTGAAGCCAGTCAGACATAAGACTCTCCTGGCTTTAGCCCAATTGCTCTGTACTGAACAGTCGAGAGCATTAGTAGAAAATGGGGAGAAGGGCCAGCATGGTGTTGAAACAACAGTCCTTCCTAGTTTGACATGTCTGTAGAGTTTTGTAGGACAGTACTGCTCAGGCACCGTGCCATAGACTGAGGCCTTTTTTTTTTTTTTTTTTGCATTGTTGCACCTTTTGCATTCTTCTGGATCAGAAACATTTGCAGCATCTGTGTAGAAAATGTCTTTACACACCTCTCTCTCCTTTTTCACTCAGACTTTAGTCATAGAGAACTTCCTGGAGGAAGTTGGCTGTGCTAACGCCATCTGGGGCAGTCTTGTTCTGTCACCCACATCACATCCTTACCTTGTCTTTGGTGCTGCAAGCTGTCTCTAGACTCCAGTAGACTAAACTCACCTTCTTGCTGTTCACCACAGCCCACTAATGCCTAGGCAGGTGAACCTATATTGTCTAAAACTAGGCATTTATGTTTGTTAAGATTTTACTCATATTTCTGCAAAGCCTTTTCCATTCTCCAGATGGAAAAGGTAGGATGCTTGCTGTTAGCCTCAGAGTTAATCTTGAATCCGTCCTCAGTTTTTATTTGGCAAAAACTTTATGCTCACTAATGTTCTTATCTGCTTTGAGATCACGTTTTATTTCATAGAAAGACAATTATAAACATAAATAAGTCAGATATGAAAAATCTCTCAGCAGCTTTGTATAAATCTAAATTTATTCTAAAATATTAACCTTTAAAAAAATCAGGCTCTTTTTCTCTCCTCCTCTGTGTGTATGCTCTTTCTTTCTGTTCCCTTTCCTGCCTCCCATGGTGACTCCTCTGACCTCAGTCCTTGGGGCCAGTGAACTTACCCGAGAGCAGCTTCCCAATAAACATATATGCTGTTTCTGAACATGTGCTGTTACCTAAGCACATTTGAATATTTTTTTTAATATCATTAAACAAAGATGGCTTTCTCAGTTAATATGATAGTTATTTTTTATTATCAAAGGATTTAATATTTCAGAACATTGTTATGTTACTTTTGGTAAGATCTTAGCAGATTGTACAGATAGTGGAGTGATTATGAAATAAGTCCCATGCCCTGAGCGCCTGAGACTCTCTGTTCCTTATAGTCTACAGTCCAGCAGCATTAACAGTCCATCTGACATCAGAGAGTGCACGTTTAACTTTGTATTTGCCTGTCTCCCTCCTCCTATCTATACATAAATAGGTAGCTAAAGTGGTAACTTTAATATGAAATCAAATTCTGGACCTTGTTCCTAAAAAGAGTTTATGATCTGGGTGAGAGGAAAGCAGGGACACATGCACAGAATGACTTGGTCAGTTCTTGAGCAAGAATAGCAGTGACCCCCTGGGAACTGTGCCCTCACTGCTGACAGGTCTCCTAGTCCATAGGAACTGTATCCTCTCTGCTCACAGGTCTCCTAGTCCATAGGAACTGTGTCCTCTCTGCTCACAGGTCCCCTAGTCCATAGGAACTGTGTCTTCTCTGCTGACAGGTCTCCTAGTCCATAGGAACTGTGTCCTCACTGCTCACAGGTCCCCTAGTCCATAGAAACTGTGTCCTCTCTGCTCACAGGTCCCCTAGTCCATAGGAACTGTGTCCTCTCTGCTCACAGGTCCCCTAGTCCATAGGAACTGTGTCCTCTCTGCTCACAGGTCCCCTAGTCCATAGGAACTGTGTCCTCACTGCTCACAGGTCCCCTAGTCCATAGGAACTGTGTCTTCTCTGCTGACAGGTCTCCTAGTCCATAGGAACTGTGTCCTCACTGCTCACAGGTCCCCTAGTCCATAGAAACTGTGTCCTCTCTGCTCACAGGTCCCCTAGTCCATAGGAACTGTGTCCTCTCTTCTCACAGGTCCCCTAGTCCATAGGAACTGTGTCCTCTCTGCTCACAGGTCCCCTAGTCCATAGGAACTGTGTCCTCACTGCTCACAGGTCCCCTAGTCCATAGGAACTGTGTCCTCTCTGCTCACAGGTCTCCTAGTCCATAGAAACTGTGTCCTCTCTGCTCACAGGTCCCCTAGTCCATAGGAACTGTGTCCTCTCTGCTCACAGGTCTCCTAGTCCATAGAAACTGTGTCCTCTCTGCTCACAGGTCCCCTAATCCATAGGAACTGTGTCCTCTCTGCTCACAGGTCTCCTAGTCCATAGGAACTGTGTCCTCTCTGCTCACAGGTCTCCTAGTCCATAGAAACTGTGTCCTCTCTGCTCACAGGTCCCCTAGTCCATAGGAACTGTGTCCTCTCTGCTCACAGGTCTCCTAGTCCATAGAAACTGTGTCCTCTCTGCTCACAGGTCTCCTAGTCCATAGGAACTGTGTCCTCTCTGCTCACAGGTCTCCTAGTCCATAGGAACTGTGTCCTCACTGCTCACAGGTCCCCTAGTCCATAGGAACTGTGTCCTCACTGCTCACAGGTCTTCTAGTCCATAGGAACTGTGCCCTCTCTGCTCACAGGTCTCCTAGTCCATAGGAACTGTGCCCTCACTGCTCACAGGTCCCCTAGTCCATAGAAACTGTGTCCTCTCTGCTCACAGGTCTCCTAGTCCATAGAAACTGTGTCCTCACTGCTCACAGGTCCCCTAGTCCATAGGAACTGTGTCCTCTCTGCTCACAGGTCTCCTAGTCCATAGGAACTGTGTCCTCTCTGCTCACAGGTCCCCTAGTCCATAGGAACTGTGTCCTCTCTGCTCACAGGTCCCCTAGTCCATAGGAACTGTCTCCTCTCTGCTCACAGGTCTCCTAGTCCATAGAAACTGTGTCCTCTCTGCTCACAGGTCCCCTAGTCCATAGAAACTGTGTCCTCTCTGCTCACAGGTCCCCTAGTCCATAGAAACTGTGTCCTCTCTGCTCACAGGTCTCGTAGTCCATAGAAACTGTGTCCTCTCTGCTCACAGGTCCCCTAGTCCATAGGAACTGTGTCCTCTCTGCTCACAGGTCCCCTAGTCCATATGAACTGTGTCCTCTCTGCTCACAGGTCCCCTAGTCCATAGGAACTGTGTCCTCTCTGCTCACAGGTCTTCTAGTCCATAGGAACTGTGCCCTCTCTGCTCACAGGTCTCCTAGTCCATAGGAACTGTGCCCTCACTGCTCACAGGTCTCCTAGTCCATAGAAACTGTGTCCTCTCTGCTCACAGGTCCCCTAGTCCATAGAAACTGTGTCCTCTCTGCTCACAGGTCTCGTAGTCCATAGAAACTGTGTCCTCTCTGCTCACAGGTCCCCTAGTCCATAGGAACTGTGTCCTCTCTGCTCACAGGTCCCCTAGTCCATAGGAACTGTGTCCTCTCTGCTCACAGGTCCCCTAGTCCATAGGAACTGTGTCCTCTCTGCTCACAGGTCTTCTAGTCCATAGGAACTGTGCCCTCTCTGCTCACAGGTCTCCTAGTCCATAGGAACTGTGCCCTCACTGCTCACAGGTCTCCTAGTCCATAGGAACTGTGTCCTCTCTGCTCACAGGTCTCCTAGTCCATAGAAACTGTGTCCTCTCTGCTCACAGGTCTCCTAGTCCATAGAAACTGTGTCCTCTCTGCTCACAGGTCTCCTAGTCCATAGGAACTGTGTCCTCTCTGCTCACAGGTCCCCTAGTCCATAGGAACTGTGTCCTCACTGCTCACAGGTCTTCTAGTCCATAGGAACTGTGTCCTCTCTGCTCACAGGTCCCCTAGTCCATAGGAACTGTGTCCTCTCTGCTCACAGGTCCCCTAGTCCATTGGAACTGTGCCCTCTCTGCTCACAGGTCCCCTAGTCCATTGGAACTGTGCCCTCACTGCTTACAGGTTCCCTAGTCCATAGGAACTGTGCCCTCTCTGCTCACAGGTCCCCTAGTCCATAGGAACAGTGCCCTCACTGCTAACAGGTTCCCTTCAGTGCTGTTTTCTAAAAATGGGAGTTTCCGCCAGCCTGGTCTACAGAGTGAGTTCCAGGACAGCCAGGGCTATACAGAGAAACCCTGTCTCAAATAAACCAAATCCAAAAAAAAAAAAAGGGGAATTTCCTATAGTCAAATGCATTTGTCACCATTAACTCTAATAATTGTATGACATTTTACAGAAACATTTGCCTTCTACAGTAGGAGTCATAAAGGGAACTGACAGATGACCAGATTCAAGACCACTGCCATTTCTTCAGTGGTACTAATCCCTGGCCATGTATACCTGCTTTGGCCGCAATGCCTTTTGGAAAGCACTTCATTTCACTCAGCATGTTGCCTCAAGAAGTTATAACATAGGTGCCTTTCTTAGCTGTTGTTTGTGTCTGAGCGGTGGTGAACTTGACATTTTCAGTATTTTTAAATAAGAACGAGATAGTGTAAGAGGAAACCTTCAGTTCTAGTTTGTCCTTCAGTTTCATTCCTGCCCCTTATGTCTATGGGTGGCCTTTATGGCTGGTAAAGCATTCAGATTCCCCATACCATTTAAAGGTTCCTGCTGAGAACTCTGTCTAGCATTTGGACTTTGCTGTCTGGAAGCTGACATGTGAGCAGCTACACTGCCCTTGGAGTTAAACATCAAAGTATCTGGAGCATGTGCATGTGTCCATCTTCACAGTGCCATTTAGAAGGGGGTCCGCTGCTGGTTCAACAGATCGTGTTAGACTGTAGAGTGCACAAAGAAAACATCTGGCTTTGATAACTGCCATGGTCCCATTCTCTGCTGCAAACCAACTTCAGTGCTGTGGCCATTTGTCCATTTGGACAACACTGGAAGCTGAATTGTTAAGCCAAAGAAAGAGAATAATGGGCTAGTGAGCATGATATCTACGAGACAGAGCCCTGAGTGTGTAGGTGTTTAGTTGTGTTTGGTGTTGGGAGGATGCTGAAGGAGAGGTCTGAGTTCCCAGACAGCTATGGCACGAGCTGTCCCGAAAGTCTTCCTCAAGTGTGGGGGTTGAACAGTGCTCACCCTCCAGGTATTCAGTTTGCACGGATTGGGTGGGTGGCTCTCTCTCTCTCTCTCTCTCTCTCTCTCTCTCTCTCTCTCAAGTGGGGAGTTTGAGGTAAAACAGAAAAAGGACAGACACTCGTTCTTTTTTATCAGAATCAACACCATTGATTAAGCAGCGTTTAACAAATCCTCCTCCCTCCCTTTGGGTGTCAGGTGAGAGTTACATCATCTGATTAGCTACACATGGCTGCTGCATGTTTGAGAGTGGGAAGGAGTTAGGCAGGAAGGTGAACAGGGAAGAGCCTCCCATGAATTTGGCATATTTTCAAACATATGAGCAAGGAAGAAACACCTTCTTGGTAAGAATTAGGAAGTTGTAGGGAATAAATACCCAACCATCTGACTAGAATTTGTAATTGGTGACAAAATCAAGATCCTGAGGGTGAAAGGTAGAAATTTGTTGTATACAAGAGACAGCTGAAGTTGTAGGTTAGAAGTGGCCAGGCTTGGGTCAGTCAACCGCTATACTTTTCCTTCAAGAGTGAACACCCGTCAGGCTGTCATGGGGAAACTACTCCATTCTTCTTGGGGGAGGGGGGGTGTTAAGTAACCAGATGATTCATTGTAGTATCTTTTGAGTATTGTAAATTGAGTTTTTAAAATGCAAATGATTCATTACCCAGTTTTTAAATCCTTAGCTTGCCTACCCATGCAGTGGTTAAGATGGTCAAAGATTACATTTATATGCAGTAGCTTTCCTGTGTACCCTCTAACACTAAAATGAAATAGCCCAACATGTTTCTTGATAAAACTTTTCCCCATGTGTAGTATTATCTTAGCCGGACAGTGCTGGTGCACACCTTTAATCCCAAACCTAGGAAGTCAGAGGCAGGTAGATCTCTCAATTGAGGTCAGCATGATCTATAGAATGAGTTGAGTTCCAGGACAGCCAGTGCTACACAGGAAATCCCTGTTTTGGAAAACCAAAAAAATGACCTCCCCCACAAATGAAAGGGTATTATTGAACATCTTGGTTTTCTGAGATGAAAAAATTATATGGTTAAGAAAAATCAGTCTTCAAATTATGAATCTTTATGTAAATAGATGAACTTGTCACTCCAAAATGTAAATATAATTTACATATACAATGAGAATTTTATGTATGGAAATATTAAAAAATCCTAATTGTCATAAATATATTTCAGTGCTGAAGTTCACAAATTCTCCTAACACATTTTTTTCATTCCCTGCTTAAGCCAGAGTTTCTCAGGTACCTGAGTAACCAGCTTCAGTATAAGGATGGCTTTTGTATTTGTCCTTGCAGGTTTTATGGCTTCCCATTTGCCCCAGGTTTGTGTAGGTCATTCAGAAAGCACTTGTTGAGCATCTGCAGTTGCCCAGAACTGTATAAGTGAGACAGTACCTGCTGCCAGGCTGTGTGCCAAACGTAACAGTGGGACATTTTCAGCTTCACACTCTGAGTAGGCAGATCTTGCCTCCATTAATAGTTCTGTAAACTACAAACTTGGTATGAATGAAAGTCAACATATATCTTGTGAATGAAAGAAATTTACTTTGTAGTTTGTCTACGGTAAATAATTGTTACTAATTTGTAGCCTCTATACCTATTTTGAAGATTTTTCTGTTACTTTCTGTATTTCAATTAGCTTTGTAAAAGCAATGCTGCTGTTTAGCAGGAAGAGATGAAATAGAACGCATATCTTTCTTGTTAGCATTAGGACAGATATAGTTAATAGGCTTGAAAATTAACAGGTAAATAAACAAGATAAAATTATTTTATCATGAAAAATGTTCCTGTATTCTGGCAAGTGCCCAATTTCAAGGGGTCTATGGATTTTGTGTTTGTTTTGGTTTGGTTTCATTTGTTTGTGGTTCCCATGTTCTATATACAGACTGTAGTTATGGTAATGTTTAAGCATTTAAAACTCACCCAGATTCAGAAAATAAACATAGGCTTCTGTGAAGTCACTGGGTGGATGAGATATCAAGCAATGAAAGTTTGGTGGGTGGGGGATATTTACAGTGTCCTGTGGTATTTAGCGGTTTACTTGCCCAGTGATTACTATTGATGTGTGAGAAACAGAGAAAGAACACTCCCCATTGAAGTAAAAATGCATTTTCTTTTGGAAAGAAGCACTTTATTTTCCTCCTTTTTCTTTTTCCTTTCCTTTTCCCTTTTTATTTTCTCTTTTCTGTTTTTGTTTTTGTTTTTCTTTTCTTTTTCTTTTAAAGATATTTGGGCTATAGGGTGTATATTTGCAGAACTACTAACGTCAGAACCAATATTTCACTGTCGACAAGAGGACATCAAAACTAGTAATCCTTATCACCATGACCAGCTGGACAGAATATTCAATGTAATGGGATTCCCTGCAGGTACACACTTGCTTTTGTTGTTTGTTTGCTATCTTCTTTGGAAAGGTTGTGGTTTTGGCTTATATTACATAATTCTTTGGTTTTAAGACTTTAATTTTTTTTTCAGAGAATCACAGAAATAGCAAAATTTATAGAATTCAAGTATCAACATTAAAATACGTAGGGGTTTTCTGAATTCAGTGAGGTTTTTGTTTGTTTTCCTTTTGGTTTGCTGTTTTGTTTTGTTGTTTGGTATTTGAAATGATGAGATCTTGCAATAGCTGGATTAACTTGATGCCTTTGTTACTGCCAGTGTAAACTAGAACAAGCAGTAAAGGTCTTTTTGTTTGTTTGTTTGTTTGTTTGTTTTTCTGGCAGCACGTAATAGCTGCCGCTGCTTGAGTGCAAAAGCTGAAGGCTCTGCTTAGGTAGAGCGCTGTGCAGAGCCACAGCTTGCGGAGGAACCATACTTCTGCTCCCTCATTTGTCACTATTTTTTTTTTTAAATGTCTTGCTAAAGCAACCAGGCCAGGAGTGACAATCACAGCCATAGATTTTATAGCAGAGAGAGAATGTCTGGGTATTCAACCTCTCATGGATTTTATAGCAGAGAGAATGTCTGGGTATTTACCTCTCCGGAGTTAGCATCTCTCCTGCTGTATCTCAGGTCCTAGTTGTAGTACAGACCAGTGGTTCACCAGCCTCAGAAACTGCCCAGGGGTCCAGAATAGTGCAGGTGTGGAGAAAGTACCTCAAGGTGGCGGCCCGTCAAGCACATAACTGACACTGTGTCCTATTGGGACTGCTTCTTAGGTCACCACAACTTAAGACGGATAGAGTACCACCTTTCCTTGGGATTATGAATTATCAGCAAATTCAGAACAACAACAGACTTCCCTTCTCCAGAATGACCCAGTATTTGGGGGAAGACCTTATTGGGATAAAAATGTCATTTAGTCATTACATTCTACCGTCTTGAGTAAAATATATTGATCAGGAGCTGGGTGTGGTAGCCACACCTTTAATTTCAGTACTTTTCAGAGTCTACAACAGGTGTATCTCTGTGCATTCAAGCTAGCCTGGTATGTATAGCAAGTTCCAGGACAGTCAGAATAACATAATAGAGAGAGACCCTGTCTCAGATAGATAGATAGATAGATAGATAGATAGATAGATAGATAGATAGATAACAGACAGATAGACAAAGTGGTAGATAGGTAGGTAGGTAGAGAGACAGGCACGCAGGCAGGCAGGTAGGCAGATAGACACTGATTCTTGCCCTCTTAAGCATTTACATTGTTCAGATGTTCTTAAAAGTAGACATGGTTTGAGTGGCTAAAGGAAATACTTCTTCCTTCTTAGATCCAAGTTCATTCACTATTTCTGAGGCCCATGGGAAGGAGACATGGCAGGGATTGGAAGCAATGAGGACCACGGTCTGGATGATTCTCGGCGTGGGTTTAATAGTTCAAATGCCTCAGTTAATGAGAAGCCAGAAAAGCAAACAGCAGCCAGCAAGGATCCATAGTAGACACTTGAATCGTAGACAGGGCTTGTGCTCTGCTTAAGAAAGGTCAGTGTGGCTGTGGAACATTCAAAACTCACAGTGGGCTCACTGAAGTCAGGAGACTAGCTACATAGAACAATACCACAGCTATAAAGACACAATAAGGATGGAAAAGAATGGACAAATATATAACCTGTACAAAGAAGTATATAATTGAGGGAAAACTAAATGGTTTTTAGCCTTCTGAAACATTGGCAAAGCAGAGAAACTGGAGTAAATAAGTAGTTGCAGAGAAAATACCATTTTAAAGTTGAAGTCTGGTTGATGTCTGTGGAAGATAGATGACCAGTGCATTCAGCTGCTGGTATAGCACTGGGCACCTAACAGACCCTTGGTTTCACCACTGGCAGTTTTGCAGAGGCAGCTGAGCTAACACAAGACTTTCTGCTTCCCCGACTGACTGAGCAGTTGTTCTTGCCTGCATCCTTCACGTGGTATTGAGCAGCAACACTAGGAGTAGCTGAGATAGCAGTATCCGTGCTGTGTCCCACCATTTGCCATGATAATGTCAGGAGGACCTTTAGGAATGTGGAAGGAGGGCTGCCTGGCATCCAGAGAAGTGTGTCGAGCCAGTCAGGTAAAAGAGCCTGGATTTCTCAGTTAAAAAGACTGCTTGCTGATAGAACCAAGAAATTTGATGAATGCGGAAAAATAAGTGGGTTTACTAATATAAATAGGACCATTTAATAACAAATATTTATTTGTGATTTTTTTCCTTCTAGTGATAGAACAGATATTGACAAGTTTTAGTAGAACAGAGTAGCAAGAGTAGGCCGATGTGATTAGGTGTCAGGCCAGAAGGCCACGGGGTAAACACTTATCAATGTATTTCACAGATAAAGATTGGGAAGATATAAAAAAGATGCCCGAACATTCAACATTAATGAAAGATTTCAGAAGAAATACGTAAGTTGGAAAGAAAATGGACCCTTTGTGAATGTTTCACTTTACTTAGTTAGGTACAAGGCCAAGGGTAGGCAGAGTTTCATACTTACACATGACAAGATACTGTCAACCCTACTGGTAAGGCTAAGTTAAACCTTTGGCACAAATAGTATTTAAAATAATTCATGTGGGGAAAATGCCCCCAGGATGTGTTCATAAAGTTGTCTTGAATATCACCATGAATACCCACTCAGGAGTGACTAGTGGGGCTGGGAATGTGGCTCCACTTGCTTGTTAGCATTCATGAAACCCTGGGTTTGATTACCCAACACCTCAAAAACCCCCGCTGGGGTTGGTAGTACATGCCGGCAGTCCTGACAAGTAGCATTAGATGTTCAAGGTCATGCTCAGCTTCGTAGTAAGTTTAAGATCATCCTGGGATACATGATGCCCTGTCTCAGGAGAAAAAAAAATCAACAAATCATTATTATAGCTGGTGTGGTGGTGTGCGCATAATCCCAGTCCTCTCCTTGGAGGCAGGCCGGTCATACTACACAGAGTAGAGGTCAGCTTCATCTACATGAAACCTCAGAAAACAAACATCCAAGGACTAGGGTGGATATTGAATGAAGTATAGCATTGGCTTAATGCTGCTATTTTATGCTACTCAGAGCGTAGTTGATGTGTGGTTATGATCAAAACAGTGTGTATAGGAAGATATCAGCCAATGTAAAATTCAGCTCTGATCTCATGTGGACGTTTCCTGGTGTTTCTCTTTCAGGTATACCAATTGCAGCCTTATCAAGTATATGGAAAAGCATAAAGTTAAACCTGACAGTAAAGCATTCCACTTGGTGAGTGAGCCTGAGGCAGCAGCTTGCAGGACCCTTGCATCTCTCAGAGGGGCCCCAGAAAGTCACACAAAGTACCAAGAGAAAGCCTTCTTGCCACTCGGAAACCACATCTACCTTGTTTTTCATTGTAGTTGTTTTTGTGCATTTCTGGGAATAAAATCTAAATAAAACCTTGTTCATGCTAGATAGTCACCCTGAACAATAATACACCTAGTTTATACTGTCATCTACTTAAAGATGGTTTGTAAACTTAGCTCCCAAGTTACCTCATAAACTTGAGTCCTGACAGCTCTGTGCAGACACTCGCACTGCTCATTCTGGAGAGCTGGCATGCTGTCATGTAAAGAGAGCGGATGAGACTGTAGGGCCCTCCCCCAGGGACCACAGGGTGGTCACACTGGGCCACCCACTGCTTTCTTGGTTCATAACTGTCCATTGTGAGACGACAACTGGAAATGCTTCTCCAGTTATGTCTCACAGAAGGACTATAATATATCCAAGGAGGGTTAGGCACGCATGCATTTCACTTGTCCTAAGAGTTTCTTAAAATGTAATCCATTGCAGTCTTAGCCGAGAATTCCTTGACTTTGAAGAGGCCACCTTTTCCTTCATAGCAGCTAAACCACTGGGCAGTGAGCTCTTCTGACCCTGCTTTTATGCTTTCTCTTCCCCTTCTCTGCTTCTCTGCCAGCATCGTATTTACAAGGCCATCGTATTAACCTGCCATGTTGCCACACCGTATATGAGGATGATGATTTATTCAAAGGTTTTTACAACAGGGCTCAAATTGTTAAATTAAGTTGGAGCCTTCATGATCTAAGTCTTATTGGTCCTAACAAAATAATGGTCAAAAGGCATTATTGGGTTTGCCATGCCTATCCCACAGGCCCATGCCTTCCTTGCAGTCTTAGAGCAGCAGAACCCTAGAGACCATCAGTTTTTTACTGCTGTGAACAGACACCACACTGTGACCGAGGCAACTCTTGTAAGGACAACATTTAATTGGGGCTGCCTTACAGTTCAGAGCTTCAGTCCAATATCATCAAGGTAGGAACATGGCAGCATCCAGGCAGGCATGATGTAGGAGGAACTCAGAGTTCTACATCTTCATCTGAAGGCTGCTAGCAGAATACTGGCTTCCAGGCAGCTAGGATGTGTGTCTTAAAGCCCATATCCACAGAGACACACCTATTCCAACAAGGCCACACCTCAAAATAGTGTCACTCCCTGGGCCAAGCATATTCAAACTATGACACCATCCTTGTAGCTTATTTGTTGTTCTGGGCTTTAACCACAGGACCTCATGTGTGCCCTCTGTTTAGTTTGCTTTCAGGTCATACCCCAGCTCTGTGTGATTTTATTGAAAGTGTTGGTATTTTAAATGAGTCCTACTCTCACTGCATTTTAAAGATATTTATATGGCCTTTTATCCTCTGGGTCATCATCCCTTAAATCTATGTTTATTAGTTTATTACTTTTCAAACCAATCCCAGTCCAGCAACACAGACATCAACTGGGAACTTGGTAGAAACGCAAGTCCTTAGATTGCTGTTTACGTCTGTCTGTCTGTCTATCTATCTATCTATCTATCTATCTATCTATCTATCTATCTATCTATCTATCTGGGCACAGGGCTCAGCTCTCTGTCAGGCTATGGAATCAGGGCTCAGCTCTCAACCTTGCAGCAATTATGCTGCACTTTGAAGTCTGCAGATCAGAACAGGAGGCCATTGTTCAGGTGTCTCTTACATAACGTTAGAAATAAACATTCCTGGAGAGCAGTGGTGACTGGTGGCACACACCCTTAACCCCAGCGCTTGGGAGGGAGACAGATGGATCTCTGAGTTCCAGGAGAGCCATGGCTGGTACATAGAGAAACCCTGTCTTGGGGGTTGGGGGAACAAACATTGCAGATGGCATGCGCGTCAAAGGTGCTGCATTTTCACACTAGTGTGGTATCTCTGGATGTGTCAGGGATGCATGCGCTCAGTGTAGCTACAATGCTCACTCACAGTTAGGCTTCTTTCTAAAGAACCATCACAGTTGCTTACTGGATATTCGTTTAATACTGAAAACAAGCTATAGTACTTGGTAATGTTTTTATGCTCCATCTGGAAAGAGATGGTTATAAAGAGGTTGAACTGACCTGCCCAGTACACTCAACCAATAAATTCTGAGTCAGGGTGTAGAGTAGGCACCAATGTTTCCGTGGGAGCATGCCCTGATATTTCTGACTTATGATTTCAGCTTCAGAAGTTGCTCACTATGGACCCAATAAAGCGAATTACCTCAGAGCAGGCCATGCAGGACCCCTACTTCCTAGAAGACCCACTTCCCACGTCAGAGTAAGTGGCAGATCTGCTGGCTTCCTGTGCACTGGCATCTTTAAGTATGCTTCCTCTTTCTGTCACACTAAGTTGCCATGCCTCTGAGGGACCTGAAGAAATGGAGCTTTTCTACTTTAATGCCATTTTTGGCTTTGTGGCTAAGAGGCATTGCTGAAGTGGATTCATCTCACCAGTACTCAGTCCATTTACTCCGTGGTGGGTTCATTGTGCTAAGACTACTTCCACATACTAGGATTTTCTAGGGCTGCCTACAGCCAAGTGTTCTGATCTTCTGGAGTAGCAGTCCTAAATAAATTTGCCTTCTCTTTGTCATCTTTTGTTTTAACCGTGGATGGGCAGATAAGACACTGCAAACAGTGGTAGATGTTTTGGTTGCACTAATAAGAGAGCTGTCCTATTGGGTAATTATTGATTAGGTTATACAGTGAAGGACCTTTAGATCACCACCTGCATTGTCACTGCTTAAAGGATTCTTTGCAGCAGACTTACATGAAAGATGCTTATATCTCTGTAACTATGGAAACACAGTCCTGGCTTCTTAGAGAGTGACAGTGAGTCACCTAAATGAAGCCCTGGAAATACCAGGCAGCATGTGAGACAGCTCTTTTCTTTTTTCTTGTGAATAGTGTTTTCGCCGGTTGTCAAATCCCTTATCCCAAACGAGAATTTTTAACAGAAGAGGAGCCTGATGAGAAAGGAGACAAAGTAAGTATTAAAGTACAATTGGTAGTGCCTTCTTCATGGCCTTTGGGGCCTCTGGGATGCAGCCAGTTTTTGTTCTCCTCCTGAGTTGAACTGTGTTTTCTGTTTAACCAATTGAGAAGAACCAGCAGCAGCAGCAGGGCAATAACCACACTAATGGAACTGGCCATCCAGGGAACCAGGACAGCGGCCACGCACAAGGGCCCCCCTTGAAAAAAGTGAGAGTTGTCCCTCCTACCACTACCTCAGGTGGACTCATCATGACCTCCGACTATCAGGTACTGCAAGTGTCTCCTACTGACCTGCTGTTGTGGGGTTTCTAAAGGATCTGTTGCAAAGGGTGGTCTGCAGTAGCATTGGTGTTCCTGGAAAGATACATCAGTGTGGAATGGTGCAGGTATGGAAGTCCACAGACTTGGAAGAGTAGACAGGGATCAGCTTTCAGGACAGACTTGGAATAGGAAGTCCAAGTGTGGCCATGCAGTAGCTTGAGACCTGTGGCATTTTATGGCTTACCTGCTGGGTTGGGAGACAGTGCAGCACATCAAGTTCTTCCACCAGGAACATTCAGACCCAGCACCCATATCAGTGCTTGGAGGCTTGGTGCCCCAGCTGTACCCTGTTGGTCCAGTCATTTCAAAGGCAAAGACAGGATCCTCGTCAAGTCATGGAGCTCTAGGTTCGGTTGAGAGACCTTGCTTCTGTGTACAGTGGACAGCAATCCACATCACCCTCTGGCCTACACATACGCACACTCTCAGGCATGAGTGCGAAGTGAAGCAAAAGCACTGGGCTTAAACACGTGTGCCTTGCACTCAGCCGGTGGCTGCGTTTGCAAAAGAGCACTGTGGAAGAGTGAACAAGGCCACAGGCTGCCGCATCCCCCTTCTGCTCAGCCTTGAATGAGAATCCTGGGTGTTCTCTATGTCTCAAGTGTGGGAAGGAAGGTAGAACAGAAATTCCTTGCAGATGGCATCGCCATTAGCGGAGTAGTGGTTAGAATGTGAAGCTTGGGAAGACTGGATGGCTGTGTGTTGTGAACGTGGTGGCCTGTGGAAGCCCTGCACGGAGAGTGTGGGAATCTTTGTTTTGTTCTTATCCTCATTGACAGTCTGCTGTCATTCACAGAGCAGTCAGTGCCCTTCCATGGTGGGGTGCAGCTAATGGAGGATGCCTGTGTTTGTATATGTGTTTATATGTGTGAGCACACATGCATGTGGATATAAGAGTGTGTGCGTGCAGGCCCTAAGTTGATATCAGTTATCTTTCCCTTGAATTATTTTATTCTTTTCCCTTATTTACTGAGGCAGTGTCTTACACTGAACTTGGAGCTTGTAGATGTTAGTTAGTCTAGCCAGCCAGCTTCCCCTGAAGATCTTGTCTCTTCCTCCCAAGTGCTGGGATGACAGAGAGCCACCATGCCTACCAGCTTTTGTTGTTGTTGTTAAAGATTTATTATCTCATGTGTGTGTGTGTGTGTGGATACACTGTCGCTGTCTTCAGACACCCCAAAAGAGGGCATCAGATCCCATTACAAATGGCTGTGAACCACCATGTGGTTGCTGGGAATTAAACTCAGGACCTCTGGAAGAGCAGTCAGTGCCCTTAACCGCTGAGCCCTCTCTCCAGCTGGCCTACCAGCTTTTATATGGACTCTGGATATACAAACTAAGTGCCTCATTCTCATGTCGCAAGATAATGATCAAAATTCCCCAGCATGTAAATTACTACCTTTTATGTCCTAATTCTTACCTTCCTAAAGAGAAGCTAATGTTGGAAGACTTGGGGTTGTTGTCTGCTTTTGCTCAGTTTTGTTTTGTATGGGCCAGTTGATGGGTTTGTGGCTGTTTTTATTTTTTTAATTCTAAATCTAGTGCCTTACAAAAGCTTTGACATCTTCGCTTCCTTGGAATAAGATTCCCTTCTCTATCAGTCTTGATGACATGGGGCCAAGATGCCTCAAGAAACCCCTGAATCACGTTTTTCCCTTGTCTTCTTTCCAGCGTTCCAATCCACATGCTGCTTATCCCAACCCTGGACCAAGCACATCACAGCCCCAGAGCAGCATGGGATACTCAGCTACCTCCCAGCAGCCTCCACAGTACTCACATCAGACACATCGGTACTGAGCTGTGCTGGAGTCTGTCAGTGCACTGTTGCTCATGCTGCAGGATGGCTGCAGCCCTCTGCGGGAACCTGGTGTGGGCCATGCGAATGTACTGTACAACCACATCTTCACAATGTCCAGTAGCCGCGTTCCACCAGTTGTCACAGATTGGGGTGGTAGCTTCAGGTTGTACCTAAGTTTGGAGTTAGACTTGAAATGAAAGTGCTAGCACAGTTGTGTTGTGGGTTTGCTACTTCCATAGTTTACTTGACATGGTTCAGACTGACCAAGCATAGTTTTCAGTGACAGTCTGTAGCAGTTGAAGCTGTGAAATGTGCTAGGGCGAGCATTTGTCCTCATGTGTGGTGACTTTCAGTGTAACAGCGTTATCTGACCAATAGTACACACAGACGCAAGGTTTAACTGGTACTTGAAACACAGATTATGTTAACAAAATAACCAAGACTTAAAGATTATTTTGGTACACCTTTCTTTTTAGTGTCTTATCAGTGAGTTGATTCATCTTCTACATAAATCAGTGTTTTATGACCAAGAATATTGCTTGGATTATTTTGAAAGTACAAAAGAACCACATAGTTTCTACTGACAGGTTTCAGAACTCCCAAAGATTAATTTCCAACTTAGAGGTTTGTTTTTATTTTCAACCTATGACTTGACTGGTCTTAAAGCTGCTATTTGATAGTAATTAAATATGTTGTCATTGATATAAGCCTGTTGGTTCAGCAAACTGAAATGATTGTCGCAGACAGTGTTTTCTTTTCCTTGTTGGTGTTGCCGATTTGTGAGCATGCTTTCTGATTGCAAAAGCATGAGTGGCGACCTCCGTGAGGCACAGTGTCCTCCGTGAGGCACGGCGTCAGTCTGCACTCTTCTGTCCTGATTTGAAGCTGCCTAGTGTAGTGCTATTACAATTTTGTTCAGTTAACTTTCTTTTTAAAAGGTTGTTCGCACATTTTTAGGGTGCCCTTACTTCAGCAGAGGAGAGGGAGTAGGAGAGCCTTAGAACTTTTGAGGGGAAAACAAAAAGCTATAACGTACAACGTACTGTATCAAACTATTTTACATGAATGACACAAGTATTCTGAATAAAAAAATTGAACATTGTTAAAAACAAGGTGTTATGTAATAAATTTATTTTTCATAAATCAATGTATGGTGTCAGCTATATTTTTCAAACTCACCAAGGGTCTTTTGTAATTTTAAAATGTGCTTCTGCATAACTCTTCTCAGTGACTTATTGGTGATGTCTGTTCTGGAGTGATGGCTTAGACTGAGGTGTGGACTCTGGTGAGCTGTCTAGTCCTATAGCACAGGGGGCAGGTAGCAGCTCTACAGTCAGCCCTGTTCCACTCCATTCCTCCTTTTTAGAGTTAATAGATATTTTCTCAAAATCTGAAGCCATCCCTTTTAAAACATTCTAGAGCAGTCTAAGAGCTGGGAATAGGCCCGACCAGAAGAGAAAAGGGGATTGCTGGGAGCGGCATTTGATGTCTTCTCACGCCAGGTCACAGCCACACTGCTCGCCTTGGATCACACAAGTCCCCTCCTTAACCCTGTGAGTTGAGTGCTTAACCCTTAACCCTGTGAGTTGAGTGCTTAAGTAAACCCGTCTTAAAGAAGAAAGGCTGCTCCAAGGCCACTCACCTTCACATGAGTGACAGACCAAGTCACCAGCAGACTTAAGTGATGTGAGGGAGGGGCTTGCTGACAGCCCCTCCCACCCCACCTCACCCCCCACCCCCAGGAGTTCCAGGACCGAAACCCCACTCTAGCAAGCTCCTCCTACTGTCAGGACGTTCAGGGGCTCTTTGTTCACATTGCCTGAATCTCACTGTCATCTTGAGTGAGCCTGTTTAATCTTGTGATAAAACATGGGGGTGACTCCCAGATTGGCAGACCTAGCCTGCTTGCTTTCTGAGTTTTGGTTTCCTTCATGGAATTATGTCTGCTACAGAGAACAACCATTTGATCCGCCTGCCAGCTTTCTTTACTCCACACCTCAGCCTTAACTTGCTGCCTAGCATTTGTAACAGACCACGCCTGTTTGTTTCCCATAGAATGGAAGCTTCTCAAGAGCAGGGCCTCTTAAATCTGTATCCTCATTATTCCTGGATAATGCCATCTGGGTTGTAACTTTGTTAGGCTGGTAATCCCAAGATTTCCAGTCCGGACCTTCCTGTCCTACCTGACCTATTGCTACAGGTTATCTGTGCTGAGTACAACTATCTCAGACCTCCTACTCTCTACCTCCTTCAGATTCCACAGTGTCCCAGAGTTGCTGCCACAAAATCCAGCATGATCTATTCTCACGTGTCTTGTGTCTGTTTCAGATATATGTCTTGTTGGCTCTCTTAAAAAATGGTCTGTAGTCTAGCTTTAAAGTAGCATTCAATAAAACTCTATTTGGAATGTGAAGGTTGGATCTTCCCCAAGGCTCCTAGGCACAGGCAATAAGGTGGAAAAAATCTAGAAAAGTGGCGACTGTAGTGTGGCTCGGTATAAGTGGTAAAGACAGTGTGAACAAAGATGCCTCTGGACCCAAGATTGAACTTTATTCCTGATAAAAGTTAACCTGAGTAATACATGTGTAATACATACATGTACGCACGCCCACATGCATGCAGAATTGCATTGACTACATCGTAGTTACTGATCAACCTCCCTCAGCAACCACACTACCCTGAAGGTTTACGTGTCCCTTGTGACCATAGTGCTAATCGATTGTTGCTCCACTAACCTACACGTTACCTTCTCACCTGCCACAGTCTCCTCAACAAGACAGACCTTTCAGTGCTAAGACCATGTCCATCTTCTGTTCACATCTCTCCAGCACATGTGGGTAAAAGCTAAGACCTTTGTGTCCCTGACACGTACCTACATGATCTGGCCCCTTGGGAGCTCTGTCTTCTGGCCCTCCAGCTCCACTGCACCCTGTAATTCTTAGGGCTGCCAAGCCTTGCCTTGTCGCACCTTTTACACCATCCTGTTCTTGGCAGCCGCCTTCAGTGAGCATTCCTTTCCAGTTCTGTGCCGTCGCCATGCACCTGCAGTTCTCTTCCTTGTGCCTGCGTCGCTTTTCCACGTGCTACTTTATAGCGATAACCCGCACTATCACCCTGAAATCCTTTTTCCTCACAAACAGAAGAGAAACTTTGGAGGACAGTCTTAATCCCAGCTACTAAAAGAAGATGCCAGGATCTAAGTGAAATGTCTAGGTGCTAATTACACTTGCTTTCTAGCTGCGGGTTCTGCATCGGTGGTATTAATGGAACCGTTAGTGTGTGGGACCTAGATGAAGATCATGGGTCACTGGGGAGCAAGCATTAAGGGTATGTGGCTCTGCTTCAGGCCTGAGCCCTCAACTTCCAACACCATGTGACTCTCTTGCCTTCATGCCTTTTCTGCTGTGAGAGATGGCATCCTTAAAGAGTGAACCTAATAAAGCATTTCTCTCTCAGGTTGTTTATGCCATATATACTCTGTTACAGGGCAAGACAAGTCATTCTAATAATTTGTGTTGGGTATCAGATGGCATCTAAAACTGAAGCTTCTCCAAAGAACTGTATTGACCATGGAAGTTTGGCTCTTGTTTTCATGGAATGGGGACGACTGTATACAGAATGGAATGCTTTCCCCAACACAAAAATACATTTCTCTATGACACTCATCATCTAGTAAGACCTTGCCGTGTTTTGGCTTTGTTCACACTCTACTGGTGCCACCTGCTTTTTCTGTCTTCGCATTTTACACTGTCTGCGTTGTAGTTCAACTTAAATAACTGTTCAGTTATAGAATCTAAATTTGGTTCTCCTGCCTCCTGGCACTTCCCAAGTTGAGTTCTTGAAAATTGTGGTGTTGAAACAAATATGTTATTTCAAAGTGAAATCCCTGCTTCTCACTAGCTGTGGGGAACATAAAGGTGACCCTGCATTTAGGGATTGAATTATTGAACTTTGGGCTTTGCAACAGGGAACTGAGGTGGTTTACAAAATTTAGATACACCTTTAAGACCTGCTACACACAGACCTACTTGTTACCAGTTTTCCAGAAAGGACTAAGTCGGTGCAATGTGGTGGAGACTCCATTTAAAAAAAAAATTTAAAAGCAATACTTGGCATTGAACAAAAAAAAAAAAAAAAAAGAAAAGGAAAGGAAATTTAAAAATCAAGGCATGCTATCATGCTATGAGACCATGTGAAAAGATCCGTGAAAAGTGCTGAGATCAATCTTAACACCCCTAATTGCTCTGAGACCCAGATAATGAGCATTTTCTGAGGCAGGTGCAACATGGAAAAGGTCATTCTGTGCCTAAAGCCATAGTTTCCAAAACACATGGCGTGTGCTCATCCCTGCTTACTTTGTTGAATCACTGAGGGCTGATTCAACAAATCAGAATGTGTAGATATTCTGTGAGAATCCAAATGGTGCCCCTGGAAGTCAGGTGAAGACAGTTCTGTATCAGAAACTAATATTGCAGAGCATACACACCATGATCTTTTAGGGAAGTTCTCTATTTGGAAAAAGGACTAGTTGTTACATATTCCGGTTCTAACATATCTACGATATACCGCCGCAGCCCAGTGCGTTGGACTGCAGCAGAGAACCAGTTTCCTGTAGAAGCTGCAGCAGACAGATGACTGAGACAACAGGACACAAGTAATGATGCCTCATTGTCAAAAGATTCAAGGAGAATGTCGTGAGGAGCCAGTCTTAAGAAGGGTCTTCAGAAGATGCCGAAGTGATGATTGAGTACAGACTGGAAGAAACGGAGGATAATGTAAGAAACACCTGAAGGCTGGTGTGTGAGTGGAAGCAGCTGTGAAGGTCCAGCTTAGATGTACTGGCAAAAGAATGTGTCAGAGAAGAATGAATCAGTGGGTATGGGTGAGAGATAAATGTAGAGAAAGCAGAATAAGATTGTCCTACATCATACGTCCTGGCTGTCTTGGAGGGATGGCCATGTAGGTATATATGCATGCATATACATACATACATACATACATACATACATACATACATGTACATGCATGCCTGCAGGTTGGGGATGTGGCCACACCAATGACACAGGACATGTGACTTCTTCAGGTGTAGGTAGCAAGATGGTTGAAACCAGAGAATAAACCATCTTCAGCTAGAAAGTTTTCTTCATCAGCTGCCCCAAGTGAAATAACTTTAAAATCTGCCTTTCCAAGCCAGGCATGGTGGCACATGCCTTTAATTCAGAGGGATCTCTGTGAGTTCAAGGCCAGCCTGGTCTACAGAGTGAGTTCCAAGACAGAGCTACATAAAGAAGACCTGTCTCGGGGCCGGGAGGTGTGGGGGCCGTGCCTTCCCTGGTCGCTGAGACCTGTGTCACAAAGCTCTTTTTTTTCCTGTTTGGTTTTTTGTTTTGTTTTGTTTTGTTTGGTTTTGGTTTTGGTTTTCGAGATAGGGTTTCTCTGTGTAGTCCTGGTTATCCTGTAACTCACTGTGTAGACCAGGCTGGCCTCAAGCTCAGAAATCCGCCTGCCTCTGCTCTGACCCCTGCCATCTAGTCCACCTAGTGATGATGGTTCCTCAGACAGTAAATAAGGAGCTGGCATAGCCAAGCACACCTTTGATCCCAGTGCTTGAGACTCAGAGTCTGCCCTGCAAGGCGGTAGGTACTCTGTTCTGTGTAGAAAGTTCCAGGCTGGCCAGGACTGAAGCAAGACCCTGACTCAAAATCAGTAAGAATGGCCAGTGTTTTGAATTATTCAGTGGTCTTTTGTCACCTTGAGAGTAAGGCCGTCATTACGTAGTGCTTCCCCAGACAGCCCAGTTTGTTGACTTTCTCCAGTCCAACTACTTCCGCCTCTTTGAAAATGTTAATCTAGCACATTCCTGGCTTTGGCTCTCCTTCGCGCCTGAGTCTATCTGGCTTTCTGTTCACTTGCTTTTGCTCTGTTGCCATCGTCTTGACGTGGTGTTCCCTCACCAGCGTGCCCAGGAGGTTTCTCAGGGCAGCCTAAAATTAGTGTAGGCCCTGAGTTCAGCAGCGCCGGGACTTCGCCCTGCCAGTGACTGGAAGTAAGGCCCTGACTAAGCTGTATAACTTTCCTATGTTTCTGTACAGAGTCCAGATAACTCTTGCTTTCGGAGTCACATAAATGTTAGAAGTCATTATCTAATCACTACGCGTGGTTTCATAGCCCGACTCTCTCAGCGAGGTCCTAAAGTAACACACGAGGAGGCATGGTGCTAAGCAGTGCACACATATTCCCCCCAACACTATAATAACAAAAGCATTTTACCACTTTGTAGATGAGGAATATGGTCTCCGGAGAAGTTGTGCCATGCATAAATATGAACGTATCCCGGCTTTGCGGCCTGACCTGCAGCTGCCCATCGGGAGAGGAATTAATAGGCTTGGGTGGTCATGCTTGAACTCATAACCACGCAGGAGAGGACAAAATGGCCGCCAGGAACCAGGGATGGACTCCATATGGGCATGGGGTCAGTGAGGACTGTCTTATGTACAGAGGAATTATTGTTAGAAATGTTGTTCTGTTACTGCCAGAGTATATGAGTTTGTATTTTACTGGCTGCTAATTATAACCATTCAACACACACTTCACTCCTTTGGATTTAAAAATATGTCAGCTGATTAGGCCCTAAAATCAGTTTGTTTAATACTCAGTAGTTCTCCCAATCCAGTTTCCTCATTGACACAGATGTGCTAAGATAGGCAAACAGCTCTTTTCTAGTTTGTAGTGTCTGTAGTCTCCCACTCTTGTTTTCTCTCTAACAGGTTAGGTTTGGCCAGGGGCGGGGTCTGTTTTGTTTTTTGAGACAGGGTTACTTTGTGTATCCTTGGCTGTTCTGGAACTTACTGGTTTGCAGTTCTAGAGTCATAAGTGGAGGTTTGTTAGCTTCTGGTGGGAGTAGAGATCAGCTTCAGGTCACAGTAGTAGGCAAGAGGACTGAGAGGCAGGAGGAGCCCCATGCAAGACCAGGGAAGTGCCAGGTGCACCATCTAACAACACACAAATTCCTTCATGAGGTTGGAGCCGCACAAGCCAGTTAGCTCTTAATAAACCAACCACCTCTCTGCGCCATGGTGGGCCAAGTCATTTATTTCAAGTTTTCAAGTGTTTGTCTCTTCTAACCACTTCTGCAATCAGTAATTCCACCTAAGTGTTGCCCAGTGTCTGCCCATAGGCCTGTGCTATACAAGTGTTTCTTCTTCCCCGAGAGCCTCTTGGAGGCTTCCATGTAGAATGTCTCTGGGAAGTCTCACCAAACTCGGGCATGTGAAATAACCTGTAGTGAAGCTAATGGCCGGAGCTAATGACCTAGCGTCACTCTTGATGGCTGGCTGAGAAGAGCCTTGTTCCGATTTCCAGAGCAGGCCAGTTTGGAGATGTGTTCCGTCTGCAGATGATCCTGAGCCTATAGAGACAAGCCTTGTAAGGTAGGGGCCACACACCACGAGGGGAAGCTGAATGTAAGACGTCACAAAGACTCTTCTTGGCAACAGTAAGAGGTTTTTAAATACATGGGAAGCAAAAACTGGCTCACAACCAAATGTGTGATGAGTCTGAGGTGAGCCTGGCAGTGCTCACCCGTATTGTAACTCAGGACTCTGCGGCCGGCCATCAGTTCTGAGCATACAACATCCATCACACCACATAGTACTAACGCTGTCTGAAATAGTTTCCAGCCTAGATTTGAGACTGTAATATGCTATGAGCTTAAGTGCTCTTGCTGCACATAGTATGTTTTCTGCACATATAGAAACATAATGGTTAGACGGGCAGTGGTGGCGCATGCCTGTAATCCCAGCACTTTGGAGGCAGAGGCAGGAGGATTTCTGAGTTCGAGCCAGCCTGGTCTACAGAGTGAGTTCCAGGACAGCCAGGGCTACACAGAGAAACCCTGTCTCGAAAAAAAACCAAAAAATCAAAAAAAAAAAAAAAAAAAAAAAAAAGAAAGAAAAGTAAAAAGAAAAAAACATAATGGTTTAGTAATAGAAAGCAAAGATTTTAAATAACTACCTCCTGTTATTTCTTGATATGTAATACCAAATTCGTTTTATCTTCAGATTGTGTTGACAATTTTGAAACAAAATATTGATTAACACTAAAAGTACTGACACTTCCCCGTAGGGTAGTGGCAGATGTTCAGCCACGATTTGTTTCTTTATGTAAAATATGAACATCTGTCACAATTGTATGTATTTGATTTTGTTCTTAATAGATGATAGAATTATATGAGCAGAGAATTATCTTAAAGTAAGTTTATTTGAAACTTATTATCAACAAATATCAGATTTATATACCTATTTAATATCCTCATATTCCCAGGGTCATATAAATTTTGAGGGTGGGGGTTGGCATGAGAAGAGGTAGCAAAGTTTTCTGAAGCCCTGGTATAGAGTGTCAGGTACCCACAGTTGTGCTGCAGTTGGTTTTAGGTATTGATGTGACAGTAAGCTGGGAGATAGCAATCAATATTTCTGGTTGCTTGTTGTAGCCATGGTAACAATAAGGGCATTTTCTCTCAAAGAGGGTCTGTGTCTGACTGGCTTGTTACTCAGATCACAGAACTGGGAAAAGGTGTGAACACCACCGTCCCTGGTGCTCACTGAGAACTGGGAAAAGAAAGGTGTGAACCCCACTGTCCTGGTGCCTACCTCACATATGGTTTCTTTTGGTTGGGTTTCAGTTTTCGTTTGTATTATTAGCAATGAAAAATGGACATGGTGGCGCATGCCTTTAATCCCAGCATATGAGAAGCAGAGGCAGGTGGATTTCTGAGTTCAAGGTCAGCCTGGTCGACAGAGTGAGTTCCAGGACAGCCAGGGCTACACAGAGAAACCCTGTCTTGAAAAAACCAAACACAACAACAACAACAAAAGCAACCCCTAGATGTCAGGAGGCTTTCACTTCTGGTTGATTTCTGACATAAAGTCACCTTACACCACTCACCAGCAAACCCTGGATAGACAGGGAAACCTAATTAATTGCCAGAATTTTTACATTATGAAACTCTGGTGTCCATTTGTTTGTTTGCTTTACCAAAAATAAAAAGGCATGCAAAGGAACAGGAAATTATGGCCTGCTTACAGAAGAAAAGAAATGTCATAGAATATACACGAGGCGCTGGTGCCTCGCTAGACAGATTCATAAGCAAACGGCTAAGGGTGTCCAGGGAAGACGCAGGTAAAGACCAAAAGAAACCATATGTGAGGTAGGCACCAGGACAGTGGGGTTCACACCTTTCTTTTCCCAGTTCTCAGTGAGCACCAGGGACAGTGGTGTTCACACCTTTTCTCAGTTCTGTGATCTGAGTAACAAGCCAGTCAGTGGGTAAAGCACATGCATGCTGTAAGGCCTGACGACCTGCATTCAATTCCTGGAACTCACAGTGGGAAAAGAACCAACTCAGAAAGGTTGTTTGATCTCCACACATACGCTGACACAAGCATCTGCGCTCAGATACACCATCCACATGTAATGCTAATAATTAAAACTTTGTTTAAAACACTGGGGAAATGATGTGGGAGGCATATTCTCAATAAGGATAAAAATGATAAGGAGCCAAAAATTATTGAGTTTGCAGATCTAATAACAAATACACTAGGATTCAAAAGTACATTTGAGGGACTGGAGAAATGGCTCACTGGTTAAGAGCACTGGCTGCTCTTCCAGAAGACTGAGTTCTATTCCCAGCAACCACATGGTGGCTCGTGACCATCTGTAACTCCAATTCCAGGGGATCCAGTGCCCTCTTCTGGCCCCCAGCAGGCAGCAAAACACACAGACACATGCAAGTGAAATTCCCATACACATAACTTTTTTAAAGTACATTTGAACACGCAGAAGAAAGAATTGCGTTTTAAGATTAAACCATTGACATTTGAAAAGATAAGAAACAGAAATAATGAACCCGAAGGGACCTGGAGAGTGCAGGGCGCACGATGATGAACACGCTGGGCATCCCAGGGGAAGAGAGATGGCTCAGTGGTTAAGAGCACTGGCTGCTCTTCTGAAGTTCCTGAGTTCAAATCCCAGCAACCACATGGTGGCTCATGACCATCTGTAATGATATCTGATACCCTCTTCTGGTGTGTCTGAAGACAGCTACAGCGTACACACATAAATAAGAAAATAAATAAATAAATAAATAAATCTTAAAAACAAGTTTCATAAGACACGTGAACATAAACACCCGAGAAACCCATTTCCAAGCAGAGTTAAAGATCTGCACAAAGCGTGCCCCAGACGGAGAGGTTACCTGTCATCTACAAGGGTCATCAGCAAGGTTACGAGCTGATTCTCGGGAGATTGAAAAGTTTTAAGTACTAAAACGGGGAGGGGGGGAACCAAATGAAAATTCTTTTAATTGTCTTTTTAATTTTCAGAGGACAATTTGCAGGAAGGAGCCAGCCACCCCTCTCCTTCAGCTTTTATGCCGGTCCTGGGGCTTGAACTCAGGTTGGCAGGGGTCTTCGCGTGCTGCGCCAGCCCTGTGTTTATTGTCTGGGCTGAACACATACAGACCTTGTCTTGCCGTTGCTTCCTGAGCAACATAACTACTTGCACGGTGTTTACTGTGTCGTAGTTGGTATTTAAAGTCAGCAGAGATGGCGCGGTGGGGACACAGGATCTGTGCAGACCACAGCTTTTCAGGTAAGGAACTGGAGTATCCGTGGATTTAGGTGCTTAGGAACGAATTCCCCGTGGATTCCAAAGAACAGCTACACTAACCCAGACAAAACAGACTTTATATGCAAAGAGTCATAAACAGCATTTTAACAAAAGATTTGATTCAGCAAGAGGCTCTAGGTTATTGACACTTGCACACTGAGTAACTGACCCTGGAAGGAGTCTGTGGTCTGCCTGTTCACTCTCTTCTCCATCAAAAGTGGCTCAGCTTAAGAAAACAACCCATGTCATTCCATCAGATTGATAGAGCAAAGGAGAAAAGAAAATGTCTGCTCATCTCAATTATTGAAAACAAGGCATCTGACAGGGCCCAGGCCCTTCCATGATTTAATAATAGTAATAACAACAACAACATTAATAATAACTCCTAGGCCGGGCGGTGGTGGCGCACGCCTTTAATCCCAGCACTTGGGAGGCAGAGGCAGGCAGATTTCTGAGTTCGAGGCCAGCCTGGTCTACAGAGTGAGTTCCAGGACAGCCAGGGCTACACAGAGAAACCCTGTCTCGAAAAAAGCCAAAAAAAAAAAAAAAAAAAAAAGGCCAAAAAAAAAAATAATAACTCCTAGAAAATAGGACCAAAGGGCAATGCCTGCACATAAAAAGATATTTATGTAGCCCAGGCTGGCCTGGAACTCGTGATCCTTCTGCTTCTGCCTCCTTCAGCAAACCCTACCAGAGTTTGCCACCACAACCGGCCAATTAGCATATCAAATGACTCCCAGGAAGAAGGAAGAAGAGGGCCCTAATCCTGGAAAGGCTTGATCCAGCATTGTAGGGGAGCATCAGGACAGAGAAAAGGGAGGGGGAAAGATAGGAGAATGGATGGAGAGAAGAGGATTTATGGAACATATGGAGGGGGGGACTGGGAAAGGGGAAGGCTTCTAGAATGTAAACAAAGAATATAGAATATATATAGATATAGATATAGATATATATGAAAAGATATTTATGAAAAGTGCATGGACACCATTGTCCATAGACAAACCTCAGGGTTTTCTCTTCGAGTGGGAACGGGTCAAGGATCTTGCGCACGCAGCCCTCTGCTGTGCGCTCTGCTATCCTTTTGGGACTGAAGTGAGAATCGTGCCTCTGAGGGTGTGTTGAGGGAAGGGTTGAAGTTGTCCTAAAGGTCTGTGGGGTCAGGGGTGACCTGAGTTATTTCCTGGTCAGACCATTTGTGTATTTATTATCTCTACTGTGTTCATAATGATTGAAGTCTACAAACATTTCTGGGCATGCCTGTGAACATAAGGCTGTCTGACAGATGTTATGATTCTCCATTAAAAACAGACTCAAAGAATAAATACGTAAGTACATAAAATTACATATCTAATTATTAAATATATAAGATTTTATATATATATATATATGATTAAAAGAAAACTGTGTGTATTACGTGCATCCTTTAAAGTATGGAAGTAGAATGATTAGATATCAACTGACAGTGGTTGGCAACAAATGAAAAGTATCTGTTAAATAAGCAAACAGTGACCTTTGTCTTCAGCATCCTCACGTACAGGTGGTGTGCAAGCATGCTAACCTTTTCACTACTAGACAGATTACAGGTACCTCCTAGGATGCCTGCACAAAGGACACTGTATGGATGGCAATTTTCAGCATCTGGGAAATTGTGCCCCTTTCTTTAGTTCTCCTGTCTTTGAAAACAGAAGACCCAGCTAAGTCTCTAGGACTGAATTTCTTCACAGCAGTTCCTCTTTGGTTCCTGGTCAACAGTGTTCACAGATGCCCGTTCTCTCCTTCCGCATCACTGAGAAAGGAGTGCTTTTATCCAATGAACCCCCGTGATGGGCCTGATGGTTCACAACTTGGTCTGTCACTTTATTAAATTAAGAAAAAAAAACAAACCATTTGCCACTTCAGATCCCATTTTAGAATCTTAAAAACAAACAAACAAACAAACAAACAAACAAAACCCTCTTCAAATCCTCTGTGGTTTGCAGGAGGAATCCTGGGTTAACACCAGATTTCATTCAGCCTGAACCGTTTCCCATGGTCCAGACTCTTTTGTTCTACGCCCCCAAGGCTGTAGGCTGGAAGTCGAATGGTAATCTTGGAAGTGACTGGAGGTGATGTGAGAAAACCCCGGAGGAAGCAGGAGAATATTACTAGGTCATGAAGTTGGTACATTTTTCTGCCCAGTGGTGTGAAAAGATCCTTCACATGTAGTAAAAATTTCCCACTGGGTCTTTTTTCAGCGGGGTTTATTTTATGCATGTAAAATTTTTTAAATATTTATTTTTCTGTAGTGTGTGTGGTGTGTAGGCCAGCAGAGGGTGTTTGATTACATATGTGTGTGTATGTGTCAGTGTGTGTGTGTATGTGTGTGTGTGTGTGTGTGTGTGTGTGAGGTGTGGTGTGTAGGCCAGCAGAGGGTATTTGATTACATATATGTGTGTATGTGTTAGTGTGTGTGTGTGGTGTGTAGGCCAGCAGAGGGTATTTGATTACATATGTGTGTGTAGGTGTTAGTGTGTGTGTGTGTGTATGTGTCAGTGTGTGTGTGTGTGTGTGTGTGTGTGTGTATGTGTGTGTGTGTGTGTGTGGTGTGTAGGCCAGCAGAGGGTGTTTGATTACATATGTGTGTGTATGTGTCAGTGTGTGTGTGTGTGTGTGTGTGTGTGTGTGTGTGTGAGGTGTGGTGTGTAGGCCAGCAGAGGGTATTTGATTACATATATGTGTGTATGTGTTAGTGTGTGTGTGTGGTGTGTAGGCCAGCAGAGGGTATTTGATTACATATGTGTGTGTAGGTGTTAGTGTGTGTGTGTGTGTATGTGTCAGTGTGTGTGTGTGTGTGTGTGTGTGTGTATGTGTGTGTGTGTGTGTGTGGTGTGTAGGCCAGCAGAGGGTGTTTGATTACATATGTGTGTGTATGTGTCAGTGTGTGTGTGTGTGTGTGTGTGTGTGTGTGAGGTGTGGTGTGTAGGCCAGCAGAGGGTATTTGATTACATATATGTGTGTACGTGTTAGTGTGTGTGGTGTGTAGGCCAGCAGAGGGTATTTGATTACATATGTGTGTGTAGGTGTTAGTGTGTGTGTGTGTGTGTGTGTGTGTATGTGTCAGTGTGTGTGTGTATGTGTGTGTGTGTGTGGTGTGTAGGCCAGCAGAGGGTATTTGATCCCTCAGAGGGGGAGCTATAGGTAAGTCTCCCTCCCCATGTGGGTGCTGGGAATAGAACCTGCATCCTCTGTAAGAACAACACATGCTCTTCGCCGTTGAGCCACCCCTCCAGCCCATTAAAAACTTATTTGACAGAGAAAAGCTGCTTTTCTGGGCTGCTGACCCCACTGGTTACAAGGCACTCTTGGCTCTTGAAGCTGCTGCGTGAGCTCCCACAGCTTCATACATACCCTGGCTTAGAAGGAATTTCCTCCATTGCATTCCCATCCCTGAAAAACAACCATGCCGTCCTCTCCAGTGGAGCCTCCCTGCCACGCACGGATGGCCCAGCACTGACATGAGCCAGAACTTCATGCCCTCTGACCTGCCCTCTCCCGTTAAGGGTTCATCCTCATACACAAGAACATTTCATGTGTATCAAGCCAAGATGTTTTAAAAGATGAGTCTAATAAATGGTACTTGCTTGGGGACTTTTTTTTTCTTTCTTTCTTGCTCTGTTTTGAGGGGGGCAGATGCTTTTGGAGAAGAGAGGTTTACAGCATCCTCTCTCCTTGGGCTGCCAAGCTTGGAAAAGACACAGCCTTGCCTTGATGATCTGACTCCTTTCAGAGAACCTTAGGCTGATGCATTTTGGAGTGGGTGGCCCCAGGGCAGATACAGCTCCAAGCTTGTGCTTTTCTAACGGGGTGCAGTCTCTGCAGATCAGTGCTGGTCTCCTACGTTTACCTTGCTGAGGCAGAGAAGGTGGAAAGTGTAAGGTATAGAGGAGGGCTGTGCCCGCAGATGGGGCTAGTGTCTCCAGGGTCCTGGGCTTATCTGCATGGGTGGCCAGGTCTTTTGAGAGGACCTGAGGTGACACCCACAGTGTCCCCCACCACTCTGGGAACCTGACTCAGCTTTATACACATCCCCAAGTAGCACTAGGCACAGAGACTGACAGAAGAGGGTGGCTGGGTCATAGTGTTTTCTTACCCCATAGGAAATCTCATGGTCATTTGGAGTTTTGACGGTAATTCAAAACAGTGGGCCTTTCTAGTAAGCTCGGTAAGCTATCTGCCTTAATAACACCCAAAAACAAATAGTCAGGAACATGACGCACCCCATTCCTGCCCTCCCTACAGCTGTGCATCATGCCTATAGATACAATAGTCCCCTAGTCTGTGGTACACAGTTATAACTGTGCACCTTGCCTGTACACATGATTTTCCCCTAGTGTCTGTACTACTTGGTTTAAATGCAAATTAAGCTTGAGACTAAATTGATGTTTTATATTGAAAATACTATGAACTTTGAGGCTCCTGGAGGCTGGTGTTTTTGCCTGATGTCTCTCCTACTTATCTTGGGGTAAATAAAGAGTGGGGGAGGGGGCAGCAAAAAGACCCTAAATTCCAAGGGTCAACACGAACTCACATCCTAGAAACTGATCCACCTCTGGATTAGGAAGTTATGTAAGCAAGCAAACACTCTGACTGTTGAGGTATTTTAACTGGCTTCCACCATTTACAGCAGAAAGTGGCAGGCAGGCCGAGGTCTGCTCACTCCCTACAAGTGTACTGTGTTCCTTCTTTAATGAAGGTTTAGTTGGCAAGTATTATATACCAGATGAAAATTAAGCCAAGCCCATAAATTGACTTTCTGATGCTTAAAAATGTATCCTGGTGCCATAGTTTTCCTGGGCCCCACTTTCTCTCCATGCTTCCGTGTTTATTCCGTGCCTCTGAGAGTTTATGAGAGTCTCAGTCATTGTGGAGACAAAGGCAGCATTTATTTCCTGGCGATGTGTTCCAAACGTACTCTCTGGTTGCAGGGCCCTCTCAACACTTATTTCTCAGCTCATTTATTTATTTAGTTGCTGCACAATCCCAGCCTTGTCCCTCTGTTGGGAAAAGACTCTACTGTGCTCCCACGGCAGCGACCCGGTTAGAAATGTTTTGTCTCAGTCCGGGCCAAAGACTCTTCTGCATTCCTAAGTCTCAATGACACTCTTATTCTTACACAGAACCCACTGTCTCCCTCCACCTGGAAGCACTTGATTGAGTCACCAGCCCCCAGGGACAGGAGGAAGCAGGAGTCGAAATGGTAATTACCCAGCCAGGTGACCTTCATTGAGCTGTAGCTCGAGAGCAAAAACGGTTCTAAGTGCTCAAAAGATTTGGTGTTGAGCCAACCTGTTTCTTGCTCAGCTTTCCTGGGAAATTGGGAGTTCAGTGCTCACAGCGTGGGGGATCTAAAGAGGAGGCGTGGCAAATGCACTTACGTCCCGGGCTCCAGAAAGCAGAGAGACCAAGCCCCAGAGATTGTCTTCCACTGTGAGTAGCTTTGGCTCATTTGCAGGTCAAGAACAGCCAACAAATATAGTGAAAACAGCAGGTGTTCTAAAGAAAGCCTGGGTCATCAGGACTCCCAGTAGAGGGAGGGGGACACCAACCCACCCACAAAACCTTCCACCCCAACTTTGTCCTTCCTACAACAAGTGCAGGGATAAAGAAGGAGCAGAGATTGAGGGAATGGACAACCAATGTTTGGCCCGACTGGACACCCATCCCATGGGACAAAGCCAGCCCGTGACACTGTTAATGATACTTTGCTATGCTTGCAGACAGGAGCCTAGCACAACTGCCTTCTCCACCCAGCAGCTGACCGAAACAGATGCAGAGACCCAGGGCCAAACTTTAGATGGAGCTTAGGAAGTCTTGTGGGAAGAGTTGGGGGAAGGATTGAGGGCTCTAGAGGGGATAGGAACTCCACAGGAAGACCAACAAAGTCATCTAACCTGTATCCTTGGGGGCTCCCAGAGAATAAACCACCAACCAAAGAGTGAGTATGGGCCCTCCTCCCCCATCCACACTGCACATATATGGTAGAGGTGCAGCTGGTTATCATGTTGGCTCCCATGGGACCTGTCTGTTATCTGCCTGTGGATCCTGTTCCTTTAGCTGGGCTACATTGTCAGGCCTCAGTGGGAGAAGATGTGCCTAGTCCTACAGTGACATGATATGCCAGGGAAGGTTGGTTCCCAGGGAGGGTCTCTCCCTTCCCAGAGGAGAAGGTGAGGGGAGATGGGGAAAGGCCATCTGAGGGAGGAACTTGGAGTACTGGCTGGTTTTGCACATCAACTTGACACAAGCTGGAGTTACCACAGAGAAAGGAGCTTCAGTTGAGGAAATGCCTCCATGAGATCCAGCTGTGGGGCATTTTCTCAATTAGTGATCAAGGGGGGAGGGCCCCTTGTGAGTGGTCCCATCCCTGGGCTGGTAGTCTTGGGTTCTATAAGAAAGCAGACTGAGCAAGCCAGGGGAAGCAAGCCAGTAAGAAACATCCCTCCATGGCCTCTGCATCAGTTCCTGCTTCCTGACCTGCTTGAGTTCCAGCCCTGACTTCCTTTGGTGATGAACAGCAATGTGGAAGTGTAAGCTGAATAAACCCTTTCATCCCCAGTTTGCTTCTTGGTCATGATGTTTGTGCAGGAATAGAAACCCTGACTAAGACAGGGTGCTTTGATTGGGATGTAAAGTGAATAAATAAATTAATGGGAAAAAAAAAGAAAATTGAGATGTACTCCTTTATTGCCGTTGCTTTGTAAACAGACTTTTTGAAACCAAACATAAATGATATACAATGCAAAAAAAGAAGAAAAAGGAAAGAAAGCCTGGGTCTCTACTAAGAAGGGCGATGACCCTGGCTGATGATGGCGTGCTGAGCTGCCTTCCTGATCATCAGGGATGTCAAACTATATGGGCAAAGGGGACATTGGCCCCTCCGCCCCAAGGGCTGGCTGAGACTCTCAAAAAGCAATCCAGGTCCTGCCAAGAGAGCATCTAAGAACCCTGGCCTTGCCACCCAGTCTCCACTCTTGAGGAAGGAATGTTAAAGTAGCCCTGGAGGATATCAAGGCTCTGTTAAATCCCACAAAGAGAACATCATTTCCTCTCGATGGAAATCTAACCAGGATTTGCTTCCAGCCCTGAGTGGAGACATGACATATATGCTTATTGCCTCTCTTGAGTTAACCCAGAGGACTGGAGAGATGTCTTAGTGGTTTAGAGTGCTTACTGCTCCTGCAGAGGACCCAAGTTCGGTTCCCAGCACCAGAATCAGTCAGCTCCTAATCACCTGTAACTTAAGCCCCAGGAAATCTGATAATCCTCTTCTGTTCACATTCACATGTCCCCACAACCCCCACACAATACGTATACATAATTAAAAATAAACCTTTTTTTAAGGAAAAAAAGAGTTAATCTAACTTGGCTCATTGGTCACTTGGTATCGATCACCCTTCAGGAAGCTGGTTCACCTAAAGCCATTGTGTCCCAGGCTCAGGCCACACACCGACCATCCACTAGGTATGCAGCTGTTTTTCCAGGTGCAGTAAACACTTTGTGACAGGTGTAATTATTCCGCATTGGTGTCTACAAAGGCCTGGTAGGTCAGCTTGCAAAACTGTGAACATTTAAATATACCAGTGTTTTCTTAGTTGATTTTTTTCTTTTGGTAACTCCTTAATAGATTGGATGATTAAAACCGAAGAATGGTGTTTCTTGCTGTGTTCAACCTTGGAGAGCTCTTGCCCAGCCTGGTGTCAAGTTGGTGGAGAGATCTTCTCAAAGCAGGGTCAGTGGTCACGCCCACATCTCCTACTGTTTGTTCAAGGCACCCAACCTTTGGTGCACAAATTTGATTTTGCCAGGTCAAGATGTAGGACTGTAGGAAATGCCAAATGGGGAATGAGCTCACAAAAGGCCAAACCTCAAGGGTGCTGCTTCTCTTCCCCATGGGTTGGGTGCCATCTTTAGCACAGCTCTGCCCTATGGGACTTCTCTTCTTGCTGTGATGATGTTTAGAGAAATACCATAGCTGCAGCCTGCTGAGCCTGCTTGAGGAAACTGGGAGTCATATCTCCCTGCTCCGAATCTCCCTCCACCACCAGCCAGTAAAGGAGGCAAAGAGGCTTTGGAGAGTGTGCCTGATGGCCTTTTACTTAACCACGGGTCCTTTTCTATCCAGTCCTGCGTCTGGAGATGCTGACATCGTCACCAAGGAGCAACCAGGATTCGCTGTGTTAGAGAAGGCTGCCATTGGATTCGAGTTCATTTATTCAATACTTTCCAACTGAGCATCTGGTTCAAGCGCCTGTAAGCTGCTCCTGGGACCACACCTAACCTCTGCCTGCTTTTACGAGGTCCTGAAGATTTTACAAGGGAACATTTGAAAACTCTTTGATGGTCATTAACAGGGACCTTGAACAGAGAAGAGACGATTTTCAGGGGTCTGATCTATCCTCCAGTATTGATCCTAAGGATCAAACTCAGATTGTCAGGCCTGGTGACAAACACTTTTACCCACTCAGCCATCTAACCAGCCTGGACTTTTTTTTTTTTTTTCTCGAGATAGGGTTTCTCTGTGTAGCCCTGGCTGTCCTGGAACTCACTCTGTAGACCAGGCTGGCCTCAAACTCAAAAATCCACCTGCCTCTGCCTCCCAGAATGCTGGGATTACAGGCGTGTGCCACCATCGCCCAGCACCTGGACTACTTCTATAAAGCTTCAAGTCCATTGTCTATAAAATGAAGGATGGTAGAGATGATTGTTTAAGTAAAAGGTTTGTTCGATGAATAATGAGGGTGGATCTCCAAGGTTCTTTGCAATGCTTGGCACATGCTAACCATAATTTTACCTTAACCATCACATGTGTTGCTAATTTTTCTCCCAATAGATTCAGAGGCTCTCTTCACACCACATAGCTTTAGACACAGGAACACCAAATTAATAGTTTGCAATAAGATCACCTGCGGCCTCCTCCCCCCCCCCCCCCAGAGACAGTGTGAGGGGCATACTGAGAAATTTCTGTTATTCAAGTTGTAAGGACCTTGAAGTAAGCTCAAGATACCCCAAGATCAAGTTCTCAGCACAAAGCATATTTATTTGTCCCAGAGGGACAGATGACAGGGATAAGGGACAAGACAGGAGATAAAGAGGGAGAAGGGGAGGGAACAAGAGAAGGGGAGCACACAGAAATGACTGTCTCTGAATAGAGAGGAGACAGTCGTGACCCATAGGCAAGTAGTGGATTATAAAGGTAAAGGGGGAAACTCCAGGTTAGGATGAGGTGTTTAATTTTGAGTGGGCGTTGTTTTTTGTTTTGTTTTGTTTTCTGAGTGTTGTCTTTAATAGAAGGAAAAAAACCAACCCTGGTATCCAGACATACAAAAGGAGGATTCAGTTCTCTGGTCTGGTTATATCTCATCAAATACCTTAGTGTATGTGCCTGAGGATGTGTGGGTGTGTGTGGAGGCCAAGGGATAACCCCAGCTCTTGTTCTTAGGCACTATCCACCTTGTTTGTTTTTTATATATATATTTTTATTTTCTATATTCTTTGTTTACATTCCAAATGATTTCCCCTTTCTCGGATCCCCCCTCCCCATATGTCCCATAAACCTTCTTCTCTCCATCCATTCTCCAATCACCTCCCTCCTTTTTCTCTGTCCTTATATTCCTCTCCAATCAGTCCTTTCCAGGATCAGGACCCTCTCCATACTTCTTCATGGGCGTCATTTGTTATTCGATTTGTGCCTTCGGTATTCAGGGCTTCTGGGCTAATTAATATCCATTTATCAGAGATTTCATTCCATGTGTATTTTTTTGTGACTGGGTTACCTCACTTAGGATGATATTTTCCAGATCAAACCATTTGCCTCAAAATTTTGTGAATTCATTGTTTCTAATTGCGGAGTAGTATTCCATTGTGTTAATATACCACATTTTCTGTATCCATTCCTCCTTTGAGGGGCATCTGGGTTCTTTCCAGCTTCTGGCTATTATAAATAAGGCTGCTATAAACATAATGGAGCATGTGTCTTTATTGCATGCCGGGGAATCCTTTGGGTATATGCCCAGGAGAGGTATAGCAGGGTCCTCTAGAAGTGTCATGTCCAGTTTTCGGAGGAACCGCCAGACTGATTTCCACAGTGGTTTCCACAGTGGTTGTACCATCTTACAGCCCCACCAGCAGTGGAGGAGTGTTCCTCTTTCTCCACATCCTCGCCAACACCTGCTGTCCCCTGAGTTTTTGACCTTAGCCATTCTGACTGGTGTAAGGTGAAATCTCAGGGTTGCTTTGATTTGCATTTTTTTTTTTTAAGTTTTTTGGATTTGGTTTTTTCGAGACAGGGTTTCTCTGTATAGCCCTAGCTGTCCTGAAACTCACTCTGTAGACCAGGCTGGCCTGGAACTCAGAAATCCGCCTGCCTCTGCCTCCCAAAGTGCTGGGATTACAGGCGTGCGCCACCACCGTCCGGCTGATTTGCATTTCTTGAGTGGGTGTTTTTAAAAAATATCTTTAATCCTTTTTCTTTTTTCTTTCTTTTTTTTTTTTACTGAGACCCCTCCCGGTCCACCCTCTGACAGTTCCTCATCCCATTCCTCCTCCCTCCACTCCCCCTACCCCCCACTTTCCCCCCACCCCCCACTTCCCCCCCAACCCCACCCCCCATTCCCCCCCACCCCCACCTCCCCCTACCCCCACCGCCTCCCCACCCCCCGCCCCTCCCCACCCCCACCCCCACCCTCAACACTTTAATAGTTGGACCTTGGTGGTCCGCCTCAGGAGGAAGAAGTGGTCAAATTAGGGAATTGGCCTTGGGGGCTAGCTTTAGGAGTATAATCTAATGGTTTTTAGCAAGGAGGAGGGAATGGGGAGGAAGGGTAAGGCGGGCCAGAGCCAGGTTTGCTCTGCTCAGGCTGACTAGAGTCTCTTCACGTATCACAGGATTTTAGATTCTCATGTGACATATCCCACTCTGAAATATCCATCTTAGCCTTTGTGTAGTCTCTCATAGTTTGGTGCTAATTTACTCGGAGTTATGGCAGTGAAATTAGCCCTCATGTAAATCTTTAGTCAGACAGGCTAACAGGTTTTTGTCTTCTTTTGCAGACCACCATCCCTCCACCTAACCACTAATAACACTATGCTCACAAGAAAGGAAAAAGTGCTTTTGTTGGGGGCAGGCTTTGCAGATTACATATCAGGAAAACCTGCAAAGAAAATCTCCTCAACAGAGGCGGGACCAAGCATCCTTTGAAAGTCTTTCTGATAGATCTATCTGGTGGTAGATTTTACAGTCCTGCTATTTGCAGAGAAGCCTGTGAGATTTTAGTCTTAGGTCTAGGACCAGCTTAGCTGATGGCTCTCTCCTCCTGTCAGCCCCAAATGCTGAGAATTTCCTTTGTTTTCAAGAGCCCAACGTCCCTCAGAGATGTGAGAAGGTTGTTACAGAGTGTTCTTCAACCCAACTCTTAGTCCTGGGATTGGTTAAACATCCTTTTCCACTCTTCTGTTGATCTGCCTGGTTCCTCTTCTTACCCCAGTGTTCTTTGCACTCTCCTTTCTTGTGTGTCTCTGAACCTTCACAGGACACGTTAATAACATGACAGTGATGGTTTATTACTCTTGCAGTTTTGTCGTCAGTGCCTCTAATAGTACATCATCATCTTGAAAGGCAGGGACTTTATCCAGAGTCAGGAAAGAGCATATCTCAAACATCTTTGAGGAAAAAAAGGTCAAATGTGGTTTTAGGGTCATAGTCTCCCTTGGACCAAGTTGCATATCTGATGTTTATGACCTTAGCTAGCTGGATTATTAATTTTCTTCTGTGTAAGAAAAGACAGCATGAGCCAGGCATGAGAGGCAGAGGCAGGCAGATTTCTGAGTTTGAGGCCAACCTGGTCTACAGAGTGAACTCCAGGACAGCCAGGGCTACACAGAGAAACCCTGTCTCAAAAAAACCAAATCCAAAAGAAAAAAAAAAGAAAGAAAGAAAAAGAAAAAAAGAAAAAAGAAAAAAAAAGAAAAGACAGCATGTTGTATTTGAGGCCACAGACAAGCAAGCTTAAAGGCTTCTGCACATTAAGAGAAAGAACCTAACAACTTTTGGGATGCTGGGACTACTTTGTGCTCTTAGCTGAGGAGGGATGGCTGCACAGGATGAACTGGGAATCTCAAAAATTGCAAAACAGGCATCCAGGTCTAGCAAAGGACTGGAGAGACTGTTCTACGAAGAAGGTACCAACTGACACAGGATGAGGTGCTTCACTCCCTGGTCACCGGGAAGAAAGAACAATTACAGGTGTTTCAGCCACCTTCTGACATCCAGAAGAAGGTCATGCCTTTCCTTCTTCCCAAAGAGCTGAGACAGCCCCAGGTTGTCGGATCCAGGCTCACCTGAGAGCACACTGCAGGTCAGCTTGCCCGAGCACACTAGAAGGTCAGCAGGAAGACCAGTCATCTGTGGTAACTGGGTTCTACAAGGAAAGTCAATGGGACAGCTGCGCATGTGGGTGTTTACCCAGAAAGGCAGTTGTCACCAGATTAGAAAGAGCTTGAAAAGGATCAACAACAACAACAACAACAACAAAAGCCCTCCTAGGAAGAAAGCCAAATCTTATTTTATTTTTTAAGACTTCATTTGGCCAGCTAGTGGTGGCACACACCTTTAATCCCAGCACTTGGGAGACAGAGGCTGGCTGATTTCTGAGTTCGACACCAGCCTGGTCTACAGAGTGAGTTCCAGGACAGCCAGGGCTACACAGAGAAACCCTGTCTCGAAAAACAAACCAAACAAACAAAAAATAGACTTTATTTGCGTTTTTGTTTGTTTCTTTCTTTTGTTTATTATTGTTGTTATTGTTTTGTTTGCTTTTGAGACATGATTTCACTATGTAGCCCAGGCTGCCCTATTAAGTCATTATGTAGACCAGGCTGGCTCAGACACACAGAGATCAACCTGCCTCTGCCTCCTGAGTGCTGGGATTAAAGGTACGTGCCACCATGCCTGGCATAGAGTTTACTTTTTTATGTGATCACATGTTGTGCTTGCATCTTGTACATGTGCCACTTGGACTTTCTGGGAAGAACCGGGAGTCAAATGCATCTCTGTTTATTGCAGGTTATTGGCCTTTGGTGTTCACCGCTGTCTCCACAGCAGACATGAAGACACAGATGTCCCTTGTTACCTTATTGCAGCTGACCTTTCCTTTCCTCTATTGTTACAGGAGCCATAAGGGCATGGCTTCCTCAGGGCGTAATGTCCTCAGGGCCTACTTAATAGTACCTCTCAGCTTCCTTTCACTCCATTTCCCTTCTGCCCATAATCTGTACTCTGTGCCATTGGCATGCCGTCTGGCCTCCAGGGTTACTCAGAATCGGCTCCAATGGAAAAGAAACCCAGCTAGAAGGTCACTATGTATGGATGGCGGCTCGATCCACCTCACCTTTGGTTACAACGGAGGTTCACCTCCTGTCTCACTCAAGGCTCTCAGTGACTTGATGCTCTTTATTCAGAGCTTTGGCCAACGCATCAGCCATGAATGCACCCTGGTTGCTTGGCTTGGGTGGTCTGGCTTGTCTTGTCTCCTCCCTCTACCTGTTTCCATCAGCCCATTCAAAGTCCATCTCTCCAACAAATTCTTTTCTGAACTGCAAACTCAAAACACTCTCTCACGGCACATGGTCTTTTCCGTCGCCTCACACTGATGTGGGGACTTAGTCCTTAGTGTGTCTCTGAATGGCGCATGAGATCACTCTCTGATACAGAAGCGAAAATGAGGTCTTGGCGGTCTGGTGGCCACGTCTGCCTGTTTTTATGCCGTCACTTCCTCTGGGTGGGGTGGTGGACTCCTTGGGAGGATGGAACTCATTCCTCATCTTGAGACCCCCTTGAAACTCCCACACAGCGGACGGTCAGCATGCTGGAGTGAGGGGCTGGCCCATCGCTGGGTCCCAGCTGCACTATCGCTATCTCACTGATTTGTACTTCCATGTCCCCCTGTTCTCTGTGTCCCACGTCTACATCTCTTGGTAAACTCTGGGACCGGCAGACATCGGATGCATACCCCGCTTTTGTCTACTTCTTGAACATAAAAAGCAAATCAACAAATGATCTGCGGTGGCAAAACCAAGTTGTGTTTCAGGAGAGGGGAGACCAATGCTGTTTGCGTGCGCTCTGCCTTAGTAGCTAGACCCCAGCAGCACTATCTGCTGTGAGATGGATGTCTTGTGGAGGCCCCAGGCCACTTTGACGTTCTCTTTCCCCACCTCTACCCTTCCTCCCCCCCAAGCTGCACAGGGCTTTTGTCCTTCAGAGGCTTCCCTGCAAACCACATCGCAGGTCTCATACTAGAGACACTTAGTATAACAGTCACCAGGACTTCCAAAACACCCATAGCTTTACTGGGCTCATCCTTTGCCACTTGCAGGTAAGCAGTAGATTTATGGAGTAAATTAAGTGGGAAAAAAATCAGCCATAGTAGAGGGAACTCAGGTGCTATTGTATCCCATTGAGAAAGTTACCTAAGAAGGGGACATCTTCACACACACACACACACACACACACACACACACACACTCCCCATTTAATTTGCAACTACCAATAACTGTCCAATGTACAATTTGACTCATAGGGCTGAGGAAACTGACACCAGCTACATGCAGGATCCTCCCAGAGGGTGATCTACTTCCCAGGCAAAGCATTGCCTGACTAAGAGAGAGGCTGTCCTTAACTCAAGAAGCCTGAAGACAAGCTGGGGTGATAACAGTCCTCTTCTGATCAGTGATTCCTTTGATGAGATGTCATAATTCTTGTGCCTCTTGACTTTGCCACAGTTTTCTTTTCAGGAAGCAGGCATGGTGTCGATATTGTCTGCTAACAGTGAGGTCCCGCAGTGCCCATCAGAGCTCTGTGGTCCTCGGGGGTCCACATTAGCATGGGCCTCTGCATGTGCTTTTTCTCTTTGAAAAGCAGCAGGGAGTCTCTGACTTGGTCAATGTGCAGCCCTCAATGTGCTATGCTAGGGCATCCTTGTTTAGCTTCCAAATTCATGCATGAAACTTACCAAGAGCTCTGCTTTGCAAGGGGGTGGACCTCTGGGGCGTTGACAGTCTCCAGCAGCTGTTGAGGGATTTCCGGATTCTTCATACACATTTGTTCCCATGAAGGGCTCCAAGGACATCTAAAGTCTTCCACTGTCTTCTTTCTGCTCTGGTGTCTCAACTCTCACAGACATTGCTTCAATTGTCCTGGGCTCCATTGGTAAAAGCCTCTCCCTTTGAGCTCCATGTTAATGGGGATGCGTTCTGGGTGATCAAATGTATTTCTCTGTACTTCATGAATGTGTCACACAAGGTGAAACTCGTGCAAAGTGAAAGTGTCTTACTGTGGCTTCTAATGCTGACTGTCACGGGCCTCTGTCTATTCTGAATGTAGGAAATATTTTGTTTGTGTCAGGGTGGTGGACTGATAGAGACGGCATGCTCTTGATGGAAACTGGAAATTATGGGTAAATGCCAGGTATTGTGTGTGTGTGTGTGTGAGAGAGAGAGAGAGAGACAGAGACAGAGACAGAGACAGAGAGGCAGAGAGACAGAGAGACAGAGAGAGACAGAGATATAGAGACAGAGACAGATACACACGCAGAGAGACAGAGAGGATAGAAATACATATTATATACAATTTAACATGTTTGTGTATTACATGTGTAAATGTAGAGAGTTGCTTCCTTTGACTCCTCAGCCACAAGAGGTCAAATTGTTTTCTCTAAGCAGGAAACGGAGAGAAAAGAGGCCAGTCCACCTCCCAAAGGAGATCTCTTGCACAGACACAATAGCCACTGAGTCATGTCCTGGCTTCTGGCCTGACACAGTAGATTCCTCTTAGGTTTCCCCAGGTCATAGAGGCAAGCAGATGTTCACAGCTGTCTCCAGGCATCTGCAGAGACAGGCTGGAGCAAGGTTACACTCATGAGGCAGAGCCATGCTCCTGTCCCAAGGAGTTTCATCCCAAAACACTTCAAGAATGCAGCCTTTGAAAGTCCTGGCTGGCACATTCGACCTTCCAGCTGCTTCAGGAACGGAAAGTAACAGAGACCAGAGCACCCTCCACTCAAAGGAACAGCACAGTCTTGGCTTTGGACTGAAGAGTTAGGGATTCCAAAGCTTGTCCTTATAAATTCAACAACATTTTGAAGAGCCCCATGATCTCTCGGAATCTCCGCTATGAAAAGCTTGTCGAGTTTTCCCTTGGGAGACAAAATATGCACGTCTCAGGCGCCAGGTTCTGGTCGGCTGCACCAAGCAAACTTGCCAGCTCTCTAAGAGTTCCGAGTCCTACCTCCCGCTCCGAATTGTCAGGAGTGCATGCTGGGATCTGAAATGAAACAAGCCGGTGGGTAGGCAAAACTAGGGATACCGGCCTAGCCTCTGTGAGCATAGGAAGCCTGTTGGTCATATTCTTTAACCAAAGAGTCTTTGTAACAGTCATCTATCTGACCAGACTGAAAACTGCCACGGAGAAATGTTTACTCCCCCTGACCTGATTTATTTCTAACACAGCAGATCAAAGCCCTCTGGGTGTGAACGACCCGGATGTATTCGAGGCAGCATGTATACATACATGAGTGTATTTGCCTGCGGAGGTCAGAAGAGGGCCTCAGACACCCTGCAGCTGGAGTTACAGATGCTTGAGAGCCTCCTGATATGGGTGCTGGGAACTGAACTTGGGTCCCCTAGAGGACCATTATGTGCTCTTAATCACTGAGCCATGTTTACTCCACTCCAGTCTCTGTTGATTCATTGAGGTGGGGGGGGGGGTCTCTCAGTTGAACCTAGACTTTGCTCAGAGGCTGTTCTAGTTGACCAGATTGTTCAGAGGATCCCTTGTCCACCCCTCAGTGCTAGAATTTCAGGCGAGTGACGACAGCCACTCAACACTTAAGTGGATTCTAAGGAGCCAAACTCAGGCTCAGCTCTAAGTGCTGGGCCACCTCCCTAGTCTCTTAATATCAGCAATTTAAAAACCAAGCATTCTAATGTGATACAAAGCTATACCTGGTACCTGGCGAAGAATGATGGTAGCAGAGTATTAGAAGTCTTTGCTTCCACCATGAAGTTACTGTGTGTCTACAAGAGTAGAAAACACTGCCATCAAGGCACACAACAGTCTCAAGCCAAAACCAAGCGTCCCAGGCTGTGTTTGTTGGTAAAGCATGGAGCTCAGAGCAAAGTGCACGCTGCACATCCAGAAGCAAGCCTGTCATGAAGTCCCACAATGCATCAGGAATGAATGCTGTGAGAAACACCTCAGATCTACTATGAAGTTTTATTTTAATTCTTTTTTCTTTTACAGGCATTTGTTTTTGTGTGTATGAATGTTCAGAATCTTTGTTGCTGCCAGATTTTTTTTTTGTGACCCTTAGTCTTTGGGTCTTTGTCTTAGCCTTAGTCTTTGAAACTAAGGGCATTCTGCCATTTAAGACAACATAGATGAACCCGGGGACCAGAACACAAGTGCAAACAAGAACCCCATACCTGGAAGGCAGGTGTATGACCTCATTGATACGTGGACACCAGAACATCCATGCTCGGAAGCAGAGAGGAAAACAGTGGTTATCAGTAGTTGGGAAGGAAGGAAGGAAGAAAGGAAGGAAGGAAGGGAAGAAGGAAGGAAGGAAGGAAGGAAGGAAGGAAGGAAGGAAGGAAGGAAGGAAGGAAGGAAGGAGGATTCGGTTATCAGTAATGATGTGGTATCTGAGCTAGGGTCAATGAATTCAAGAAGTTAGCATGGAACACAGTGACAGCAATTAATGACACTCCATTGTTTTCTTGAAATTAATAGGAACAGGTTTGTAAATCATAAAGATATGCATTTCAAAGCAACGTGTTTATATATATATATACATGTATTATACATATATGTATACTTTTGTAGTTATGCAAGTACAACTTAAAAACCCAGGAAATTCTGGCTTCTGCACCTGCTGGCCATCATCTTGTGACAGTGGCATGACCACATCTTTGATGAGAAGATGCATACAGTCAAGTGTGGGGCCTAGCCCATCTCTGCTGCCTGCTAAATGGTAGAGAAGGAGGAACATAAGGGAAACTGTTTCTGCTGATAGCATCATGCCTCTGGTGAATCTACTGTATCTTTATTTGAATTTGGTCCCCTGTTCTTCTCTGTGTATCTCTGCTTCTCTGAAGGGTTTAATCCCTTCACAGTCAACCCATTTTCTGCCTTTGTACCTTACCCTCCCCAGTCCATGCTCAGCAATCCCATACTGCACCAGCAATCAGCTTGGTAAACACAACGATCATTATCACTATGGTTTCTTCAAAGCACCCTTTCTCAGGAGCCAACACAGATGTCTAAAAATAAATGCTCTAGAAAGAGTACACAATCGTTGTGGAAAATAATACTGACAAGCAGTGAAGAGAGGTTACACTAATAATAATAATGATGATAATGATAATGATGATAACTAATAATAATAACAATAAAAACTTTTCAAATCTTTCTACCCAAGTATAGCCATAAAAACATCTAGAGGTCCCTCCATGTATGTGTGTCTGTATATACACACGTGATTTCTGCCTCTGTGGCTCATTCACACTGAACATCTATCAGAATGTGTACAGAGTTGTAATCTAGAGCACTATGTACAGTAGCTTTCCAGGGCTCATGTATATAAGATACTTACAAGTTCCTTAGGAAGTATGGGCATCCTTGCCACTGTTAGCAGTGTGATGGGAGGGCCTTGTGGACTTACTTAGGGTTTCCTGAGAACAACCTGCTGGAGGGAAGCACAGAACCTCTAGTACACATTGCCCATGTCCTCAAAATCTATAAATCTATAATCCCTCTAACTTGAAGGGGGGCTTTCTCTTATGATCAAGTCACTACTAACTTGGGATCAGTGTGTTTTAAATTTTTCTAAATTTATAGTCTTTTAAAAAACTATTTCGAAGGGCGGTGGTGGCGCATGCCTGTAATCCCAGCACTCTGGGAGGCAGAGGCAGGCGGATTTCTGAGTTCAAGGCCAGCCTGGTCTACAGAGTGAGTTCCAGGACAGCCAGGGCTATACAGAAAAACCCTGTCTTGAAAAAAACCACATAAAAAAAAACCAAAACAAAAAAACCAAAACAAAACAAACTATTTCTATGTGTGTGGGTGTTTTGCTTGTATGTATGTCTGTGCAACACACATGTGCCTGGTGCCAGAGGAGACCAGAAGAAGGTATCATGTCCCCTCGAACTGGAGTTACAGGTAGTTGTGAGCCATTGTGTGGCTACTGGAAATGAAACCCAGATTGTCTTCAAGAGCAGCCAGTGCTCTTAACTACCAGGCCATCTTTCCTGCCTCTATATTTCTTATTTTATTAACTGATTTGTTGTTGTTGTTGTTGTTGTTTTCCCACCTGGGGGTTTCTTATTATACAGTGAGTTGTTTAATCTTCCTGTCTATGAAAAGCAGCCAACATCAGCCTGCACCCAGGGAGGTTCTTTACACCACCTTAGAGAAATAGCCGGGGACAGAGGTGGTGGGGGCAGAGCTAGCTTGACAAGGCCTTTGAAGGACAAAGGTCGCTCTTAAAACACAGCAGGACTCCTGAGGTATTTGTTGTCCAAACAGAATGAGCTGAGAGGGTTGTTCTTGTGGTGCTGCCAGAACAGTGCGTGTCTGTGGCTGGACACAGGGTTTGGATGGTGCAGGGGGAAGAAGTGATGGTGCTGGACTCAGGGGACCACCTGCATCAGCCACACTCGATGCAGAGTGTCAGAGTCCTGCTGGAGAGATTCACAAGCACACAGTGCTGTATTTACAATGGTGAGATGCACAGAGCATAAAATTCACTGTGAAAATAAGTGACAGTTCGGTGGTATCAGTTTTGCCCACCCTAGTCTGCAGTTCTCGACCCACCTGCAACATGACACTTTTATTTTTTTGGATTTTCTTTTTCTTTTTCTTTTTTTTCTTTTATTTATTTATTTATTTATTTATTTATTTATTTATTTATTTATTTTGGTTTTTTGGATTTTGTTTTTTTTCCCGAGACAGGGTTTCTCTGTGTAGCCCTGGCTGTCCTGGAACTCACTCTGTAGACCAGGCTGGCCTCGAACTCAGAAATCCACCTGCCTCTGCCTCCCGAGCACTGAGACTAAAGGCACCCATCATCAGGATACTCTTACTTTTCTAAACAAAAACGTGGTACCCAGGACACAGCCACCACAATCCTACATTTTGTTGTTTGTGATCCAGCCAATTAGTGAAATCATACAATGTTGTTTGTTTCTTTATTTTATGTGAGTATACTCTTACTATCTTTAGACACACCAGAAGAGGGGAATCAGATCCCATTACAGATGGTTGTGAGACACCATGTGATGGCTGGGAATTGAACTCAGGATCTGGAAGAACACCCAGTCCTCTTAAGCTCTGAGCTATCTCTCCAGCCCAGAGACCATTGCTACTGTGCATCTTTCGAATTTCACTTAGGATAATGTCCTTGGGGTTCCATGAAAAAGCAGCATATCTGAGAATTATCTTCATCTTTAGGGCTGAATAATACTGCATTACGTGTGTGTGTGTGTGTGTGTGTGTGTGTGTGTATCAAATTCTGTCTCCACCCATCTGGTAATGGTAATTCGAAGAACAGGGAACACAGATTCTCAGGGCTAGATTCAATGGCAGCTTTTCAAGGAGATGTTCTGTGGTGGGGTCTCAGATGCCACAGGTGGCCTCCTTTGAGATGTGCCCTTGAAGCCACACCCTTGGTGTATTTCTTAGTGTTCAAATCTCTTTTTAGAAAAATACCACAGTCGGACTAGGGCTCCATCTACCCATGTGATCATATTGTTCCTTGATCTCTTCTTAAAGGCTCTGTAACCAAATTCATGGGGCTAGGACTTCAATACACACACCTTAGAGGGGGGCATAAACCCGCTCATGACGGTGGCTTTCCCGTTTTCTGAGTGAAGAATGACTTTCAGGCTTTCTCCCATCACCAGTTTCCCTGACATTTGAGATATTTGCATTTCCTCTTCTGTCCACCAGAGGGCAATCGTCTAAAGTTCTTCAGTGAGTCTTGGTGCCCTGGGGGGGGGGGGGGGGGATGTTTATGCAAACGTTAATCTTAACTATTTCAGCCTAATTTTTAAAAAACTTGTGCTCTTTATTGGAGTTGACTATCCATTCAGATCGGAATAGGTCATTCTCTTTGTGGATTCAAGATACTAGGGTAATAATTTTCAGTATTGGATTCAATGGTTGGTTGGTTTGCTTGTTTGTTTTGTCTGTTTTCTTTTCATCCTGGAGATCACAGCACCTGTAAAAAGACCTGCCAGCTAAGTCACGAGGAGCTTCATGTCGCTGGGATCTTTAATCAGTACTGCAGACATATGAGTTCTCTTGGAGATGGGCTGCCCTGTGCATTATGGGATGTCAAGAGTCTTCCCTTTTCTTACAGAACCTACTAAATACCAGCAATGAACTTCTTTCCTTTGTGACAGTAACAGAAAACAAAAACAACAACAAAAAACCCAAACCCCCAAAAACCCAAAAACCAGAAACAAATGTCTTCAGATAGTACCAGATATTCTCTGGGAGACAATAATCTTACTCCTCCCTGACTCCTCCAAGAAAGACGCAATTCCAATCCTGCCCTCTCTGTCCTGGGTTCGACACCCTCCCTCCACACCTCCTAACTGGTCTAAACTGTACAGTTTCCTTTTGACTCACTTCGGTCAGAAGTTGCTGCCTTATTATTTTTCTACTGCTGTGACAAGACACCATGGCCAAGGTAACCTACAGAGTAAGTGATATGGGTGCTTATAGTTTCAGAGGGTGAGCCCATGATCAGCATAGGGGAGGAGTATGGCATCAGGCAAGCAGACACGGTGCTAGGGCAGTAGCTGGGAGCTTACATCTGATCCTCGACCACTGGAAATGGTGTGGGCTTTTGAAACCTCCAAGCCTATGTGGGTATCACACCTTCAACAAGACCACATCCCAATCCTTTTCAAACAGTTCCATCAGCTGGAGACCAAATATTCAAATATGAGTTTATGGGGAGGGGGCATTCTCCTTAAGATCCCTACAGATGCACTTCATGGAGTGACGCTGTCTGTCAGTGTTGCTTGATAGAAGACAGCCCAGCACACCTCACTTCCAGAAGATCCTGCTATACCACTCCTGGGCATATACCCAGAGGATTCCCCACCATGTAATAAGGATACATGCTCCACTATGTTCATAGCAGCCCTATTTATAATTGCCAGAAGCTGGAAAGAACCCAGGTATCCCTCAACAGAAGAGTGGATGCAAAAAATGTGGTATATCTACACAATGGAGTACTATTCAGCCATTAGAAACAATGAATTCATGAAATTCTTAGGCAAATGGATGGAGCTGGAGAACATCATACTAAGTGAGGTAACCCTGACTCAAAAGGTGAATCATGGTATGCACTCACTAATAAGTGGGTGTTAACCTAGAAAACTGGAATACCCAAAACATAATCCACACATCAAATGAGGTACAAGAAGAAAGGAAGAGTGGCCCCTTGTTCTGGAAAGACTCAGTGAAGCAGTATAGGGCAAAACCAGAACAGGGAAGTGGGAAGGGGTGGGTGGGAGGACAGGGGAAGAGAAGGGGGCTTGCGGGACTTTCGGGGAGTGGGGGGCTAGAAAAGGGGAAATCATTTGAAATGTAAATAAAAAATATATCGAATAAAAAAAAAAAGAAGACAGCCCAGCAAACATTGGTAGTTGGTCATGGAGGACTCTGATGTATGACTGCAGAACATGGGCCTCTGGAAACCCATGGCAAGGTGACAGGTGGTCCTGAGCCTGTTACATCTCTGTGTCTTAAGTATGCCTCTTCTGGTTGACTTTTTAGTACATCTATCTGTTTATCTGGCAGACTATACCAGGCAGAGGCACTTTCTAGGAGGCCAAGAACCGGTCTCTGTGGTTGATTCAACATCTTCTCTCCTGGGTCAGACATCTTTTAAAAGTCATTAGTGAGCTGGTTAGTGGTGGCACACACCTTTAATCTGAGCACTTGGGAGGCAGAGGCAAGCAGATTTCTGAGTTTGAGGCCACCCTGGTCTACAAAGTGAGTTCCAGGACAGCCAGGGCTATACAGAGAAACCCTGTCTTGAAAAACCAAAAAAAAAAAAAAAAAAAAAAAAAGTCATTAGTGAATGGGGGAGTCATTGTGTTGTGTTTACTCCTCATAGATGGATGCTGGAGAGGGCTCTTGCACAGAAGGCAGAACAGGTGCTTCATTTAAAACCCCATTCCTATGATCTCATCTTTCCATTCAGGAAATCAGAAGAGACCCAGTGTAGTTTCCATGGAAACGGGAGAGCTGAGCATCGGAGGTGGGCACTCTGAGGCCAGCAAGATGCATCCGTGTGGTGGGTCCTAAAAGGAGATGGAAACAGTTCACAGGCCACAGGTTTCCATGTGTAAAGGGACACACTTCTGCTACACACTTAGCAGAGTGACCGTGGTGTCTCCAAGAGAGCCAGCCTGCACGGACAGCACATGTTTGTCCACAGTCATGTCTGCCTTTTTACTCCTTCCTTGAGTTGAGAAGGAGCTGTGTGGGGAACTGTATTCCAACTGTGTTGGGGGCCACAGGCACTGCCAAGAGAGACTCTCACCCCCAGCCTGGGCTCTCTGAAGCTCTGTGGCTTGATCCAGAATGGTGGAGGGATGACCCTTGAGAACTGTGTGGTGTGTGTGTGGTGTGTTTGTGTGATGTGTTTGTATATATGTTTGTGTATGTGTGGTATGTGTGGTATGTGTATGAGCGGTATACAGTGCATGTGTTTGTGTGTGGTATGTGGTATATGTGTGTGGTGTATTTGTATACATGTGTGGCATGTATGTGTGTGATGTATGTTGGCTTGTGTGTATTGGCATGTGTGTGTATGTGTAGTGTGTGTGTGGTTTGCATGTGTATGTTTGTGTGTGGTATGTGTATGGTATGTGTGTGGTGTGTGTATGTATGATTGTGTGTATCTATGTATGGTGTGTTTATGTGATGTGTGTGTAATTGTGTTGGTGTGTATGTGTGGTATGTGTGATATGTGTGTGGTGTATGTATGTATGATGTGTGTGTGTCTATGTACGGTGTGTTTATGTGATATGTGTATGGTGGGGTGTGGTGTATATATGTGGTGTGTGTGTTTGTGGTGTCTATATATGGTATATTTATGTGATTGTGTATGTGCGTGTGTGTGTGTGTGTGTGTGTGTGTGCGTGTGCGTGTGTGTGTGTGTGTGTGTGTGGTGTGTGATATGTGTGTGATATCTGTATGTATGGTAAATATACCATATATAGACACACACACACACATGTGTACGTGTGTGTGTCTATATATGGTATATTTATGTGATTGTGTTGGTGTGTATGTGTGGTGTGTGTGATATGTGTGTGGTATCTGTATGTATGGTGTGTTTATGTGATGTGTGTATGTGTGCTGTATGGTGCATGTATGTGGTATGTGTGTTTGTGGTGTGTGTGCATGTATGTCTATATATGGTGTATTTATGTGACTGTGTTGGTGTGTATGTGTGGTGTGTGTGATATGTGTGTGGTATCTGTATGTATGGTGTGTTTATGTGATGTGTGTATGTGTGCTGTACAGTGCATGTATGTGGTATGTGTGTTTGCGGTGTGTGTGCATGTGTGTGTCTATGTATGGTGCGTTTATGTGATGTGTGTGTATGTGATTGTGTGGTATGTATGTGTGGCATATGTGGTATGTGTGTGTGTATGTGGTGTGTGTGTGTGTGTGTGTGTGATTGTGTTGTATGTATGTGTGGCGTATGTGTGTGTATGTGGTGTGTGTGTGTGTGTGTGTGTACTTGTACTAGTAAGAGGACAACTCTCAGGAGTCAGTTCTTCCCCCCACCTGCAGTTTGAAGCAATGATCTGTTTCCTCTGCTATTTACCATTACCTTCCTGGCTAGCTGGCCCTTGAGCCTTGGGCCATTCTCTCATCCCCCTGCAGGAGCCCTGGGATTGCAGATGCAGACCAGTGCATGCAGCTTTCGATGTGGGTCGTCAGGCTTGTGCAGCAGACATTACCATGGGGCCGTCCCGCCACTCTCTTGTCATATTTTTTAATCTACATGCACATCCTAAAATGTTTGCCTTCCTTACAGTGTGACCTATAAAATATTTCAGTTTCTCGAAGCTTATGCCCTTTTATTATCCTCATTAAAACTTCCTCTATCTTAGTACATTTTCATTCAAACACATTTTTAAATTTTACTCTTAATTTCTCCCCTCCTCACCCCCCCCCCACTTCATTACCCTTCACCTCTTACTTGGGGGAAGACATGTTTTATTTTGTAGCCCTGGCTTATAAGTGATGGGTATGATGGCCTCAGCTGTGTGCAGGGAAGGAGCTGGGGAGAAGGTGTAAGCTGGAAGGGAGGTGTGGGTGGAAAATGTCATCTTGCGTTGCATCTGATCACCTGAAGGCACACCACCTGAAGCCGCATCCACCCCTTCAATGTTAACTTGGCCACAATCTCCATCCATCCTGCCTGAAACACCTGGGTTGTATAATGTGCGGTGTACTTAGTATCCGGATTGTTAGTGTGATGGTTTGTATATGCTTGGCCTAGGGCGTGGCACTATTAGAAGGTGCAGTCCTGTTGGAGTGGGTGTGTCACTGTGGGTGTGGGCTTTAAGACCCTCATCCTAGCTTTCTGGAAGCCAGTATTCTCCTAGCAGCCTTCAGATGAAGATGTAGAACTCTCAGCTCCTTCTGCACCATGCCTGCCTGATGCTGCCTTGAAAATGGATTGAACCTCTGAACCTGTGAACCAGTCCCATTTAAATATTGTCTTCCCCCACCCCCCAGACAGGGTTTCTCTGTGTAGCCCTGGCTGTCCTGGAGCTCAGTCTGTCATTCTGTAGACCAGGCTGGCCTCGAACTCAGAAATCTGCCTGCTTCTGCCTCCCAGAGTGCTGGGATTACAGGCATGCGCCACCACCTCCCAGCAAATGCTGTCCTTATAAGAGTTGCCTTGGTCATGGTGTCTGTTCACAGCAGTAAATCCTTAACTAAGACAGTCAGCTTGAGGGGATTTAGAACGAGTTTTGAGAGACAAGCCTCTAAGTGTGTCTGTGAGGATGTTTCCAGAGACTTGACAGAGGTAGGAAGATCCATCCTGAATGTGTGGAGCAGAGCGCCATCCCAGCGACCAATGAAAAGGAGAAAGAAACAAAGTATCAGTGTTCGTCTTCCAGAGCGTGTCTGCTTCAGCTAGAGCCACCATCACTGCCTTGCCTTCCCTGCTGCGTTGGATTTTAATCCCCCAACCTGTGAGCCTGAACAAACAATTCGTTTCTGAAACTGTCTGGTATTTTGTCATAGCAACAAGAAAAATAACTAACACGATCAGCTATCCGCTATTGTTACAAATACCTAAGATAATTGAGGTTTGCTTGGGATCACAGTTTGGGAGTTCCCAGTGGAGTTTGACTCCATTGCTTCTGGGTCTTAGTGATACAAACAGACATCAGAATCCTGGGGGCTCATGCTAAAGTTTCCAGGTTTCTGTGTCCTCGGAGAGAAAACTATAATACGGACATGCGGCCAGGCAATAGACATAGAGATAGTTCGTGAGGGAAGGGAAACTTCCGGGGGGAAGTGTGGGGCTAGGCTAGCGAGCAGTGGACAGGCATCATCTGAAGGCAGCGGCACCTGCCCAGCCTGAGCTCATGTATCAAGCTCTTTCCTATGTAGCTCCAGGTGAGAGGGACTTTAGTCATTTTATGTCACCTGGCTTCTTATGATCACCTTGATACTGCTTTCTCTTATCCCTGCCGTCCCCCTGCATGGAAAACCCCTCATCTCATGCACAGCCACACAGAATGAATGGGCTGAGGCTGCACTATCCTTTTTTGGGGTGTACTCAACTAAAGACTTCCCTGTGGGCCTTCCCCTCGATGCCCCCTCCCCCCCTTGAAGCTTCCACCTCCTCCTTATGCCACCTCCCTGGAGACCAGGCATTTCACAGAAGGGCTTCCGGTGGAGACTGAACATGCAAGCTGTACACCCAGGGCAATGCTGAACAAGTCACACTGTGAGCCGCTAATGGACTGTGTACTTTTGAAGTACTAGCTGCTTCCAGAGTCACCTGCTGTGGTGACATGGTGTCTACCTATTCACAGACAAGAGTACGCTGCTGCTGGTCCTAGAAACCACAAAGGAAGCTTGAAAAAGGCTGAGGGAGGGAGTTAAGTGGAGCAGAGGCGGACCTGGGAACTTAGCGAAAAGAGAGCCCCTGCTCGTTCTTATTTCTTAAAAAAAAAAAAAAAAAAGATGGAGTTGGTTCTGGTCAGGTGATGACATTAGGAAGCAGGGGGCCTCCAGAATGTTTCCAAGTACTTTGAACACCCTGATGTGCTGTTAACTCCACTAACGTTTGTTTTGTATGTGTGTATGTTTCTGAGTGTGTGTGTGTCTGAGCGCATGTGTGTGTGTGTGTGTGTGTCTGTGTGTGTGTCTGTGTGTGCTTTTCCTTACTCTCTCTTCTCTCTGTGTCTTTGTGCATGCCTCTGTGTGTGTGTGTGTGTGTGTGTGTGTACACGTGCGCGTGCGCATTTGTGTGTGAGCACAGACTCATGTCATTGTCTGTGTACACATGTGTGTCATGTTCTGGGTTTTGTTTTTGTTTTGACTCTTGGGATTTCCAGACAGAAAAGATTGGAGAATTCCACTTAGGAAGAATGATCCGAATGATGTTGATGTATCACTTAAATAATAAGCACTTCCTCTGATGAGACAATGACAGATGGAAGTCACATACAAGTAAGCAAAAGAATGGTCTTGGACTCCTGTAGTGAGCGGGTCTTGGGCAGGTTGTTCAAGGCCCCTGTCTCAGCAGCAGGGCCAATGGGAGTGCTATGCTGGCCCCTCTTATGTAGAAGGAGAGGATATCTACTTGGGTAGGAAGCTCAAGGTGTAAAAGTTCAAGATTGACAGCAGCGTGATGAAGTCATCTCTTTCCTTCCTAAAAGATGGTCAGGGGCCCGAGGACCAGTAGCTCCACTATCTAGCAAACTCCGCGCAGGTCAGTGCAGCTCAGTTTGCAAGGTACAGATGTCTCTGCTGAGCAGGAAGCTGTGATAGTTCAGATCCCTGGTACCCAACCAAGAGGCTACCCCATCACTCTTGTGGGCAAACTTGTCAGAGTGAGAGCTGATTGCCCTGGGATCTCCAGTTCTTTCCTTTGGTAAAGCTGAGCCTGGCTGCCTGGCTCTGTCTGTTGAAATGGAATTAAAAAAAAATAAAAAAGAAAAGAAAAGAACTTCTGCCCCCATCTGTCAAAGCATGGAGTCTGAGAGTAAGGTCCAGTGGGCAGCCGGGGATGTGGAGTGGGCAGGGGGACTTGTGAGGGAGGGTCCAGGAGGAGGGGAGGCAGAGCAGTGGGGGCCAAAACTGGAAGACCCAGCACAAACAGTTTCAGACACCAGCAATGAATGACTGGGGCTGAGCCAACCCTTCTCAGGGTCTAGAATGGAACTTACAAAGTAGTGGGGAGCTCTTTTGCCAAGACCTTGTGCTCTTGCTCCTGGCTTGTCTTGAGGAAGAATCTAGTCCTTCTAGAGGACTCTACAGGAGGAGGAAACAGAGAGGCTGCAGTTGGCTGCCATGGCTGGAATTTTGTCTCTTTTTTTGAAAGGTTAGAAAGGGGTCCATCTATAGCAGGAGATACAGGGAGAGACCAATCGGGTTCTAAGCCCTTTGCTTTCTCATCGACACAGACTAAGTCTGGATCCTTCTCCGAGCTTCTCTGGAAAGTTAGGAGACTTGAGACGGAGTTCCCAGAGCTGCCCAGTCCTCGGAGGAACACCACACATGCCGACTGCCTTGTCACTGCCTTCGTCACTGTCCTTTTCTCAGTCCTGGCTTATTGTACGGATGCTCTCCATGAATTCAGCTGTTAAGTATTCAAAGGAAAGTCAAGAGGAGAACAATGTAAATACAGGAAGTTCCAGGCATTCCCCACAACACGCATATGCTCGCAGCGTGAGTCTTTCCACAGCCTCAGCCCAAGCCTCCATATTGTGAACATCTTGCACACCAGTGTTTAAAGCCACAATATGTCTTTTTGGTAAAACCTGACCTCGAAACACAAGCCAAGCCGAGTGTTTCTGTGGGTGCTCCGCCACAGACTGCCATCTGTTCCCGTGCTGAAGGGAAGCTGGCTGTGTATTTACACGCACACCGCTTTTCTGCTAACTTCCCACCTCCCCGAGGAATTCCCCTGTCCCTCAAGGGTGACTTTGGTTGTACTTGATTTTCTCCTAAATGCTGACTTGTAAATCCAGCCAGTATAGTTTCTGAAACATTACTGAAATGTGCGGCCGCCTTGACACTAAGCGGTCTGCTCTGTCGTGTTTCTGTTGCTGATGTGTGCTCAGCACACTGCATCTGTGGGACCAGGAATGCATGGAGAAGCGGAGGATGGCTGAGGTTGGATTCCGGATGGGCCTTGATCACTCTCCCCGGGGATGATTTGAGTGTACCTCAAAGCCTAGTCAAAGTGACATTTTCTGTATCTTGTAACACTTATTTGGAGCATCCATCTGACAATGACCTTGTCCTTTCATCTCTTGACCTAGATACTGCCCAGGAGGTGTTCTTAGAGGGCTATGTTCACAGTAACGATGTTTTTGTCTTCTTTCTACACATCACATATTGAAGATCATTAACTCTGTAAACACGAAGGATGCAGTAACAAGGGCCCACCAGGATCTCAGTATAAGGATCAATACCCTGAATCTGTTAGAAGAGAAAGAAATAAGTTTCAAGTTCTAGGCAGAGTAAAAGACTTTCTAAGGAGAAGCACAGACATTGAGACCAACAACTGAATAGAGGAATCTCGTGAAACTAAAAAGTTTATACACAGTCAAGGATACCACCATTTGAGTGAAGGCACAGCCTGCAGAATGGGAACGAATCTTTACTATCTACATTTGAGAGAGGGTTCATATCTAGAACATGCAAAGAACTCAGAAACTAAACATCAAGAAAACAAACAACCCATTTAAAAGCTGAAGTGTGGAGCTAAACAGAATTCTCAAAAGAAGATACAGGTGACTGAGAAATATGTATTTTTCAAGTGTTCGACTTTCTTAGCCGTTGTAGAAATGCAAATTAGGACCACTTTGGGATTTCATCCTGCCCTGGTCAGAATGGCTAAAGTTAAAAATAAAATGAAAAACCAAAATAGAAGACAACTGGCCTAGATGTGTGGAAAGGGAGCCATTCACCGTTCACCATGGTAGGACTGCCGACTGCTGCAGCCACTGTGGGAATTGGTGTAGAGATTCTCAAGGAAGCTAACGGTAGGTTTACTACACCAACCTGCTCTTTTGGGCACATGCCCCGAATCATCTAAACCCTCCACACAGGTCCCTGCTCATTCATGTTCACTGTTGCTCAGTTTACAAGAGCCAGGAAATAGAAACAGCCTCGTGTCTTACTGGCTGGAGATCACCTTCATATGTGACTGTACATATGTATAGAAATAATAAATATGTGCTACACTCATGTGAAGAATTATGATGTCTGCACATAAATCAATGAAACTAGAAAATGTTATACTAACTGGGAACCCAGATTGAAAAGACAAACACCATGTTTTCTCTCTCATGTAGAGACACTACCTTTGAATCTTTACTTTGTGTGCTTAAAATGGTGTGATGGTTGTATATGCTCAGTCCAGGGAGTGGCATTATTAGAAGGTGTGGCCTTGTTGGAGTAGGTGTCTCACTGTGGGTGTGAGTTTTAAGACCCTTGTGCTAGCTGCCTGGGAGCCAGTATTCTGCTAGCATCCTCCAGTTGAAGATGTTGAACTCTCCTCCTGTACCGTGCCTTCCTGGATGCTGCCATGTTTCTGCCTTCATGATAACGGACTGAACCTCTGAACTTGTAAACCAGCCCCAATTAAATGTTGTCCTTTATAAGACATGCCTTGGTCATGGCATGGTGTCTGTTCACAGCAGTAAAACCCTAACTAAGACAACTGGACTACCCACAGAAGTCAGGAAGGTAATAAGGATCTGTGGTGGGATTTCAGGGGAAGAGGGGTAGAAGAGGAAGTATGGAGGGGAATACAGAACAAGAACGATTAAGTGAGGTGGAAGATGTGAAGGCAGAGTGGAGAAGTGAGTGTGGAGAAGGCTAGCTAGCTCTAAACCCCTTTGTCAACTCACATGGAGACTTATGACTGCAGAAGCAACTTAAAATATATCATACCATTTAAGTGGAATTAACCCACAGTGGGTGCTATAAGGTATCAGATGAAAAGCCAGCACCAGGTTTGGGTCACCTCTTTTGGACTTGTTGGTTGGTGAGGTCTTGTAGAGCCCTGAACATTACAGGTGGCTGCCATTTTTCCTAGTCGCCTTCCAGAAGCACATGGCAAGGCGCTATTGCTAAAGACTGCATACTCAAGGCATGGAATAATGAGGAATGAAGCTAACACTAGCCAAGAGTGCTCTCCTGTGGAGAGCTGACCGCGCCTTAAAGATGGCGCTGCCTGAGCCTGGCCGCTTGGAGTAAACAAGTCCGTATAAGGCTTGGGGCGTGGATCGCTTAGTGGCCTGTTCTCACGCCATGTTGCTTAGCCAATGGTAGAGCGAAGCGTCATCTCGGACCATGGGCCGTCCTAGCGAGGGTATATCAGTCGCGCTCAAGGGAGATTCGGGGGCACACCCAGCAAGCTGTAACTTGGCATACATTCTGAGTAAACTCTCTCTGGAAGGAACTGGTGTGCTAGTCTTTCTTTCCTGCTGGTCAGGAGATCGGCGTAGCACACTCTCCCTCCTGGCTAGCTTTCACAGAGCTGGAAAGGACTATGTCCCTGTCAAGAGAGAAACATAATCCTTCCTAGCTATGAACCCTGACATTTACAACTAACTTGGAAAGAGATATGCATTGTACAGTGACTGCATGAATGTTATGGGAATAATTAACCACTCTCAGCATTTTTTCAAGGATGCTGCCCCCTGGGAGGTTACCCATGATCAAGTAGATGACTCTACATCCATGCACATTCTAGTAATGTGTTGTATAACAAAACTGTTCCCAGGGATACACAACACATGCAACTACTCCCTACTCCAGGTTGGGAGCTCACGACAGAACAAAGTTCGGATACCATCAAGGTCTAGCTTGGTGACCCAACTAGCTTTATTAGGGTTATTGACAGGAATATGGGTGTGGTGGTTTGAGTGAGAATGGCCCCCATAGGCTCATAGATTTAAATATTTGGTCACCAGGGCGTAGCACTATCTGAAAGGGTTAGGAGGTGTGGCCTTGTTGGAGGAAGTGTGTCACTGGGGGTGGGTTTTGAGTTTTCAAATAGTCAAGCCAGGTTCAGTCTCTCTCTCTCTCTCTCTCTCTCTCTCTCTCTTCCTGCTCCCTACCTATCTGGATGTAGAACTCTCAGCTACCTTTCCAGGACCATGTCTGCTGGCATGCTGCCATGCTCCTCAACATGATAACGGACTAAACATTTAAAACTGCAAACCAACCCAATGAAATGCTTTACTTTATTAAGAGCTCCCATGGCCGTGGTGTCTCTTCACAGCAATAGATCACTGACGCCAATGGGTGAGGGGTTACTTAGAGGAACAGAAATGAGTCAAAGACAGCTGTATCACCAAAACCTACTCCAGTGTTAGTGACAGCTCATGAAGCTGGGGACCTGGAGCACACCACACAGATTTCAGGCAGCAGGTCCCAACCTCTTCTTCCAGCCAGCTGCTCTGGTCTGAGAGTCTTTTTCTGAACTCAGTTCCTCTAGTCTCAGTGGGACTCTCAGCTTTGATTGCTTACTTTGGCAGGGAGGGGTCTAGCAAATCTGGTCTGTTTCAGGGACTTCCTGAAGCTATCTTGAGCTGTTTGCCTCCCAGCATAAGGAGCTTCCCTGCAGAATTGGATGGTTTAATCTCTGAGGAAATAATACACCACAGCACTAAGTGGAGTCAGAGGATAAAAAAACAAAAACAAAAAACAAACCATAAAACTGGGAGCGGATAGCGGTAGTGGGGACAGAGGAGGAATTAGAGGAACCATAATGGAGGATAGGTTTGGTCAAAATATATTATACACTGAAATTTTCTTACAATAAAAAAAAATTGACCATTTTTTTTCTTAGACAGGACAGTTTCTGTTACTTCCTGTCTCCAAGAAGTCATAGATAATATTGAATTCCAATAGCTCATGAAACTATGGCTATTGTGAAACTATTATTATGCCTGTAAAAGATACTTTGCATTTTAGCCCTTTCTTCAAAGTCCTGTAATTGGGGGAGGGGATAACATAATGGGTGCATGGCAGAATTTATTGAGTGGTGGAGACAGAGCCTTTTCCCTGTGTGGCAGAAGCTGAGGGCGGCCAGATAGTCCTGATGAAACCATGTTGGGAACTAAAGCTGCCCACAGTTTCATACCAGTATCCACTGCAGAAACATTGTCTTTCTGGAACTCTTGTAAATGTACCCAGAAAAGAAGAGAGAAATGCAAGAATGTATTTGCTTTCTTCAGCTAGGAGGCAGATGTAAGTTCTGGACTCAACCACCTCCAGACAAGGATGTCAGGCCTCTACCTGGTGCCCGGACTCAGGCTCTCAGGAGATAAGAGAGTCCATTTGCCTGGCCAGCACAGCCTCTGTGTCAGCACTTACCTCGTATCTCCTCTCTAGGCTTGGGTTTTGAAGTGTCTGTCGGATGCAAAAAGAAATCTCAAGAGTGTGGCGTCTGGAGCTGGAGTGGGCTGCAGGCTGCAAGGAACAGAACTGGCATGGTCTTTGGGGACAGGTGTTCTTGCAGGAAAGATATTTACCCCCATTTCAGAGTAACAGCGTCTCTATTCTTCTGGGGTCCTTACACTGAGATGTGCCTGTCATTCATGAGACTACAGGAAGTAGTCTAATGATAACGTCCTCACCTTTTCTACCTCTGACTTTATTCGGGAATCTCTGTCCTTTCCTCCATATCCTTTTTCTTCTTTTACTTAGTATTAGGAGATTGAAAGGGTGGAAGAAAAAAAAAAGGGCGGAGAAGGATGAAAGAAAGAACCCACAAAGCAGCTAAAGAGTAGCTACCTGCCTCCGCTTTCATTTTCAAATTAACCTATCCCAACTTATATGCATCGTGTATGTTCAGAAGATACAGCAAGCGGGACCATGACTCTGTGTCTCTTCCAGGCATTTGGTGCCTCTCAAAAGGAGGTTAGTAGCCATTTGTCAAGGGAAACGCATTTCTTCTCTGCCTGCCTGTGTCGGGGTTTATTCCAGCTGCTCAGGAGAAGCGGATGTGCACAGCTCCTGAGGACTCTTTGTCACAGAGGATGACGTGAACCCACGAGGTGGCTGCAGACAAATGGGTTGGTCAATGGGATATAAAGGCGACTGTGGGGCTTCTCCTCTGAAGATGAGGAAGCAGTGAAACTTCATCTGAGTCACACTGCTGGCTAGACAATTGTGCCTGTTTCTGGAAAAATGTCTATGGCACTTTAAATGAGATGTCCCCCACTCTCTCAGGTACATGACCACTCGGTTTTCAGTTGTTGGAGTTGTTTGGGTAGATTTAGGAGGTGTGGGGCTTGCTGGAGGTATGTCCCTGGGGCAGGCATTGAGGTTTCAAAGCCATATGGTGTTCCCCGGTTGCTTTTTCAGCGTCGTAATAAATGCAGACACAGAGAGACAGGTGTAACCATATGGAGTGGTTTGCTCGCCTGGGCAGGGAAGGAACTCCCAGCAAGGAAGTTTTCTAGACAGAGCCAGCAGAGACTTCATTAGAATTGAATGGGCAAGATCGCCAGGGCAGGAAGCTTAGAGGAGCGCAGCGTGCAGGGGCCACAGAGGGGAGAATTTTGCTGCGTCTCCTCGTCTCCTCGCTGCTTTTCTCCCTGAATCAGGAGACAGGAAGGGAGATTTAAAAAAAAAAATGAGACTACACTGCGAGTTGTCTCTGAGGCAGGAGGCAGCTTTCAGTTCTCTGGTGCCTGCAGGTTTCTGGCAGCCGAAGCTTCTGAGAGCCCTTCGAGCATGGGCTATCTCCAGACACTGAGAAGCGAGAAGCGTAGCCAATCCCGCCTGCCGACGCAAAAAGCCGCAAAGGTGTGGGAAGTGTAAAAGAAACGCCAAGGTAAATACATAAAACAGGAAGTTCTGTCTTTAAAGAAGTTTGTGGAGTCATCATTCGACAAGAATCTCTCTTGATCGAACATTTTCCTGAAATCAAAATATAACTTCAAACTTTGTGGTGGTTTGAATAGGTATGGCCCCCATAGATTTAAGGGTTTTGCCTCCTAGGGAATGGCACTATTGGGGGTGTGGCCTTGATGGAGTGGGTGTGGCCTTGGGGACAGAAGTGTGTCACTGTGGGGGTGGGGCTTTGAGGTCCATGCTCAAATTAAGTTCCCCCCCAGTGTGGAATCAGTGCCTTCTGCTGCCTGCTGATCAAGATGTAGAACTCTCAGCTCCTTCTCCAGAATCATGTCTGCCTGAACACTGCCATGCTTTCCCGCCAAGACAATAATGTACTAAATCTCTGAAACTGTAAGCCAGCCTGAATGAAATGTCCTTCATACGCCCCCGCCATGATGTCTCCTCACAGTAATTGAACCCTGAGAGAAAAAAAAAAATTAAAGAAACAAACAAACAAAAAACCGGAGAGAAACTTCGTTGTCCCTAGCAACTAGACTCTTTTGAATTAGCTAATCCCGGAAGAATGTGAGGTCGAATTCTCAGCTCAGAATGAGGTTTAGGACCCCCCCAGAGCTGGATTAAAAGCCCAGTGGAGCCCCTGCTGCGTATGCTGGCTGTTGTTTACTTTAGTGGGTGTGTATGAGCCTGGGTCTGTGTCTTCCACACCACATGCGCACATTGCCAGCAGAAATCTGATCTCTCAGAATTCAAGTTACCGATGGTTGTGAGTGCCTTGTGAATGTTGGGAACCAAGCCAGGTCCTTTGAAAGAGCAGCCAGTGTTCTGAGCCATCTCTCCAGCCCCTTTTGCTGGGTACTGAGCCTCCTCTTGGGACCCTTAAGCAGAAGAACATCTTTGCTTTGCTGAGATATTCTGGATCATGTGACCATTTATGGAGGAGATCACAGATTCATTCCTTTTTTTTTTTTTTTTTAAATTGGATTTGGTTTTTTTGAGACAGGGTTTCTCTGTGTAGTCCTGGCTGTCCTGGAACTCACTCTGTAGACCAGGCTGGCCTTGAACTCAGAAATCCACCTGCCTCTGCCTCCCAAGTGCTGGGATTACAGGTGTGCGCCACCACTGCCTGGCTACAGATTCATTCCTAACAAAGGGAACAGTATTGAGGGCCTTAAGCTATGTGTGTGTGTGTGTGAGAGAGAGAGAGGGGGGGGGGAGGGAGGGAGAGAGAGAGGGAGGGAGGGAGGGAGGGAGAGAGAGAGAGAGAGAGAGAGAGAGAGAGAGAGAGAGAGAGAGAGAGATTGATTCCCATTCTTCAGGAAAAACACAAAACAAGACCAAACCTGTAGCTGAGTCTGCTCTTCAGCCTGAAAAGCCTGGCATTTATTTCTTTGGTCATTCTGTGAAGGAGTTCCCTGAAGAACAACAAAGCATTTCTCACAAGCGATTCTTGGAGGCACAGTTGCTCCCACTCAGACAGTGAACGCTTCTTGCTCTTTGACGCCCTGGCCAGCTTGAGCCAGTTGTACAGGACAGTAAAAGGAGGTCTCCAGATCATTAGCATGTCTACAGGAGAGGCATCAGGGTCCTGGCTGGCCTGGAGGTCAGTTTACAAGGCTGACAGTCTTTAAAATGGGCTGGAGAGGTAGCTCAGTGTCTACTTGCTTGCTGCTCTTCCAGAAGACACAGTTCTGTTCGCAACAACCAGATCTGGAGTCTCAGAGCAGCTCTAACTCCAATTCCAGGGCATCCTCCCTACATGCTTCCCACAACCAAAGCTTCCAGTAGGTTTCTGTATGACAGTTTCGAACATCTTTAGTTTTGTTTATATCTCCTGCACCCCTCTTTTGCCCTACTACTGCATTCCCAGCCCCACTTAAACCACCCTCTATACAATAATAATAATAACCCTCTAATAATAACCTGTGTTATTCTCCCTCCCTTAAAAGTCCCTCCTGTTCAGCCTCTTTCCAGTTTCTATAGGTGCTTCAATTTAAATACAAATGTAAAGATCCAAAACCAACATACAAACGAGAAAGAACATAGGCTGTGTGTCTTTCTGAGCCTGGGTTACCTCACTCTGAATGATTGTGGGTTTTTTGCTTGTTTGTTTTTTTTCCCCAGTTCTATCCATTTATCTGCAATTTTCATAGTGTCGTTTATCTTTACAGTTGAATAAAATTCTATTGTGAATATGTGCTACATCTTCCTCATGCACCCAACAGCTGATGAATCTAGGCTGTTTCCATCTCCGACTGGTTTGAACTGAGCGGTGGTGAATGCGGAGGAGTAAATACGCCAAGAGCGGTATCACCAGGTTGTGTGATACCATTTCTAGTTTTGGGGGACCACCATACTGATCTGCAGAGTAATTTCACCAGTTTGCACAGCACCAACAATGGTCTCCCCTCCCCCACACCCTTGCCAGTATTTGTTCCCCTGATCTTAGGCTTTCTGACTGAGGTAAGATGAAATCTCAGCGTATTTTTAATTTGTATTTCCCTGATGGCTAAAGATATCAAATACTTTAAAAGAAAAAGATTTTTTTTAGCCTGCTATGTTTTCTACATGTTCTTTTGAGATCCCTATTCAGTTCTCCCCCTCAGTTTTTAATTGGTATGTTTTATTGGTGTTTAGATTTTTTTGCCTCGTGTGTGTGTGCGTGTGTGTGTGTGTGTGTGTGTGTGTGTGTGTGTGTTTGCTGTGTGTGGTTGTTTCTGTACTGAGATGATGCATCTAGTCTTAGCTGAGCCGGGACCATTTTTGATATCCCAATCACACATGAATACATAATCACCACAAGACTGAAATTTAAGCACTTTCCTATCAATAAATAAAGATTCTGTGACAGGATCCAATAAAGAAACTGAAGTGGGTTTGGCCTAATGCATGTATTCTAATGTTAATTTGGGTCTTCAAAATTGTTTGCACAAGAGAGTGCTCACTTAAGACCCTAAGGGATCCAGTTGATTCTGAATGGTAAATTAAGATGCTCGCAGCCAATGACTGGGCAGGGCAGACAGAGGTGGGGCTTTAGGATTCCTGGTTTGGGGGCCGGAGGAAGGAGAAGGAGATCTGCCAAGCTGAGAGAGTGTGGAGGAGAGGAGAGACGCCAAGAGTGCAGGGCAGACAGGCATGGCCGCCATGGGAAGGAACCAGGGGAGCAAGGACCAGTTGGGCAGCCCCCCTGGGTCCAGAGCAGCCAAAAGAGAACACAGAATTTAGTAAGTGGTGCCACCGGGAAGGAGGGATGGAACAGCGGCAGTCCTGCGGGGAAACGCGAGAAGTGCAGCACCAGACTATTGCTCTGACCAGTGGGGGTGTAAGACTTACCCAATCTTTTCTCGGTGAAAGAGGCTTAATCAAGTATATCCCATGGTGTTTCTCATACCGGGTTTCGGCACCAAGATGAAAGGGCTTAAAAGGGGAGAGTATAGGGTGGTTAGGGGAGTGTGGCTAGGCGGCGGGAGGGAAGGTGTCCAGGCGGACCCTTGCCTGGGCACCTCTGTCCCTGAGGGACCACACACACACACACAGACATAGTATAGAATAGAGTTTATTCAGAGTAGGGGATGGGAGTTAGTGGTAGAGAGAGAGGTAGAGAGGGAGAGAGAGAGAGAATAGAGAGAGTAGAGAGAGTGAAGTTGAGGCAGGCCATGACCACGTGGAGGGGAGAAGAGCCCCAGGGGCAGAGAGGTGAGAATGTGGGAGAGCGGAGAGCAAAGAGGGAGAGGAGGAGCAAGTAGCCCCTCTTATAGTGGGTCAGATCTCTGGGGCAGGGCACACCTGGCTATTGCCAGGTAGGTGTGGGGTGGAGCTTAGACAGAACCCCAACAAATGTTAGCTCTGCATTATCAATGGGAGGTAGTGGAGGTTAGGCTGTGGCCTAACGATTGAGCTGTTCAAGGCATATCAAAATATAAAGGCTGTGTGTGCCTGTGTCTTTCATCCAGGAACGAAATCCATTGAGATGGGTAGCAAACCTGACCACGGGATTTATCTATTAATTATTTAATTCAACCAGAAACTGCCAGCATGGCAGCTCTGTGATATGGTTAAGGGTTTTATTGTTGTTGTTGTGTGAGAGAGAACAGCCAGAGGCATCTGGAAGGGTTCAGAGCAGAGAGAAGAAGAAAACTATGTCCAGAAGACTGGACATGCTGGACATAGCTAGGGCTGGGCACATGGGAGACAATAGTGGAGATGGTAAGCTAGCAAGAGACAGAGACTAGAGCATAGCATGTGTGATCACGACGGGACAGTTAGATCATGTTAGGCATAATGATGACCGGGTTATTGTTCTCATTTAGAAATGAATCCTGACATAGGAGATATATGATTATGTGTCAGGTTGACAAGGGATGGGCTTGTGGTAGCTGTTCTTGAGTGTGTCAAAATGATTCTATCTGGAATGAACTGAAGTCCAAATGGCTAGGTACACCTGTGAAGGGTTTTTTTTTTTTTTCTAAATTAAATCTTTTGGGAATGGGAAGACTCACTTCTAATCTGGATTTTTTGAGGTGAGAACATAAACCTTTGATCCAGATCTTCCTAGATGGGAAGATCCACCTTTAATCTTGACCACACCTTCTGCTGGCAGTCTAGATAAAGGACGTGGGAGAAGGAAGCTTGCTCTTTGCTTGCTTGCTGTTATTTTCCTTAGCTAGTCTATTTCTTCACTGGCATTAGAGCCTCCTTCTTATGAATTAGGATGTAGATTGAAGACCAGCGGAGACTTCCAGCCTCGTGGACTGAATAACTACTGGGTTCTTGGATCTCCTGGTCATAGACAGCCATCTTTGGAATAGCTGGACCACAGTCTGTGAATTATTCTAATAAATCTTCTCTCTACATCTCTATATAGAGATTCCTTCTCTAAGTGTTGTTCCTCTAGAGGATGCTGACTCATTAGGAGAGAGTAAGAGAGCAAGTGAAAGTAAATAGTGAGAATAGTTGAGTCCGGAGAAATCCTTGCTGTCCTTACAAGGAGAACAAATGGGTACCTGTGGGGAGAGAAGTCTGGGGAAGTGGGAAGGACCAGAAACATAGAACGAGTGCTTGTGAGATGGCACTGAAGGAGCGTGGAGGCTGTGTGGGCCTTAATATGCAGCCACAGGTATTGTCAACGGAGCCATGTGCTCCTCTTCCCAGACGTAAGGGAAATGACTGCTTTGAACAGATGGGAACCAGTTTCATAACTTTCCGTGGAGTGCTGGCTTTTACCCAGACGCCACAAATCCCCCTATCGTTCAGGTTGAGCTCATTTCTGGATACATGGACTGCTTCTTGGAGTGTGGAAATTGGAGTTTTCTTTGGACCTGGCCCCAACCAACACCTTAACTCTAGACACCCACATCCCATAGGAAAAACACAAGTGACACAAAAAAAAACCAAGACAGCATGTCTCCTCCAAACATCAGTACTTGAAGCAGTAATAAGTTAATCTGCTCTAAACTCCCTGGTAGGTGTGTAGGTGTGTGTGTGTGTGTGTGTGTGTGTGCACATATACAGCCGTATATTTTAAATACCTTAGACAGCTCAGTGACTGGGCCACTCCCTAACTCCATATGGCTAACACACACTCTCCTCTGATATTCCTGAATTAATACTTACTAAATCTATATTTAATCTTTGCTGCCCTGGATCCTGATGTCCTCCTGGGGCTGCTTTCCCCCTGTAGCTACATGTCAGCTGTCTCTCCTTCACACACCTTTTCAGGGTGGTCCATCTCCTATGCCCTCATCACAGCGGAATCCCCTCCTCCTCCTGCATCCTCGGTTCCTTCCTAGGAACCTAGAAATCCTCACCTCTGTCTCCTTGCCCAGCCATTGGCCACCGGTAACTATTGACCAGTCAAACCCAACTGGGGACAGGCTTCTTTTAGTCCTAGAGTGGAGGCACTGGAAACGGGCCTTTGGGTAACATAATTAGCATGAGAACACAAGCCCTACTAGTACTCCTGCAGTTAATACTGTCCCCAGGAAGACACATGAGCCCATGAATTGGCACAAGATGATGAACTCAAAACATCAATTATAAATATGTTCAAGGATCTCAGAGAAGATATGCCTATCTGACACCTTACCCAGAGGCCCACTTATGTGTTTTACAGTGGAAAACTGCATATCTAGCTGTAAAATAATTCCACAGATGCAGTAAGGTAGGTGGGAGGAAGCTCCTTGACAGGGCAGGTTAGCTAGCTTGGTGTGTTATTCATGAGTAACTCAGGATGAATCTTTGTAATCCCCCTAACCGCAATGCATACTGGGATGTGTATATATATATATATATAAGCATGATTCTCAGCTATCAGTTGTTTTCAGCATGCAACGGGTAGCACAGTTTCCTATTGAGCTCAGCAAGGGGGAATCTGAAGGATATTAATAAAAATCCACGTCCCAGATTTCCTGCCCCACTAGGTTCATATGCAAAACAAAATCTTTTCCTTCTGGATGCTTCTACTCCAGTGATCCTGGAAGAGTTGACATCTATTGGCAGCTGGTCTGGACTGATTTATTTAGTACACATACTGAGACTATTGAGTCAGTGAAGTCATCTTAGAAGGGAAGAGGTTGAGAGGAATGAGGTTGAGTGTCTTGTCCTAGGGACAGACTGGAGGTGTGGCGATCCTGTCCCACTTACCTTTATGCCAGTCTGATGTCTCATGGAATGAGTTTCTGAGGACCCCGTACTCATCTGATTCAGCCATCACTGGCTGGCAGTGGCTGTCTGCTGTCAGGAAATTACCTCCCTCACTCCCACAGTCAAGTGGGAGGTGTTAGCATTAGAGTGTGAAAGAACGACACCAGAGTGCTACTTGAAAATTGATTATCTCTAAATTACTTTCTGTGTTACGTTAGCCCACAGGTTGTGGCAAGAATAGCATCTTCGGTCCTCCTCAGGTCAGCTCATCAAGACACCAGTTATGGTATTTTTCAGAGGACACACAGATGAAATATTTCTTTCAAAAGTCAACTACTTTCTTCCTGGGACATTTCCCTTTGGGTAGTGAGGGAACTTGAGTGTTTGTGTCGGTCTCTGTCACAATCTCACTCTGACTGTGCCGGGGTTATACAAGCATGTGGCGGCATCCATCTTTATGCGGGTTCTGGGGACCCACACGCAGGCTCTCTTGAGGGCATGGCAAATGCTTTACCCACTGCTCTGGGCTGCTTTTTATTACTTTGATACAACAAAGACTAAAGTCAGCTTGGAGACGAAGGGGTTTATTTGGCTCATGAGTTACAGTTCATCATGAAGGAAGCCAGGATAGGAACCTGGAGGCCGGAACCGAGACAGGGACCATGGAGGAGCACTGCCTAGTTTATTTCACTGTTCAGGTTCAGCTGCCTTTCCTATACAGCTTAGGCCCAACTGTCTAGGGAATTGTATAACCCTGGATGGGCTGAGTCCTCCTACATCAGTTGGCAATCAAGAAAATGCCCCCACAGACATGTCCCCAGTCCAAACAGATAGAGGCAAATCCCCAGCGGAGGTTCCCTCTTCCCAGGTACATCAGGTCTACAACTGAAGCTAACTGTGACACCCACTGAGCCATCTCCTCATCCCCTCTGGTTAACTCTTTACTCTTCACCCCCTTTATTGTCTGTTTCATATGTCTATCAACCCATGTAAGGCCTAACCATTTCTTCCCTGGTACCGTGCAGAAGCCTTTCACACGTTATTGCAGTACTTATTGTGCAATCCTTCTTTCTCTTTGTATTTGAATTGCCTCCTCCTTAGTCAGGCTGTCTTCTCAACCTCATGACACAACAGCTCCCTAATGAGTCTTTCTGCATGTAGTTCCATAGGAGTGTAAGCCTCATTAGCACTCCTGTTTCCAAAGCCTACCTAGGTTCTGTCCTGTGTAGGAGTCAGGATCTCAGATGCTCTGTCTGATATGCCGTTATTGTCCTTGCATAGTTTTCCAGGCATGTTCTATGCTCTCTTCCAGAAACACTCCAGCCCATTGGCATGCTCTGTCCACAGCTCTCAGCTGTCCCCATGCCTGTGTATTTCCTTCGTCTGTGACGTTCTTCATCCATCCATCCATCCATCCATCCATCCATCCATCCATCCATCCATCCACCTTAAATTTCCTTCTACCATTTAAACTCTCATTTTACACACTCCATTTCCTATGTGGGGTTAATTCATCTACTCTTTCTCTTCACCATTATCCAGCTGGCCTCTGCTTTTTGTGTTTTGACTTATGATGTGTCAGTTTTTTTTTTATAATGATGTAAAAGCAGTACATATTGTATATTGCTGTGATTTAAGCATTTCCCCAAAGGATCGTGTATGAATGCCTTTGGTGCCATTGAGAGGGGCTGGAATCTTTAGGAGATAGGACCTAACCATTCCTCCTTCACTTCCTGACCTTATGAGGCAAAACCACAATGTCATCTGAGTTTCAGTCATGCTGTACCATGCTTCCACAATCTCAACCAATAGGGACCAAGTAACCAGCTCGAAATGTACATCATGGCCCTCTCCCTTGATGCTATGAGGATTCCTAGCAGATTAGAGTAAAACCAGCCACATGAACAAGCTTACAGTATTGCCACACTAGAATGTTCAGTGTGCTAGAAGGAGTCTTAATTACATTTTCAGTGTACAGTACTTTCAACTTACAATGAGTCTGTAGGGGTGTATCTCACCCTAAATCAAGCAGCACGTGCACTGTTAGCCAATCAGGTAGCAAGCACATGAAGGAATAACTGATGTATGTCTCCTACCATGCCTACACCATCTAGCAGAGAGATTTGTTAGCATTATTGACACTTCTGGGACACTTTGTGCATTGTAATGTCATTTCCAAAACCTTATTTTGTTTTACGTATATGTGTGTTTTGCTTACTTGAGTATCTATGTACCATCTGTGTTCTTCGTACCCACGGAGGCCAGAAGAGCGCATTGAACCTTCTGGAACTGGAGTTACAGATGGTTGTGAACACCATGTGGGTGTTGGGAATGGAACCCAGATCTTCAGGAAGAGCAGCCACTGGGTCATCTCCAGTCTCCTCCGGTGTCATTTCAAATGCACTTGGTCAGTGCAAAAAGAAGCTAATGTTCTGAGGATCATAGAAAGCTAGAATTTTGACACCAGAATTCCTATCCAAGTAATACATTCAATTAAAAGTATGTTTTTTTAAAAAAAATATATGTGATATTGGTTTTTCTTTTTTTTTTTCTGCTGGTTGTTTCCAGGCAACCTTGAACTTGTCGAATAATAAAGTATAAACAAAGATTGTGAAATGCATGGCCTTACTTTGAAAATCCTGCTCTTGACAGGCTAAATACACGATTCCACTTTATGACTAGACAGTCGTTAAAGGTCACTTCCTCGCCTCATATTGATTTTTCTTGGTTTATTTTAATATGAAAACTTCAGCAAGGAGAGAACACAGGATATGGAATTTTTCATTTCAAATAATATGAATTCCAACTTCACTGTTGTGAGAGCATGAGAGTTTGAACCTTCTATGCTTTGATATTTTTCCTCTCTAAAATAGGCATACTCAGTGAGTCCAGGGTACCAGGAGGCTGACCAGGTGACATACTGCTTATCACGGCTATCACTATAAGCCCCATGGTAAGGGCCCAGAGGAACAAAACTCTTGGAATCTCTGATGCTGGGAATCTGGACGCTTCCCTCTAGTTTTGGTCTGGCCTGCCTGCCATGGTCAGTAAGCAAGCATCTTCAGCTGGTTCTTGAGGCACAAATTCTGCAACCGGTGGTTTCTGAGTTACTTTTGTGCAGTAAAATGAGAATAAGCTTGGATCAACCGTTCTGCCTTCCAGATCATCCACTTCTACCCTAAACCCCTGACTCAAGGAGGAGATACATGTTTCCCCTCCCAGGAGGCTGGGCAAGTTTGGGGGAAATCCTGGATGATGCTGAACATAGTTCCTGCCAGATTTCAAGGAAATGATATAGATGTTGTCCTGATGTTGACCTTGGCGTTGAGCCCTGATCACCATCCAGAGCTACATCTGGAAGCCCAGGCTTCTGTGCACACAGCAGAGGAGCAGTTATCTTTCCTGTGACAATTGCCAGGACTCCTTCATTCCTAGGCAGCACTGCAGTGGAATGGATAACACATTAGAGTGCATACACCTCAGCTATGGATTCTTTTTGCAAATTCTGCTGATGCGCAGACAAATCTCACTAATGGCAGAAAAAGATTTCTGTAAGGAGAGAGAGCATGGTAGCTCAAACCTGTAACCTCAGCACTTGTGAGGCTAAGACAGGGGGATGGGATGGACTTCATCATGAGTTTGAGGTTGCCCTAGAACCTGGGCAATCCTGTCTCTGGAAGCCCTCAAACAGAAAATGAGAACAAAGGAAAGAGAGACCATTAGATCCATTATAGTGCTGCCTCCTACTCACAAGGTAGAATCATTATATCTCACTAAGGAGTGCCATTTCAGAAGAAAATACGCATTTTTTCTGCTATGACATAATGGCATGTATTTTTGTGCATATCAGGAAAGTATGAACCTTAGAGAAGTGAGATTCGAGCTCGCTTTTAGGATAAAAGATCTCTATTGTGCAGCCCCAGTAGGATGGGGCTACCACTTTCCAGCATGCCAATTAAAGACACTTGAACTGAACTTTCCAGAAACAAACAAACGAACGAACACTACCAGTGTTACAGCGTGTGCAGGGACTGACTAATGGATTAGAATTTCATGACTGGGGAATTGGAAGAGCACAGATTAGGAGCAAATTACCCCAGCCTAGTTTCAAGTCTTTTTCCTTAATTCACAGTCTAATTATGTATCTTAGATTAAAGGTTCTTTTAATTAATAATTTGGCGAACGAGCTGATGAGATCTCCCGGGGTTCGGATGGGGACTTTAGAGTACTTGGAGTCTTTAGAGTGCAGGGTCATGTCATCTGCACAAAGGGCAAATTCGACTTCTTTTTCTGTCTGGCTTGCTTTTATTTCCTCCTCTTGTCTAATTGCCCTGGCTGACTTCAAGTATTGTCGTGACTAGGAGGGGAGGGAGGGTGCTGGGTGCCTCCTTCTCTTAGAGCTGTGTAGTTAACTCAGCATCGTGTTAACTATAAGGCTGCCCTGTACGGCTTTTATTATATTGAGCTGTTTGTTCTTAGTTCCCTTGGGTCTTTTATCATGAAGGGATGCTGAATTATGTCAAAGTCCTTTCCTGCATCCATTGGTATGGCTGTGTGATTTCTACCCAGGCACCCTATTACACGTCTTGATTTGCATATATCAAGTCAAATCCACATCCCCAAAATGAAATTAATATTGTTCATGTTCATTTTCCCCTGGAGTCTTCTACTTTTTTTAAAGAAAGTTTACAAAGTACTCCCCAATGACTGGGTTCCAATGGAACCTGTGATAACTCTTCGTTTTCATCTTTAATTTTATTAATTTAGGTCTTCTCTCTTTTTCTGTTAGCTAATTAGAGACATTTTTTGTCAAACTTGATCATTTTTTCCCATGTCCAATTATTTGATTTATTCTGTTTTTTTTTTTTTTTGCTTTAGTCTTAACTTCATTAATTTCTGTCATGATATTTAATATTTCTTGCATCTGTTGTTTAGGATTTGAGTTGTTCTTGTTTCCCTCAGACAGGAGGGTCATCATTAGACTCTTTAAGTTAATTCTGCTTTCTTTTCTTTTAAACTCAAAGTTATGAACTGGTTTGCTTAGAACTGCTTTAACTCTATCTCAAAGGGTCTGTAATGTTATAGTTTTCATTTTTTATTCGGTTCTAGGAACTTTTTAATGTCCTCCCTTATTTCTGTCATGACTAACTGGTTACTCACAAGTGTATTGTTTGGCCTTCCAACAAAGCCTCTGTATATCATTTGTAGTTTATACTATGATTTTTAGTTTTGTTTCACTAAGGTCTGATAAGTCCTATGGACTTGCTTTGATCCTTTTGCATTTGGTAAGACTTGATTTGCAGCTGATAGGGTTATCTATCTTAGAGAAGGTCCCACAGGTTGCTAAAAAGGTGTACTCTGTGTTTTATTGGATACTCTGTTCACCTATGTGTTTTCTTTGTTAATGTTTAGTTTGAAAACCATATCTGGAGTCGAGAGTGGGCTATGGAAATCATCCACTATTATTGCACACAGCCTATCTAACCTGTCATGGCCATTAGCATTTGTTTTACAAAACTAGAAGCCCCCAGTGTCCGTTTCATCTATGTTTACAATCATTATTATTCTTTGGTTAATTCTTTCCTCTGCTAATATATGGGGGCTTTGTGTGTCCATTTGTTTTCTGCTGTTGTGATAAAAATGCGCTGATGAAAAGAAAGGGTTCCTTTGTCTTACAGTTCTAGGTTACAGTTCATTATTTGGGAGATTGAAACCATCACACCCACAGCCCATAGCAGAAAGAACAAACACAGGCATTCCCCAGCCTCATATCCCTGCTTGCCTGCATCCCTGCATCCATGCATCCCTGCTTGCCTACATCTCTGCATCTCTGCATCCCTGCATCCCTGCATCCCTGCATCCCCGCATCCCTGAATCCCCGCATTCCAGCTTGCCCACTTGCTGCTCCACAAACTTTTTTCACTCTTTACAGTTCAAACCTCAAAACCAAACCACTCCACATTTTAAACTTTTTGTACATTCTAGCATATGATAGTGTAGGGTTTTAGGTTGTATATTTTATTTCCCTCCTAGAAGATTTCCTCTATGTTAATTAATTTTTAAAGAACAACTCTGATGTGTCCATCCCTGGTGGACTGTGATGGTTATTCTTGGTAGTCAACTTGACTATATCTGGAATAAACTAAAGCCCAATTTGGAGGGGCACATCTGTGATTGATTTTGGCTTAATTTGAAGTGGGAAGATCCACTTTTAATCCAGATTTTTTTTTTTTGAGGTGGGAAGATGTAAAAGTCACTCTTATTTGCCTGAAGTTTCTGACATTTCCCATCTGCTAACCTGGGCTTAGTCCTGGAAGCTTCCAGCCTCCATGCAATCTTATCTAAGCCTAGAATGTTTCCAGCCTCTGAGACTTCCTGCCACACAAGCTCACCCTTTCTAGTTCTTTCTGATCTCTAGCTGCCTGGTCAACTCAGCTGTTCTGGTTCAAACTCTTCCTCCAAGCTGACTGATTCAATCTGGCTTCTCTATTGGCCTCTGTCTTTTTACTTTACTTGGCCTCAAACTAACTTTGGCAATCTATTCTAATCCTCTTGCTCCGTCTCATTCTCTGGCTCATTCTGTCTTTACCTGTGTCTAGCTTGTTTTCCCTTTTCAACCTGTCTCTGCAAAAATCTCCCAGTCAACTGCCTCCTCCTTTCTCTCTGCACTGTTCTCTCTTACGTAGCCTTTTCCCTCTCTCTTCTCATAAGAGTTGGGTATATCTTATTCACCTTGTTAACAAGTCCATTCCTTCACTGGCATTAGAGCCTAATTCTTTAAGATTCCTGTGCATATGAACACCAGCTGAGACATCCAGCCTTGTGGACTGAACAACTGCTGGATTTTTGAACCTTCCATTCATAGGCAGCCATTGTTGGATTAGCTGGACCATAACCTGTAAGTTTTCTAATAAATCACACACATACACACACACACACACACACACACACACACACACACACACACATATTCATTCTATAAGTTCTGTTCCTCTAGAGAACACTGACTAATACATGGCCCAAACGTGAATAATTAAACGCTAAGACAGTTCTAGCATTTTATGTGATGAAGGTCTGGTTCTATCCAGTTCAGGGGTAACCATTTGGCAATTACGGTGGTAAAGGTCTTTTTTGGGATAGGGTCTTGCTACAAACCCCTGTCTGTTTTGGACTTTGCTATGCAGACCAAGCTTGCCTTGAACTCACATAGATCCACCTATCTATGGCTCCTGATTAAGCCTGTGTGTCACCATGCCAGCTCAAGGTCTCTGCTGCTGCTTCCGTCCACTCTGCATGAATCCTTACGGTCTTATGGATGCTTCTTTTCCATTCTTTAAGCAGGAAAGTTGTCATAACTGACACAACCACTTCGTGGCAATTGCTCGACCCATGTCTACCTTCTCTTTCAGGTGGGAGCTTCAGAAAGGCGGGTACGTGCCTGCCTTCTCACGTAGATCTGGGCACACGACATCCTACACAAAACGCAGGAGAACGAACACTTGTCATATTAATACTATCTGAGGATGTGAGATGGGTATACGGAGGAGAAAACTGCCTGAAAGAGTCTAGAAGGCTAAAGATTGAATACATGCTATACCTTGCCAAGGTAGCCAAATCCTGGTTCAAATGATCCAGCTGTGTAAAAATGGTTTTGTTAATACCTAAATCGCATGATCTGGGAGGGAATCAAAGGACATACCCACTATCTTTGTTACTCTTCTCTAAAGGTATCATTGTCATTAGTACTTCAGCTCACGGGAATCACAGGCCAGTGTGTGGATCACTGTCAGCTTCTTTGTAGCTGCCTTTGTAAGGTGTGCACAGGTCAAACATTAGCCCAATTGCTATCATCCACAGAACTTTCTTAACTTAAAAAGGATTCATTTATTTTTACTTTATGTGTGTGGGTGTTTTTGCCTGTGTGTATGTGTGTGTGTGTACCATGTATAAGCTTAGTGACCGTGGAACCAAAAGAGGCCATTGGCGCCCCTAGAACTAGTTTCAGATGGTTGCTAGCTACTGTGTAGGTACTGGGAACTGAATCCAGGTTCTCTGCAGGATTAGCCGAAGCCTTATCTCTGAGCCACCTCTCCAGTCCAAGCCCTATGGATTGTTTATCTTCAAGTTGAACTACACACTTTATCTGCCTTATCTACAAGTCTGTGACTGCTTAGAAGACATTTATACTCATTTTACAGAGCAGGATGCTAAAGCTATACAATGCAGGTATTAAGCAATAGAGTGTATTTTTTTTTAATTTGTTTCTCTCTTTCTGCCTCTCTGTCTCTGTTTTTTTTTTTTCTCTTTCCTTCTCCCTCTTCCCTTTCCCTCTCACTCCACTCCCCCCCACACAAGGCAGGGTTTCTCTTTGTAGCCCTGGATGTCCTGAAACTCGGTTTATAGACTAGGAGATCCACCTCCTTCTGCCTCTGGAGTGCTGAGTGTGCCATCACTGCCAGCGGCAATAGGGTGATTTAATCCCAGTCGTGTGAAATAATCCCTTCCTGGGACTGACTGTACCGAGACTGGTGTTTTAATATTGTCAGCATGTGGCGGTGTACATCAACAGTTCTATCAAGTGGAGATGTAAAGAGCTAATCTTTCGGGGCTGATTTGTTGTAAAATTCTGCAAGCAGAAGAATGAGAACAGGAAAAGCACACCTGCTCATGTGGCGCTGTCCCCGGTCCTGAAGAGGATGCCCCCCAATAAGGCAGTAAGGAGCTTACAAAGGAAGGAACATGAGAAGGCAGAAGTGCCTGTGTTAATGAAGATCTCACTGCCTGTGTTAATGAAGATCTTCCCTGGGTCTTTAAAGTAATTAAGCATTCCTCTCTCCCACTGCTGAGTGTGAGGATTATCAAACAGATCAAGCCAGTGCTAACTGAAGGTGTGGGCAGATTTGCTCAAACATCTCTTCTACCACACTCCCGAAAAACTCCTCACTTTTATCCAAATAAGTAATGTATGCTTATACTTTAGGAGAAAAGTTTGCAGATCTGAATTACAGATCCTTCTGTGCGAAATACGTTCTTGGGACTGACTTTCCAAATGTCACTGTACTGGCTGGTTCTGTGTGTCAACTTGACACAGGCTGGAGTTATCACAGAGAAAAGAGCTTCGGGTGAGGAAATGCCTCCATGAGATCCAGTTGTAAGGCATTTTCTCAATTATTGATCAAGTGGGGAGGGCCCCTTGTGGGTGTGGCCATCCCTGGGCTGGTAGTCTTGAGTTCTATAAGGAAGCAAGCTGAGCAAGCCAGGGAAAGGAAGCCAGTAAGAAACATTCCTCCATGGCTTCTGCATCAGCTCCTGCTTCCTGACCTGCTTGAGTTCCAGTCCTGACTTCCTTTGGTGATGAACAGCAATGTGGAAGTGTAAGCTGAATAAACCCTTTCCTCCTCAACTTGCTTCTTGGTCATGATATTTTGTGCAAGAATAGAAACCCTGACTAAGACAGTCACCCAAGAACCACGATTAATTTATCGAGTCACATAAATTCTCTATAAAGCCACATAGGTCCCATTGTTTGTAGGAATTTTCATTCATTCTTTATTCTTAAGAAGGCATTACTTTACATATGTTCTAATCAAAGGACAGAAAATTACTGTACAAAGGGTAATATAGAAGAGTTTCATTTCATCTTAATTATTTAAAACATACATTATTTATTTATTTATTTATTTATTCATTCATTGAATGTAATGCACACACCCCTATATGCACATGGAGGTCAGAGGAAAACTCAAGGGAGTGGGTTCTCTCCTTCTATCATTTGGGTTTTAGGTGTCAAACTCTAATAGTTAGATTTGGCATCAAGTGGCTAAATCCCCTGAGCCATCTCACTGATCCTAGTATCATTTTTTAAAAAGATGGAGTTGATGCAGGATATGTGAAAATATTTAAGCTAAGCTATATCTTCCTGTCAATCGTGGCTAGTTATCAAAATTTGAACCATTGTTCTTGTCATCCCCAACATAACCCCTACTGTGTAACTCACAAAATCACATTAATAAAATACTTGAGATCCTGACATCGGTTCACTCCAACATGATTGACAAGTATCCTTAAAAATGATCAGGTTAAACAATATAGGGAGAAGGGGCTGGAGAGATGGCTCAGTAGTTAAGAGCACTGGCTACTCTTCCAGAGGATCTGGGTTCAATTCCCAGCATCCACATGGTGGCTCACAACCATCTGTAATGGGGATCCGATACCCTCTTCTGGTGTGTCTGAAGACAGTAACAGCGTACCCACATACATAAAATAAATAAATAAATCTTAAAAAGAAGAGGCTGCAGGAGTGATGGCACATGCCTTTAGTCCCAGCACTGGGGAGGCAGCAGAAGGCCAGTCTCCAAGTTCAAGGCCACCCTGGTCTATGGAGACAGTTCCAAAAAGAATATCTGGCAAAAGAAGAGGCTGGTCCTCTATAATAAAAATATAAAAATAATTAATTTAAAAATATATTAGGAGACTTTGCCCACTAAATACATTAAAAGACTGTATCATACCCAGAACTCACTATAAACTATAGTTTATATACATGTTAATAAGTGATATTTGACCATAACAAAAGTTAAATTCTAAAAGAAACAAACAGTAAAAAAATTGTTATCTAGGTGCACTTATGATTATTTGAGAACATTTTGTGTGTGTGTACTCAAGTGGTAGGTTCACTTGTGGAAGGAACTCTTTAATACACCTGAATATATTTACACACATATATTTGAGGGTTGATGTATTTACATAAGAGACCAGAGATCATCTGCATTTCTTCCTTCTGGAGGTTGAGCCTGGGGACTCTGCAAAGAGAAGCCTTCTGGATGTCTGAAGAATCAATTGTTGGGGCAAACAATGTAAGATGCAAATTCCTAAACCAACACAGAATTGGGGTTCATGCAGCTGCAGAGACTGGAGTCAAATGTACGAAGGTAGAAACAGTTTTCGTTTAGGTTTTTTTTTTTTTTTTTTTTTTTTTTTTTTTGAGACAGGATTTCTCTGTGTAGCCCTAGCTGTCCTGGAACTCACTCTGACGACCAGTATGGCCTTGAACTCACAGAAATCCACCTGCCTCTGCCTTCTGAGTGCTGGAATTAAACGTGTGTGCCACCACTGCCCATTGATGGAAACATTCTTAATCCATGGGTGGAAAGACAGATCACAGAGCTGGAGGCCTGGGACTCAGGGCTATTTGGGTTCCCAGAGAATTTGTAATTTAGGACATATTGGAAGCAGTAACCTTACACAGGGTAACATCTTCCCAGGAGTCTGCAGCAGAAACCACTAGAAGCAAACACTGAGTCCCTAGAGCACAAGGTAGATGCATGGGGCTGTCCAAGCTAGGGCAGCAACCAGCTCGTGCAGAGTGAATGAGCAGCAAGGGCAGCAGCAGGGGTCTGAAGAATGTATCCTTCCCTCACCCGGGACAGGTGGAAGAGCTCCCAGTTCCGGGAGGCTGATGTGTGTCCCTTGCTGCACTATCTGTAAGGGTATATCAAACAAATACAGAGGTTTACAATCGAAGGGACACAGAAGAAAAGATTTGGGACTGTATAAGCACTTGGATTGTTCAAAGGAGAGAGAATGGGAGAAGGGAGGGAGGGATAAAGAAAAGGGAGAAAGGCAGAAGGAGAGGGAGAGAGAGAGAGAGAGAGAGAGAGAGAGAGAGAGAGAGAGAGAGAGAGAGAGCTGGCTAGTTTGTTGTCAACTTGACACAAGCTAGAGTCATTTGGAAAGAGAAACCTCAACTGAGAAAAGCCTTCACAAAACTGGCCTGTTAGCAAGTCTCTCCAACAGTTTATTGATTAGTGATTGGGATACATGAGAGACCATGTATCCCACTGTGGGTAGTGCCACGCCTAGACAGCTGTATAAGCAAGCGGGCTAAGCCACCCACAAGGAGCAAGCCATTCCTCTATGGCCTCTGCCTCAGTTCCTATCCTGAGTTCCTGTCCTGACTTCCCTGTATGTCAGAGTATGACCCGAGAGTTGTAAGATGAAATAAATCCTTTCCTCCCCAACTTTTTTTTTTTTTTTTTTGGTTTTTTCGAGACAGGGTTTCTCTGTGTAGCCCTGGCTGTCCTGGAACTCACTCTGTAGACCAGGCTGGCCTCGAACTCAGAAATCCGCCTCCCTCTGCCTCCCAAGTGCTGGGATTAAAGGCGTGCGCCACCACCGCCCGGCCCCAACTTGTTTTTAGTTGTGGTGTTTTAGCACAATAATTAACCCTAACTAAGATGGAAGAGGTGGGGAGAAAAGACCTGAATCATGCATGGTGACGTCTCCCTGTAATCCAGCATAGGGTGGGGGTGAGGGTAGGGCAGGGGTAGGGGCAGAGGTGGGAACAGGGCTCAGGGAAGGGGTGGGAGTAGGGTAGGGGTAGGGGTAAGGTGGGATGAGCGGAAGGGGTGGGGGAAGGGGTGGGAGTGGGGTGGGGGTAGGGGTAAAGTGAGATGGGGCAGGGGTGGGGGAAGGGGTGGGTGTGGAGTGAGAGTGGGGTGGGGGTAGGGGTAAGGTGGGATGCAGGGTGGGGGAAGGGGTGGAAGTGGGGTGGGGGTAGGAGTAAGGCGAGATGGGGGCAGGGGTGGGGGAGGGGTTGGGCTGAGGCAGGATGATCACAAGGCTAGCCTATACTCCACGCCCACATGAAGCAAAGATCTGCTGCTGCTGACTCACTCCCAGCTGCCGGTCCAGTTGCGGGAGAGCTGCGGAAATCCTGAGTGACTGACTGTGCCTTCCCCTGGTCCAGGCACAGGGGCTGAGCGCATATGCAGCAGATATCCACCACAGCTCCCTCCTCCTTGATGACCGCAGCCTGGAACTGCTCTCCTACAGAGATCCCCCTGGCCCAAGATTAGCTAGCCCACTTCCTCATCATGCCATCTATAATTAGTGCGTTTTCAGCCCCATCCCTGGCTCCATGAAAGTGTGTGGTCCACCGAATCCCAACGTTTCTGTATGTGTGCCTGTCGGTTGTACATCCCCCATGACCTGAATCAGGTCAAGTGCAGAGACAGGGCATCTCAGCGTCCATACTGAGGGCTTTGGTCATCTGAGAGATTAAAGGAAAGATCAATATTGGGATGAGAAGCTAAACTGTCCTTGAGGCTCCTCCTTTGAACTTTTGTCTCCCAACTGCTGCTACTATTTGGAGGGAAACTATGGAACCTTTAAACGTGATAACCATGTTTCAACTGCTTGCTCTGCCTCCTGGTCAGTTGTGATGTGAACAGCCTCTGACATATGCTCCTGCCTCCATGAACCCAGAGAAACCCAGAGCTAACCCCCATCCTATGTTGTTAATACTCTTCCCACTGGGTGATGTAGCCATAGTGATGTGAATGTAGCTAAGACGCGGGGCCTCCTGCATGACCTACTAACAGTGTATCAGGAGGCAGACTGTTGGAAAGGTTCATAAAACCTTACGAATTCCTTGTGTGAACATCTTCACAAACAGGTGCATCTGATTGCACACACAACCTCTCAGGTGTCTGTGTGTGATTCCCTTCCTTGCATGTTCTTGCCTGGTCACGGGTTATTAGAATGTAATTGGCTGTGTTAGGTGACTGTTCTGTGGTAATCTGTTAGGTTGGACTCTTGTGCAGCAAAGAACCACGTAGCTTCCAAAAGCAGATGTCCTTAGAAGCCTCTGTGCCCAGAGAGACTTGGGTCAGTGTACTGCCTTGGCAGAATCCTTGGCACCTCATTCTGGTTTACTCCTCTGTTTTGAGAAACATTGTAACTAAAAGCAACTTGAAGGAGGAGAGGGCTTATTCAGGTGCTCTAGGTGGGAACCTGAAGGCCGGAGCTGAAGCAGAGAACGTGTCTGCCTCCTAGGCTGCCTGTCCCAAAACTTCCACAGCCTTTGAAAACAGCACCACCAATTTTTAGGGACCAAGTGGTCAAATTCATGAACCTTGGGGGAAAGTTCCCAAATGTCTACTTCCTGTCTCTGGGTATCTCTGTGAGTGGCTAGTTTGTTTCCTTCGTTTAATATCCACAGGAGTTACCCATGTTGTAACAAGCATGAGAATGCCCTGCTTTTTAAGGCTCGAAATATTTCATAGCTCTCCAGCATATTGAGCTATCATGCTAAAGAGGATATGATTGGATTCCTTCCGATACACCATTCTGGGAATGCTACTTTCATAGAGATAACCTCCCAAATAGTTTGAAAATGTATACTTCTGTTGATGGTTTCAGATTGTTTATAGTCTCAATTTATGAATCAAATGATTTAAACTCCCATTGTGTGTATAGAACCCATATCGTGTGGACGGGTTTTCATCCATTAACATATACTGGCTTGCTTTGGCCTTTTGATTATTGATAATGATATACTGTAAGTATGAGTACATAATCTCTGTCTCTGTCTCTCTGTCTCTGTCTGTCTCTCTCCCCCCCCTTCTTCATTCTGCCCCACCAAATGTGACAGATAGAGATTGCAACATTGCTTACACCAAGAGGAGACCTGAGAACCATTAACACCTTGGTGCAAATGTGTTTGAAGGGCTAGCTGTAAATGAAAGCATTGCATTCTAAAAATTAGGCCAACGTGAAAGAGCACATGGATATGAACACTACATTACCCATTTTTCCATTTAAGGTCTCTGAGCACATCCTGCTTACAGGTCCTGGAGCATGCCCAGGCTCTTTTACCAATGACCACACAGCCCTAGTCTCCCACTATCCCACTATACCTCATCATCATCATCATCATCATCATCATCATCATCATCATCCTTCTCCTCCTTCTTCATCTTTACATTCTTTAAAATGTTCATGCATGTATACAATGAAGTATGACCACACCCATCACTCATTTCTCTTTCCAACTCCCCCCTCCCCCATCCCTATTCTAACCTTATGTCTCCTCTCCCTCTTTTTCTCTTTGGATAATCCAATAAATCCAATTAGTGCTTCTCATATGTGCATGGGTGTGTGGCTTCCCACTGAAGTGTGGGAAACTTACTGTGGCCCTGCCCTTAAAATGATACTCCTGCCCATAGCAGCTATCACTTGTCAATCACTCTTTAAAAGGAGTGAAGTTTGAACAGCAACTTCCTGATCTGCCACGGACCACCCCAGCCGGGTATGGGGGTCCCTGGGATGAGGGTTCTCAAAGTCCAGGTGGGTAAGGATTTGGCAGTGACAAAAGACACAAGCACGGAGGCAGTTTGAATCTGAGTGAATTTTGTAGCTCTTAAGCAGGGAATTTTATACATTAAAAATCAAACATAACAACTCTTAGAAACTGTATCCAGCGAAACAATCATGAGCACCAACAAAAATCATTTGGCACAGTAAAATACAAAAATCATCCAAGCATCACATCACCGAAACTACATATGTGAATCACAAATGGAACAGGTAACATCATTATTAATAATGTAAATCATCAAAATATAACAATTCTAAAAGAGTATATTCAATAGGGTGGTCATCCAAGGCTAGTGGCATATTCCCAAGAACAGGTTAATAAATCTTTAATGGTCAGTGCTCTTAACTGCTGAGATAACTTTCCAGCCCCATATGGTTATTATTTAACATCTAATGCCTGATTTTTTTTAAATCAATCTTCAATGCATAAATTTAAACTATTTTAATTATTTCTAATTAAGGCTTTCTTTACCATATACCAAAACCCACCTCCAATGACACACGTGTAGCCACATGAAATTTTATTGTTGGGAAAGTTTTTATTTATCATAATAATTTTGTTAATGATTTGAAAAGTAAAGCATTGGTTTCCCCGGAGATACGGTCATGTTAGTGACCACATCTCTAGGGATGGTTTTGTACCCATTATTCTTGCTTAAGATCATGGTCTAGGCTACCAGGAACCTGTAACTAAGAAAAGAAATGAAAGAAAACAAAACAGAAAAATTGCCATGAGAACTACGGCTCAATATGTTTGCTCCGGCCGAGAGTTCCACAACTGGTTCTAGGAGACCTCCTTCTTTGGACGTCTAATGCCTCCATCTGTGGAACTTGTCACACAGATTCTACTGGGGCTGGTGTGGTACTTATCTATTTCAGAATCTGGACTTCTCCAAGTCTTGTGTAGGTAACTAGAGATGCTGTTCATAAGTTTGATAACCATGTCTTGTCCAGAAGATAGTGCACAATGAACATGGATGTGTGTGTGTGTATATAGTGCACAATGAATATGTGTGTGTGTGTGTATATATATATATATATATATATATATATATATATATATATATATATATATGTGTGTGTGTGTGTGTGTGTGTGTGTGTGTTATATCCTGAAATAGGATATAACATCTTTCTGCTGCATTCCCAGGGGATTGGAATAGCTGGGTTCTTTTGTTTGTTTAAGAAACCCAAAAACTGCTTTCCAAAATGGCTTCACTCATTCGCACACCTCACCAACTCTCCTTCTGACAACCATTCTAACTGGATGAAATAGACTCTTAAAGACGTTTTAACCTGCATTTTCTTGATGGCTAAGAACACTGAGCACTTAAAAACAAAACAAACAGGGTCCCCGACAGAGTCCAGCTATCCTAGGACTCATTATATAGACCAAACTGGCCTGAAGTCACAGAGATCCACTTACCTCTACCTCCTGATTACTGGGATTACAGGCGTGCACCACCACCACCCAGCTTGCTAATCACATTTGAAAAAGTATTTCCTGGATATTTATCTTCTTCCTTTGAAGCATTTTCCTTCAGTCCAGCAGTCCACATTTTAGCTGTTATTTGTTTTCTTAATGTTTAGTTTTTTGAGTTCTTGGTATATTATGCACCAATAGCTGGTGAGATCTCCTGCGACTCACTTGTCTCACAGTGTATTGAAGCTGTTTTGTTTTATGAGATCCCATGTGTGGATTGCTGGCCTTTCCTCTCTCTGAGAGCCCTTACCCATGCCTGCAAGCTGAAACACCGGTCTCTCTCTACCTTTTCCTCCCACACTTCCTAGGCATCAGGTCTCTTGTGCTCCCTGACCCATTTGGAGTTGAGCTTTGTGCAGGTTAAGAGGTAATTATCTGGTTTCGTTCTTACACATTGACATCCCATTTCCCCAGTACTGCCTGTTGAGGATTATGTCTTTTTCTCCAGTGTGGGTTTTTAGCATCTTTGTCAGAAATTAGTTAACCATAGTAGTTGCGTGGACTTATATTGGGATCCTCAATTCCATCCTTGTTGATCTACACATCTATTTTGTGTCAGTACGATATTGTTCTTATTACCATTACCCCTGAATTCCCTTGCCATCTGTGGTCATTCCCAAAGGAACCCCATTTTAACCAGGACGCACGCACAGGAGTTACAAAACAACCGGAAGAGGGAAATCCTAACAGCCTACGGAGGCCCGTTTGGCTCAAATTTTAGGAGAAACGACAACATACGTCTCAGTTGTTCCTGCACATTTTTGTCCCGGCCTCCCGCAGCTTCACTAGTTTCTTCCTGTTTTCTTGTCCTTGTGAAGGCTGTGCTGGCCCGCCACTCCTGCCCATCTGCCCTTCTCTCTCCACTAAATAACAATCCCCCAGAGAGAGGCATGCCACCGAGCCAGATAGTTTTCTGCACAGATTCTGTGTACTGCGTTCTTGGAAGCTGTTAATAACCTGCCAGGGTTCTTGGCTGCTCAGTGAGTGCTACCATTACATCATCCTGGCCCATCGCATCCAATCAAGTCCCATGAACACCAAGACAGCTTGGGAAGGCACACAGTACTGTGCTGGGAGTAGAGCCACCCTCCCCAGCATTGATATTTCCTTCTTTCTAAAATGTATCTCTATCACCCAGCTATTCTTAGAACCAGCATGTATTTTAAAATCTTTTTCATTTTATTTTATTTTATTTTATTTTGGTGAGTCTTTTGCCTATATGTATGTTTGTGTAGGGCATTGGTGCTGGATCTCCTGGATTGGGAGTTAAGACAGTTCTGAGTCACCCTATGGGTTCTGGGAATCGAACCCAGGTCCTCTGCAAGAGAAGTCAGTGATCTTAATCACAATACCACCGCCCAGCTCCTCAGTATTCATTTTTTAATAAAAAAAACTATTGAGATACATTATTTGTTTTACAAATATATGAGGTAAGATAATCCAAAGGGTCCTGGTCTGTGTGAAAAAAGCAGAGATCTCTCTGGGAGTATAGATCCCAGAGCAGGCAGCTGAGGCCAGTGTGATTTGCAGATGGTAATTGGAGTAGTGTGTCTGGTTTTGTAGCCCAACCCATGAAACCTTTGAAAGCCTTAGCTTCTCTGTGTCTAGAGGTCTGTCTCCTAGGAATGAGGACTAATCCTTTTATGTAAAAAGCCCTTCAAGTGGTTCTTGCTACACAAGCAGTGTTAATTATGATGACAGTGTTAGCCTGGGTAGGGCCCTCATATCCCTGCAGACTCATAGCCTAAGCCCCTTTGGATACCTCTTTCTCTATCCCAGAATCTTCTTTCAATATCACTTCAAGGTCACAGCCTTCACCCAAGCCTGATTCTTCTGAGCCTCCAGCGGTTATAAGTCTCATCATCTTCTACACCACAAACCCCTTCAAGCACCTCCAAATGGCTCTGTTATGTATCTCTGCACTGGCCCGGGCTGCACTTTGAGGGACTGCACTGCCTGTCACATGCTAGAAGGTGTGACACTAATTGTGTGGACTGAACTCCTCACTTTTGAGATATCCAACTTGTCTGTTTAAAAAGTGTCAACGAAGGCTGGGCAGTGGTGGCTCATACTATCAATCCCAGCACTTGGGAGTCAGAGGCAGGTGGATTTCTGAGTTCAAGGCCAGCCTGGTCTACAGAGTGAGTTCCAGGACAGCCAGGGCTATACAGAGAAACCCTGTCTCGAAAAACCAAAGACACACACTCATACACACACACACACACACACACACACACACACATTCATACACACACAGAGGAGAAAGGAGGGAAGAAGGGAAGGAGGGAGGGAGAGAGGGAGAGATGAAGGCAGGAAAAGAAAAAAGTGTCAGTGGGAGTTTTCACCCAGGGAATCTGAAGCAGATGAGCCTGACTGATTGCCTTAACTGAATGATTCACCTTGTTGCCTCACACCTACAGGGGATATTAACCTTCACTTAACACTGTGACCTTTGTTCTGTGCGAAGGCGACTACAGAGGGCAGGCAGTGCCACCTGGCTCACTTTGTTAATCTGTCATCAAAGTTAAACTCTATCTTACCACGAACTCCCGGATGTCTGATGGCGTCTGGGTGCTAATAACTGTGCATCTCTTTCTTGGGCAGTTTCAGTTGCAGGAGCCATGCAAAGCTGTGCTCTTGGTCTTCAGTCAGCAGCTTTATATTTAGAGACTCGAGATGCTAAATTTGCTAGCGCATTCTCTTCTATTCACCTCCTACATGTCTTGGCAAATAAAATGTACACTGTTTTTTAGTCTCCATCTAGAACACGCTTCCCATTCAAAAATGCTGCCTTCTGTTGGTCAGAGGCCACTTAACTGCTCAGACTTAACAGAGACTCTTAACTGCTGTGCTGGATCTGCTGGCCAGCTGTGATTAGAGTAACAGCACGTGGACTGAAATGACATTATGTAAAATGAGGGTTCGACGTCATGCCCTTAATATTTTATCTGTCTTAGTTAGGGTTTTATTGCTGTGAAGAGGCACCACACCACAACAACTCTTATAAAGGAAAACATTTAACAGGGGCTGGCTTACAGTTTAGTACATTATCATCACAGCAGGAAGAAAGGCAGCGTGCAGGCAGACATGGTGCTGGAGAAGGAGCAGCTCTACATCTGGATCCTAAGGCAGCGGAAGGAGACTGTGTGCCACACTGGGCATAGTTTGAGCACTAAGGGACCTCAAAGCCTGCCTATACAGTGACACACTTCCTCTAACAAAGTCACACCCACTCAAACAAGGCCACATCTCCTAATAGTGCCACTCCCTGTGGCCTACCTAGCATTCAAACACATGAGTCTATGGGGGGTGGCATTCCTATTCAAGCCACCACAGTGTCCTTTTGGAACACGCAGAAATCATGTCTTCACACAATGGAGCAAAGGACTTGGGCTGATGTTCATAAAGTAATAAGAGAATATTAAAATCTGGCTGCCAGGATAGGACTTTGGGACATTGTACCCTAGTGATGTTCTCTGTGAAAAGACAGAGACGTACTCTCTAACGCATTTCAGAGCACTATGGTTTGAGGATGATGTGGAGGGGATTGGCGGGGTTACATCCCTGACTCTGGCCCCAGGGCCTTTGTGTATCCTGAAGCTTTCATTATTCCTGACTTGCTTTGTCTCTGACTGCTTCCTCTGCACATGTTGGGGAGTCAAATACAGATTTCTGGCTGTTTGATAAGTTCGAAAGCAGATCCCTAAACTGAAAGATTTTGAGGGTTTAAGTGGACAAAGGTTTTAGGAGTGAAAAAACTGTATATGATGTGTTGATTATAGGAGGCCTTTAGTCTTCATGGTAATGGTTGAAATGTAAAAGGGATAATCTATCTTAAAAGGGGAACTCACTTCTCTTTGAGTAGTCTGATGAGAAAAAAAATCTATTACTTGGTTGACTGTAGAGATGACTTAGGGGGCATAACAATAATGTCTGATGAAATTCCAAACCTCAGTTCTAGGGAGACGAAGGGTGGATTAATGGGAAAGATGGGGCAACATTCGACAAGGATCACAAGTGTGGTTTTGACGTGCCAACAGCATGAAGATGATATGGCTCAAGTCTGTCTCTCAGAAAGCTGGAATTTCAGAACGATTTCATGGGGGTTTTGACTGTCCTCAGACTGGCTCTGCTCCACCTCTTCCATCTTCCCTGAGTAACTGAGGGAAACTGCTTTCAGTGTGGCCTCTCTGCAGTTGTGGATAGATCGTTAGCTGGAGCTGTATTTAGCCCAACGAGGATTGATCACTAAGATCTCAGCAGCTGTTATCGACAGCTGTTTGGAGACGCTTCCTCCAAAAAAAAAAAAGTTAAAAACTGTGATTTTTCATCTTAGTAGACAGATAGATGATAGGTAGATGGACAGATGAATGCTTGGTGGGCTGGTAGACGATCTTTTGCATCTAAGCATGTCTGTGTGTCACTGTCCACATCCTAGAGAGGAGCGGGAGGGATGTGTAAGGATTCAAAGCTGGGTTTGAGAATGAGGACAACTAGGCTATTTTGCCAGTCTCAGCAGAGTGTTGTGGTAGACGCCTTTAATCCCATCGCGTGGGAGTTAGAAGCAGGTGGATCTCTGTGTTTTAGGCCAGTCTAGCCTACATAGTGACTTCCAAGCTAGCTGAAAGAAAACTGTACCAGTTGGCATATAAATAATACTCTTACATCTTTCCTAATTCTTGAGGCAAAAGTGATTTGAGACAAGGTCTCACTACACAGAGAGTTCTAGGACAGCAGGGGGGGCTACATGTCTCCAATCAGTTATACATGGAGAATTGGGAAAGGTGTTAGAGGGTGTTGTTGATAAGCCAGGGGGTACTCTGTGGGACCATGCCTGCCACAGAGAAGAGGATCCACAAGGACACATCCTTGTATTATCTGGTATTAGAGTCCAGTCTCATCCAAAATATCAAAGTGTAACTAAGAATAGAGCTGCAGCTCATTAGTTTGAATTTGTCTAAGCGATGTCACAACACAAGATGTTTTCACACCATCTAGAGAAACGAATCAACAAGATGAGTCCGGTATTGCGGTGCCTGTTATGCTGCTCTGAGAACAGGAGTATCCCTAGTCTGTCTGGTAAAGCCTGCTACCATGGAGACCGCAAGATCATGGGCAGAGAAACTGATGCACACGACCCCTTAGCGGGCAGAGGGAAACCCGGACTGTGAACCAGAGGCTCTCATAACACCGTGGGTCTAATGCATGCTGAGTGTGGGCTTCCTATCTGGTTTCATTTCTCTGGAGCTGTGGGTGCCTCTCACCCAGTCCATGTTAAACAGTGTTGAGTAATAGGTGGGCATTTCCCCAGACGTTTGGCTGAAAGAAACCACGGACCCTAAGCTCATGCACGAGCTAAGATCTGCTGCGGTGGTCGGCGACGGCGTTTCTGGGTCAGCGGCAAAGGATGGTGTAGTGTTGCTTCTGTGTTCAGTTACGTTTCTCTCGGTCCCTGTGGCACCCCCCCCCCTTTCGAATAATAATTTCAGCATTACCAGTTTAAGGTCCCTCCTTTATTAGGGATCCTAATGACAACAGAAAAAAAATTCACTTGGTGTGGCATTCTACAGAGTACCCCCAGCTGGCCTTTCAAAAATGTCTAACAAATACAGTTAGTGTTCCACAGTAACCAACAAACTTGATAATCTCATATTGGGAGGAGGGAGGGCTAGTGGACCTGTCACAGGGATCACAAAATTGATTAAAACAGAGCCCTTCCTTGGCAACTGGGACCTGTTAACTCAAGCAAGTCATTTAATTTCCATACATCTTAGGTGCCTGATTGGATAGAGAAGTATCTTCTTCTCAAGGGTTTCTCTAAGGAGAAGTAAAATTTAACAAACATTCAAAATCGGTGGGAAATATTTGTTTTGCAAGCAAAGTTGTTACAGGATAACTCACGTATATGGGCTTAGATAGTTAAATAGTTAGCCCCCTCCCCCAGGCCTAATGTCAAGCGGATCTGATAAGGAAGGCAACTCATTCATGTATCATCTATCTGGGATTTATTTTATTTCCACCTAAGGCCTGGGCAGCTTCTATCTCTCTGCCTCGCTGCAGCAATCCTCCATGACTGCCACAGGTAATTTTGCACAGGATGCTCTGGAAGAGTGCGTGGGGATATTTATTTTAGAAGCGAACTGAGCATAGAAATAACCCAACCAATAAAATGAAGACTCTATAGTTTAATAGCCAAATTTGGGGCCATCAGAGGGCCATTGTCTTCAGCTAGATCCGCCTGCAGGGTATATTTTAAAAATAGAATTCTTTATTGGAAACTATAGGCATATCCTGTGACCTATTTTCTATTTGTTTAAAATGTGTACAGGGAGCCTTATTTTGCTCTACAAGCTTGGATTTAGTCATTTGCAGGGCACCCCTTTTGTTTGCACAGTAGAGCATTGACTGGAAACATTTTCTCCAGGCTTTTTTTTGGGGGGGGGGGGTGTTGTCAGCTTCTCAACACTATAACAATATGCACCTGGGATGATTCTTTTGTAACTAAAATGGTTAATTGGGATTACAGTATTGAATGTTTAAGTCCACGACAGGTTGGTCCTCTTGCTTTGAGCTTGGGGTGTGGCAGAGCTTAATGGTGGGGACGAAAAGGAGCCAGGGAGAGGGCGGGGCTCCACAACTGCCTTTGAGGGTATGTCATCATCCTTCCCCATCCCCCACCCCCCTCACCCCGCCTGCCCACCCCCCAGTAACCCAAAGCCTCTCGTTAGGCTCTACCTCACATGACATTTCCGTCATACCATTTGGGGTCTCAGCCTTTAATAATTGGTTATGGGGGGGGGGGGAGAAAGGGGAGAGTGAAGGTCCAAGTTACATCAGTTATGAAGGGATCCTACCAGTCACAAAACATAAAGAGGAGGGGATGATAAGAAAGACATTATCAGTGTTTATTGGCCACCCTTCTTCAATATTATTTTCTGTGTATGGGCCTGAGTGTGTGCGTGAGCATCACGTGCATGCAGCTGTTCCCAGAGGCTAGAAGAAGGCATTGGATCTTCTGGAATGGGAGGTGTGACCCATCATGTAGGTTCTGGGAACAAAACTGGGAACTTCTGCCTGGGCACCAAGTGTTCTTACCACTGAGCCATCTCTCCAACCTCTGCCTAACTACTTATATACAGGGGCTTGGAAACACCAAGTCACTTTCCCAGGTAGACAGTGGATTTGGAATTTAATCCATATATGCTGGTATGGAAGTTTGCATAGGTATGGCTCCCGTAGACACATGTATTTGATAACTTGGCCCAAAGTGAGTGGCACTATTAGGAGATGTGGCCTTGCTGGAATGGGTGTGGCCTTGTTGGAGGAAGGGTGTCACCATGGGGGCAGACTTTGAGGTTTCAGTTGCTCAAGGCAAGACTATCGGGGGATTCACTTTGGCTGCCCTGGGATCAAGATGTAGAACTCTCAGCTCCTTCTCCAGCACCATGTCTGCCTGCATTCTGCCATAATGATAATGGAACTCTGAAATTGTAAGCTAGCTCCAGTTGTAAGAGTTGCCAAGGTCATGGTGTCTCTTCACAGCAATAAAACCCTAAGCAGCTGGATTCAAGAGGTCTTGTTCTTTGCATCTCATCCTCTGCTCTGGGAGGTTCTAGAATCCAGAAGAACTGACCAAGGGGTTGTATCTAATTGTATCCTGCTCCTACCTTGGCAACCAGGTGCCTTTAAGTCCTGATTTTTCCCATGTCTCTTTCCTCAGCAAATTCTGTGCTATGTAGCTGCCTCATGAGTGTAAGGGGAAGCTGTGTCATGACTGAAAGGACTGAGAAGTGTAGGGACAGGCAACATGCACTTCCCAGAGCACACAGAGCATCACATTCTGCCAGCTAATAGTCACGTGAGCTACCAGCATCATCCTGGAAAAAAATTGTTAATTTTAATTGTGTGTATATGGGTGTTTTGCTTGTTATTTTATTTTTATGTTTATAGGTGTTTTACCAGCTAGCCTGTGCCATGTGTGTGCCTGGTGCCTCTAGACACCAGAAGAGGGCACCAGACCCTGGCACTGGAATTAAAGCACTATGTGGCTGCTGGGAATCGAACCCAGGTCCTCTGGAAGAGTAGCTAGTGCTCTTAATTGCTGAGTTATCTCACCTGAAATATATCTGTGCTCCACATGTATGCAGTACCCAGAGATACCAGAAGACAGCACCGGATCCCCTGGTCTGGAGTTAGAGATGGATGTGCACCACCTTGTGGTTACTTGAACCCGGGTCTTCTGGAAAAAGCAACAAGTGCTCTTAACCCCTGAGCCATCTTTGCAGCATCCTCCTGGAATATGGAAGTCTATTCTCCACATGTACACCATGGGTGTCTGCAAGCCTGCTGCTTTGGAGGCCTCTGTCTCTCACTCTCTCTCTTTTAAAGCTGGTATACAATATACCGTGTTTTACTGTCACGTGGATACCACTGCACTTGGATATATCCACTCTTTTCTCCTCTCTAATGCGCTCCTTCCCCTCCCTTCAGTCCCCTCTTCCACAATATGCATACATGCATACATACATACATATACATACGCTTCACACATGAGAAGACACATGAGCTGTGTCTTTCCTCTTCCTCTCTTATCATTAGTCCCCTTTCTTCCCTCAGAGAGTCTGCATTCTACATTCATGCCAAATAGAATATATATAATATATGTGTGACACATCCTTTCATATTTTAAAATCCATATTTTGCACATGAAAGTAAATATGATATTTATCAATCTGTGTCTGGCTCACTTCAGTAGCATGATGGTCTTCAACTCCATCTGCCTTCCTGCAGGTGATATAACGTCATTCATTTTTATTGCATATTCATATGTATGCATGTGTGTGTGTGTTTTGCATGTGTGCACTGCATGTTTGCATATAGAAGTCAATCTTGAATTCTATTCCCTTGGACCCACTCACTTTTTATTGTTTTATGAAACACGGTATCTCCCCAGGGCCTGGGATTTCCAATTAGTCCAGCTTAGTAGGTCAATGAATCCCAGTGATCCACCTGCCTCTGACTCCTCAGTGTTGGGATTACAAGTGTGTGATGTCACATCTGGCCACTTTTATCCACGTGGATGCTGGGTATCAGATTCAGGTCCTCGTGTTTGCAGATCGCAATCTGCCGGTTGAGCCGTCTCCCCAGGCCCCAGTTTCACCCTTCTTTATGAACCCACTAAGTTCTGACTAGATTGTCTGCACATTAGTTATTGTTAGGATGTCATAAATATTCATTGAACAACCACAGCTATCTGCTTAGCATGTGACTGCAGCTGAGGATTTAAGATGAATAGGAAATGATCTCCTCCAAGGAGAAATTTCCAATGTTATAGGAAACAGCATTAAAAAAAAGAAAAAGAAAAAGAAAAAAGAGGCCCTAATGCTAATGCCATGGAAAGTCCAAAGGAATGGCAGAGGTAGTCAGGGTTAACTCCCCAGGAAGACTTCAAGGAAAAGTGATTTTTAAGCTACACAGAGACAGTTGAGCCCTCCCAGATGAAGATGGGCAACTGGAGTGTTCAAATAGAAAATGCTGAGTGTTCGTGAGAACAGCAGAACTCATCTTGCAGGAGTGGGGACCTCCTTCAAGGGCTTCTGAACAGGAGACAGATGTGACACACCTGCCTTCCAGTGTGAAGACAGACCAAAGGAATATGAAGGAAAGAGAAATGGGTTGGAAATAGTGTCAAAGCAGAGGAATTGGTTACTTTGACCTTGGCTTGGGCAGTGGGAATGGGAAACTTTGAGAGGTCTGTGTGGCCACCTATTTTTCACAACCTACTTTAATAAGGGTTCAACCTCTCTTCTAGTCCACCCCCCATCAGAGGTAGTGGAAAAGAAAGGTTGTTAGATACAGGGGAAGTGGACCTGTTTAGAAAGCTATTTGGGACAATTCAAATCTTGGTTGTTCTCAGTCCAGTCCACTAACAAACACAAAGCATGAATCAGCAGCTGTAGACCGGTCCACCCAGCAGACACCACACACACGAACCACTGCAAGGCTCACCAATCAGCCTGAGTCCTAGGAAGCAGCAAGAAGCCACAGGAACTTCTCGAGTTCTTTGGTAAGTTTCTTTCTGTGAAGTCACCACAAGCGAAGCTCAGCAGTGCAATGAAAGACGAACCAATCCATGCGTGTCACTGGTGAAGACTAGTGAAGCGATCAATCTGAACCAGTGCTCCAGCTCCCACTCTCTGTGGGGTCATATATATAGTCTCTCTAAAATGGATGCATCCTTTCACACGTTTGCTATAGCAAAACATTCTTTCACCTGTGTCTGCGTCAGCGAAGCACTCTTTCACCTATCCGCCCCGCCCCCGTAACAAAACATTATAACCAAAAGGAATCTCCAAAGGAACCAGAAATTTCCACCATAGATGCGGATTGCTCTGAGAGCATCACTGGCCAGCCAACTGTTGAATGTGTACTTGTAACTATGACACTTCCCCTAGCGAGAGCAGCAACCTTTGAAGCTGTACTGGTTATGTAACTCATGCTGTGATAAAACACACGACCAGGGGACTTATGGAAAAGAATGTCTCACAGTGCTAGACAGAGAGTCTGTCATGGCAGGGCATGCATGGCAGCAGGAAGCTAAACCACCACACCTCTTTCCACAGGCCAGAGGCAGAGACACACATGGGAAATGGAGTGAAGCTATACACTCTCAAAGATGCTCTCAGTGATGTAGTTTCATTGGCATGGCTCCACTAGAACTTCCCTCAACAGCACTGCCATCTAGGGACCAAGTGTTTAAATCTCTGAGCCTATGGGGGACATTATTCCTAATTCAAAAGACCACTGTAACTGTCCTAGGTTATTGTGAAATACCCTGGGTAACGTTAGGGAAAACAACACTTCTTTTTTCCCCTACTGGACAATCAATGGACATGGGAACACATATTAGGTACATATATAATGAGAACACACATTAGGTACACACACAGTGAGAACACATATTTAGTACAGAGTGAGTTCACAGTGTTTGTTATTTTCACCTTCTCGCACATTGCCTCCCTCGTGATAAGATTATTAATATGTTACCCTGCTGCTGTGAAGATTTAAGAAATGGATCTTTACCTTGCTGGAGATTTTATCGCTAAGTGAGTATACCTATGGATTTAGATGACCCTTGAGTCAGGGTAAGTCTAGATACAATTTTCTTAATTTTAAAAATGATTTGTTTTTGAACTTTTGTCTATGAATGTTGGCATGTGCATACAGAAAGGAGAAAGGAGAAAGGCCACAGGATGTCCCGGAACTGCAGTTACAGGTGTTGCAAACTGCCATGATGATGCTGGGAATTAAATCTGGGTCCTCAGCAAGACCAGCAAATGTGTTTAATTGATGAGCCGTCTCTCAAACCCCCACTACTACTACTACTACTACTACTACTACTACTACTACTACTACTATTTTGAGATTGGGTCTCACTATGTACCCCTTAGCTGACCTGGGCTGTCCAGGGATGCTATATAGGACAAGTTGCCTTGAACTCATAGTGATCCACCTGCCTTTGACCCCCCCAGACCCTTACCCCCTTTATTTTTAAGGAAGGAAGCTTGAATAAGTGAAGATTTATGCATGGAGCAAAATTAATTCTGTAGCACCAAAGTATCTGTAATCTTTATTTCACTTCATTCTGAGAGCAAATACAAGTGAATGTGTCAAAAGCACTGACAATTATTATGTCTTTATAATTTGATTTCTCACATATTTTAATTATATCCTCTTAATTAATGGCATCTCTTTGTTCTTCAGCTTTCCCCAAAGTGAGACTGAATTCAGCTCCTGATACAAAACAGTGTGAAACTTGTACGTAAGATGACATGCTATTAAGTTCCGGAGAATGACAATTGTTTTTCTACTAACAAGTAGCAATGACAAAAGACAACCTAAACCAATTACTGAGCAAATATCTAATTTATAAAGTGTCTCAAAAAGGCCCCAAAACATCACTGTCAGTCCAAGTGAGGACAGTTCTAGAACTTCTCTGGAAACCCACCCAAGAAGCAATGATGGGGTGTTCCAAGAGGTTTAAGAAACGTCACTGGGAAGATCTTAATAGGATTATGGTAGAAAGCTACTCAGTTATCTCAGTAATGCTGGACAGCTTAGTGTCCATGGAGGGTGGCTGGCTCAATCCTGGCTACACCTCTAACTGCTAACTCAAGAGTCCATGGGACACAAATAGCCATTCGCATCACCAGAATTCTCTAGACACTCCAACACGTTAGAAGTTCCATGTGTCCTTTCTTATATGTTAGGAAATGAAGGACGTAGATTTGCATTGAGATACATGTTGAAGTATTTAATGCCGTGGTTTGGATTTTAAATGTCTCCTCAAAGCCTACATGTGAAGGAGCTGTTGGGAGGCTGTGGACCCTTTAAGAATTGAGACCTGCCTTTGGGTCCCTTTCTTCTAACTGGGCTGCCTAGTCCTACTGCAACTTGATATACCAAGGCTGGTTGATATCCAGGTGAGGCCTCTGGGTTTTTTTGAGGAGAAAGGAAGGAGGAGTAGTGGAGACAGGGATGGGGTGGTGGTGGTGGGGGTACTGTGAGGGGAAGCCGTAATTGGGATGGAAAGTAAATAAACAGCTTAATTAATAGTAAACTAAAAAAAAAAAGTTAGGATCTCGTGTGAGGAGATAGGTTACTGACACATAGCTTTAGAACAGAAAGGGATGGTGGAGTCGCCACCGCTTCTGTTTTCTCCCTCCCCCCATAAAGTAATCTGTGTGGTTCCCATCATGATGTTCCGCCTCACCACAAGTGCAAAGCGGCAGAGCTAAGCAAACACAGAATTCAGCGTCTGAAACTCGAGTCAAAATATAGCTTTCCACTTTTACAGCTAATTTTCCCAGGTAATGTTATTTTCTTCTGTGACAGAAAGCCAGCACATTTAGGGCCAAATGTCTTGGTGTTTGTAATTTGTTTCCGATTGGCTTAATTAAATAACCTATGTGGCAAAAGGAAGAGAAGGGGTAGAGAAGAGAGAGAGGGTGGAGGGGGAGGGAGAAAGAGAAAGAGAGGGAATAGGGGTGGAATGGAGGGAGAGCAAGGTGGGGGGAGAGGTGGGGGAAGGAGGGGAGAAAAGTGGGGGAAGGAGTGCGGGCTAAGGCATTTTCAGGGGGTAAGCCAATGAGGCAGTATGTGGACAGGGGACAGCAACAAAATAAAATGGGCGTTCACTTTATAAGCCCTTAAATTTTCCTTTACATCTGGAAAATTTTCAATATAAGAACCTAATTATCTCATGAGGAAGGACTCTAAAGATTTGCCAGTAACGGAAGGGGAATGTAATTTGTGACCTCAACAAGGCAAACGATGACCTTTTAAAAAGATGAAATGTCATCTTCATTGTCTTCACTACAGTGTCTATGGGTTTGCTGTTGTCAGTGATGAATTCATTCTTAAAAGGATGTCTGGATTTACAAAAAACTGAGATGCAGGTGCATAGATTTCCAGGCACTCACCCTCCCCTTCCAGTTTCTGATTGTAAATGTGTTAGTGAGGCTACCGTTCGCACGCTCATATATGTATCTCCATGGTAGCATCTTCTCCACAGTAAATGCATTGTCCTAAAGCTGGAGCTCCACCTATTTAATCTTTGCTTTTCTCCTTCCCCAACCCCTAACAACCACTGATCTTATGCTCTCCATATTTTTTTTACTTTACCTTTCCAGAATGTCACATTTTTAGGATTGTGTAACACATAGCTTTTCCTAATTGTCCTTTTTACTCAGCCATGAGTGATTCTCCCATTTTTTTTTTTTGTGGCCCCATTGCTCATTTATTTTTCTCCTTGTGGAATAATATTGCATTATATGGATACATCATCAACTTCTTACTAAGTGAGGACATTTTAGTTTCTTCCAGTGTTTGGTGATTTATGGGTAAACACTGAAGCATACGTTTTAAGATTAAAAATTATTTATTTTATATTATGTGTATCTGTGTATCTGAGAGATAGAGAGGTGGGGGAGTATATGCATGTGTGCACATACACCATGTGCATGTAGTTCCTATAGATGCCAAGAGATGGCGTCTGGTCTCCTAGAACTGGAGTTCAGATGATTGAAAACTGCTTTGTGGGTGCCAGAAACTAAATCGCTGTCCTCTGAAAGAGCAGCAAGTGCTTTTAATCACTGTGCCATCTCTCCAGTCCAAGGTGTAAGTTTTTGTATATACAAAAGGTCCCCCCACCCAGAGAGGGTTTCTCTGTGTAGCCCTGGCTGTCCTGGAACTCACTCTGTAGACCAGGCTGGCCTCGAACTCAGAAATCCTCCTGCCTCTGCCTCCCAAGTGCTGGGATTAAAGGCCGTGCACCACCACCACCCAGGTTACACAAAAGTTTTTAACTCCATCAGATAAATTTCTAAAAATGTCTTTGCTGGGCTCTATGGAAAAATGAGTCTCTGTTTTGTATGAAACTACCAAATTGTCCCCGAGAGTGACTGTACCCTTTTGCATCTTCAGCAGCAGTGAATGGGCAGTTTATTTAATTTTTGCTTTAATTTATAACTCCCTAATGGTATATTTGGTGGTGCATATGCCTATTCAGTTCCTGTATTTTTCCATGTCCGTTTTTTTTTTTTTTTTTTTTTTTTTTTTTTGTTTTTTTTTTCGAGACAGGGTTTCTCTGTGTAGCCCTGGCTGTCCTGGAACTCACTTTGTACACCAGGCTGGCCTTGAACTCAGAAATCCGCCTGCCTCTGCCTCCCAGAGTGCTGGGATTACAGGCGTGCGCCACCACCGCCCGTCCATGTCCGTTTTGACAAAGGGTCTGTTAGATTTCAGCAGCTGTTTATCACGTGAGTCTTCTTATGAATAAGTCAAATGGGAGACTCAGTCATGAATGTATTTAGCAACTTTGACAGGTAATGGCCATATATAGCCTCTGCACACTTGTTCTCTCTTACTAACAGAAACTGAGTGTCTTTCTGTTTTAAAATACATAATACTTTTGGCTCCTTTATAGCCATATGATATGGGTCTGTCATGCTAAGAAGCAAACAGAAGGTGCTCACTGGGGCTTCCCAGAAAGATTGTTCAAAGGGGAGGAGCCCACTGGTGTGGAAATCGCTGGTCTTTTGCCCTTTGTCTGTCCACATTTTCCTAAATGTGATGTACTGTCTAGAGGAACCATCTCGTAAAGATGATTGATGGTAAGTGTCACATGACAAGGGACATATTACCAGTGACTCTCAAAAGCCTGCAACATGCGACACTGTGGAGATGTTGCGGAAGCCTGGATGTTTGCTCCAGGCTTCTGGTTTCGATATGTAGTGTATCTGAAGCAATTCCAATGTGTCGAGGACACAATGCTAACTGTGGTGGTTTGAATATGCTTGGCCCATGGGAAATGGCACTGTTAGGAGGTATGGCCTTGTTGGAGGAAGTGCATCTGTGCACTGTGGGGGTGGGCTTCGAGGTCCTGTGCTTAAGCTCCTCCTGGCTGCCTGCAGAAGACGGAGTCTCATCCTGGCTGCCTTCAGATCAAGACATGGAACTCTTCTCGGCTTCCTCTCTAGCGCCGTGTCTGCCTGGATGCTGCCTGTGTCCTGCTATGATGATAATGGACTGAACCTCTGATACTGTCAGCCAGCCCCAGGTAAACATTTGCCTTCATAAGAGTTGCCTTGGTCATGGTGTCTCTTCACAGAAAAGACACCCTCAGACACCAACAGAAAGTTACACAAACTACATTCTCTGTGTGACAGTATAAAGTATCCCATGAGACAAAAGCAGAGGATAAACAGAGTTCTTCAGGGAACTGGCATCTAAAGAGAAGTGACCTGATGCAGCAGATGTCGACACTCCACAGCTGTACCATTAAGGGTCATGGCATGTTCTGAGTTAAATCTAGAGACAGCTCGGGTAAGGCAAGGGTTACTGAAGTGAGAACTAGGGCAACGTGACTAACAACCACAAGAAAGACAGTCTGAATATTCCTATATCTTCAGATTTTTGAGTTCTCCGTCAATGACCCAAATATACGTATGGTGCCACTTCCCTGGGTAAGCACAGGTGAAAAGGAGGAGAGGCAGTTATAATTTGAGTGTCAAGTCATCTTTGGGATGGGCATAAATTTATCTTCTCTATGTCAGTCTTTAAAATACTGGGGAGCTGAAGTCTTGTTTACCAAACTGTATATTCCAAATTGCTATGATAGAAACCGAGGATAGTGTTTTAAAAAAACCTTTGGAAGCAGTGTAGATTTTGCGAATGGCGCATGGTTTTTCTGCTGTCTTTCTGGTGGTGTGAACTCTGCTAAAATGTCTATCAACAGTTAGGCATTTACTCCTGGCTTATCACGTCTTAAAGACAACCTGAATCAGTTTTCTTGAGCTTTTTAAATATAACTTTCTATTTTGTGATTTGACTTGTAAATAAAAAACAAAAGACACGTGTAACATTCATTTTTTGATGCTGTCAAGCTCATTTGCATTGGAATCTAGGAGAACATACTATCTTCTTTTCTCCCCTCCCCCCCTTTTCTCCTCATCTTGTTTATTTTAGCTTCAGTTATCTGGCACTACCGGAGACCAGGATAAGTTGGTGGTTCAAGACAACGAATAGGCAATGTTTAATAGGCAATGTGTCTTTCCTCGTATGTGGGGAGAATAGGATTTGGAGATAGTGAAGACCAAGGGAGAAGAATCTGTACATGAAAAAGATGGAAGGTTTTTGAATCTCCGGGCATCAATGTCAACTGATGACAGGGCTATAATCCTCTCAGGCTTGGATGAGTCCTCAGCCCTGCACGGTGTCTGAGGACATACAGGTAGGTAGGCAGCCCTGCGTTACTAGAGGCCTCAAGACCCAGGGGAAGGGAAAGCTACAGGTGGTGATCCAAGGCTTCTGCAGGCAGAGTGGGTACCCAGGCCCCAGGTTCCCCACCTTGGAGGAGGAGGAGGCCTGAGGATGCACCGCCTTCTCCGCAACGCCCCGCCCCCGCAACGCCTACGCTGCTCTCTCCTGTTGGCTCTCCATTGGCCGCAGCGCTCGCCAATCCAGCCCCCTGGCCGTGAAGGGGGCGTGGCCGAGCGGTGCCGGGCCGGGAGCCGCGTCCGTCGCCGCTGCGCGCTGCGGTGCGGGCGGCGGGACGATGAAGCTGGGAGTGCGGCGCGGTGAGTGCGGCGGCGGTCCTTCCCAGGCTCCGGGCCGACCTCCCGGGGACGCGGGGCGGGATTCCGGGGGTGCTGCGCTCGGGCTGCCGACCTGCCCTGGTCCCTCCTGGCCGCAGGTGGCGCCGCATCCTCCCTGCGCATCCTTCATCCCGATTGCTCCCGTCCCGCGTGCGGCCTGGCCTGCGCCCGGGTCCTGCGGGCCGCGTGCACCGAGGCTCCGGCAGCTCCCGGCCTGGTCCAAGGCTCAGTCTCCCGGACAGCTCATCTTCCCCCCTCCCCCCTCCGGCTTTGGTACTTCCCAGCAAATGCCGGTTTTTCCTCTTGGTTTAGCCTCTCTGCAGTGGAGAGCAGAGTTCTTAATTATTGAGAAACTATGCGATAGGCCTGGGATTAAAGGTAGCCTGTCATCTTCTTGGTTGATGTTTAGTGGAATAAAGAATTTTTTTTTAATCTTTTAGGGGCTGGTTTTGATATAGTGATTGTCTCCTTGTCTCTAACAGTAATTATTATTATTATTATTATTATTTGTTTTAAAAAGATGAAGGTTGGAAAGGGTCCTTTTTATTTCGTGTCGAAGCACTTAAATTCAAATACCTAATGAGGCATGACACTTTGACTTTTAAGATTCTGAAACATGTTTTTGTAAGGGAGGGAGGCTGACCATTTGAAATGTTTTCCATTTTGAAAGTTTGGCTTGTCTTAAAACTGCGACTCTACAGCAAACCAAGATCAGAGTACTTGACTTGTTTCGCTGTCTCGTCTGGGCAAATTCTCCTGGGCACGGGCTGTTTTTTGTGTATGCTTTACCAAACTTTCCTATTCAAGCAGCAGACAATGCAGTCAGTGGCTCTTTTCAGTGCGGCCTTTCATCTACTTGAGAGGTTAAACCAGAGCGAGCTGGTGTGACCTTTCCCAAAGGCAGTTAAAGACTGCGTCCTCTCTGCTTCCTTCTCCCAGGGTTCTAATAGCTGCTGTGAAGCACTTGCTCAGTTTCCTGAATTTAAAAGCTCCTTTGAGTTGATTTTTATGAAAGTTGTGCTTTTAGATGTTCAAAGCTCACTGGATTGCAAAGGAGACTTACTGCCTGGACCCGTATTTGTGTTACCTTTCAACTGAACCTTGTTCGAGATCTGCCTGTAGACATTACATCTGCACAGTGAAATTGCCTTAGAGCATTGCTAGATCTGTTTGCTTAAATTTTACAGTCTCATTGCCATTGATGAATGCTAGTTATTTTTTAAAAAATGAAAATGAAGCTGGAACACACTTTGCTAGGTGATTGTACCAATGTTGACTTGCTCCCCCCACAAACCATCCATCACCAGTGTGTCTGCGTAGACGTACTTTAGAATTTTCATAGAACCTTGTATGTTGACAAGCAAGAAGCATTTTTGGCTATTAAGATGCTTGAATAAAACAGCTTCGTGAAATAAATGTGAAAAAAACTTGTCTGTACTGTGTTCTACTGGATTTCTGATTCCAGTAATTTCCTTTCAAGAATGTAGGTTGTGGTTTTCCCTTGGGTCTGTCTCTAAATCGGTGTGCAGACTTCAAAATGCTCACCTTCTCGATTTTTAAAAAGTTAATTAACTTATTTTAGGTGCTTCTTTAAATTCCGTTTTTGTATGTCTAGGGTACACACATGTGTACGTGTACATGTGAGTCCTCTGTCCATCTTTGACTTTCTCAAGTTGCAAGTTTCATCCCATTAAGCTTTGCTGGTAGTTAGCTCCAGCAATCCTCTGCCTCCCCTCCCTTCCCTCCCCTCCTGGGGGGGGGGCGGTTACAGGTGAACAGCCATGTCTGGCTTTTTACATGGATGCTCAAGACCAAACTCCACGTCCTCGAGTGTGTGTGTGTGTGTGTGTGTCTGCGCGCGCGCTACACACTCAGCAAGCACTCTTACCCACGGAGCTATCTCCACAGCCTAAGAGCATTTTATTTTTGTTATATTTTCTAACTTTTGGGCATGTGGAATCACATGCATATTGGAAGAGTGTCTATTTCTACCCTTCCCCCCTTGTGGCTGCCCTGATACTGTTTCTTCAGGACTAACTAAACTTAAAACTACCTGGTATATCTCTCCAGATTTATTTTTAATACTTATTTAATGTGTATGGTGTTTTGCTCGCATGTATATCTGTGCACCATGTGCATGCAGTGTCCATGGAGGCCAGAAGAGGTCGTCAGATCCTCTGGAACTGGAGTTACAGATGGTTTTGAGCCCACAAGTGAGTGCTGGGAACTGAACCCGAGCCTTCTGGAGGAGCAGCAAGTACTCTTACACACTGAGCCATCTCTCCAGCCTCCAGATTTTCTTTTAAGATGGCTTTTTCTATTTATAAATTATTGGGTATGTGCCTACTCAGTATGAGACACTACCTTATTCATTGGGGTGGCAGAAATGCGAGATAGGAAATTTTAAGTTTTCCATAATCAATGCTCCACAGTGGGGTGTGGCCGGGATTGCAGTGGGCCAGCCTCATAAATAACCCGTATTCATTTTCTTCTCTTCAGCCTTCAGAGATACTTTAGAGTTTGTCATCCATGGTAGGAGTATGCTGATATGCAGGGCAGATGTCTCTGTTGGCTGCCAGTGAGCTTTCTGTGTACACATTGGTTATAGTTTGTATCCTGCAAGGACCATAAGACCTCAGAGGAGGACCATCGACTAGAACTTGAGGGGTTGCTCAGAGATGAGAAAAGCTCCCCTAGTAAGTGAATGAAAAGTCTCAGCTGGTTCTAGTCTCAGCGAAGGGAGAACTGGATGAAGAGCAGGGGAGGGGGGCAATGGAGCTGCTGAAAAACAAACGATAGTAGGGCGCATGCGCAGGAAGTCAAACGGTGTGAGGTGGGAGAGTAAATCAGCGTGCGCCATTGCTGGGGCACGTCGAACGGTTTGGGAGAACGAAAACCACGTGCGCCATTGCTGATGATGGAGTTTGGACATCAGTGGGCAGTAGGTAATGGTTGAAGGATTTTGAGCAAAAGAGAGACATGGTTAGATTTTCCTGTTGGGAATGAACTGGAAGAGGGAAGGCTGGGAGGAGGGATATTTGAGGAGGTGGAATTGCTAGGACTTCATCATTAGTTGGGTGAGTGTGTGGGATTCAGACGAGGTAGAAGACATCTTTTTGGGGCAGTACTCTGCTGTCTTTGGGCGTTTGGTGATTTGGTGACGGCCGGCCCAGTTTTTCTTGACGTAGATGCATGCCCTGGTGCTCATGGAAGGATAGTGATAAGCTATCGTTGTCCAGGTTGAGTCTCAGCTGCTGGGGAACAGGTGCTCTGTAGTGTAAGGACAGCGTGGGTAGCATGAGATTTGAGGACCTCTGATACTTGAAAGACAGGCAAGAAGTGATAGAGAAGTGGGAAGGTCGTGGTATCCAAGGGGGCCAGGAGATCATTTGTAACCCTGAGGTGGCGGTACATCCCGTGATGGATGGACACAGGAACCCTAGGCTGGTGTGCACTGGGGCTCACCGGAGAGTGGGAATCGGGTGTAGATTGTCTTGTTCAAGAACTTTGGTGGTAACAGTAAAGGGTGGATATAGGGAGTAGGGTAAAGGGTGACCTTGTTGATTTTGGTTTTTACCTGGAAGGCTCGTAGTTAGTATGAAGAGCTTGGATGGGAGGTATTGGTCCCTCTTCATAGAGACTTCACATGGTCTGTGGGGCTCAGCCTGCAGGTGTGGTTAGTAGCACTGATGACTGGTCTCTCTAGACTTGTTGCTGTGGATGAAGGAGAGAGGAGTCAGCTACAGCAGGTGGTCCCTAAAACTCCAACAAAAGAGTGTGATTTGGTGCTCTGGTACAAGATAATTGTTTTTCTTCCTTTTTCAAGACATGGAGTTTTTAGGACAGGTTAGTCCTTGTCAGGATCGATTCCAGGTTGAGCTGGTCTGTCTCTGGGCTTCTCTCTGAGTTATATCTCTGTGCTCTCTCCAGGCTAGCTCTGTTTGAGTCAGAGCCCATCCTCCTTGGCTGCAGATGTCCCTAGACACAGTGACATTTCTTTTTGTCTTTTTTATATACACTCTATTATTTATTTATTTGCTTACAGTGTACATCTGTGGAGGCAAAAGGTGAAGGTACTGTCTTCAACTGCTTTATTTTTTTAAATTTATTTATTTATTATTCATATATTATGTATATGAGTACAGACAGTGTAGCTGTCTTCAGACACACCAGAAGAGGGCATCAGATCTCATTATGGATGGTTGTGAGCCACCATGTGGTTGCTGGGACTTGAACTCATGACCTCTGGAAGAGCAGCCAGTGCTCTTAACCACTGAGCCATCTCTCCAGCCCAGAATGATGTTTCCTTGCTCTCATCTCAGTTGCTCCACCATCGTTTTCTCTGGACCCATTCGCACTCTTGGATAGCCACTTTTTTGTTGTTGTTGTTGTTGTTTTGTTTTGTTTTTTGTTTTTTGTTTTTTTTTGGTCTTTTGGCAACTCCTTTAAATTATTTTACTATTAAATTTATTTTATATCTTTATTTTATTAAAATTTAATTTTAATTTTAGATGCTTCAAATATCCCAGGGTACAGTTTCATCTTTTCGTTGGGCTTCCGATCTCAGATCAGTTTTCAACTTTGTGACTTACTTTTACCTGGTAGTACGGACAATTAAATCTAGGGCCCTGTCTGTGCTAGGTATGCCTTCTGCCACAGAGTCTTTTTACTTTACCCAGGCTGCTCAGGCAGAACCTAGGGTCTCTTGTCTCTTGAATTGCTGGGATTATAGGCCTATGTCACCAGGCCTAGCTCCCCATTTTGTACTTTTATGAAGTTTTTTCTTGGGGTGTCTTCTTAGGTCCCCTCTACTACCAGCCCAGTGGAGCTCTGGTTAAAGTCTCTTCTATCGTATTACATACTTTATATATAAATATATATGAGCAAATATGTAATATATACATTATGTAATATATGCAATACACGTATTATGTTATTTATACACACACATACTCTTTCACCATGTGATTTTGTTTTTCCTCTCTTTTCAGTGTGCTAATCATTTTTAATCTGTTACTGTAACAAATGCCTGAGCTAACCAGCTTGTAAAGTGAAAAGGCTTTTTCACTGTTTTCAGTCTGTGATCATTTCCCCCCCCCCTACCCCCCATTGACTTTTGACCTCTGGCAAAGTTGTCACAGCATGATAGGAGTGACCTGTTGCTTCAAGGCCAGAGAAAGTGTAGATAGAAAAGACCTGGGTCCTACTATACCACACCTCCAATGCCTCCAAATTTTCCACCAGGCCTCAACCTCTTCATCTTTTCCTCCCTGTCTTGTCTCTGGCACTCAAAACTTTAACTCTAGGCCTTGGAGTGTTTGAATCTCACCTATAGCAGCAGTCCGTGCCTGTTTGAGCCTGTGTCTTAGGTACCGTTGTAGTAACCTAATGGCTTACTTCAATCAGGGGTATCTGGAGTGCTCAGGATCCAAAGGGCTTTGGTTGCTGGAAGCACGAGCTACTATGGGTGTGGGACCCAAGTACAAACCCAGAATCCATAAAGGTTTCATTATACATCATATGCACAGCCTCAGGTTAATCTTTTTATAATAAATTTCTATAATAATTATGTTTAATAATCTTTTTCATGAAACAAACTTTGTGGTGGGGAATTTTCTGTCATATGTCAGAGCTTATAAAATTCTGATTTTTGAATGTGGTTTTTTTTTTGTTGTTGTTGTTATGTGTGTGGTTGACTGTTTCTGTGGGTCTGTTGGTGTGTGTGTGTGTGTGTGTGTGTGTAGATCAAAGGACAACGTTCTTTCTACCATGTGGGTCCTGGGATTGAAAGCAGTTTGTCAGCCTTGGTAGTAATGCCTTTTCTCATGGATCCAGCTTACTGTCCCCAAGATGCCAACTTTTATATCCAGAAGCCTGTTCCCCTGCAGTCGTTTATAGATCCCCACTGCTAAGCCCTCCTGTTTTTCTGAGCTAGAACTCACAGTGTGTCTTTTCCCTTCCCTCTTTATCTACTGTTTTCTTCTGCTTTTCTGACCCCTTCACTTAAAAAACAAAACAAACAAACCAATTCACCAAACTCCCCAAAACCAAAACAACAACAGCAGCAACAACAACAACAACCCAGCTCTCATAAGATTGACTTCCGGTCTCCTCCTGTGTGGTTGTTAAATTCTCTCATCTATGAGAAGCTGCATAAGGGACGCTGAGTTCCCCACAGGCAATTGAGTTCTGGGGTTTCCGTGTCTGACTGGGAAAGGGCACCGGGCAGAGGCACGTGTCTGATAATAATAAAGCTAGAGCCGTCTTAGAAAAGGAGACAGTAGGACTCAGATGGCCTCGAGTCAGGCGCGCCCAGCATCCCGGGTTCTGTTGCACTTCATGGTTTCCCCGCTGCTGTGCGGAGCCCGTATCACACATGCAGAATCCGTTACTTACTGGCCTTGCTGGGTCAAGTGTCTGTCTTCTTCTTCGCCAGCGCGTTTTTCTTGAATGTTAATTTTGCAGTCTCTGTGTGAGGCAGGAACTTCACTCTTGGCCCTACTCTCCTGCCTCATGGCACCACCAACTGGAAGCCGCAGAGCCCTCCCACCCCCACCCCCAGTTCCCTGTCATCCGGCATCTGGTTTCTCAAGACCTCACTTCAGTTGAAACATTCTTTGAGTATTCTGATTATTAAAATATTACTTTTGTTTCAAAGCTGAATTTGAAGTTTATAGCAGTTTCAAGGTTTGTCAGTGATAATGATAAATCCATACCTGAGCTGTACTTAAAATTTTTATGACTTCTCTGCTGTTTGCGCCTTTTATAAGCTTAATAAAAACATGCCCAATTTTGACATGTCCAATTCTTTCTCTTAATTTCTCAAAACAAAGCAAACACACACACACAAAGAACAACGAAAGGTTTCGCTGTCCCATGAGGTAAGGATAAACCGTGGAAGGATTGGATCCGGCTCACACATTGTTATAGTTAGCTTCCGCTCTTACCTTCACACAACCCAGAGTCACTTGGGCAGAGGAAAGAAAGCCCAGCTGAGGAATCAGACTGGCCTGTGAACATGACCTGTGGGGGCAAATTTTTTTTTTTTTTTGATTACTACTTGATTTAGGAAGCCCAGCCCACTGTGGGCGGTGCCATCCCTAGACAGGAGGGCCTGGGCAGTGTAAGAAAGGTACTGAACATGCGCAAGCCTGGGTGGTTTGTTTTTTGCCTTAGTTCCTGCCTCAGGTTTCGCCCTCAGTCTCCCTCAATGGTAAGCTGTAGCCTGTAATCAAACAAACCTGTTCCTCACCAAGTTGTTTTTGGTTGTGCATTTATCACAGCAGCAGAAAGCCAGGAGGACAGGCAGTAAGGCGGTGAGAAAAGCCAGGTAGCTGTCACCCTATCAGTCTATTTATTGTTAACTTTGCCCCGCCAGTAGGCATTCAGAAGTTTATGGTTTTACACTTTGGTGTCTGATGATTGTCGTCAAAGCATCTTACTCTGCGTTTTAATAATTAACAGAATACTTTATGCTTGCAGGCAGGTAAAAGTTACAAGTTGTGTCTAAGTGGGTAGTCTGAGATGCTTTTGGTTTTATTGGCCATAATTGGTGGAGGCTTCTCGCTTGTCTTCCATTAAGTGGAGATTGAGTTAGCTCATAGGAAATACCCGTAACAATAAAGAGCTAAACTGTGAATTCTGAGAATCACTAATCCTGTGGGGACCGAAGCACTAGGGCCTGCCCCTCTGGTGTGGTCGAGTCTCCCTGGCCAGCATTGTAGACCCGTAGAGCTAACAGCTTCAGTAACTGCAAGACGGCAGCGGTGACTCGGCGGGAGACATCTGTGTCTGGAGGCCTGTGTGGCAGGCCTGTGTGGCTGGCACCTCAAGTGGGCTGCAGCGTGGACGCCCTGGTAGTCAGCCTCTTTACACCTTGCATCCTGCTTTCTGCAGGAGCTGGGGTCCTGGGTGGTTCAGCTGGCGGCTGGGGAGAGATGAGAGCCCACGGAGAGCTTTAAGGGCGTGGCACATAGCACCTCCCAAATTGCCGGCTTCATTTAGTCTGCTGCAGACGAGAAGATCAGTGTAGCTAGGAACCCAGAGAGGAGACAACATCACCAGCTGTTGCCCGGGCCTGACTAAGAGTGGCAGTTTACATCCTGGTGACTTCAGTGAAGGGAGCAAAGCTCAGCTTTATGCTGTAGTTGGCACCATTTGTAAAAGTCGTTCGTACCAGTTTCCTTAAAAAAAATCCTTGATTTCCCATTGCATATCCTTCAAACTGCCATTCAAATGTGTGTGTGAGGCGTTCATACAATTTGTGTGACAGTTTCCAGCTTCGGGGCAGGGGCACATAATTGAGCTGTTCATTAAAGGTAGCTTTAGAGACCAAGGGGGGATGTGCCATTCATCCGGGGCGCGCTGTTCCCCGCCTACTACAGCAGAGGTTGGAGTGTCCATTATTATTTTTTGTTTGTTTTTTTGTCAACTTGACAAAAGCTAAAGTTATATGGGAAGAGGTAACTTCAACTGAAAAATCACCTCTTTCGAGTTGTGGGGCATTTTCTTGATTAATGACTGACATGGGAGGCCCAGACTATTATGAGAGGGGCCACCTCTGGGCATGTGGTCCTGGGTGCTACAGGAAACAGGCTGAGCAAGCCAGTAAGCAGTGTTTCTCTAAGGCTTCTGTTTGAGTTCCTGCCTCCGTGTTCCTGCCCTGACTTCTTCCATGATGGACTGTGGTGGAGAGTGTAAGGGGATTAAAATAAATCATTTCCCCCTCCCCCAAGTTGCTTTTGGTTGGAATGTTTCATCACAGCAACAAAAAGCAAATCAGGACAGTTTGTAAGCTGCATCCTGAGAGCCAAACCAGGATTGTTAAGAAGGTTGTGTTGGTACACAGACATATCAATCTATTTGTTTCTGCGTGGCATGGGGCCGCCCTAGGACAGCTAGGTAGAAATCAGTGGTGGCAGAGCAAAGTGTGTCACCTGCAAAGAATGGAATGTTCAGTGTCTGGAGCTTTACAGCCGAAGCACTTGTGCTGTGACCCCCAGCTGAGAGGACCAGCTCTGCCATTCTCGTGTGATCTGTGCTCTCTGACTGGGAGAGAGATAGTGGGCAACTTGTAACTACGGAGAGTAGGGATGCTTTAAGGAAGAGAAGCAGCACCCAAGCTGCTGGTTTTCTTGCAGTGGTCAGGGAGGCCTCTGTGAGACTTACGCTAAGGGGACTAATGAAAGGGAGGGAGCCAGCCAGCCACTTTGGGAAAGAGCTAACTGTAGACTACAACTGTTTCCAAGATGTCTGGAGATATGTGTACCCAGCGGTGTGAATTAATTACAGCTGCAGGGAGGGCGGTCCAGGACCCAGTGGGCTGAGATGATACTTTTGTATCCTGAAGTGGGATTTATTTTTAGATTTATTTCATGTATGTGAGTGCATTGACCCTGTCTTCAGACACACCAGAAGAGGGCATCAAATCCCATTATAGATGGTTGTGAGGAATTGAACTCAGGACCTCTGGAAGATCAGTCCTCTTAGCTATTGATTCATCTCTCCAGCCTGAAATGGGAGGTTTTTTTTTTTTTTTTTTTTTTTACAAGATTTTGAGCGGGGAAGGCATTGGTATCATTTGTGATTCGTTCAGGGGACAGGTTGTAGGGGGAGCAGCAGAGGCAGGAGTGTGTATGCCAGGCCTCCCTAGGCCCCGCGGCTGCCTGGATGCCTTTCCTTGAGGATCTGATGGTGCGATTGAGAAGGGAAGGGATCCCTGCCATGTGCTGCCATAGGTGGAGAAGCAAAATGACCTTAGAGAGGGTGCCAGCCAAGGGTACTTCTTGTGCCCACAATCTGCAGTTCCTGGAAGGGCTGGTTTCGCACAGTGTTTCTCCCAACTGTGAAAACAGGCACTCAGCTGGATTTTGAGAGGTTCTGCCAGGGTGCAGGTGGTTTGGTTTTTAGATTAGTGGCTGTGCCAGTGGTGGCCGTCTGGACCATGTGCTGGAGCAAGTCTGTCCAGCCCAGTAGGACGGGGCCCTGGATGCTGAAGGGGGAGTGACATTTGCTTTCTTTGCAAAGAACTGGGGCCAAGATAATTTTGACTTGGGAAAAATATCCCAGAGCTATAAAAAGTCAGTAATTTGTCGAGAGCATATTGTGGAGAACTGCTATTTTCCTATGTACCCAGCAGTATGAATTAGTTGCAAAATGCACCTCTGTGTAATTAAACAAATTGCCATGCTCCCTGGAGTTATGGATATGACCCAATTAGACTTGGGAAGATGCCTAAAGAAATTACTTTTTTTCCCAGGTAGGTGACATTAAACCATTTAGATAATGATTAGTTGGGAAAAAAATGTGAATTTCAAAATAATTGTGGAAGAGGGCCTTTACTTTCTTTTTCCCTATAATAAGGTATCTATATCATGTATATCATTAGAAACACTTTTTTCTTTTTAGTTTTTATAATTTAGGTTTAAAATGAAATAAAGAAACTAAAGCCACGGATTGTAGGATTTTTTTTTAAATTAAATTCTCTACAATGGCTGGAACTACGTTTAGTAAGAATTTGAATGTCACAACTAATGTATTTCTCTGACACATTCTTTAAAGTTCACAGGGACAGTCACACAAGCTCCCAACTTGTTGGGATAACAGAAAGTCTCAGCAGATGCTGGGGGATTCAAATAAAATAGAATGCTGTTTTTTAAATTAAACAAAAATCAGTAGTCAAATGTATTCAGAAAATTATATAATCTATGGTCAGAGAAAATGTTATGCTAGGAATTACCAAGTTTTAGAAATAGTTTGATTAGATTTGATATAAAGATACTTTCTGTAAGGACTTGGAGTGCAGCTAAAATTATACCCAGAGGAACATTCTTAGCCATAAACACTTATATTAGGGAAGAGGAAAGCCTGGTAAATGCTTAGTGCTCTGAGCATTCATTTAGGGTGTTAAGTGTTAGCTATTGAGCATACGTGTGTGAGTGAGCATGTGTGCTTTCTTTCAGTCTGTCTCATGTTTGACCAAAGTCACATTAAGAAAGAATTCATCTATTTGTATTTACGGAAGAGACTTGATTTTTTTAGAAATTTTGTATATGTGTGTGGGGGTGTGTGGCTGGGCGTGGATGCAGGTTCCTGGAGAGGTCAGAAGAGCACACCAAATCCTCTGGAGCTGTAGTGGTAGGGGGTATGAATGAGCTATCCAATGTGAGTGCTGGGAATCGAACACAGGTCCTCTGCAAGAGCAGTTCACACTCTTAACTGCTGAGCCAATCTCTCCAGCTTCCTCAAGAGATTTATTTTTGTTGTGGTTGGGATGGGGGGTGGGGTGTGTTGAATTCTATCAAAAGCTTCTTCACCTTCTCTGGAAGTAACCATATAATTCTTCTCATTTGACTTATTAGTTTGGCAATTAGCTTGCTACAGTTGACAATAGTGAAACATTGTTACATTTCTGGTATGAGTCCTTGATGTGGTGGTGGTGCTGTTTCTCATGTTTTTCCTTTTTACACGTTATTTGGTTTATAAGTATGATTAACTTTTCATTCAGTGGAAGCATACCTTTCAAGTAGTCATTATCCATTTCAATAGTTTCGTCTCGATTTTTATTTTATTTGATGTTATGAAAACATATTTCCATTTGCCTAATAAATTTTTGCTTACCCTTTAACCTTTTTGATTATGCATTTGAACTTCCTATCAATGTACTAATTGTTCTGCATCTAAGGATCAATTCTGTAGTCTCTAAACAATTTGACAATACCTTTTCATTCGGTAGGCTAGTTAGGATCATTTACATTAATTGCTGTTAACTGGGTTTGCTTTCAATTCTGTCACTGTTATAATTATGTGTATATTTTATTTCACTTTATTTACATAGTCATTCGTTGTTAGGATTGCTTCATTGATCAGTCATTTGATGTCCGGAAATACTTTTTTATTGTAATGATTAACTTTGAAATAACAACCCCAGAAGCACCTTAATACCATGCTCACTTTAACCTGCCCATTTAGACTAGCATCTCTTTGTTCTTACCTATTATATACATGGTAACAGTGACCTTACTGTCTTCTCCTCTCTTGACACGTTCCTCTCAATATCTTGGTTGTATTTTCCATAGTTAGGATATAGGAGGTTTACCTGCAGCACACACACACACACACACACACATATATATGTATATATGTACATATATATGTACACGTACACATACACATGTCTGTGTGTGTGTGCATAATGGGTGTTTGCATGCACATATGTATGTATATTAACTGCATTTAGTACCGGTGGAGGCCATAAAAGGGCATTGGGTCCCCTGGTGCTGGAGTATGGATAGTTGTGGGTTGCCATGTGGGTGCTGGGAATCCAACCTGGGTTCTCTGGAAGAGCAACCAGGGCTTTTAACCACCGAGCCATCTCTTCAGCCTCACACCTGTTGTTTTTCTATCCAGGACCCTGATATATATATATATATATATATTTTTTTTTTTCCGTTCTTCAACTTGGTACACAAAATGCTGACTTCTTTGTTTTTTCAGTCTGATTGCTTTGGCAACCCCTCAGCTAGGACGCCTTCCAGCTCTGATGCTTCTGTTGAACATAAGGAACCACTTCTCACTGGCATATCTAGGATGGTATTAGTTGCGTACCATTTGGGGGATAACTGAGAACATATTACTGAAATAATTGATTATGTTTATGGTCCAAGTGATGACCCCGGGCTTTAGAAGCAAGGTTTGAACCCCGGAGGGATAATAAGTAAGCAGGGAGTCCTGCTTGTTCAGATGTACGCCTGTATTTAAACAGCCTTGGTACCCGAAGGAAGCTCAGCGGATATCTTTAGTTTTACTTTCGTTTCTCTTCCTTAAATTTGTTTAAGTGCTGCTTTATGTTGTTTATGTGTTGCTTTGTTAAGTTTGTTTGACTCTAGCCTTCATTCTCCACCCTTTCTTCCTTCTCTTTGTGTACCCTGAGGGTGTTTCCTGGCTCTGCAAGTGTAGTTTACTAGATTGGGATTTTTGTTTTGTTTTTTGTTTTTTGGATTTGGTTTTTTCCCCAGACAGGGTTTCTCTGTGTAGCCCTGGCTGTCCTGGAACTCATTCCATAGACCAGGCTGGCCTCAAACTTAGAAATCCGCCTGCCTCTGCCTCCCAGAGTGCTGGGATTACAGGCGTGCACCACCACCACCGGGCTGGATTTGGATTTTATAGCTCACCAGGGGTACTTAACACCCAGAAGCAACGTAGTGCCGTGTTTTGAAGTTGTTTGCCTGTAGTACTCCTGTTTGGCTCTTTAAATAGTCATTTCATGTCCTTTATTTTCAGAAGTTGTATTTGAGTATTATTTAAAGATTTTGATGTTTTGAACTTTTTACATTGAAGTTTTATGTGTGTATATCTTAAAAGTGTGGTATTTCTAGTTACCCAACTTTTCTCCCAGACCTTAGCTTCTCTCTCTGACTTGCCACAGCTCATTATCTCATTTAAACTGAACTCCATTCTTTCCTTCTTTCTTTCTTAAAAATATCTCCCCAATGATCTTCATTAAATTGTCATTTGACTCTCTTCCATGCCTATGGGCATCAAATTTAATATTTGGTTTACTCTAATTTTATTTACTTAATTTATTGATTCAGAGCATTCTGTTTTCCCTCCCTACTCTCTCTGTCTTAGTCAAGGTTTTCACGGCTGTGACGAAGCACTGCGACCAAAAAGTGTGTTGGAAAGGAAAGGGTTCAGTTGGCTTACAATTCCGCATCACTGCTCATCACTGAAGGAAGTCAGGACAGGAGCACACCCAGGGCAGGAACCTGGAGACAGGAGCTGATGCAGAGGCCACGGAGGGTGCTGCTTACTGGCTTGCTCCCTGTGGAACTCAGCCTGCTTTCTTATAGAACCCAGGACCACCAGAGATGGCACCACCCACAATGGCCCTTCCCCAGTCACTCACTGTTGGGTCTGAGAACTTGGGAATAACCACCCACAATGGCCCTTCCCCAGTCACTCACTATTGGGTCTGAGAACTTGGGAATAATCCACTATGAACACCAAGTTTGAGCCCACAAAAGTTTCTTTATTCAGAAAGCTGATATATCAGAAAGGTGGCTGCATTCTAAATACACACTCTATCAGCCAGGGATGGGGGTAAGGGCAGGACAGAACAACCTTTTAAAGCAAAACCCAGAAAATTAGGAGGGGTGGGCACAAGGGTAGATGAAACCAATTGGGTTGGGTACATGCAGACCTTGTGTTTCCAACCATTTTTGCTCTTTGAGTGAGCTATTATTATCTGTCAAGTATGTCAGTGGCTTTCTTGGTAACTTGGCCTGGATCGAGATCAGCCAATCAGAGCCTCTTTAGTAGCTAATGGGTTTCAGTCCTAACTGGGTGCCGACCAACGAAGCATAAGGTAACATTTTGTGGTCTAAGTTGTACCTGGGGCCAGAAGCCATTTCTGGAAATTCAGCTGTTTCTTAGAATTTAACTTATTACAAAAATGGAGACTATATACAAGATGAGGGTCCCTGTAGCAAAGGAGGCCCCCCAACATCATCAATTAAGAAATGCCTACAGGTTGGCCCACAGCCTGATCTTATGAAGGCATTTTCTCGATTGAGGTTCCATTGTCTCAAATGACTTTAGCTGTGTCACACAGACATGAAACTGTCCAGTGCACCCTCTATCGTTAGCACCTGTTGAAGCTTAGTACCGTAAGTTGGTCCTGAAACATGAATCTAAAAGGTCCTGTTTCCTACGGGAATCATTTACCGTTGGCAGCTCCAAAACCCTTACTTCTGGGATCTAGGCTCTGAATTGGGATGCCCTCTGTAGTGCTGTATGGAGGTTTGGTGAACAATCAGGTGATTCCAGCGTGCACACAGGTGTGGGAACACAACTGTTCTGGCTTCGAGTTATGTGGAGTTGTGTGCTGCTAATGTTAACCCTTGTATTAGTTTAGTGTGTGTGTGTGTGTGTGTGTGTGTGTAGGTCAGAGGATAACTTTAAGGAGTTGGTTTTCCTCTTTAACTGTGGGGTCTGGATCCAGGAATTGAACTCAGGCTGACAGGCTTATACACCAAACACTTACCCCAGTGGGCCTTTTATTATTATTATTATTATTATTATTATTTTGGCCCTTTCAACTCCTATTTTAAACTTTTTATTTTGAGAGAAGGTCTCATTAAATTTTCCAGACTGGCCTTGAACTCGGGACCCTCCTGCCTTAGTGTCTCAAGTAGCCAGCATTTCTGGCTTGCATCACCAGGCATAGCTTATATAATTAATTTTAAAAATAACTTTTTATTTTGAAATAATGATAGGCTTGTAGCAACTTCCAGAAGGATGCTAAATAGATCTGTGTGCTCTCAGCTCAATGTCACATTTACAGTATCAAAATGAGATTAACAGGGCTGGAGAGGGCTCAGGGGTTAAGAGCAGTGGCTGCTCTTGCAGAGGACCTGGGTTCCATTCCCACCGCCTGCATGGCGGTTTGTAGATGTCTGTAAACTCCATTCTCAGGGGATCTGGCACCCTGTTTCTGGCCTCCCTGGGCACTGAATGCGCTTGGTACCCAGCTTTAAAAAATAAATACTTTAAACTTTGAAGAGGAAACTTAGGGTTTCTTTGGAAAGTCATTTGTGTCAGATGGTGTGAAGGAGTGTTTTCCTGAAGTGGATATAGGTGAAAGGATGGTTTCCTAAGACAGGCACATGAAGGAAAGTTTTGCTGAAGCAGACATAGATGAAAGGATGTTCTACTGAAGCAAGCATGGGAAAGGACACGTGATGAAAGACATGAGTTTGCCTTATGTTGTGTTGTGGAACTTGGCTTATGGTGACTTTATAGAAAGAGATACCAAAACTCTCTTGGTGGTATTTTGGTGGCTTCTTGCCACTTTTGTGGACGCGGGCTAATTGGCAGAGTGATGTCAGCTGATATAGACTTCCATGGAGTTTTGTTAGAACAGACTCGCGCTGAGGCAGGATGCACGGTGAGGTAAGACCCGTGATGTCTGTGGGGATAGAATAGGACCTAAGGACCGGAGAGGCCTGCTTACATAGCTAGCTTTGTAAGGAACTGTCGGTTTCACGTCTTTCCTCATCTTCACTTTGTTGGAAGGGGCTTGGCAGAGAACTTCTGGCCCCTGCTGGCCCTGGGCGCTCCTGCTGACTCCTGTCAATTTGATGGAGGCCTGGCTGTTCCTGCTGGGTTGTGCCACCACTGTTGATTTGTGTTTGCTGTGCTGACATTACTGAAATAGACTGCTGTATGCATGAAGTATTTGCAAATATGTTGAGCTGCCACTGCTGGTGGGTGGCGGGCTGCAAGGTAGGTTAAAGCGTTTAAGAACCATCATTAAAAATAGGATTTGAAAAATATTAAAATTAACAGAGAACAGAAAACATTTCCTGCCACATATTAAGACGTCATAGAGCACAACAGTGAAAGATGCTGTGTTAGCCAGAGCAAAGAAAGCTGTGGTGAAACAGAAAGGTAGTGGAAAAGAAAGGGGAGTGGACCTGCTTAAAAGGTTCTTTGGAGCAACTCCCGTCTGTGTCTGGAAATCAGCAGTTCACAGGCTAGCAGGCAGTGGCAGCTCTATCCACTCACAAACACTTCATGGATACACCAGCAGTCCAGTTCGGTTAGCAACAGTGGTGACATGACCTAGCAGAGACAGCCAGGCCTCAGCCTCAGCTCGAGTCAGCAGGAGGGACCAGGAGGAACACGAGGAGAGGAGAAGTTCTCGGCTGTGCCTCCCTCAGGGAAAGCAAAGGTTATCAAAGATGTGAGATCCACAAGCGTTACACTGGACCAGCAGGCCAGGCTCTGTCTCCGTCACTCCACGGAGTCCTACTTATCCGTCCACACATGACGTGTCCTCCACGTGCCTTGCCTCAGCATGTGTGTCCAGTGAGCCCTGAGTCCACAGAAGACACTGCAGTACATCACCAGAAGTTTTTTGGTGCGTTTCTCTATGGAGTCCTGACAAATGGAGCTCAACTCCGCAGTGTAAGGTGGACCGATACATGCGCGTTAACTGTTAGCAGAGTCCTTCATCCGTGTCCGTCCACGTGCTTGCTTTAGCAGAGCAGCCTCTCCTGGGTCTGCTTCCGTGGAGTTGCCATAGCCTTTCACACCTGTGTCCACTTTAAGGAAATGTTCCCACACGTGTGTGCCCCAGCACAACACCATCCGACTAACTGCCAAAGAACCCTTCAGATTCCACTTCATTTCTCCATACTTCTTTTATAAATTTTCTTTTGTTTTCTGTAATAATCTTAAAGTTTCCCTGTCTGGTTCATAGAAGATAGTCAGAGACACTAAGAGAAACATTCTCTCTGCCATAAATTCTTAGGCCCTGTCTGGATTCTAGGTCTGGAAACTGGGTTTTAAGCCTATGTGTGACATTGGCTCTGTAAACAAACAAAAAAACTATTTATGATTCATGCTTTCCTATTAGATATTTGATGGACTTTGAAGACTTTGCAGTGGGACTTTTTTTTTTTAGTCTATTTTCACCAGGGTTCTTGTAAAAATTCTCAGACACCATGAGCACCACAGCAGTGGACCTCCTGCGAGATCGCAAACAACTTAGGTTCTTTGCTGTTGTAAAACTGAATAATAAAAGGGCATTATATCATCAGTCCAACTAAGGATTGAATAAAAATGTTTGTAGGTGCTGAAAAAAGACTTTCCTACCAAGGGAGAGGTTTCAGAAATGGGTTCTGGCGAGATCACCTCTTTCCAGTTTGTCATCTGAACCAGTTGTCGTTTTGAGAGGAAGCATATTATTGAGATTTTTCAGAGTTCTTCAGAATCAGGGTGAAGGAGGCCCTCATATCTGAATTACGTAACTTGATTGGGCATCTGCAATAGAAGGAAGGGCTTGAATTCTTTTTGTGCAGTGTCTATGGTTGGAAAAACTGCATCCTTCTGAGAGCTGCCAACTGGACGGTTGGCTTACTGAAGACAGTCAAGGCTGCAGTTGTTTGCAAAAGCCAAACTGTAGACCTTGAAGGGCAGATCAAATCAGGGCCTCATGGGATTCTTTGAAAGATTTGAAAACAATGGAGCAAATGAGGAGAGAAAATTGACCTTCATCTGCTTGTGAATGGCTGCGTCTGTTAATTGAAATGACCTTTTAAAAAATGAGGATTTTTTTCTTTTCTTTTCTTTTTTTTTTTTTTTTTTTGGCCTTTTGTTTTGAGGAGTTCTTAAAATTGCCACAGGACTTAAAATTTTTTTCTTAAAGTTTAAACATAATTTTTTATTCGATTCATGATCATATTCCAAAATAGAGGTTTCAGGGTTGTTTGCCCACACTAGATAATCCATTGAAGAATTATAAGTAATGTCACAAATGGAAGTAAATGTGATAATCAGATGAACTGATATACATGATTATCACTGAAATTAGCAAGACTAATGTGGGGAATTTAGATATTAATATATAACATAATATATATTATAATATGTTAATATATTTGCCACAGCAATATATATGTATGGCAGGGTGAGTTTAGTGACCCCCTCAAATGTTTATTTGCTGTAAGTAGGAGTGAACTACTGAGGGAGAGGCTCTTGATGGCATTGCATGTTTTTATTGATCAGAGCATGTGTTACAGTGACATAAAACCAAACTATATCATACTGTGTGTCTCTGGTTTTCATTTCCTTACATTGCACGAGGCTGGACCGTTTCTTAGATATCTATTTTCCAAATAATCAATAGGTGTATATTTAATTTATTTAATTAGTTTTTGAGACAGGGTCTTATCCAGCAGTCCTGACTGGAATCCACAGAGATTTGCCTGCCTTTACCTCTTGAGTGTTGGGATTAAGGAAATATACCACCATGTCCAACAGGTATTGACTTTTTTTGGGGGGGGGGCGGGGAGAAATAGTGTGTCTTGTAGTCTTGTAGCCCAGGCTGCCCTGACTGCTGGCCTCCTGCTCCTCCTGCTCTTCCTGCCCCCACATCTGAAATGCTGGGTTTGTAGGCACAACCAGACATAGCCTGTTGGTAGATGGTTACTTGGTTTCTTCTCACTTGTCTGGCTAGATCTGTGAGCAGTACTAAGATTCTGGTTTGGGAAAGCATCATGGAGGGAGATCTTTGTTCTGCTGGAACTTCAGAGCTGTTCATGTTAATCTCAGGGTTGACAAAGTCCCTGCTTTGAAGCAAGGGATGGCAAACCAAAACCCCCTTCCGCTCAGTGACATACTTCCTCCAGCAAGGCCACTCCTTCTAAACCTTCCCAAAGAGTGTCACCAGCTGGGAACCAGCTTATGGGGACATTTTTATTTAAACCACCATATGGTCCCTGACCAGAGTGTTTTCTTGGGAGGTGTCTTGATTGATCAGTGTCAAATTTCACTACAAATAGAGCTCAGAAGAAGGGGACCACCGTGTGCTGCAGCAGTGACTTGTGTGGGCAAACGGTGAAGGCTACTATGGTGGAGAGATTTGGTTTGCTGTGGTGTCCACAGCAGATGCATTTGTGAGATGTTTGCTCTTCGGGGTATTGGAGAATGTTAAGGATAAAGAGGATTACCTCAGTAATTCGTTAGACTGGCTTGTCAGTATATGCTTAGAGCTGTGGCTTTCCCCTGCATATGTCTGACCAGCCGCTGTAGGATCTGCAGAGAAGACTGCAGGGATGAGGACGGGCTGTGCTCTCTTAAGGCACTTCTCTAGTTTCTTATAAAATAGAATGAAATGCCAGATACACTTTCCACTTTTATTTTTAAGCAACTAGTTAGTGAGCAGCTACTGTCTGCCACAGCCTGCTCTGGGCACTGGAGACAGGTGACTGGGCAAAATATTAACAGGTTCCCACCCATCCACCCTGCTCAGCAGTCAGCGGAAGTCTCATGAGAGAACCAGGCAGAAGCGCGTAGGTTCAGTTTGCACGGAAGCTCACAGGTGGCCACAGAGGGAGGGGGAAGCTCTCCCGAGGCAGTAAGGAGGCCTGGGATGGCAGCTTTCAGAGGAGCGGGGCCAGAGCAGGTAAGGTTTAAGCAGTGCTATGAAGGAAGTGGGATGGGTTTAGGGAAGAACATTCCAGGGGGAGACTGCATTGAAATCTGAGGCCTCAGCTGATTGCTGCCTGTGGGTGGCAAGAGCCACGGAAGGCTGAAGTGGAATGAAGACCGACAGACAGACAGACAGACACGTACACATGCACCCCCCCCCCAGAGGGTGGAGAGGGAAGGAGGTGGGTTGGGTGGTTCTCATCAGTCACTAGAAGAGTGCTTTCTTCTGACACAGTTTCTAAGACTCTCACGTGGGATGGAGACTGGCCTTTTGGGAGCAAAAGAAAAAACCAGAAAACCAGGTGGGACACTCAGGCTGGGATGGGAGCAGCAGAGTGAGACAGAAGACTTGAGTGGCAGGAGACTGAGTATCCAAGGTGTGTGAAAATATCACCGTGAAATGTGCTGTTACGTATACCTTATGCCAGTAAACAATTCTAGTGGTAAAGAGAATTGTAGAAAATGTAAATCTTCTCAAAGCTTACAAAGTATATAAATATTGCATAATATTTGTAGATTTGGTGTAATTTGCCTTAATTCTTTGGCTTGGTATAGTTAATTATATCTGAGTTTATTAACAGAAAATCATGTCAGTTGTAATGACTGACATAAGTTAAGACCCTGCCAGACACCCATGGCAGAAGTATAATGATTTTTGCTTTGTTAAGTGGGAGTTTGAAAGGAGCTCCCACCCATGCTCTGATCACCCATGCCATTTTCCTCTCATCCTGCATTCACCCCCTTCAGAGAGCTCATCTATTGCTGGTCCCGTCTAGACCTTTGATTGCAGCCAAGTCTGTTGATTTGCAGCATCGGCTCCAGCTCTGCATTTTGTAGATAGCAGGACATTCCCCTACTCTGAAAATGCACTATCTCCCAAAGTATGATTTTTAGTTTTCCATCAAAATGTATTTCCTACCTCTGAAACCCTTCTTTGATAGACAACTGCAAAATCTTTTGAGCACCGGAGTGGAACTGTAAGTGACTTTCACTCCGTCTTCCCTTTTATCCTTAACTAGCCTGTAGACGCGATTTATTATGGTTTGAGTCTGAAGTGTCCCCTATAGTCACATGCATTTGGACATCTGATCCCCAGCAGGCAGCGCAGTTTGGGGATGTTGTGGAAGCTTTGGTTGATGGGTCTGGTTGGTGGACATGGGTCTGCAGGGTGGGACTTTGAAGGTCACAGCCTTGCCCTGCTTCCCACACCACCCTGTGCTTCTGGGTCTGAGGCCATGGTTTTCACAGGAAGCTTGCCATGCCCACCTGTGAGGATAGAGCCTCTTCAGCTTCCAGGCCCAGATTAGCCGCTCATCCCTAAGATTTTCTGTTAGGCATTTCAGTGCGGCAGCTCTCCCTGCCACTGCTGCTCTTTTGATGTTGCTTTGGCCAAGCTGTGACGGAGGCTCATCTAGACTGTTGCATTGTTGCCCTGTCTTGGTTTTGGGGTATATCACCCACTCTGCCAACCTTCCTCCCTACATCTACCCCCTCACTCTCCTCAGAACCTCCCACTTGCTTGAACCTTTGGCCCAGTGCTCTGCCTGTCCACCCTGTCTGTCATCCCCTAGAGATGTTGTTCTCTCCTCCTGGGTGTCCGGAGTCCTTTGCACATCTCTCTCCTGTCTTCTTTATACACCCATGGTTCTGCACCTGAGCACTGCCATTCACTGTTGACTACATTAATCTCAGAGTCCATTCCAGAAAGACTTTCTCCCCAAAGACAATTTCCTTTTCTGTACTACTACCGTGAATCCTTCACTGGGATCTCTGGGGATGTGCAGAGCGCGCGCCAGATCCCATGACTGACTGTCCCTGTCCCTGGACTCCACTGCCATGGAAACTCCCGTGGAAGAGCTGTCTAGCAGTGGTCATTGAACTGGTGAGTATCTGTCAGTGGGAACTTGCAGTGCTCAGAGATCTTGACTTGCCGCTGTCTGCCTTCCTGCAGGGTCCACTGTTTTTCATTTGTACTCTGGCTCTGATCAGTTTTGGTTGACCAGAAAATGTCTTATTTTACCTTTTTCTAAAAAACAAAAACAACGCTACTTTTATTTTACAGTAATTATATTCTCATAGAAAATTGCCCCCCCCAAATGTATTTACTCTATCCCATCTAGTTTTTGCCAAGGTTCTCCAGTGATGACATCCTTCATAATTAGTACCATATATTAGCTGCTGAGCCAGCTCTCCAGTCTCAAATATGTTTTCTTTTTAGCTTTCCCTTTAATAGGAAACAAAGCACTCTTCTGTTGGTAGGTCTGTGAGGTAGTTATACCCATTTTGTGTGTGTGTGGAATGTGTGTCATTATATGGCTTGTCCAACTGCCCATCCAAATAGCCTTTTGGTGTTAGCAGTAGATCAGAAACCAACCTTCATGTAAGGTTTTTGTGTGATTACACATTTTCATTTCTCTGGGATGAACACTGCTGGGAATGATTGCTAGGCTGAGCAGCAAGTGGGTATTTGATTTTGTGTGACCCAACCGAATTAGTTTCTAGAGTGACTGTGCTGTTTCCATTCACAGCAGAAGAGTGAGTGGTCCATTGTTTTTGGATTCTCAGCAGCATGTATTGCAGTCAGTGTTTTATTGCAAATGTTCCACTGTGGGTATAAGGTTAATCTCATTTTGGTTTTTTGCATTTTCCTATGGCTAGCCATGGTCACTGTCATTAAAGTTGTCCATTTACCATCCACATATATATTCTTTTGTGAAGTGTTTTTACATTTTGTTAGTTTCATAATTTGCTTGTTTCCACTTAGTTCTTCTTTTGAGATTTTTTTGTTTTTATTTTAAATGTATAGGTATTTTTGTTTGCATGTAGTATGTGTGTGCATCATGTGCATGCAGTACACACAGTGGCCAGAAGAGGGTGCTGGATCCTGTGAAACTGGAGGTATGACAGCTGTAAGTTGTCACGTGGATGCTGGGCATTGAGCCTCTTAACCTCAGAGCTATCTTACCAGTTTCTATATTTCACTTAGTTTTAAGAGTTCTTTATGTAAATTTATTTGAAGTCTAAGCACTCTAAACACCTGTCTGTTGCCATCTCCTGCACAGCTTGGCTCTGGAAACCTGACTGGGGTAACAGGGAATGAAGAAAGTACAGAAACACAGACACGCCTCCAGCAAAGCTGGGCTCCCGTGGGCTGTGCTAACTCTGACGGAACAGCATCAACTCCACAGTGCAACTACCTGGAACCTCGGTGCCGCTGGGACAAGTTAGCCTGCTGCCTTAGGCCTTCGTAGCTGAATCCCAGGTTGCACTTGTCTGGGAGGAGGAAGCTGGGGTGCTACTTTTACATGCACTGCCAGCATCTGTACAGAGACCAGAGGGAGGCTTTGCCAGTTCCCGGGTCTGAGGGGCTGGTCCTTGTCAGTAATACACATTGGCTCGGGGCTTACCCCTCCTCACACCCACTCAGGACTCACCCCTCCTCACACCCACTCAGGACTCACCCCTCCTCACACCCACTCAGGACTTACCCCTCCTCACACCCACTCAGGACTCACCCCTCCTCACACCCACTCAGTTAGCTGGTCTGTACCGTCCCCCCTGGTAGCGAGCGGGCTGCCATGCTGAGCACAGCTGTGGATTTCAGTCTTTCCAGGGAAGCCTTGTTGGCACCTTGCATTTCCTTCATTTAGGTTTCTCTGTGTTCTGAATTTGTTTTAAGTTCCCAGGGCATACTGTGTCTGGATAATGGACATTACTGTCACCCCACATGGTTTGATTTGATCCTTAGACACACTAGAGGTGCCATTTGTGAATGAAATGGGCATTTCACATGTGAGCTTGGCCCCTGGAGCTTTGTGGTAGATTCAGTAGGCATCTCTGGAGGTATTCGTTCATTAATCTGCTGGCTTCTTTGGGCTGTGAGGATGGAGCGGGGTGGAGTATGTGCAGAAGGCCATAGCAGTTTGGTGGGCTCCAGTGGCTTGTCTGGAACACCGCCCCGAGGGTCTTTGAGGTGTTTGTTTTTGGTAGTGGAGTGGCAGCTTTCTCTTTGCAGAGATGTCATTAGAGAGAGATGATTTCATCCTAAATGAAAGTGACTGAAAACCTGCTTTCTAGACGCATGCGCTCCAGGTTCTGCTCTGTCTTCCGTTTGTACCATGCATAGAAATAAAAGAGGACCTGGCAGGGAACATCTAGTACTTCAGTCAATTGCCACAGGTGCCTTGTTGTTTGGACTGGTGCTACCGTCAGGGATGGAGAAAAGGGGGAGTGCCGCCTGCACACGAGTGTGGGGGATGTGAACACTTGATCCACTGGCACACAAGTGTGGGGTGCCAGCATCTCCTCTCCACCCACCTGCACACGAGTGTGGAGTGCTGCCAGCACCTCCTCTGTACCAAGAGCATCCAGGAGAGGCAGTTGAGGCTGCTGAACTCTTCTGTTTCCTTCTCCGTCAGCTCCACACTGTGATGTCTGCCGTAGAGGAGAGGTAGCTCCCATTTATGAAGTGTGCCAGCCATCCCTCTGTGTTCTTTGCCTGTGATAGCCCATCCTCTCTATCGCACTCTCTGAAAGGAGATATGGTATGTGTGATGGTTTGTATATGCTTGGCCCAGGGAGTGGCACAATAATAAGGTGGGGCCCTGCTGGAATAGGTGTGTCACTGTGGGCGTGGACTTTAAGACCCTCATCCTAGTTACCTGGAAGCCAGTCTTCTAGCAGCCTCAGATGAAGATGTAAAACTCTCAGCTCCTCCAGCACGATGCCTGCCTGGATGCTGCCATGTTCTTGCCTTGATGATAATGGACTGAACTTCTCAATCTGTAAGCCAGCCCCAATCAAATGTTGTCCTTATAAGAGTTGCCTTGGTCATGGTGTCTGTTTACAGCAGTAAAACCCTAAGACAGTGGGCCATGTTTTTATACAAGGGATCCTTGAGGACCTGACAGTAATATCTTTGCCAGTGTCTAGAGCTTTTTGTGATTGATCCATGTGTGGAGCTCAGGTCTCTGCAGACCCCACCACCCCATTCCCTCACCTTTACCATGCAGGTTTGGAATTCACAGGAAATGTGTCTGGCAGAATTGTAGTGGATTCTATAATGAAGTAAGTACTTCTAGCTAACTGGTCAGAGATGGGATTTAATGTCAGAGATACTTCCACTGTATGGCTGAGTCATGCATGCTGTCTGTCTCATTGGTGTGATGGAAGTACCAGCTCAAAGCAATGTAGGGAATTACGAGCTAATGCAGTCTGTCAGGGTGGGAAGGCATGGCGGCAGGACCTGGTCACCATGTACCCACATTTGGGAAGCAGAAGAGTTGGGTACTGGGGCTTGGCTCACTCTTTTCATTCAGTCTGGGATTCCAGCCTGTGGGATAAGGCCACTTACATTCAGGGTGGGCCTTTATACTTCAGTTAACCTAATCTAGAAATTTCCTCACAGACATGCCCAGAGGTCTAAGTGATCTAAGAGTGTTAACCATCACCAGCCCATCTCCATGTCAATTTGACAATAATACACATCACTATTAAACTACAACCCTCTGCCTGTTTACACACCCTGCAGTTCCCATGGCTTATGATCATCTCCTAATTCACAATGAAAAATGCACGCAATCCAAAGTCCCTGTGGCTTTTTTTTTTAAACAGCAAGGCCTGTAGAGACGGCTCAGCAGTTAAGAGCACTGAGTGCCCTTCCAAAGATAAATGCAGACTGTCTCAGAGGCTATGGTGGTCCTTCCTGTGTGTCCCCACAACACTGAGAAAACAGAAAAATGCTTCCAACATGCAGTGATGTAAAGTAAACATCTCCCTAAGACTGGGGTGATCAGATCAAAGCAAGACTGAACGCAGCAGGGGAAACAGCAGCTCTGGAAGCTCAGTGCCTGGCATTTGTGTCTGGTGATGGAATCACCAGGGCCCCAAGGGCCCCAAATGGCTTATGTAGCTGCCTGCAGCACACATAGCCTATCTCTTGCCATAGCTCCACTTCAGGTCTTCTGCTTTCCTCAGGAGATGTCTCATGGTTCTAGCACTGCAGATATTCCAAGATCCCTGATGCAACCTAGACTGAATTCACCTCCATAGCCTTATGTAGTGGCCTCTCTGACTCCTTTTAACAACTCTGACCCTGGCACACATGGTCTAGCCTCAGTGTCTCTAAGGAACCTCGGCACCAGACTTCACACCTCCTGCCTTACTCTTGCATATTTCGTGCCAGCATAGTACCATATGATAGGCATTGCCAAGTTCTGCTAATTTGGGATGGACCCCAGTTCCCTTGGATCAGTTACATCAATTTCTGCAGCTGTGCCTGGAAACACATTTCCCTAGGTGATTGTTTTCAAGCAGGGAACTCCCTGGGTAGTCCGGTCTTTTCAGATAATTTACATTTAGTAGGTGGCACCTGCAGTGGGTAAGGTCCTGCCTTTAGGGCCCCTTTGTGTAGAAATCCAGTGCAGAGCCGTGGTTTCTCCTTCATGCCATTTCTCTTGTTCGCAATCACAGCTGCTGGGCACACGGCGAAGGCTCTGCTCCCTGGATAGACCGCACATCTTCCACTTCCCTTTCACTCTGTCTTACTGTAGACCTGGAGGATGGCAGTGAGCAGTAACTGTGGCACAGCCCAAATGCCATCCCATGTTAAGACAAATTAGTCCATTACCTTAGAATTCAGCATCGATGTTGTTTGCCAGAATATAACACAGTGTCCTAGGGGAGTTCCCAGTCCAGTCTTGTTCTTTTCCAAACTTCATGAGCCAGGTTCTCACCATCCACATACATGCAGCATTCTGGTCTCCCGACTTCCCACCAGCATGGTCCAGGGACTTCTGTTTATAACATCCGAGGGCTTCTCTAGCCGGAAGTTCCAGACTCTTCCACATTCCTCTAGCAAACCAGTTACTAAGTAACTAAGGCTGGTGAGCCACAGCAAAGATAGCATGAGGAAGTATCAGTTTTCCGAGTAAGTTACTTTCCTGTTGCCGTGGCCACAGTCTCTGATGAAAGTGGTCACTTAGCCCTGATTGCCTTACATGGGTCAGACCAGAGGCTCGGGAGAGTGGGTGGAGCTGTGTGCTAAAGCAGCCGACGCATTTGAACAACTTCTGTCGGGTAGAAGTTGATAGACATTTGTTATGATAGCCATGATATACTTTTTCCTCAGGGAATTTAAACACAGAATCTTTGTATCAGATTTAGTGTTACAACTAGCCATGAAATACCGTCTGGTTCTAGAATAGTAGAAATTGTCATGGTAATAATGGAAAAATAAATCTCCTCATAATATTCCTCACGCTTCTCTGCTTTCATTTAACACTGGTGCAGGTTTCATAAGTATTTTGGCTCATTTATTTATGCAATAATTCTTATTATTTTCCTTGGTCAAAACCTAAAGAGTAGACATATCTAGTGGCACTAAATGGTGATCCCATAACCAGGTTGAGACTTAGCTCTCAGTGGGGGGAGTGGGGTGCTGGAGGTATTTTAGGTCAGGGCATCTGTCCCCAGTTTGGAAGCAGGAGCTTGAAACAAGGGAGCAGCATCTTAAGCTATTAGGGCTGTTGTTACCTTTGTCTTTCAACCCAAACAGATGTGGCAGTGCAGAGTTCCAGCTATCAGCAATTAACAACAACAACAATAGCCAACAACAGAAGGCTTAGCAGCTCCCATAGAGGCTGAAGGGAGGGAAGGTCAGATAGTGGGGTTGGGGCTCATCATACAGGATGAGGATTCTGGCACCCGTGGAATATTGAGGAGTCAAGTTTAATTGCATTTATTTGTTTAGCATGCCCTGTGAAGGCAGAGTAATAGAAGGCAGGTTGTGTTGAGTAGCTCGTGGGTTTGGAGCTCTTTGCAGTAATTGGCAGGGGTGGTTCTTCTGGGTGAGGTGGTCCTGAGGAGGAGAATGGGCTTCAGAGCCAGTCGACTTTGTGACAGAGCGCGCTTCCATGCCCCCTGCGTGTAGGGTTCTATCTACCACTAAGCTGTTATCAATCCTTGATGCATGGCTTTTAAGTGTATTTTTCTCTCTTTAGCTTGGGCTTATTTGTTGACTATATAAAAGCATTTGTGGGCCCAGAGAAATGGCTCAGTGCCTAAGAGCAGCAAGCTTGCTTCTAGAAGTCAGAATTTGCATCTCAGCACCCATGTCTGGAGGCACACGGTTGCCTATAACTCCCCCTCCTGGGGATCTGGTGCCCACTTCTGGTCTCTACACATATGGCAGATGTCTACATAGGTGCGCACACTTATACACATAAAGGTTTTTAAAAAATAATTCTTACCTTGCTGGTCTCAGTGTTGTGGATTAAATAAGATGATTTATGTGAAAGCCTTTTGTCGATGATCCTCTGGATTCAGGTGTGAGTTGTTATTAATAAAAATGACTTGCCATTTGCAGTGGGGAGCCTGGATAGCGGCTTTCTTTTAATTCATTCATCATATGTAAATGCATTGTATTCTTGCAATCAGAAATGCTTAATGAAGGTCATGATTAGAAACAGAGGGAGTGCGCCAGTAAACCGGGGCCATTGTTCTTTGTTTTGAGGCAGGTCTCATCATCCTGGCTGCCCTAGAACTCACAGAGATCCCCCTGCCTCTGCCTCCCATGTGTTGAGAGTAAAGGAGTGTGCTCTAACATGCCTGGCTAGAAGACCATTTTTTTTTTTTTATTCGATATAATTTATTTACATTTCAAATGATTTCCCCTTTTCTAGCCCCCCCACTCCCCGAAAGTCCCGCAAACCCCCTTCTCTTCCCCTGTCCTCCCACCCACCCCTTCCCACTTCCCCGTTCTGGTTTTGCTGAATACTGCTTCACTCAGTCTTTCCAGAACCAGGGGCCACTCCTCCTTTCTTCTTGTACCTCATTTGATGTGTGGATTATGTTTTGGGTATTCCAGTTTTCTAGGTTAATATCCACTTATTAGTGAGTGCATACCATGATTCACCTTTTGAGTCTGGGTTACCTCACTTAGTATGATATTCTCTAGCTCCATCCATTTGCCTAAGAATTTCATGAATTCATTGTTTCTAATGGCTGAATAGTACTCCATTGTGTAGATATACCACATTTTTTGCATCCACTCTTCTGTTGAGGGATACCTGGGTTCTTTCCAGCATCTGGCAATTACAAATAGGGCTGCTATGAACATAGTAGAACATGTATCCTTATTACATGGTGGGGAGTCTTCTGGGTATATGCCCAGGAGTGGTATAGCAGGATCTAGAAGACCATTTTTAAGTGAGAGTTATTGCAGAGATTTTGGCAATAGCTAAATAATTGGTTTTAAACATTAATGTTTTTGTGTATCTGAAGTGTTGTACATTTTGGCTAATGAAAAGAAAGTACACTTGAAGGATACACTGGAAGGCTGAGCAGGGGAAAGTCAGAGCGAGTGAGCGAGATGGTGTGATGTGCCTCACTCTGCATTTCTGTAGCAGGCTATTTTTAGCATCTCTTTGAATCACTGATGAATTCTCATTTGAAGATTGAACCATTAAAGGAGAGAAAAATACAAACTAGTTTAGGCAAGGATGCATCCTTCTAGGCCCAGATCTGTTTCAGGCTTTAACTTGAACAGAGGCACTTCCTGTAGCCACTGGTTTGCAGTCTTTGAAGGAGCAAGGGCCTTCAGACGGGTGCCAGGAGATCAGCCAAGGACACGCTGCTCTACTTTTTCAAAGGAGACGTTTACAAACTTTGGAGCTGGGGATTGTTTAATGAGGAGGCTGTATGGCATCTCTGATGCTGGACAAAGGAGTCAGTCAGGCATCCGGTGGCCTCACTATGCCTCTCCTGTCCTCGGGTCCACCCTGTGGCCCCCATCTGTCTCCTGCGCCCCACCCCCCATCTGTCTCCTGTCCCCATCCTGTCTGCCACTCTTGTCCCCAGTTCTTGGGCTGCCTCTGAGTATGGCTCAAGAAATCTGCTTCCCGAAGCCAGCTGGTGCCGGTCCACGGTGCCGTTCAGCAGCCTTGCCACGTGCTTCTTGTCTTCGGCCTCTCCTCGAGTAGGGAGCCTTATTTTATCCTAAACCAATTATTCTTATTTTTATCTTTCAATGCTCATTCCAGAGAGGCTCATTAACTGTTTGATGGCCTGGAAACAACTCTTCCCCAGCTCTTATTCTCAGCCGAGGCCCACGTGACTCTCCAAAGTGGCCATCACAGATTCAGTTCAAGGTCGTCAAGTCCAGGCCATGTCCAGCTCTCTCTTGCTCAGATAGGTCAGAAGTTAGCATTGCCCCCACTCCCCACCTTAGGCATTTGAGAAAAGTCACTTATTTGTCAAGTGATCAGACATTGTGTGTCTTCTGAGTGTTAGGGAGACAAACAGCGAAGAGACAAAGCTGGAGGGGAGAGGAGTGGAGTGCGTATGGGAAGTCTGAGAACTTCAGTGCCGCGTCTGCCCGCCAAGGGAGATGAACCTAACAAGCAAACACTGGCCTGGCCTGAGTTGTTAAGCGTTACAACTGGACAATCTACTTTCTTTTGAAAACAAAGTCTATTTGCTGTGAATATCTGCCCATCTTCAACCTCTACATTTTTCCCTCTCCAGTGATTCTGTTATTTTTTTTTAAAGATGTATGTATTTATTTATTATATGTAAGTACATTGTAGCTATCTTCAGACACTCCCAGAAGAGCGCATCAGATCTCATTACAGATGGTTGTGAGCCATCATGTGGTTGCTGGGATTTGAACTCAGGACCTTCAGAAGAGCAGTCAGTGCTCTTAATCGCTGAGCCATCTCTCCAACCCGATTCTGTTATTTTTGGTATGCTAATGAAGAGCTTCACACATTGAATGTCAGACCTAAGCTGGAACATTCCAGAAGCCATCTCAAGTCTTAGGGTTTTGTTTGTTTGTTTGTTCGTGCTTACATGGTTTTTGCTCTAGGCCAACAGTGATTGGAAGCTGCTGTGAACTCCTTTCTGGGTGGCACCCAGGCTCAGGATCCATGTGCACTGTGGCCCATCTCTGCAGCCTTCAGTCTGGGGGAGTGGTCATAGGCCAGGCCCTGGCAGTGTTTGGTGCCCAGTTGTGTCCTAGGCTAGCTCTTCTTAACATTAATCCTTTAATGCTTCTCCCAGTCTTATCCTTGTCTCTTGAGAGACTTAGGTCTGAACGAACTGCCTGCAGTCTTTTAATGAGCGAGCGGAGAAGCCCACTTGAGATTGAAGTGAGCTCAAGTGTCCATTGCACAGTGGCCTTCTATGTAGTGGGCACAGAGGAAAGAGACATGTGTTACCAGGGTGTCCGAGCAGGGCTCTTCATTAAGTGTCACTGCTGGTTGCTCACTGGTAAGAAAGGGATGGGAAATGCTAGTCCCAGCCTGCTAGAGCTGAGGAGATGTGTGCTAATGAGCAGTACCTGAAGGCCCCTTTAGCAGTTGCTATCCTGCATGGAAGGCATTAGAAGCTGTGCCCAAGACCTGGATAGCACTGTTTAGAGTGTTGTGGGGTTGGGGAGCAGGGATCCCATTTATGCTGACAGTGTCAGGAAGAGGATACTTACTGAGGGGACAGACTGGTGGTGTAGCCCAGAAGGGTGTGTCCCTTCCCTGTAGACCTTGTGTGGTAGGTGTGGCTTTAGGGTAGGCATCTCTCCTATGGCTAGAGAGCACTGGGTACCTTTAGGCCTGTGCTAGACCTAGACTGCAGAGACTGGTGTCAGCTAGAACAGGAAGTACTTATTTGATGTTTCAAGGATACAGGCTTCCCCCAGGTACCAAGAAGCCTTATTCCTGACTGCAGTGCTCAGTGCCTGGGGTTACTAATCAAGAACTCTCTCTGCCTCCTACCGTTCTTGTAGAAGTGGAGAGGAGGGGAGGAGGGGAGCCTTCACTAAGTATGGGTGTGTCTCTGGAGATCCTTAACACCTGACACTGCTGACTCCCAGTGTGAGTGGCTGGAGACGCATCTGCACTGTACCCAGTGTGCCAGGATCAAACTGCATCTGCAGGGTGGTAGCAAGGTGTTGAGATGATGCGGAGCTGTTATCTAAGAGCACATTCACCTGAGCACCCCGAAGGGCAGGTCCTCAGTGTGGCTTCCTGCAGCCGCTCCCAGGCTGCCCTCAGCCGTCTTCACACATCTCTCAACACTCAGTTTCCCAGTGTGTGATGCAGAGTCTTTCTAACACATAGTGGAGGGCTAGAGCCAAGGGGCAGAATTCAGCCACATGTAGTTTCAGTATGGCTTTTATTTGTGATTCTGTAACCAGGCAATGACTTGTATAAAGACAAAGTAAACGTTCTCGTGTGCTGATAAGCCTGGATTCACAGGCAGAAATACGGAATGACTCCTTTGGAGTCACTCATCGATGCTACCACAGCGGCCCAGCTAAGTGGACCTCTGCTCATTGGCTGCTTAGTGTTTCCTCTCGTTTGCTCTTTCCCCCCTTGGAAGATTGGGCCATTGCAGGGATCAGTTTGATGGAGTGGCCCCTCGCGTGAACGACAGCATTCTTGTTAGGACTGACCTACAGAGGCCTACCGCAGCCCTGTCCAGAGCAGCCACAGCCTGCCAGTCTTCCTTTCAGTATTTTTGACCAAGCCACTGTTAGTTTGGTCAAATTTAGCTTCTGGTCCCAAGGTTCTGTAAAGTCACACTTTGTCAGGAATTGTTTTCCTTTCTTCATATCGCACTGGACTCATAGGCACCCCAACGTCCAGCTTCCAGGGGGTCCTACATCCCCTACTAACCTCCAAGGGCACCAGGCACAGTTGTGGTGCACACACATACATGGAGGCAAAACTCTCATACACAGAAAATAAAGTAACTCTAAAAAGAATTTTTAGAAGTACTAATCCTAGCTGACGATGATATACGCTATATTTAATGGACACCACTGGGTTTTATTTCGACTTACTCCTCTGCCTCTGCTGCTGACATCTCCTGCATCGCCTGCTTTATACTTCTCCGTGTTCCCTGCCAGCTCAGTGAGGATGTGTAAGGGCAGGTCCTTGGCTGCTACGTAACGGTGTCTCCTGCACTGGTTCCTAACAGTTCTCTTATATGTTGTATTGAGTCATGGGACCAAATAAACATGTTCTGCTGTAAAAGATACAAGTATGTAATGCAGTGGGAGCTGAATCGCCGAGAGCACAGGGAAAACACAAATGCTGCTACCGGTGCCGGACCTAGAAGTCATAATCCCACCTGCTCCTGCCTTCCCCCTCCTTGCCTTCCTCCCTCTCTCCTTTTGTCCTTCCTTCTCTTTCGTGTGCTGAGCTATATCCCCAATCCCCTAAAACGCCATGCTTCACGTTTTATGAGTTGTGGATTCCTGACACTAACAGTGGCCACGTCTCTCAGGACTGAGTGTGGCGAGCAGAGCCTCGTTTGTGAGTGGTTAGGTGCTGACGGCCGATCCCGTAGGTGGAACCAGGCCTTGTGAAGGTGTGGAACAAGGAAAGAGTCGAGCAAGCACCCATACCCGCAGGGACCACGTGTGAGCTTTGCAGCTTCTGTTTTCTGTGAAGCTAGAATTGGGAGGCTTAAGACCTGTGGCGGGGACTGAAATAGTAAACAGGTTTAATGCGATCAGATTAGGGGAGTACAGGCAGATTAACAGGGAGCATGTTAGAACGTCTGTTTTCATAGGAAGCCTTTTTATATCCCAGAACTTGTTTCATATTGACTTTACATGTCATGAATAAATGAGATTAACAGGAAACACTTTTCTTATCGTTGACTTTGTAAGATGCCCGGAGAAAGACTTCTGTCTTCCATGCTAGGTGCTGAGAAACGCAAACCTGAGGTAATTTGTGCTGCTGTTGATACGAAAGGTCTAAAATGTGTTTGAAGTCACCTGAACTCATGTTCATTATCATAAGAAACGCCCATTCTCTACACTCCTTTCTTGATTTTAGAAATAGACTTGAAAGCAATAAGAACAAACCTGGGTGGTTATTTATCCTAAGGTGTGGCTCACTGTGGATTCATGATTTACCGTAAAGGAGTTTTATTTGGTAGCAACGTTTTAACGATTACCCGGAGGCCACCTGAGAGCAGTTTGATGCTGTCATGTAGAGGCGGCTAATGAAATCCCAAATGGCCAAGGGTGAATATATTTCTGATGGGATTTAAGAAAGGGGTGTGGCTCCAGAAGGACCACCCCTTTAATTATTGATTTGTTTGTTCTTGGAGTCAGGTGTTGAGGTTTGGCCTTTTGCTATGTATTGTAATGTTGAATATGGCCCCCAAGGCCTGGTCCCCCAGGGACAAGAGAGTCTCCATGCACACAGAGTGGTGCTGTGTGACCGACTCTTTAGTTTACAGCTAGAGGTTGAATAAGGATGCTGACAGTCTGCGTCTAGGCAGAAGAGAGGGAGGTCGCGGTTTGGTGCCTGGGCTTTGGGTCTGAGAGGGACCGTGGAGAGAGAAGAATGTGGAGAGAGAAGATGCAGTGGGGTTGCCGGGCCATGAAAACATGGCTGTGGGGCGGGAAGGGCTGCCCAGATGGAGTATGGCCAGTGATAGCTCGGGGTGAGCGAGAGGAAGGAGACGTAGTAGATAGAGGGTAGATATCTGCCCAGCTCCAGTGCACTAAAGGCTTATTATAAATATTAAAGTTACATGTCTTTTATCTGGGAATTGAATGATTAAAGGCAGGTTAGTAACCCCTGGCTGAGATTAATTATTGCAACAGTCAGCGAGTACTTAAAGGTCTGTATGCTACTCTACATAGTATTTCTTTCTTAGATTCTCATAATAGGATCTTCAGTTCACCCGTCTGAGCCAGAAGCCTGCAGAATGGTACTGCTCGGCACAGCGGCCAGTCGATTCATAGTATTGCTTATATTAATACTAATTAAAATTAAATAAAACATTGAGTCTCTTCATCATACTTGCTGGATTTTTGCCATGCAGGCTAGCGCTCTGGGAAGCTGGAGCCCGTCCAATCGAGCATTACTCTCTGGAACATTTCCCTCATGACAAGGAGCACGGGTGGACAGGCTGCCTTAGGGTGTCCCCTGACTCCACAGTGAGGGAGGCATCTCAGCCTTCTCTCCCACTTCTGACCATTGTGGGGCTGTGTCAGGAGCCTAGTGTCTGAGAGCTTGGCAGACACCTTCTGTCCCTTGCAGGAACACCTGCTGGGCCCCCGGGGTTAAGCCTAGCTTGACTAGAACAGAAGCTGCCTTTCACGGACCCACAGACCATGACTGCATCTCTCAGCTTTTATTCAGTTTAAATGCCTTCCTCTTCTGGCTTATGAGGTATCACCAGTTATCTGAATTACAACTTAAAGTCAGTGTCTAAATCCATAACCCATCCATGTGTCCTTTCAGATGGCAGACCCCTGCTGTGTGCTGGTTTACACCATTGCCACCTCCACAAAGTCCTGGTCGCCTGGAACCTCACTTGCTTCTTCTGGTGCACTGAGAAGTGCACACATGCAGGCAAAATGTCATACGCACAAAATGAATGAAGAATTTCTCAGGGGCACAAGTTTACAGTTCCCATGGAAGTTAGAAGAGGGCATCAGATCCTCTGGAACTGGAGTTACAGATGGTTCTGACCACCATGTGGGGACTAGGACTCAAACCTAGGTCTTCTGGAAAAGTGACCAGTGTTCTTAACCACTGAGCCATCTCGCCAGCCCCAGGATTTCACCTCTTGGTACCTGTGCAGTGTTTCACATGTAATAGTCTAGACCACTCACACAGTCGAGTTAATTCTCAAAGACCTTTCTGATTTTTGACCTGTATTAGAGACATTAGTAGCTTTGCAGGGAAGAAATCTGTGATCGTTTGTATCTGAAGAGAGACCACCATCTAGTTAGTACCAGCGGTGCTCTGTCTGGCACTGGCTCGTCCTGTGTGACCATGGACAAGGTGCTTTCTGAAGCTTCAGTTCTTCCTGCAGTGGATAGTCTGCTGGCTTTGAAGACTGAGTTAGGCCCATATGCGATGTTGGTTGTAGAATTGATCCTGACTGCAGCCATGTACCAGACGGTAGCTAATAGTAAAAGCAGTGGTTCCGTAGATCCTCACAGACTGCGGAGTTCCTAGGTGTAACTGACACTGGCATATACTGGATACTTTTCTTGCCCCAGGCACAGCCAGTTAATGTCCACCTCTCTAGTGGAGCCTACCTGTTGGTCACTTAGCCACAATTCTGTTGATGTGATGAAATGCCACGGCTACAGCTAGTAGGAGAAAGTGTTGGAGGGGTTTTGTTTTTTGTTTTTTGTTTTTTGAGCTGTTTCTTTGGGTTCTTGTACCTCTCCCTCCCTTTCAACCCTTATCCTGACTCCTTTCAACCCCCCATCATTAGGGAAGAAAGAAAGAAGGTTAGAGGGGGAAGGGGGCGTAGATCCTTTTCAACCAGCAAAATATAGACCGTTTCCTGCTGATTAGGGGCATTGGGTTCCTTAGGGCAAGTCCAGTCTTGGTTGTTGTATGTATCTGAATTGTATCTCCAATTTCTTCTTCTTGTCAAACCACAACAATAGTAACCAGGTCCTCCTCCTCCCTCTCTTCCTTCTCCTCCTCCTCTTCCTCCTCCTCCCCCCTCCTCCCCCCTACTTCTTCCTTTTCTCCCCACTACCTGTTCCTTATTCAGTCACCTATTGTCTCTCTCAGGGCTCTGGCATTTATTCCTTCTTCAAAGACCCCAGAATTAAACTCCCTGCAGCTGGTAAAAATCACTCCCCTCCTAGAGCAGGAGACAGTCACAAACTGCAGCAGCCCCATATCCCACACCTGGGATTAGATAAAAACAGGTTCACATAACCTAACTTTTTTTTTTTTTAAAGAAACCCAAATTCTTACTACAAAGATTTCCTTGGTATTATTCCAGAGTCCCTTCTGGTGGAGAAGGCATGGTGCAGGTGCAGTGCAGGAAACTGAGAGAGGGATCATATCGCAACCCTACCATATCCTCCCCAAACAGTGCCACCAACTGGGGGCCAGGTGCACTGCTTGTTCAGACTTCTTAAACCCATCAAGTCAGACTGGCTGAACTAGTGCAGGAGAAATGAGGCCTGGGTCATCTAAACCCGAGAATAGAGTTCTATATTTGTAAGTAAGTTGATATACACAGATTACTTTTTTTTTTAAAAGTATTTTTTAAAAGGCTTATTTTATTTTAAGTTCTATATATGCATGTGTGTTTGTGTGTTAAGTGAGAGGTGGTTGTGAGCTGCCTGTCCTGGCTGATGGGAACTGAACTCGGCCCTCTGCAGGGGCAGTAGGCCAGCATTCCTAACCTCCAAGCCATCCCCTGCATTTCTCTTCTACTCTTTAACATCAATAGCAAGCCTTGGAGCTGACTTTTAAAGATGTCTTTAAAAGGATGGTGGCTGGCTTCCTGTGTTGATTCTCAGAGTCACCTGAACTGGTGTAGCTCAGGCGTGTTCAGATAATCGTTTGGAAGACTTGGCGTTGCCTTTCTTTGTTTCAGAACCTGCACAGCTAGCCCGGTGCCTGGGCTGCCTCTGCCACTGGTGACTGCGGAGAAGCGGCTTGGCAAGGCTCAGCCATCTTCTAAGATGCTTTGTTCTCAGTGTCTTGAACTCACTGATTTTGCAACAATGACCCCGTGTGTCTTTATCTCTATATTTTTCATTATCAAAAATGTCTATGACTAACAAGATTCTAATTAAATACAAATATTGTTGGTAAAAATGAACAGTCCTTGTGTGAATGATCGATATTATTGGACTGATTCTATCAGTGCCTGTAGACATGTCTTACTGCTGGGTGAACAAATCAAACTGCTGCGTTGAAGGTACTTAGACTATAACTGACTGTTTTTCTATTCTTCAACTCTTATTAACTGTGAACCCTTGAAGTTCTTTCTAGAATTTATTGCAGAGTAGGGAGCTGGGCTATATAAGGCTGTAAGTACTGCATTAGATCTTTCTTTAAGCTAATTAAAAAATTAATAGTTGTGGGATTAAGGCTCCCTTGGTGAAATTGTTGAGTTGTAAAATATGAAGTTCAGGCTTAGGTGAAGGCTTGAGAACATTCCAGGCACTGTTATTTAATTATTTTCTTTATTTCCCATTTAGCTCTGATCCTGCTTGCTGTTCCTGCTGACACCTGAGCTGCGGCGGCGATGCTGCTGAGACCCTTTCAGCCCTCAAGTCAACCTACTTGGTAGGAGCGTCTTCTAGCCTCAAGGCTCCTCAAGTGCAGCAACAGAATGATCTAGAAATATAATTGAAAATAGTATAGCATAAAAACTGGACATGAGACTTCCAGAGGACCCTGCTATACCTCTCCTGGGAATATACCCAAAGGATTCCCCGGCATGCAATAAAGACACATGCTCCATTATGTTCATAGCAGCCTTATTTATAATAGCCAGAAGCTGGAAAGAACCCAGATGTCCCTCAAAGGAGGAATGGATACAGAAAATGTGGTATATTTACACAATGGAATACTACTCAGCAATTAGAAACAATGAATTCGCAAAATTTTTAGGCAAATGGTTTGATCTGGAAATATCATCTTAAGTGAGGTAACCCAGTCACAAAAGAATACACATGGAATGCAATCTCTGATAAGTGGATATTAATTAGCCCAGAAGCCCTGAATACCCAAGGCACAAATTGCATAACAAATGACTCCCATGAAGAAGTATGGAGAGGGTCCTGATCCTGGAAAGGATTGATCTAGCATTGGAAGGGAATATAAGGACAGAGAAAAAGGAGGGAGGTGATTGGAGAAGGGATGGAGAGAAGAAGAAGGTTTATGGGACATATGGGGAGGGGGGATCTGGGAAAGGGGAAATCATTTGGAATGTAAACAAAGAATATAGAAAATAAAAATATTAAAAAAAAGAAAATAGTATAGCATAAAAGATATTAATGTCTTTGAATATTTCCTATCAGTGTATTTAGTTTTTTTATTTATTTTTTCTAAAGATCGATTTATTAGAATTCCTTTTTTTCAACATATCTTTTCTTTTTTTTTCTTTTTTTATTCGATATATTTTTTATTTACATTTCAAATAATTTCCCCTTTTCTAGCCCCCCACTCCCCGAAAGTCCCATAAGTCCCCTTCCCTCCCCCTGTTCTCCTACCTACCCCTTCCCACTTCCCTGTTCTGCTTTTGCCCTATACTGCTACACTGAGTCTTTCCAGAACAAGGGGCCACTCGTCCGTTCTTCTTGTACCTCATTTGATGTGTGGATTATGTTTTGGGTATTCCAGTTTTCTAGGTTAATATCTACTTTTTAGTGAGTGCATACCATGATTCATCTTTTGAGTCTGGGTTACCTCACTTAGTATGATGTTCCTATCAGTGTATTTTAATATATTGATAATAATTAAAGGTCTTCGTGTTTAACCAATGTTTTGGGATGTTAGCATTTTGGGATGTTAAAAGAGAAAAACTATCGCTTCTCGGCCTTTTGGCTAAGATCAAGTGTAAAAGAGACAAACTATGACTGGATATATTCGTTTCATTTTTTGTGTGAAGCATATAATATGACTCTCTAGTTTATGTCTTATTAAACAGTTCTATTCTTTTCCCCCATGATATTTTTTTAAAATAAGATTTTATTTTATGTGTATGGGTGTTGGCCTGCACGTGCACATGTGAACTATGAGCATGTAATCCCTCAGAAGAGGCGTGAGATCTCCTGGCAAATGGTTGTGAGCTGTCATGTGGCTGCTGGGACTTGAACTCAGATCCTCTGCAAGAGCAGCCAGTGTTCTTAACTGCAGAGCTCCAGTACTGCTCCCAGCCCTTAACTGAACTGTCTGGTTCTCAAGCATGACCTTTGTATATGACAGCATTGTGTCACAGTGTCAAGAGGTGGGGCATGCTGCAGAACTTTTTCTTCCAATTCTTCTGTGCCCACTCCTTGTCAGGCGGTCCCATCTAACGGACCACCCATCTTGTATCTAAATGTAATCAAAGGATTGTCTGTTGACTGCAGAACTCCCAGTGATGGAAGGACACATTCTGACTGTGCACCCTCAGCCAGTCAGATCCCGAGGCCTCCTGGTAACAGTTATCCCCTGTCCTTGATATCATTAGTGCAGAAGGGAAATGTGTGGTGCTCAGCACCGTGTGCTTCAGAAGCCAGGGAGCTGGGCGGTGCGTAGATATCAGCACGAGCTGCAACACAAACAGAATAGGCAACACACTACTTTGAATCCCTATGATCATTTATCTAGGATGCATCTAGTAATGCTTGTTATTTCATCCAGTGAGAGAATCAATAATTGATAAGGTCTCAGAAAAACAGGAGTGTAAGAAACACTTGCAAAAACAGGAATCCAAAAGTCCTTTCAGAACCCGTTAAAGATAACTGCAAAAACCCTACAGCTAATACTGGAACCATTAGTAACAGAGTCAGTGTTAGGAATGAGGCAAGGGTGTGGCCACTGTGGGCTGGATATCCTGTGTGCACAAGGCACCAGGAATGGAAGTCAGAATACCCAGGAAAGGAAGACGAAAGAAGTGAAATTAACCCTACAGTCTCAAAAGTAGGGGAAAGAGTGAGAAACAAGAATGAATATATATGCACATACATACATATATATATGTGTGTGTGTATATGTATGTGTGTGTGTGTATATATATATATATATATGTATATATATATTCAGTACAGTTTTTTACATACTCTGCAGAAACAGATGTATAGAAAAAAAGACAAAATGGCTGGGTATTAATACAGTACAGTGGTTTTTAAAATTTCTCGAGATTTCTGTCTTTTTTCCCCACAGACTGATGCTTGTCCCCGTCTACGGCTAAATACTTTGAGGCTTCAGGCTGCTGCCATTTCTGATTGTAGACTCAGTTACAGAGGCATACAGCCTGTGATTTCCGAGCACTCTAGAGTTCTGAAACAAGCAGGGCCTAACAGCTCAGAGGGCTGCCATGTGTCCCTGTCCCTGTCCGTGTGTGTGTGTGTGTGTGTGTGTGTGTGTGTGATTGCACTCCTCCTTTCCCTGCTAACATCTGTGACTGATGAACTCTGAATATCATCTCCTGCTGAAGACAGACCATAGCAATTCACTTCTAACAAGAGGACTGGAGATGCGAATTCATGCTGAATGCCAGTAGACATTGTATGCTGTGTGTGTGTGCTTGAGTGTGTGTATATATACATGTGTCTTGTGTGCATGTGTTGTACACTCATGTATGTGCTTGTGTGCATGTGTGTGTACACGCATGTGTGTGCATGTGTGCATACTTGTATAGCATGTACCGTTTGATCACATTGTATATCACTTTCTGTTACATATTATGTCCATTGATTTCTGCTTAGTGATTTCCAAATGCTTACTCATTTTCATGAAGGCTTTCAATATGGAGTTGAGGAAATCTGAATTTTGGTCCCAACTATTTAGAATTGTTATATGACCTGTCCAGTGTCTATGCATGATTTTCTAGAATTATTCCTTCATCATTTGAAATAAGATAATTTTCTAGCCTCAGTAAGATGTTTAGACAGTTTAAAAAGCATATGGCAGTGCCTTTCCATCCGAATGCTGTGTATGGTGGGGTGGGATGTTACAGGAGTTCATACGTAATCCTGAATGCAGAATAGACAGGTTTAAATGTCATCAGTCAGCTGCTGTTCCTTTGCTTAAATTGGGCTGAAGTCTTGAAAACGCAGAGTCTGTCTTGTTTAGTGTTCCAGCCTTGAGCTTCATGTGTCAGTAGCTCTCGGCGCTCAGCCTTAGCAGTCTGTGCTCCAAGCAGCTGTCAGCCGCTAGTTTTGACAGCTGCTGTTGGTCGCCCTCTCAACAACGCTCTGTCTGCTTGGCATTATCAAAGCCAGCAGCTCCTGGTGTTAGCAGCTCTGAGTGAAAGGAACTCAGCCCACCTAGTCCCTGATGTAGACCTGAACAGATGATCAAGCCATCAGAACATGGTTATCCTGGGGTTTACACAAGCTGCTATGCTTGGAACAGAGGTCTGAAACTGGCCTGTGAGGATGAATGGATGATGCTTACAGACTTACAGGGTGGGCTCCTGCGCAGTTTATGACTGCAGGTGTCCTTTGTTACCATGCCAGCCTGCACAAGTGTATTGTGCTTACCTATCCTGGCTGTCGTAGATGTGGGGGGATGCTAGACACAGACCATAGTTAGGGAATCGGCAGTGGCTGTGGTGTGGATGCAGACACATGGAGTGCCTGTTCAGAGTCCCTGTTCAGGGACACTCACACAGGAGCCACTGCAGGCAGGGCCCAAGGGAAGGTGTCGGTAATGGGAACCTCAATTGAGAGAATGTCCCCATGAGACTGGCCTGTGGCAAGCCTGTGGGGCTTTTTTCTTAATTGACGATTGATGTGGAAGGACCCAGCTCACTGCAGATGATGCTAGCCCTGGGCAGGTCATCCTGTGCTGTATAAAAAAGCAGGCTGAGCAAGTCAAAAGGAGCAGGCTGGTAAGCAGGAATCAAGACCACCCTGGTGGTTGCCATGACAACTTCAGAAGGGATTGTGGCTCCTTCTCTGCTGTCAGAATGATATTCTAGACGTGTCCTCAAGGGGATCACACGCACGTCCCCAGTGGAATCCTTAGCCCTGGTAGAAACAGAAGCATGTGCTATTGTGGTAACTGAGATACAGAAGTCCAGAACTCAGAGCCAGGGCTCCCAACAGCCATGCCTGATCTAGGCAGGTTTGTGTTCCTGATGACCATCTGGACCCCTTTAGGATGTAGTAGTGGCTGCAGCAAGGAGCCTGGCATTTAAGGCTGTGGTGGAGGGGTGAGAGGCGCAGGCTTGGCTGTCCGTCCGTTGGTGGCTTCCTAAGACCATATTTGATTGGCACCTGCTGCTTTGATTTTGAGGACGGGACTATCTTCTGCCCCCTGGTTTGGATGCCATGTGTGTTTCTTGGACCTCCTTCGTTCTCCTACTACATCTCTTTAGCCATGTCTGCTGCTCAGCACAGCCCTTGGCATGTTTTTAGTGAGTAGTTTCTTCATTTAATCTGATAGCCTTTAATCTATTGCTTTTTAAGTGGAGGTTGTTTGTCAGTATTATTCAGATACTTAAAACATGGGTCGTTCTTTTTATTTCTATGACTTGGAACCTGAGGGGCAAATCTACACTGGGATGTCGATTCCTTTACTGATTATAAAAGTTTTGAAATAATTTCTATAAATGTTATCATTCAAAAACATATACACCGCTTTACATGTAGCCTAGTCATGCATAGATTATTTTAGTTGAGATACACTCTCTCTCTCTCTCTCTCTCTCTCTCTCTCTCTCACTTACTCTTGGTGTGTGTTGGGGCTTGAAAGGAGGACAGATTACACACAGTAGAGGGAGAGGATCTGCTCTGGTGAGAAACTACATGGCCCACACAGCACTTCACTGAGTCTCCTTAGCAAGTCAATGTGCATTCTAGTTTCTTGACAGATATCAGGTAGTATTTGTATTACAAGGAACCCTGCTGGATCCTGGCCCACAGAGGCCTAGGATTGTACCCCTGGCCTGAGCAAGCTTAGGTTGTGACATGAATACCTGCATGTATACAGTGGTCAGCCAAAAGCTGATCATATGTGTAGATCGTACAAAAGAGCGTGAGACAGGACTCTCAGGCTCGCACATGCTGCCTCACGCAGGAGTGTGAGAGGTGAGGGTCCAGACAGCTCAGCCATCAGTGATCTAAACTCTGATAGAAATGGAACAGTAAAAATGTAAACCAGCGAACCTCTTTTATATGCTGGAATTGACCGTTCATGGCAAATGAGAGTTAAATTGAGAGGGCGTCTCAAGGGGCAGGGGAGGAGAAAACGGGAGCATATAGATTCAAGGGTGCCTCTTAATTCTCAAGCTGACAGACCAAGCTCAGACGGCAGAGTAACCATTTAGCACAGTTCTGTGCTTTGGCCCGTGTGATCTGCGTTGTCCCCCTGCCTCCTCAGATTGCATCTCTCTGAAGTGTAACAGAAGATATGCTCAGGCAGAAGATATGCATGGCTGCAGAGGACCACATGACTAATGAGCATCCAGGAACCATAGCACCCTGGCAGGTAGATCCAGGCCTGGACCCCGGAAATGAAAAGCGCACCTTTAGGTGAAAAGTCAGAGTAGGCTCCACTGAGCGTCATGTCACTGTGTGTGGCCACAAGATCAATGCTGCTGGGACCGCTTGTCTTCCGAGGTGAATGACAAGTTCATGTAATTAAAAAGCCAACATCTGCAGCACGGGCAGCTTAGTTCAGTGTGTGTAATGCAGTCTGCACCACCCAATTTAGCTCTGCCACATGCCCCAGTCTAAATTGCCTGGCATACAGCAATCAGACGAAAGGTCACCGGCACATGAGGAATAGAAGAGACAGACTCCTCAGCCCTGCCAGGTTTTACAAATGGACGGAGCCTTTAGGTCTCTTATGTAAAGCATCTCATTGTCTATAAATAGGGATGTCTTACTTCTTCCAGTCCTGTTTTTAACCCTTCACTTCCCTCTCTTGTTTGACAGCTATAGCAAAGGCTTTAAGTGCTGTGTAGGATGAGAGTGGAGAGAATGGACACCCTGTCATCTTCCTGATCATAAGGGGAAGGAAGGCTTTGATGTTGTCTCCATTTGGTCCAATGCTGGTCTTAGGTTTTCAGGTGTGGCCTTATTTTCTTGAGCTATGGTCCCTGTATTCTTAGTTTCCTCAAGGTTTTTTTTTTTTTTAAATCAGGAAGAAACTCTTGCCACAAAAACACAAGTCTCACCTCACAAGGGATAAGAGGTCGTTTATTCTAGAGAGAAACATGAGTGAGCAGGGCCTGGGAACACAGATTCAGATTATTGTAAATACAGTGTTCCAACACAGATGCCCGTTGGCTGCATTCTTAAGTCTTTGGATGATGAAAGTTTTAGGGTTTTGTTAAGTTAATATGTTCCAAAAGGTTTTATCTATTCTAGAATGATCGATCAGACACAGAAGTGGTCAAGGAATGGCTATTTCAGGCCCGAAGTTATATTGTACATACAGGATAAACTGTAGTTAGGGTCTGCTCCTGCAGTATTCCAACCTTCTACCATCAGAGAGGTTCCGATTGGTAGTCAGCCTTGCAGAGGGTTCAGTGGGCAGTATGGTTTTTTCAGAGATGTTGGCTCACAGTCCCTCCTCCCCCACTGCCCCCCCATTGGCCAAGCATCACGTTTAGGCATGAGGGGACTACATGCAATTCATTAAATATTATTAATGGCCTATATTACTAGGAAAGGCTCATTCCTAGGATCTGATGTACCTGGGACTAGATGCTAGGCAGGACAGCGGTCTTTAGGAGACAGTAGTAGCTGGCAAAGCCTTTAGAAAAAAGCCTGCAATGTTTGGATCAAAATCTACTAGCCATTGTGACCCAAATTTTATGTTTTTTTATTGTCTATGTTTGTCATGACATGTCAGACATGATCACAGGAGTAACATAAAATCATCTAGACCAGCAGAGGGGATTTGGGCAAGTCCTAAATCCCCACTGGCCCACTGCTTGCTCCTTGACCATCCTTGGGGTCTCTTGTGTTAGTTTTAGTCCTAGAAACAGAGGCCAAGATGTCCCCTCTGTGAAGGGAGGTGGGTTTGGAGCAGAGGAAGCCAGAACAACCAGCAAAGCACAGGCTAACCTTGCAAGCGTCCTTGCTGGGCGGCCATTCTCATGGCATCGTATACAGCAGAGGTGCCAGGGAGACCTTGGCTTTTCCCTGCCGCTGCCAGGTGCTTGGGTGTTGTGTTGTAGTTTGTCACTGCAGACTCTGTCCATCTGTCTCTTGCAGTGAGAGCAGTCTGACATTAAAGAGTGCAGTCACTCCAGGCTGGGCATCATGGTCCTGCGGGACCATGATCGGGATCCTGGCCTGATTTCTATAGGGTCTGATGTAATCACAGGCTGTACCACCTGTGCCCCCGTTCCTGAAAGAAGGACTCGGAGACATAATTAACTGTGAATAAGTGCTTAGGCACAATCTTTGGTTACCTCCCCTCAGTGTCATATGTCTGCCTCCATCACTATCGCGGCAAATCTTCTCCTGCCTGAATCTATCCCAGAATCCGCTCTCCCTGCTGGAATTCCTGCCTCCTATTCCCTGCCTCAGCTAATAGGCCGGCAGCTTTTTCATTGACAGGCGATGCTTCCACACAGAACACAGGAGATCTAGTTCATGGTTCTGGGAACTAGATTGTCTCTTGCTAAGTTGAGATCATTTCTCAGAAAAGTGGGACAAACTAACCCTACCTCGAACATTCCTTTTGAGGCCCCTGGTAACCCATAAATATTTTGTTGGCAACCTTTGCCTCACACTTACCAGACAGACAGATGTGAAATCATGGCTTGGTACATCCTGTGTTTTTCTTGTTTGTTTTGTTTTTTGTTTTTTTGTTTGTTTGTTTTTGTTTTTCTTGAAGAAACTTTTAGTGCTTCCATGGGCAACAGTTGGATCAGTTGATTATGTTTGTCTTTGTCATTGTAAAGCATTCTCAGGAGTAAGGAACCACCCAGCATTTTTTTTCCCCTTTCTCATTCTTGTGCTTCAGTTAGTTCAAAACTGAGTTAGTGTCAGATAAAATAAAGACAGCCTGGGAAAAGTGTACATGTACTTCACACCAGCCCAGGAAGCCATGGAAACCATTGCTTACAGTGGAACTGAAAAGCCATTTTGCTAACACTATGGGTAGGGAAGTCAGCCTATCTGTGTTGTCATGGAGAGAGGCACAGTGGTAAGAAACGAAGGTAAGAAACTTGTCAGGGCTGACATTCTAGAGCAGCAGCAGTCAGAGGAGGCAAACGGTGATGCACATGCGGGTGGCTGGATGACCAGCTGGCAGAATCAGGTGCACTGAGGTCATCTGTGGCGTCAGAGTGAGCAGAGTTCATAGACTTGGCTTTCCTCAGAGCACAGGCAGCCACAGGCCTCCCTCCCTGTGATAGTCTCATTCTTGCAGGTTGCAGGAATGACGCTTAAGTGGGGGAAAGTGGAAGCCTGAACTTGCTGTGTGTTCTCCTTCCCAGACTTCCCTGCTGCTGTAGAGTATAGCATGATGGGGCGTGGGGGCACCGGGTCCATTAGGAAGTTCGGGTGAAGGGCACCCTGAACAAGCCCTTCATCATAGTTTCTGTGGAAAAGCCACTGAGGTAGGGGACACTCAGCATTGATTAGTTTGAATAATTCTGTGGTTGGGGCTAGCCTTAGCTGTCTGGACTGGTGGACCAGGATGGATTAAGGGAGGTGGACAGTGTCTGGGGTATGGACCTAGCAGATGAGGTAGTGGGCACGAGGTTCCGGTTTGGCAGGGCTACACAGAAGAGCACATGCCTGGCTCAGCCGTTTGTTGATTCTAGTGATTGGCAGTTCTCAGAGGGGCGGGCCCTCCACAGCCAGGGCCAGGCCCACATTCTGCTGGGGCTGTAAGGCACTAAGCTTTTCCCATTTGTGTCCTCAAAACATCTTGTTAGTCTTAAGGTCAGTGTTTCTAGCAATCTCTCAAGCATCCTGTGACTTTCCCTGACAGTTAGCCAGCAGCGCTAGCATTGAGAAAGAGCTGCTTTGCATATAGAACTAAATGCCTTCCCTAGGGTGGGGTGAGAAGGCACAGCCCACAGACAGGGGCAGGTGTGCATGAGGGGCATTGTGCTTTGTGGGAATCAGCCTGGGAATCAAGGAATCAGCTTCCTGACTGGCTGGAACACCAGGCCTGTGCATTTTACACCCTATCCCACCTTGAGAGGTGGCACATAGTTCTGGAGAAGATGGAACTCAGTTCTCTAACTCATTTTAGATAAGTTGTAGACTTGAGGCACTGGTGATACGTGTGTGAAGAGTTCTGTGTATTTGAACAATTGTAGGTTCCAATAGATGTGGGTGATGAATGACTTTCTGTCTGGAAGGTTCTGTATTGAGCATGTTTCTGGGCAAAAGTTAAAAGTTTGACATTGATTCTGAATGGATGTGGAAGGGAAAATTATGTACACACTTAGTCGGGGATAAAGTACTTAGAAGGCAGTGGATCCTTAGCTAGTCTCACAAGTGGCCTTGGGAGCAGCGCTTCAGACTCCTGTCCAGTGGCTGCTCCATTGCCTCTGCATTCAGAAGCTCGGCTGTTCCTTCTGCCCTGTTTGCTCTGTGACTTGTTCATGTATATATTGAGCCTTGGTCGCTTTCACATCCGTCTGTTATCCACCGCCCTCTCTTGCTGACAGCCCTTCTTCTTTCCAACATGGGAAAAGTCCCTGGGACTTTGATGTGTGTGTGTGTGTCTGTGTGTGTGTGTGTGTCCCACTGAATTTAATTAAGGTTGCTTATAGAAGCATACGTGAGTGTGTGAGTTTACTCACTGAAACATGGGCAGCTTATCAGTGACTACATTACAGATGATGCCACCATTTCACCCAGCACCCATTCACTACCTATTGTCCCTCTGTGAGGAATGGGGAGCCTCATTGTCTCTTCCTCCGCACATGATGAAATGGTGACCAGCCTAGCCCCGTGTAGGTTTTATGCACGTAACCACCGGTGCAGGGAGCTCATGAGTGCAGCGGCCACTCCCATGACCAGGGCACTTGACCTCTGTCTCTTAGGCTCCTCCTGTCCCATCTTCCAGGATGTTCTCTGAGCCTTTTGGGGGTGATATATAGATATCTTGTGTAGGACCAAGCATGCCACAGTCACTTGCTCTCAGCACTTTGATGAGTTGTGTGTCTCAGCGTTCGCCACTGTTCATTGCAAAAAGGAACTGTCTCTGATGGCTCTGGGAGCAGGACCAATCTGTGGGTATAAAGGAATATCTAGAAGGCAGTTTGATACCATATCCATTTAGCAGAATGGCAGTTGTAGGTTTTCTCCTAGGGCCTCTGGCATCACCAGCTCTAGGTACAAGTGCAGTACAGTACTTATGGGAAGGGCCATCTGCCCCAAGGCCTCGCTACTCTTTTTTGTTTGTTTGTTTGTTTGATTTTGGATTTGCTTTTTTGGAGACAGGGTTTCTCTGTATAGCCTTGGCTGTCCTGGAACTCACTCTGTAGACCAGGCTGGCCTCGAACTCAGAAATCTGCCTGCCTCTACCTCCCAGAGTGCTGGGATTACAGGCGTGCGCCACCACCGCCCAGTGGCCACGCTACTCTTGCGTCAGCAAGCATATTTGCAGGTCATTATTGTAGTTGGTAGAATGATCGACGGCCAGCAACTTGCGTGGTACCTTGTGGCACCATGCGAGCTAGCCAGCAGGTAGGAAACTTCGCTGAAAGTTTCCTACCAGTTTCGCAGAGAGCTGCAGGGTCCCAGCTTTGGTGAACTGTGGCCCAGGCTGGGATGGATTTCAGTGATCTTCTGTCTGGGTGACTTCTGCTTCTCTCAGTAACACTAGTTGGCTCATGGGTTCACCAGGCTAGACTTTGGTGGTATCCTTGGTTTGTTGTTAGTTCCCTCGTCTGCTAAAACTCTGCTGGAGGAAGAGTCTCTAGACCGAGGACAACTTACCCTGCCATTGCATCCTCAGCACCTTGCATGCTGGTGGGTACCAGACAGGTGATCAGTAAGTTACTTGTGTTGGAGTCAGTGGACCCTCAGTCAGGAAGAGAGGAGGACGAGAAGCAAAGGTTGGTTTATGCTAACACCTTCCCAGCTTCTGTGCTTGTAGCTTGCCATTGTAGCTACTGTATTGGTTGACAGTAGGTTTTGCTTCAGGTAACAGAAAACTCAACCATGTATCCTTAAACATAGATGACTAACTTCCCAAATGCCATAGAAATTTCAGATTTGTGTGCCAGGGCATTTAATAGCTACCAAGAGACATGTAGGTACTGGCTTCTCCACAAAAGTTGGGCAATGGGAGAAGCTTGTGAGATTGAAAATTCATCTCAGTCATGGTATTTATTTCCTAGTGTTCCACAAGGAGTCATGTGTGGCACTCATAAACCTCCTCAATGAGTGTGGGGCTCTAATTGTACTTGTAATGCATGTGTGGGTCTGGAGACATGGCTCATCAGCCGAGCGCTGGCTGCTTGGCCAGAGGACTAGGTTCAAGCCTTACACCCAAATGATGTCTCCCAGTGGCCTAGAACTCCAGGCCCAGTGCCCGCTCGGACTCTGAGGGCACTGCACATACAAGGTATGTCTGCTGACATACAGGCAAACACTCATGCAAATGACATAAAACATTTGAAAAAATCATTTAAAAGGCAAAGAATCCCATCTCTTCTTGGGGGAGCAGTTCTTTAGTTATATATATATTTAAGGGGGACAAAGTGAACATGAATCTGATTGGGAACCTGTCTTCTGCCCTTTATTGAAATCTGAGGCCCTGAAAGCTGGTTGGCTGTTGTGTGCCTCACAGACTGTTGACTGTTACTGTAGGGTAAACTGGCTGACATCTTAGTGGTGTTTATAGATCCCCCATACATTCCCAAGAAGAAGTGGTCCAGTCTCTTAATAGCGAGTTTTCAGAGCAGTAGTGATCCAGCCAGTGAAGATGGCTGCTCTGACTCCTCTGCATTTCTCAGCCTTGTCCTTGCTCTGGCCAGTGTCATGCTAAGTGGGGCACTAAGAGGGGACCCCAGCAGGGAAGAAGGCAGGCGTAGTTAAAAGGCCATTCTCCTCATTTTCTTGCATTCCATTCCCATTTTCCCCTTCCTGGTGCCTCTGAATCTTGAGCTTGGGTGCTGGAGTTCAGGTGAAGTTACTTCATGTTTGTAGTCTAGGACGGTCTTTTCAGTCTACAGTCTGGGGGCGTTGCATCTGTAGTCTCGTGGCCACTTCTGTCTCTTGCTCTTAGTTCTGTATTTGTCAGCTTTTTCTCAGTGTGTTACACAGTGCCTGGCTTAGTCATCTCAAGAGGAAGGCTAATTTGCTCAGGATTCAATGGTTCCGTCCCATGGTTGGTCAGCCTGTTGTGTTGGGTCTCTGGTATGTGTCATGCAGACAAAAGTGGGAAGAGCTGCTCACGTCATTACCAAGAACCACAAGGGGGAAGTGGCTGAGGTCTGCCAGCCTCCTTCAGTGGCACTCCTGCAGTGACCTGAGCCCCGGACCCCAACTCTTGAAGTGTCTACTCTCCCCTCATGACACTGCACAGAGACCAGGACTATTATACTTGGGTCTTTAAAGGTCATTAGAAACCCAACAGCTGGTTGTGTGTGTCTCTTTGTATGTGTCTGTTTGTGTGTGTCCATGTGTGTGTCTGTCTGTGTGTGCCCATGTGTATACATTTTTCAAAGCAGCATTCTTTATAATTGACTCAAACTTAAGATGGTTCAAAGATGTTCTGCCAGTAGAATGGGTAAGTCAATTGTGGCATAGGCGTGTCTAGTGTATAACAAGAAATGTTCTAAGTAATATGTAGTGTGTTTTATGAATATACACACATATTTTTGCATGTTCCCTAGGAATATTAAAATCCATAAAAATGAATGCTGTAGTGATGTTTTTAATTAAAATAGGATTATATAATTTCACCTTTTCTTCCTCCAGCCCTTCCCAGCTAGCCTTCCCAAAACTCTTCGCATGCCCCCAACTCTCAAGTTGATAGCCTTCTTTTATTTGATTATATATAGGTGTTTGCATGTATATGCAAAATACATATACATATACATGCATACATACAAACACATACAGAGTCCGTTTTCATTGGTAGTGTGTATGTGATTTTGAGGCTGACTACTCTGCATTGGACAACCTATCCCTGGGAGAGGCTAATTCTTCTCCCAGCAGTAAATAGTTACCTGTAGTCTTGGTCTAGACTGGGGCCTGCAAGACTGCCTACCCCGTCTGTGTTGCCGTGGCCCTTGAGGCTGCTGTTGCTCCAGCTTGTTTCTGCAGCCATTTCCAGAAGAGCACGTCTCACAGCAGACTGCCTGGTGTGCTGGCTCTTACAGTCTTTCTGGCCTTTCTTCCTCAGTGCTCCCTGAGCCATGGATTCAGGGTTTCTGTGTGTCCATTAGAGCTGAGCTCCCCGCGCTCTGTTGCTGTCTATGCTCCGTCCAGCTGGGGTTTCCTGTGATGGTCTCCGTTTGCTGGCAGGAGAAGCTTCTTTGTTGAGGGCTGGAAATGACACTCACCTGTGACATAGAGATGAGATTTGAAAGTGGTAGAGAGTTCTGCTGCTCCAGCCGTGGTGGTGTAGATTCTTCTCTGAGGTCCGTGACCTCCTCAGTCCCTGGAAGCTGGCTAGGTCTCTAGTACTAGTTATGATTTCCTTCCTGGTTGTTATAAAGCAACGAAAGCCAGCATACACCAACTTTGATAAATAGTAAAAGCCTTATATGGAAAGAAAGCCCACAAGATTTGGTATGACTCCAGTCATACCAAACTCAGTCGAATATTAAACCATATGTTTAGAGGCTTCCTGCACAGGTAGTAAAGTCACAAGAATGTACAGGGGACACCTGCCAGACCCTTGGTCACAGGGAATAAGAAAGGAACTGTCACCAGAAAGACCTTTAGAGACCCTCGGGTGCTCGTAGTCCTGCTTGTCCACCAGTGACGATCACTTAAGCACCACAGACATCTTTAAACATGTGTGGGAGATGAATAGTGCATTTTGTGTATAACTAATAACTATGGGGCATTCGCTTGTCTGTCTGCTTTTTTGAGATGGGATATCTAGCCTTGGCTGACCCAGAACTCACTATGTAGATCAGGCTGGCCTCGAACTCATAGAGATCCACCTGCTTCTGCCTCTTGAGTGCTGGGATTAAAGGTATGCGCCATCATACCCTGCTTTAATTTATTTTTTCTGGCCCTTTGCTGTATGCCATCATTTCAGTGGAGAGCGAGGGCAGGGGTCACCTGTTCAGTCTCTCACACATACATACCTGGAACTCTGTGAGAGTGTTCTTCTCTTACAGGAGGATTCTACGTATATCTGATATCTATGTAGTTTTAAGGTAATTGGACATGCATCACCTTCTAGCCAACCCTTCCACACAGAAATGAAAGGCAAACTAAAAATCCTGACCAAGTATCTGTTTCCAAGAAAATTAAAATTCTAGGTTTGTTTAAGTGAGTCTCAGTCTCTCTCTCTCTGTCTGTCTCTAAGTATATATATAAATATAAAAGTATATCTATTAAAGGACTTGTCTATCTTTTTCATTTTCAGATTGTCAGCATGCCTTTAGTGAAGAGGAACATCGAACCCCGGCACCTGTGCCGTGGTGCCCTGCCGGAAGGAATCACCAGTGAGCTGGAATGTGTGACCAACAGCACCCTCGCTGCCATCATCCGCCAGCTAAGCAGTCTGAGTAAGTCCGCACTGTTTCCCCTGGCTACTGGTGGTGTTTTACAGACTTCATGGTACCCAGAGGATGTTGACTTGTGATTGGCAACTGTGAAGAAAAGCATCTTCCTCTCTCCGCCATGGCCAATGACAGTGTCTGCCCTGGGCTGCTGGTACCTGACTCATGAAACCATGAACCTGCACATTGCTAGAGAGGATCAGATGTGTGGACTTCACAGCGTGTTTATTTTTAATGCCTTTTAAGATTAAGTTGATTGGAGATTGGATTTTTTTCAAAACTGTCTCATTAAATTTGACAGGACCAAGGGTCTTTTCTCTTTTTAACTTGTTAGGTTGAAAAGTAGTTAGTGTCTACTGTGTACCTAGTATACAGTTGATGGTCAACAAGTATTGGCCCAATTCTAAATAGAAAATAACAACAAGGAAGCGGATTATTACTTACATATTATATATATTATACATATATGTAGTTGACTGACAGCTACAGCTGTAAGGAAGAAGAGACTCCATTATTTTGTCAATAAAGGTTAATATTAAATTCTTTTTAGGATTTAGAGAAGCACGAAAAGGCTTTTTTTTCTTTAATGCTCTTTGAAGTTGTATTTTTTCCCACTTTGACTTTTTTCTCCTAACCCAGTTTTCTCACTTTGCCTCCATTTCTTTCAGTGGCTACGGATTTTCACACTTAACTCTGCAAACTGGTAATAGCTGGAAAGTCTATAGTCAGGTAGTCTTATATACAAAAGGTAGATGTATATATTAGTGAGATATCAGTGTGTGTAAGTGTGTGTGTGTTCATGAGTGAGTGTGTGTGTGTGTGTGAGAGATAAAGAGACTCAGTGTTTTTTGTATTTATTTTTGAGAAGAACCACTGCAAATAGCTATTTCTTTAGAAGGATCATATTTGATACTGATATCTTTTAAGGAGATTTGTAAATTTTGGCTAAAGAAACTGTCGCCTGGAAATGAATTACCATACATTTTGGAATGGAATTCCCTTGAAAGCTAAGCTAATTACAGTTGAGTTTGGGTTAGTGGTTGTTTAGAGAATATATAATTACAGAAAAAAACATCTCTTTCAAGTTATTGATAGTTGCACGTTTCTCTTTGCTTTTATGTGTTTTTGCAAGTTCTCTTTCTTGTAAGTAGCTAAAAAGTCTGTTGACAAAAAATATAAGTAATGCAAACTGACTTAAACTTAAAAATTTAATAATCAGGCTATCCATTGAACGGTGGTATTCAGCAGAATGTTATATTAACCAGGATTATTTTACCTGTTTGGACATAGTCCCAGATAACTGGCTTCCCCACCTGTTGCTGCAGAAGCTCTTGCAATAGGTATACTCCCACAAGCCCCTCCAGATGTAGCTGTGCCCCGTGCTTGAAACCTGTATGTATGTCAGTTACACATAAGGGAACATTCATAAAGCACCTGACCTTTGGAGAAAGGTATTTCCTGGGCTCAGGAATTCCTGGATCATGGGATTTCTTTAACTGTGGACGAAGGCAGCAGCAAAACTGGTGCGGGAGTGTGTGCTGTTGGGATGGCTCAGTGGCTGCTAGTGCCTTTGAAGATGGAGGACAGGCAGCCTTTGAGCCTAAAGAGAGAGGAGTGGACTCTCCTGAGAGCCCCCAAAGGAACATAGCCTTGCTGATATCTTGACTTTAATACAGTACAGACCAAGTTCATTCTAGATGTCAGATTCTAGGTATAGGGTAAAAACTAGAGTTTAAAGCCACCATTGGGGTTGTCTTATACACATACAATAGAAAGACCAACTGTCACTCTGGGGGGGATATTTGTTGCATCGCACATATGGAAACTTGATGTCTCTGAGCACTGCTGATCCTCTGTGGCCTCAGGCTGGACCAGTGATGGGTACCTGCCTCAAGGACACTTGGTCCCTAGCTAGATTCCTTCCATGGCTCCCGACACTACCTTTCTTTCAGACTATCAAACAAGATTCCAGGAAGCATCCCATGGAATGGGATATGGACCAGAGATGCCAGCCTCCAAATGCAGACCTGTGTGGTTTTGCATTTAAAAAACAATCTAGGCCAGTTACTTCATTTTAGGAAGCTGACCTAATGAACATAATGAATTATGGGACCTGCTGTTAAAATGTGGTCCTGGGATAAGGAGCCGCAATGACCGCATGGGAAACCCAACGTGTAGAAGAGGCATAGCTCAGAAGAAAGAAGCAACCAAGGGAGTCTGTATCTCCACAGTGCCACCAACAGGGGACCGAGTGACCAAATACCTGAGCCTATCGGGCAGGGACATTCCTCACTCAAACCACAACATTCATAATATGTTTCAACACTGTCTAGCCCTTGCAGTTCTTCCATTTGGTTCATTGACTGTACCCACCATTACACTTCAATCTTTGGGGAGTCTTTCCATGCAGTGTTTACTTGTGACTGAGTTCTAAGTGTGTGTGTGTGTGTGTGTGTGTGTGTGTGTATGTGTCTGTCTGAGGCATTTGTGGCAAATCTCAGTCCATCCCCACATTGTGCTGGCCCTCTGTCCTTCTAACCAAGGAGTGGCCTGCTGAGAGAAAGTGGGCTGTGCTAGCACGGGAATCAGAATTCACAGGTGTAATTTTAAAATGGGGTGGGGGAGGTCAGTGTGTGGAGTACTTGCCTTCACCACAGTGGGGTCAGTCCCAGGTGCACCACACCAGGATGGACAGAGTGGCACAGCACTGGAATCTCAGCACCTGGGAAGTCGAGGCAGGAGGATCAGTTCAGAGTCCTCCATTTGTACACAGCACGCTCCAGGCTAGCCTGACTACATGAGACCCTGTCTTTCATGAATTTTTGTTTCCCATTTCATAATCATCAGATGGTGTTATTGGCTCCTTTGCTGTGTTTTGACGTTGAGGCCCTGGCCTAAGTCCTTATGCTTAGTCAAGTATCCTACCATTTATGATAAACCCAAAGCGGAATCTTTTTAAAAACTTTCTTAGGGTCCCTAGCCTCTACTCAGTCAATCTAGATGAGAAAGAATTTCTTAACCTTCTTTACTTTATGTACAAACCCCATCCTTCCAACCACCATCAAATCAATCCCTCCTCCTCCCACTACCCTCAGAGATGCACCTGTAGTGTGGGTCCAGATGGGTGCTGTGTAGCAGGAGGGCTTCCTGCAGGCACGCGTGAGACACTGGCTGGCTGTGACTGGTCTCTGCGGTCAGGAGGGAGGTTGCAGTGGGAGCTTCAGGATTTGCCCTGACCCACATTAGTCATCCCTTTCTTGAGCACAGCAATTTTCCTGGAGACCTGCTTGTTTTCTTGTGGTTCTAGAGTAGACAGAGACCCCGGAAATCCTGGAGGAACTAGCCATTGAGACTGGCGCTCACCTCATTTTGATTCTCCGATGTTTAAAATAAGAGGCTCAAATGGTGAGTGCTAAAGCACTGTTTACAGCCTGAAGGCATTCTGCTCCTGTGTGCGGAGCAGCACGTGCAGCCGTGTTCTGCCTGCCTTTAGGGTGTTTGGCACACCCCCTTTACAGCCTCATTGAACACAGGTTTCGAGGTAAGGGAGTTTTGCAGCATTGGGTTTCAGTGGGGTTTTTAGGTGTTTTTAACAGGACAATATTGGTTGCTGCTGCTAAGGTTAGTGATGGTCATAGCCACAAAAGAGGAAACTTGTAACTCGGAGAGTGTTAGTGTGAAAGACAAAGGCCCGCACCCTTCAGAGTCTACCCAGTAACAGTTATAGAGTATTTACTATGCAGTTTCAGATTGTTTTTTTTTAAATATGAATTTCTAGTACGGGAGATCAGAGTAGTGGCTGAGGGAGAAAAGCTCTGGCTAACACTGCAGAACTTGATGTGCAGCTGATGAGCACTGAGGGGTTTCCTTCAGACAATGACAGTCATTCTGCACACCAGTTAACATGAAACTGAGAATACTTCACTATTTTCCTTGATTAATAATCCCAAATTCTTGCACCTCTCAGCCGGCTGCTCAATTAAAACTGCAGTATCTTGCAATCAAATCCTTGCTGGTATTAGAGGGAAGTAATAGTTTTTATATGTTACAACATTGTTAAGGTTGGAAACTTCTAAGAAAGATGCATTATAAAGAATAAAAGGGGAGCCACCAAGGAGACGAACATGTTTTATGAACATATTTGATAAATGACTTATCGAGGAAGTTTTAAAATTCTGTATTAAGCAAGGAGGAACTAATTTTGAAGAGAACAAATACTTGGGCCAAGAGATGTCTTAGCTGCAAGAGCACTAGCTGCTCTTGCAGAGGACCTGGGTTTAGTTCCCAGAACCCACATGATGGCTCACAACCATGTCAGTTCCACGGGAATCTGACGCCCTCTTCTGGCCTCTGTAGGTACTGCATACATGTGGTGCACAGACTACTACACATAAAAGTAAATTCATCTTTTTAAAAAGGTGAATAAATCCCAGTACACCTTGACCAAAGAACACTGAGATAATAAAGAAGTGTATAAGAAGACACTCAGCACCATTAGAATATAATTTTAATATAATTTTCCTTTTAAAGAGGAGCATCAGGAATCTGGTCCAACGCTGCCAGGAGTCCTTTAAACACAGTGACTGTTACTGACTTTCTTCTGTTCTTGTGATAATAACTGTTCCCCTCATTCCCTTTAGAATGTTCTCTCTCTCTCTCTCTCTCTCTCTCTCTCTCTCTCTTTCTCTCTCATTCCCTTTGGAATGTTCGCTCTCTCTTATTCCCTTTAGAATGTTCTCTCTCTCTCTCTCTCTCTCTCTCTCTCTCTCTCTCTCTCTCTCTCTTTCTCTTTCTCTTTCACACACACACACACACACACGTTATACTTGATTATATGTAAAAAGTATAGCACAAAGTTACATAAAGTACACAATACACAACACTGCATCAATTCAATGAAATTACTGAAGATACTTCACTGTATGCATCTTTATAAGAATGACATTTCAGTATACAAATAGCTGTGAAGCCTGTCCTCACTACATGATAAACAGCTCTGTGGTTCATCTAAGGAACTTTCAATAGCTGAGGCTTATTTAACCAGTTTTCACTGTTGGAATGCATGAGACCCCTTTCTGGGGGATGCTAAAAACATTCTGCATCTTAATAATGATCAGCTTACTCGTAATGAGAAATAGTCTCTGCAGATGGCTTAGAACTCTGAGTTCTTTGATATAAAATCTCCCTCCTTTCCCTAATCATTACAGTTACCAAGATACATAAACCAATGAGGCGAAAATACACATTGAAGGTTATAGACAAAGACTTAAGGAAATCCTCAGGTAGGATCCTGCAGTTGCATAAGAAAGCTGGCTTGGTTACTCTCAGAGGGGAGACTCGGGAAGAAGTGTGGGGTGCTTTATACAGATGAAAGAGCAGCCGTAAACCTGTTCACATAGGGAAGCACCTCACGGTGCGGGTCTAGACAAGAACTTCCCAAACAGGACTCCAGCAGGGCAAAAACTAACAAACAAGATCATATCATGAATTCAGAAGCTTCACAGCCAAGGAACCCACCAGCAGATCACACAACCTGAAGAATGAGAGAGACTCCGGTAGTTACACTTCAGACACAAGTTCATATCTTGATTGTGTAGAGAAATGTAAACATGCACAATAAAATAAAATAGCTAGTGATGGATTGCACGGACTCTGGACAAAGGAAGGAATTCGAGTGACTGGCAACACCCTGAGAAGTGGTCAGCATCCTGGCAGACGGGGGCGTGCGAATCAGGACAGCTGGGAGGTCCCCTCTGACCCAGTGAGCCCCGCAATCTCCTAGAAACCAATCGATAATAAAGACAGTGTGGGGAAAGACAAGAAGACAGTGTTCAATCCGATGCTGGTGGGAAAAAAAAACTGGTGTGGCCATCATGGAAACCAACGTGGAAGTTTCTCGAAACTGCACAATGTAGGTAGTCTACCCCTGGGCGTAATTTCTGCAGACTTCAAGCCCTGCCTCAAAGACACTCTGATGTCTGTGTTTGCTGCTGCTCTGTTCACGCTGCCCAGAACTGGAGTTACAGGTGGCTGTGAGCTGCCTAACATGGGCGCAGGGACTCAAACCTGGGTCCTCCCTGCAAGAGCGCTCACATCACACCTACACGGGACCAGGATCAGCCTGCGTGTCCATGAGAGAAATGGATGACGACAGTGTGCATACCTACACAGTTTTATTCAGCTGTGAAGAAGATGAGGGAATTTGCAGGAGAGTGGGTGCATATGGAGGCAAATTATATTCAGTATGGCCACTTAGGATCAGAAAGACAAAGATGCTGTGTTCTCGCTCGCGTGCAGATGCAAGATTTTAATTTTTCTGTGTCTTTGTACATACAGGTGGATATAGGTTATGAAATCAAGAGAAATGTTGACGTGAGGGACAGTAGCAGTGTATGTGACTGAAGGGTTAGCAGGGGGCCGTGGGGCTGGGTGGGGGAGGGGGAGGGCAGACAGGCTGTGTTTTATTTGAAGATGCTGTGATGAAATATAATCCTTTGTAAAGTAATTAATATATGTGTGTGCATGTGTGTATAAAACATTTATATAAACAGTCATGCATATATCTATATAATATATATATCTTACATAGACAGAAAATTAAATTATAAATACAAAGTATCTTAGTTAGGGTTTCTATTACTGGGAAGAGACACCATGACCAAGGCAACTCTTATAAAGAACACCATTTAACTGGGACTGGCTCACAGGTTCTGAGGGTCAGTCCATTACCATCAAGGCGGGAAGCATGGCAGCATGCCAGCAGACATGGAGCTGGAGGAGGAGCTGAGAGTTAGTTCTGCATCGTGATCTGAAGGCAGCCAGGGGAGACCAGTATCCTCAGGCAGCCAGAGGAAGTTCTCTTCCACAATGAGTAGAGCTTGAGCAGAGAAGGAAGCCTCCAAAGCCCAGCCCGCAGTGACACCCTGCCTCCACAGGTCCCCCTCACTATGGCCCAAGCACAGAAACACCACATAAGAAGAAAATGCAGGGATTACTTCGTACCTTACGGTCTGGAACACCATACAATTCACATGCTAAAGATGTATGTGCGTGTGGTAAGAATGCGCCAAAGCACAAGAAAGAAAAATAAACAGAACAAAGCAACTGGAGAGACAGCTCAGGGATTGAGACTGACCTGGGTTTAATTCTCAGTGTCCACCAAGCGGCTCACGACCATCTGTCCTCCAGTTCTGGGGAGTCTGATGCCCCCGTCTGGCCTCTGTGGGCATTACTTCCATGTGCACGTAGCCATACAGACACGCATATACACATAATTTAAAAGACCAGAATATTTTAAAAATAAAATAAGCAAAACTAACAGGAGACATATAAAAATTACAGATAGCAATTGGTGTGATTTTAAAAAGCACAAATTATTGAAAGAAAATGTAGGCAAAATAATTGATAGTAACAGGAAATATTTGAGTAATACTACTCATCAGTTTGGCTTAATTTCTCCTTGTGTGATAAATTCCCAAGCTATGGAATGTGCATTTCTGAAGCATAGGATGCCTGAGCAGACAGAAGGGTTCCATGCCAAACCTGAGGCCCCGAGTGTGATAGCTGGAAGCTCATGGTGGGAGGAGGGAACTGACTCCTACAAGTTGCCCTCTGACCCTGCTATGTGCGGGACGGCGTGTATCCACATGAAGGCGTGGTCACATGTGCAGGCATTCGGGCATGTGCACATACACACTTTTTAAATTTTTTAAAATGCATCTTTTATGTATATGAAAAGCATCCATGTATCCAATGTATAGGCAGCATCCATGGAGGCCAGAAGAGAGCATCAGATCCTCCTGGAACAGAAGTTACACATGGCTGTGAGCCACCCTGTGGTTGCTGGGAATTGAATCCAGGTCCTCTGGAAGAGCAGCAGTGCTCTAACCACTGAACCATCTCTCCAGCCCACATAAAATTTTCTTTCTTTCTTTCTTTCTTTCTTTCTTTCTTTCTTTCTTTCTTTCTTTCTTTCTTTCTTTCTCTCTCTCTCTCTCTCTCTCTCTCTCTCTCTCTCTCTCTCTCTCTCTCTCTCTCTCTCTTTCTTAGAATATACACTTTTTAAAAGAATATTCCCAAGGAGCATCTACCAGATGGAGCATCTGCTATTATCTAGAACATAAGTCTAAAGAGATCAATATAGAGAGCATGATGATAATGAGATGCTAATTATCTGTAAGATAATTTTCAATATTGGGAATTCAACCAACATTTTTTTAGAGTATTGCTGGTCACAGAAAAATTCAAAACGGGAATTAGAAATACTTCAGAGTGAAGATGAACAAAAAGCAGCAGCATGTTTGTGGGGAACGTGGAAACGCATGGCAAGTTGCTCAGCCACTCTGCCGTCGTCACCTCATTAATTAGTCTTTGTGGTTTTAGACTGACCGAGGCCTATCTTCTCTTCCCTCAGGTGTACACTCCTGAATCTGATGTTTCTTTCACTTATCAAAGAGCACTGTGTTCCGGGTCCAGATAAGTCAGCCCACAGTTAGCGTCTGCACGCTCTTACTCTCTGCCCCTCCTCACCGTGGCTGGGCTGGTCCATTTCTGCTACCGCATCCTGCGGCTCCTGTTGAGTTCTCTCTCGGTTCTGTTCCCGTCAGATGAAGCCCAGTGAGGATGCACCTAAATCTCTTGACTGTCCTCTCCCTTTACTGTTCTCTTCACAGCAAGGATCCTTCAAGCTCCCCTCAGGCTCCACAGCCCCCGCCCCCCTGGTGTCTCCTGCCCACCCACATGGATGAAAGTGCATCAGCATTGCAGAGACGTCCGAGTGGCTAGTGCCCCAATCTCACTCACATTTCGTGATCTGTTATTGGTGTTTGGTTCATCAATAGCTTCCTGTCTGGAGAGACTTTATACACCACCTCACTTTGAGGGACAGAGGCTCTTGGGACTGGCCATTATGATTTTTTTCCTCTTCCATACATTTGGCAAGCTAATCTGATGATCTTTGTGTGGTGACTTCAAAGTCTATACCTACAGTTCTGACCTCCCCACTAGATTTCTAATTCCTTCATACAACTGCTCACTTGATACCTCAAAAGCACATCAGACTCAATACGCCTGAAACACAATGTATCATTTTTCCGTTTCTCCCATCTCTCGAACCCATAGCAAGTGACTTTAGCCGCCTTGAAAATAGATACTTAATTGTCACATCCTCTCCCTTCCCAAGGGGGAAAAATATCCCCATTCTCATCACCACCTCTCCCCTCAGGGCAGGAGCTTCTGGTTGTCTCTCCTTGCTGCCCTCCCTCTGCCCCGAAAGTAGACATGTATTTGTGCGATCGCCACTCTGGGCCTGGTGCCCCTGGCCTCCTGGGTGTGGCTCACATATACCAAATGCCTTGCTGTTCTGATGGACTGTTCTTCCCCTGATGGAACCCTCCCTCTTTGCTTCGGTCAATATAGTTTATCCAAGGCCATGTGGTGCACACACATGTACCAGCAGGCATAAAGCCCACACGCATAAAATAATAATAAATTCAGCTAAGATGTAAGAGTAAAAATCCCTGCATTATCTGTATTCTTCAGCATTTCATAGGCATATTTCCCCGTTGGGTGTGAGTGGAAATGGCTCCCCTGGTCCTGAGGGGTTCATAGGCTTTGTCAGTATCAAGTCCATTGTAACTCCCTCAGCATGGACATTATCTTGCACCAGAGTTATTTTAGTTTAGCTGTTAATAGACTTACTATATTGAAGAGTAGAAGTCAGCATTTCACATCGTTTTGGAAAACTGAAGACTACATGGCAACACGTTACACATCTTCACCAGAAAGCATGGCTCCCTCCATTTCCATCCTCTCAGCCACTTACTCACTTTGTGCAGCTGGAAAAATATCAATTATAGAAGTCTTCAATTTCTCTATCCCTTTATAAGTCAAGAACTTCTGGCTGGAAAGAGCATCAGATGCATGCTCTCCATCTCCTGAGTATCCATGGGAGAGAGGGGACACATTATCATTTTCTGCTTATATGGCATCTAGCACATAGTGACCATCTTTCTCAGTAGGAGTCACCTTGCTTAAAAGGAAGCTGTGACTCCTGCTGGAGTCTGAGGTGTACACGTCTGTCCTCGTGATACCCATGGTCCCTAAGGATGACTTTTATCATAGAAAAAGGGGAAGAGGAGTTCTTGAAGATTCCTTGGTGTGCACACATGTGTGCATATGTATGTGCATATACCTTAGTAGACCAAGGTATTTCAGACAGGTGTGATCAGTGTTCTTCTTTCAGATTCCTAGTTCCTGTTAAAGATTTTGAGGTACCCCAAAGGAATAGAAACATGGAATCCACTTAGCCAATGTTCTTGACAAGTCTGTGAGCTCAGCATCTGTTGTGCGCTTACTCATTAATGGGAACTCCGGTCCAGTCTGTGTCTGTTTTTTCATCAGTAGCCATTGAGAACCAGCTCTGTGCATGTAGTGACGAGATTAAAGGTTTAGTTCATATGCTCAGAAAGCCAGTGAGATAAAAACCAGATTATCTTTGTGTGAGTCGAGAGTTAGATAAGCTTAAGGTATCTCATGGGAGCAGAGTGTAGGTGTCTTGCTAGAAAATTTACCCCGTGCCTTGGAAGAACTTGCTTTAGGTTAACTGGCTCGTGATTTGGTTCATGTGTTTTAATTCCTTAATTCCAAAACCCTCTAAACTCCCAGTGACATTCCTAAGAGCTCCTAAGAGCAACAGTTACTCATGGTAACTGTTGACATTGGTCAGTAGCTTGGCTATGGTGGCCACAGCCTTGGTGGCTGCACAGTACCCTCCTGGCAGCCTGGGTGTGTTTATGGGGAAGCTCACAGTGAGTCAGGAGCTGGGGAGTCTGGAAGCAACTTGACTCCACAGTGAGAAAGCACAGCTCTTCTCCTTAACTACAGTCATCTACCCTCAGACACAGCTTCTGCCAGCTTCCCCGGGCTTCCCACATTGTTAAATATGCATAGCATAAAATTGACCCGTTACTGTGTTTAGGCATGTAGTTCAGTGGTGCTGACAGTTGTCCGTGACATGTCCAGAGCCTTCCATCTCACAGAACTGAATCTCTCCCATTAACCCACACCACCCTCCTCCTCCCCCAAGTCCGTGCATGGTAACCACTGGTCTATGTTGTCTGAATTTGTCTGTCCTATAGTACCTGTGAATGAAGTTACATGGTATTGTGTTTCTGTGACTGGCTTATTTCATTGGCACAGTGTCCTTAAAGCCTATCCATGCTGTAGAATGTGCCAGAACTCACTGCCTTTGGAAGGCTAATATTCAATATCACTATCCCTTTATTGGTTGGACAAGTGATCTGCTTTTACCAGCCACACTGAATAATACTTCTGTTAGCATGCGTGCACAAATACCTATTTCTATTTTTTTAAAGTATTTATTTTGTGTCGATGACTGATTTGTGTGCATCTACGCATTTCCCAGAGGCCAGAAAAGGGTATCTGATCCTTTGGAGGTGGAGTTACAGACGGTGTGAACTGCCATGTGGGTGCTGGGAACCGAACCTGGGTCCTCTGCAAGAGAAGAAAGTGATCTTAATCATTGAACTATCTCTCCAGTCCATTAAAACTGTATTTGATGATGGAAAAGCAGCTGCTTTTCTGGGCTAGGCTCAGAGATGAAGTGAGTGTATCCTGTGGTAATCCTGTGTTGTACATTGTGAGGACTGTCACACTGTTGTCTGTGGCCAAGGAGGTTCTGTGAGCACCAGAAACAAGACTAACAGGTGAAATTTCTCTCATCTGTTTCTGCCACTTCCTAGGTAATGTGTCTGGACAGATTTGCTTTTGTGAGTCTCAGCTTACCTCATCTAGAGAATGAAAACAGTAACCTCTGGCTGTGTGCTGGCCTCCGTCATCCATTTGTAGAATGCATGGTGGAGAGGCAGAGCTCCAGCTGTACACAGGCACAGTTCCTGTTCTCAGGGACTAGGCCATAAGTACAAAAACCAGCCCTGAGTTGGTAAGCTCCTCGTGTTTGCTAAAATGGGATTGTTTGTCATAGTTACTTTTCTGTTGTGATGAAACACCGTGGCCAAAGTCAATGTACGGAAGAAAGGGTTTATTTTTACTTACAGTTCTAAGGGAAGAGTCCATAATGTTAGGAGAGGCGTGATGGTGGTAGCCTGGAGCACGAAGTTGAGAGATGATGCTTTCATCCTTGTGAAGGAGGCAGAAAGGGTGAACTGGGAGTGCGGTGAGACTAACAACTAAAGCTCACCGCCGGTTCGCCCTCTGGGAGTGCTCCCAGTCTCTTCTGTCGGCTGGGCAAAGACTGGAAACTGAAAACCAGCAGGAGAGCGAGGTGTCTCTGTTAGAGACATTAAGTCCTTAGATGTGTGGAATCGCCAGTCACCAAACGTGTAGACTAAGTAAATAATAATGTGGAGATTTGCAGATTCGAGGTGAGGAAATATATCTTAGCAGAAATGTTTAATAGATTTTAAGAAAAAGGGAAACCCAGACATGATGACTAATGCTAATAGTCCCAGGGAGACTGAGCTAAGAGGATACAGCCAGCCTGGGCTGTGTATTGAGATCATGTCTACTCTGTGTCTAATACCCATAAAAAAAGTAGAGGCGATCCCTGCTGGAAACTTTAAGCTGAAAACTTGGATGCTGATTTTAGACTGTGGGAGATGCAGTACTACATAACTGCATTTCTGAATGTCCGGGGACTTAAGTGCCATCAGAAGGCGTCAGGCACAAGGTAAGATTTGCAGTACCACTCACTTGATGATGGCTTACATTTAAAGGCCAAAGAGATCTCTTGAATCTCATTGAGCAATAAGAGGAAAGCTTTAATAGTTCTGTTTTGTGTAAGATGAGAACTTTTTTCTTTTAAAGAAGTTTCCTTTAGTGGTAACACCTTCACTGACAGCTCAGGCAGCAAGGAGGGCTCTGTGCAGTCTGGCATGGTTCACTGTTGCAAAGGCCCTGCCCCTTGACCCTTGCTTTGACATCCATGTGGACCAGCCCTGTGGCAGTGACAGTGATGAACTCGTCAGCAGTCCCTCAGCAGACGCCTTTCCCCCCTCTCTTCTCTAGGCAAACATGCAGAAGACATATTTGGTGAGTTATTTAATGAGGCTAACAACTTCTACATCAGAGCAAATTCCCTTCAAGACAGAATCGATCGGCTTGCTGTCAAAGTCACCCAGCTGGACTCCACTGTGGAGGAGGGTAGGTAATTGCATGAGGGCAGCGAACTGCATGCCGTGCGGCTCCAAAGTGGTGATTAACTCCAGCGCAATCCCCTTCAGTAGCCCACTGCCATTTATCTTGTCTCTTCCTGAGAGAACGGGGAGGGGGCGCCCCATAACACTTGGTTAATTAGTGATTTAAAAAGACTCATATCCTGTATCCATCGTATGTCATGCTCTTGTTTTAAAAAGTTTCAGATATTACAATACATAAGCTGAGGGCAGTCTCATTTTAATCCAGTTCTTAAGTTTCATTTACGGATTAAAAAGAATAAAATTTGATTAGCTACTTGGTCATTTCTGGTAAGGGATTCTTGGTATCTTTTAAAGAAGATTTATTTTATTTTTTAGTCAAGTGTTTCTCTGGGTTTCTGTATGTGGGGTGTGGGGTGTGGGGTGTGGATGCAGGTATCTGTGGAGCCCAGAAGAGCATATCAGATCCCCTGGAGCTGGAGTCACAGACAGTTGTGAGCCGCTCAGTGTGGGTGCTGGGAACTAAACTCGGGCCCCTGCGATACCACTCTGTGCTCTTATCTGCTGTGCCATCTCTCGGGGCCCAGGTTACTTATCTTAATTTTTACTTTGTAAATGTGTATCACAGCGGAGTTTTCGATCATCTTTCTTCTGTATTTTTGTTGGCTCTGGGAATTGGATGCTTATGATGAACCCTGCCCTGGACAAGATGAGAAAGTTAAGTTATATGCGGTATCAGGGACTGTGCCATGTTTCTAAGCCTCTTTTCCAGGCAAGATTTTACTGTATTGTTTGCATTGGTGCAAATATTAGCATTGCAGAGACCTTTTCCTAAAAGCTAAGGAATCTGGGTTCCTTCTCTGGGTTGTCACACAGCATACGTGAGTTATAGGTTTGCTGGTCCAGTGGCAGGGCAAACAGGACCATCTTGGACACCTGGAAGAGTTAACAAGGCCAGATGAGTTACATACAATGTAAAAGTTGTGAAAAACGAAGAAGGCTCATCCTCCCCTGCTCAGCTGGGTGCTCACTTAGCTCAAGGTGCTTATTTTGTGGGTCATAGGTTGAATTTTGAGACTTCTCTTTCTGCATCATTGTGATGGATGTTGGAGGCCTCTCTCTCTCTCTGCATCATTGTGATGGATGCAGGCTGCTCATATTTGAGTACTGTTTTGTGCAGGCATCTTGCACCTGGCACCCATGGTTTCTCCTAAGATATCCAGATCTGTGTGCTTGCCTGACATCCTCAGGGGCTGTATTCCGTGTGGTACTGTTTAATCAGCAACAAAATGGTGCCCTGGTCCAGTGAAATCGTTCTCTTGTTAACAAAAGAAGACAAAGCTATGATTTGACTTCATGTCACAGAGATAAAGGATCTTTTAGAGGGAGGAAGGGCATTCTGTTTAAGCAGGATTTTAAGGAACAATAGAAACCATTATTTCAGGGGCTGAAGAGATGACTCAGTGGTTAAGAGCACTGGCTGCTCTTGCAAAGAACCCACATTCAGTTCCAAGTACCCACATCCGGTGGCTCACAATTGCTTGAGTCCCAGGGGATCCAGTGCCCTCTTATGGCCTCCACCAGCATTGTGCACATATACACACTGAGGCACATACCCAAAAATAAATCTCTGTTTTAAAAAGCCAATATTGAGTCATTCTGGAAGATGTTAATAATTCTGAGTCAAAAGATGCTTCTTTCTAAACAGAGAATATCTTGTATGTAACTCAACCTGGGGGACTTGTCTCTCTGTAGTCTCACTACAGGATATCAACATGAAGAAAGCATTCAAAAGCTCTACCATCCAAGACCAGCAGGTGGTTTCCAAGAACAGCATTCCCAACCCTGTTGCTGACATTTACAACCAGAGTGACAAACCTCCACCGCTGAGCATTCTGACTCCGTACAGGTACACCTCCACGCCTGCCCCGCTTCCCCTTGGCCTTTCCAGCAGAGGTTAAGGGATGCTAAAATGTGCTGTTGTGCTGTGTGGGACCACCTTGGAGGGCTCCTTTAGGTTGAAAGAGAACACTCTGAAAACAGTAACTGCCATATCACACCCAGTGAAATGTTGGCTGTGGAATTGCTGGCGTTCATAACAGGAGAAGTGTGAGTTCTGATTTTCGCACTCAGATGTGGCCGTCTTCGGTGGAAGTGGTACTTCACGGCAGCACACCAGGTGTGGGTGTGCCATTCCTTATGTTCAAGTTAGCTGTGAAGAAAGTGCATGGTTCATTTATAACATGGTAAAATCCTCACCCTAGCCCTCAGCAGCGTGCAAACATCTGCTGTTCTGTTGTTGCTATGGTGGTTGGATGTGTCAGGGACAGACTCCCAGGGAAAAGACAAAAAACCAAGCGGGCAGCATGCATAGGGAGAGGCCAGCTGCATGGGCTCTATCCAAGCGTCACTCATCCTTCCCATGACTTCCCATGGTGTCCCTTTCTTGTCCTCCTTGTCCTGTCTCCTTGTCCTTCCTAGTGTGCCTTGCCCCCTGCCCGTCGCCTCTGTGTATCTCACTTCACCAGCAACTGCTGGGCACTGTGGTGAGAGCCAGAAGCACTCTCTTCCAGGAGTTAGTGCTGTAGCCAAGTGTCCGTGACTGTCTCGAGACCTGTGTGTCCTTTGTGTGTCCTTTGTATGTGGCTGCCATCCTGATGTTCTCCTCAGGAGGGCTCAAGCTCCTCTTCATCTGCTTTGTGGACTTTTCCAAGGATGCACAGAAGAGGTTTAAAGCCAACCTCCATGAGAGGACAGTCGGGACTGTCGCCTTCTCTTACTGCTGCACAGAGAGATTCCCTTAGACAGATAAACGGGCATGCACACATAATCGGAATCACATGGAAACTGATGGGGCCAGGCAACGTAACGTTCCTCAGCTTCTGTACAAGGGGCTTTCCTAGAGTTTAGAGTGCACACATTTAAAACTGTGGTGTGTGTGAATAGAAACCTCTCTCCTGACCACCTCCTTTTTCCACTGATTTGGTTTTTCATTTCTTTATTTGGGCCATAAATTTTCTTCTGTATGTGTATGTTTAACGGGCCTTACTTCTCCTGTGTGCATATATAGCTCAGGGGAATACCGCTATAAAGAATAACTCTCTTGATTTAATTTGAATGTAGTGACTATTCTAAGCATTACTGAAAAAAATTAATTTCTTCCATTTATTTTCTGAAAGCATTGGAAAGCATTTTTAAAAGCTTCCATTTTTATTTTTGATTATATGTCTTTTAGTATGTAGTGCACATGAATATAATGCACCCAGAGGCTGGAGTTACAGGCAGCTGTGGGCCAGTGATGTGAGTGTTGGGACCTGAACTCAGGTCCTCTGAAGGATGAGTAGGAGCTCTTAACTGCTGAGCCATCTCTCCAGGCCCTCAGGCACCACTGTTGATTCCTGGTATAGCCCAGAGCTCATAGTGGCTGCGTTAGTACTGGTTAAATGTTAAGGGAGTGATTTGCATAATGATTTGAAATATTATTTAGACTATAGTAATCGTAGCAGTACTTGAAACTGACATGGCCACAGGAGATAAAGTTTCTTGAGGAATACATTGTGTTTCTATCACGTCTGCACCCACGAACGTTTTGCTTTCTGAAACCAAATGCTATTGTGTAAACCTGAAAGGACAAGAAGGACAAAGTGCTTACTGGTTTTTGATCATGACTATATTGAAGTTCCCAGTAGGATTAGTGTACTTGTAGCTTCCTGTCAGAATAAACCAATTAGTTCCTTAAATGCACAAACTATTCAAATTAGATTATTTGTGAGTGAGGGGAATTTTCACATAGGATTTACACCTAGCGAGTTCTGTTTTACAGATTGTAGAGTTATTTGCTTTTGTGCATGTTTCCATGTTTTCCCAAATAAGGAAGTTCAGGGTACACTACATAAGGAGGTTAGCATGCTGAGTGTGGGTGTTAAGATACAAAGGGTTAAAGTTAACGCTACCTGCGATGAAGATCCTTCTTCCTTGGCTTTGAATGCTTTGGTCCACAGAGATGACAAGAAGGACGGGCTGAAGTTCTACACTGATCCCTCTTACTTCTTTGACCTCTGGAAAGAAAAGATGCTGCAGGACACAGAAGACAAGAGGAAAGAGAAGCGACGTCAGAAGGTGCGTAGTGATGTCAGCAGGAGGCACGCATCAGTGTGCACATGGGCCCTTTGCTCACATAGTAGGGGTATTATGTCTGGTGCTCAGGTTTTCTCAGGGTGTCTTCCTTTTGCTTGTGGTTACTGTGTGTGACAAACTTGACAGTTTAACACAGCAAAGCTGTTTTTAAGTAGATCTGACCAGATTTATTCTCCTGCACTTGTCTGCCTCTAACAGAGGAAGTGGGAATGCTGAGGTTCAGTTTCTGACTGTGTTTGATAACTCTTGCCCCTTCGCTCCCTCAGTATTCCTGTCAGACATCAGCGTGCTTTGTCTAGTTTACATTCATCTGTTAGGTATGTTGTCACTGTGATTAATAACTTACTGAGGTGCTAGGAGGTGAGTGGTCTGTACTTTCAGAGATCTTTACTAGGAGTGAGCCCCCTTAGAGGAGGTTGGAGGTAGAGGCGAACAAGAAGAAAGCCAGTCAGGACAGGATTTTTAGAAATAGCTGTCCTTACCTATCATCTTGAAAAGATAAACTGACTTGTTTGGATTAAGCGACTACTACTTTGAAAATTACCCCTTTAAGATTGAGGATTTAGATGTACTCCACTGAGAGGAATAATTCTCCAAAGGAAATATCTACTGATCTTTTTATAAATACACCCAGACCATGATTTTAATCCCAACATGGGGAGGCAGAAGCAGGCAGGTCTCTGTGAGTCCAAGACCAGCCTGGTCTACATAATAGGTTTTGGGCTAACCAGGGCTACATAGTGAGACCATGCCTCAAAGGAGAAAGCACCAACCACAAGCCAGAATAACAAAAACAGACCATAATAGTATACCAACAAAAACAACCACCCAGCCTGGCTTGACAAATACTAGGTCACACTGGAAGAAGTACTTAGCTCTTGGTGGGGTAGTCTTGAAGCTGGGAGCATTTGGATGTATTGACCTAGTTGGAGTGAGAGCTGAAGATGAGTGACAACTCAGGGTTTGAAAATACCAGCAAAGGATGGGCCGGTATGTATGTAGCTAAGCTGAGAGCGCTGACCGCGTGGGCAGGTCAGCTGGGAGCGCCTACTGTGTGAGCAGGTCAGCTGAGAGCACCTACTGTGTGAGCAGGTCAGCTGGGAGTGCTGACCGCGTGGGCAGGTCAGCTGGGAGCGCCGACCGTGTGGGCAGGTCAGCTGGGAGCGCCTACTGTGTGAGCAGGTCAGCTGGGAGCGCCTACTGTGTGAGCAGGTCAGCTGGGAGCGCCTACTGTGTGAGCAGGTCAGCTGGGAGCGCCTACTGTGTGAGCAGGTCAGCTGGGAGCGCCTACTGTGTGAGCAGGTCAGCTGAGAGTACTGACCGTGTGAGCAGCTCTTGGCTTCACGTCTCAGCACAGACAAAAGAAGAAAGGAGGGCTGGAGAGGAGGGTGCCCGGGTTCAGGGAGAAGGTTTTTAAGGTGTGTCAGATGACACTCTCTGCATGCACTCAACACCAGGGAAGGGTTTAGCTGGGGACCTGGGAAGAACTGCTGAGTTTTTCAAAGAATTCAACAAAGAAGTCATGGAAGAAAAAATGCACTGAAAGCCATTTTTTTATTCTAAAATGCCACCTCTGGTGTTATAAAGGACAAACCCAGGGCTTTCAGGAGGGCTCTCCATGGACACTTCCTGTCCTTCCAAAAGGCCTTCCCTTTCTTATTCCCTTCTCAAAAATTGATTGATTACTTGATTGATTGTTTGTATGTAGATGTTTTGTCTTCATGTATGTTGTATACTACTTGAATATCTGTTGCCTGCAGAGGTCAGAGAGTGTGTCAGATCCCCTAGAACTGGAGTTACAGATGGTTGTGAACCACCAGGTAGGTGCTGGGAATGGAACCCAGGTCCTCTGGAACAGCACCCAATGCTCTAACCACTGGACCATCTTTCCAGTCCTGGCTTATATCCCGTTGAAAGAAAATTGTTTTGGCTGTTCTTGCTGGTATGTAATTATTGTACTCACACTGGCTTCATGGGGATATTGGTGTGTGTGTGTGTGTGTGTAAAATAATCTATGTTTAATAAAAAGGGAAATAAATCTAGAATCCTTAAATGAGGGGATATATGTGATATTTGACTTTTGGAGATGTAGTTCATTTAATATCAGGGTTTCCAATTGATCCCTTTTCCCTCACTACCCTTATCTGAATTCAGTCCTTGTATGTGATATCTTTACCCTCTCCTGTTGACAGTCACCAGCTAGCTGTCATGAGCAACATGGCAGCAGAGCTTGGGAGGGACCATCTCTGTGACAAGGTGACTTAGAGTTCTTTGGGCAAACCCCGTGGGAAAGCTGACCACGGGGTTTTGATTTCGGGGCACCTCTTTCTTGCTTCCCTGGATGGGGCTTAGTTTATATGTGTGCCCAGCAGTGATTTTTGGTTCCCTTTCTCTGTATCCTCACAGGCAGTGGTTTTCTTACTGAGCACTGTTCTAAGTGGAGATGGACTCTGGGTATAGCTTCCATCCGAGGAAGGTACTTGTGAGGCTCCTGCCTGTCTAGTCTGTGAGCTGGCCGGTCCTGAGGGTCAGTGCGGTGGGGCATATGTCCTGCCATCCCTGCACCCCCGGATGAAACCAGCTTGATCGTGGGTGGTCTTTTTGATACGTTCTTGAGTTCCATTTACAAGCCTCATGCTGAGAGGGTTTGTGTCTCTGATAAGACCATTGGCCTATGACTCCCTTTTCTGTTACTGTTTTATCTCTCTCCTGCTTTGGGATCTGGCCGATGCTGGCTCTGTGTGGAGTATTTGGTGGTATTTCTTCCTTGCTAGTCTATGAACTGGTGCAAAAAGCATCTATGTTAGCTCTGTAACTGTCTCCCAGCAGGCACCTGGAGCTTTCGAGAGACTTTTGCCGTTACCATTTTTCTTCTTCCTCCTCCTCCTCTTCCTCCTCTTTCTCCTTCTCCCCTTCTTCCTCCTCCTCTTCTTCTTGCATCAGTTGTTCTTTTTTCTTTTAATTAGATATTTACTTTATTTACATTTCAAATGGTATCCCCTTTCTCCATTAAGCCTCCAAAAATCCCCTATACCATCCCCCCTCCTACTACTCCCCCCCCAATTTCCTGATTTGCATTCCCTATTCTGGGGAATTGAGCCTTCACAGGAGCCTCTTCTCTCATTGATGCCTGAAATGGTCATCTTCTGTTACATATGTAGCTGGAGCCATGGGTCCCTCCATGTGTACTCTTTGGTTGGTGGTTTAGTCCCTGGGAGCTCTGGGGGTACTGGTTGGTACATATTATTGTTCCACCTGCAGGGCTGCAAACCTCTTCTGCTCTTTGGGTCCTCTCTCTAGCTGCGCCATTGGGGACCCTATGTTCATTCTATTAGTTGGCTGTGAGCCATGAGTATTTTGATCCACTTTCCAATAAGGATCAAAGTACACTTCTTGAGCTTCATGTGGTCTGTGAGTTCTATCTTGGGTATTCCGAGCTTTTGGGCTAATACCCACTTACCAGTGAGTGCATACCGTATGTGTTCTTTTGTGATTGGGTTACCTCACTCAGGATGATGCTTTCTAGTTCCATTCATTTGCCTAAGAATTTTATGAATTCATTGTTTTTAATAGCTGAGTAGTACTCCATTGTGTAAATGTACCACATTTTCTGTATCCATTCCTCTCTTGAGAGACATCTGACTTCTTTCCAGCTTCTGGCTATTATAAATAAGGCTGCTATGATTATAGTGGAGCATGTGTTCTTATTACATGTTGGAGCATCTTCTGGGTATATGCCCAGGAGTGGTATAGCTGGGTCCTCAGGTAGTGCTATGTCCAGTTTTCTGAGGAACTCCCAAACTGATTTCCAGAGTGGTTTTTACCAGCTTTCAATCCCACCAGCAATGGAGGAGTGTTCCTCTTTCCCCACACCCTCTCCAGTATTTGCTGTCCCCTGACTTTTTGATCCTGGCCATTCTGACTGGTGTGAGGTGAAATCTCAGGGTTGTTTTGATTTGCATTTCCCTGATGATTAAGGATGTTGAACATTTCTTTAGGTGTTTCTCAGCCATCCAGTATTCCTCAGTTGAGAATTCTTTGTTTAGCTCTGTACCCCATTCTTTAATAGGGTTATTTGGTTCTCTGGAGTCTAACTTCTTGAGTTCTTTGTATATATTGTATATTACTCCTCTATCAGATGTAGGATTGGTAAAGATCTTTTCCCAGTCTGTTGGTTGCCGTTTGTCCTATTGACTTTGTTCTTTGCCTTACAGAAGCTTTGCAATTTTATGAGGTCCCATTTGTCAATTCTTGATCTTACAGCATAAGCTATTGGTATTCTATTTAGGAAATTTTCCCCTGTGCCCATGTGCTCCAGGTTCTTCCCCACTTTCTCTTCTGTTAGATTCAATGTATCTGGTTTTATGTGGAGGTCCTTTATCCACTTGGACTTGAGCTTTGTACAGGGAGATAAGAATGGATCAATTTGCATCCTTCTATATTGATAAGAAAAGATCAATTTGACTGCCAGTTGACCTAGCACTATTTGTGGAAAATGCTGTCTTTTTCCCACTGGATGGTTTTAGTTCCTTTGTCAAAGATCAAGCGACCATAGATGTGTGGGTTCATTTCTGGGTCTTCAATTCTATTCCATTGATCTTCCTGCCTGTCTCTGTACCAATACCATACAGTTGGTTTTTTGTTGTTGTTGTTGTTGTTGTTGTTTTTTTTTTTAATCACTATTGCTCTGTAGTAGAGCTTGAGGTCAGTGATGGTGATTCCACCAGAAGTTCTTTTATTGTTGAGAATAGTTTTCGCTATCCTAGGTTTTTTGCTATTTCTCTAGATTGCTTTAGGCCATTATTACTAATATTAACGCTGCCAATCTATGAGCATGGAAGATCTTTCCATCTTCTGAGATCTTTAGTTTCTTTCTTCAGAGACTTAAAGTTCTTTTCATACAGATCTTTCACTTGCTTGGTTAGAATCACACCAAGTTATTTTATATTATTTGTGACTATTGGGAAGGGGGCCATTTCCCTAATTTTCTTTCTCAGCCTTTTTATCCTTTGAGTATAGGAAGGCTACTGATTTGTTTGAGTTAATTTTATCCAGCCAGTTTACTGAAGTTGTTTATCATGTTTAGGAGTTCTCTGGTGGAATTTTGGGGGTAACTTAAGTATACTATCATATCATCTGCAAATAGTGATACTGTGACTTGTTCCTTTCCAATTTGAATCCCTTTGACCTCCTTTTGTTGTCTAATTGCTCTGACTAGGACTTCCAAGTACTATATTGAACAGGTAGGGAGAGAGTGGACAGCCTTGTCTAGTCCCTGATTTCAGTGGGATTGCTTCAAGTTTTTCTCCATTTACTTTGATGTTGGCTACTGGTTCTGCTGTATATTGCTTTTACTATGTTTAGGTATGGGCCTTGAATTCCTGATCCTTCCAAGACTTTTATCATGAAGAGGTGTTGGATTTTTGTCAAATGCTTTCTCAGCATCTAATGAAATGATCATGTGGTTTTTTCTTTGTGTTTGCTTGTATAGTGGATTACACTGATGGATTTCCATATATTGAACCATCCCTGCACCCCTGGGATGAAGCCCACTTGATCACGGTGGATGATCATTTTGATATATTCTTGAATTCATTTGGCAAGAATTTTATCAAGTACTTTTGCATCGATATTCATAAGGGAAATTGGTCTAAAATTCTTTTTCTTTGTTGGATCTTTGTGTGGTTTAGGTATCAGTAATTGTGGCTTCATAAAACGAGTTGGGTAGTATTCCTTCTGTTTCTATTTTGTGGAATAATTTGAAGAGTGTTGGTGTTCTTTGAAGGTCTGGTAGAACTGCATTGAACCCATCTGGTCTTGGGCATTTTGGGGGGGGGGCTTGGGAGACTATTAATGACTGCTTCTATTTCTTTAGGGGTTACAGGATTGTTTAGATCATTTATCTGATCCTGATTTAAGTTTGGTACCTGTTATCTGTCTAGAAAATTGTCCATTTCATCTAGATTTTTCCACTTTTGTTGAGTATAGTAGTAGGATATGATGGGTTTTTTTGGATGTGATGATTGATTTGATACTTTTCCTCAGTATCTCTTGTTATGTCTCCCTTTTCATTTCTGATTTGCTGATTTGGATACTGTCTCTGTGCCCTCTGGTTAGTTTGGCTAAGGGTTTTTCTATCTTGTTGGTTTTTTCAAAGAACCAGCTCCTGGTTTGTTTGATTCTTTGTATAGTTCTTATTGTTTCTACTTGGTAGATTTCAGCCTGAGTTTGATTATTTCCTGCCGCCTACTCCTCTTGGGTGTATTTGCTTCTTTTTGTTCTAGAGCCTTCAGGTGTGCTGTTAAACTGCTAGTGTATGTTCTTTCCAGTTTGTTTTCTGGAGGCACTCAGAGCTATGCGTTTTCCTCTTAGCACCACTTTCATTGTGTCCCATAAGTTTGGGTATGTTGTGCCTTCGTTTTCATTAGATTCTAAAAAGTCTTTGATTTCTTTCCTTATTTTTTCCTTGACCAAGTTGTCATTGAATAGAGCATTGTTCAGCTTCCATGTGTATGTGGGTTTTCTGTTGTTTTTGTTGCTATTGAAGACCAGCCTTAATCTGTAGTGATCTGATAGGAGGCATGGGATTAGTTTAATCTTCTCATATCAGAAGACTCCTATCCCAGGCTGCTCCTAGACTTAGTCACAGAGAAAAGATGGCAGCTCCATCTCTAAACGCAGGAGTCAAATACCTCCAGTTTTTCTTTTCTTTTTTTTTTTAATGAGATTTAAGTAGCTTTATTATTTGCTTAATTTCATTAGGTCATAGATACCAAGAAATGCATCCTTTTCTTTCCAGTGACCACTTACCATAAAGCAGGTCTCATGTCCCAGTGAACTTCCAGCTTGTGTTAGCTGCAGCTGTAGCTCCTGTCTCATCTCTAATTCCACTAATATGGGTCTTCTTTTGAATGCTTTGGGCTGTTTTGACTGTTTGTCAAACTTATTTATCTTTTCAAATGATCAATTCTTTCATTGACTTTTAAAATTTCATTTCTTTCTCCCATGACACCTCTTCTCTTCCTCTGCTGATTTGGAGTTTTCTTGTTCTTATTTGTCCAAGGTTCTAAGGGTCATGGTTACCTTTTTACTTAAAATCTGTCATTTTTAAGCCGTGGGCACTCAGAGCTATCGACTGCACTCACTACACTGTAGATCCCTTCAGTTTGTGGTCTTCACTATGGAGTGTTCCTTCTTCAGCTATAACTGGTAGTTTGACTAGATGTACTCATCTGCATCAGCAGAATATGGATATATATGAAGTGGGGTTGGTCGGAACAGGCGGCAGATGTGATTGATGGCCTTCAATAGTCCAGGGGCTTTTCTTGGAAAAGGACAACAGAGGAGCACCCGAGGGTAGGACGCTGTGCTGCATAATCTGCGGATGCTAATGCAAGCCATGTTTAATATTTCAAGCTGCTGGCTGTGTGTGTCTCCATCTTATATGCATGCTACTGGATAGAAGTGAAGGCTAAACTGCTGTGAGCAAATAGCACATTTGTCCCCTGACCATGTCCGTGTGTGCCTTTAACAGTGTGGCTCTCGATTAGGATGAGATTGGCTCCCTGTTGAAACCTCTCTTCCCTTTTCTTTTGGGTTTTAAAAGTACACAAACAATATACCTTGGCTATAACACAACCAAGTGGCTTTGACTGTGACGAAGGCCCACCTTCTGTGAGGACTGAGCATTGCTTAGCAGTCTTGTGAACATCTTCCCTGACTAAGGCATGCATACACATATGCTGAAGCTTTTTATATATGTACAATCACACCAGACATGGTTTTCGCATGCAGAAATTATTAAGGATGTGGGGCTTTTTTCTTAATAGCATACAGTATTCTAAAATACAAATGCTCCATAAACTACCTATACTTTGCCATGGTGGGTGTAAACTGCACTTTTGAAGTACCAGAGTTGGTTTCCTACAACAGTAGAGATGGTTCTTTAGGATACATTTCTAGAAGGTGAATTGCTGTTAATGAGGAGAAAGCAAGGCAAGATTTGGACACTCGTGTCATATGGCCCTTGCCCCTTGAAAGGCTGAACATTCAGTTTATGCCATCAGAGGGCCTTGGAGAATATTGTTGGCATGCTGATGCCTCATCTCACCTGCAGCTGTCTTTCCTTGTCTTCCATAGCCATTCCTAGGTCCTGTGTGCATTTTATGTCCTTACTCTTAAAGTGCTCCAGAGCCTCTAAACACCTCTGAAAACAATCCTGTCCAGCCGCCCTTTTCTCACCGCCTAGGCATATGCACATATTTAAATACATGAAACATATACACACACAATATGCATGTTTAATATAAAGCTGGATATAAGCTATAACACTTTAAAATATAGTTATAGTTGTAGTTTACCACATTCTATAGAGACTTGTTTATGCTGGCTGTCAGACTTCCCCTTTCAGGAAACAAGCTTCATGAGGGTAGAAACTCTGTGTGTGTGTGTGTGTGTGTGTGTGTATACACACGTGTACACGAGCATGAATGCATGCACATATTGTGTGTGTGTTGGCCATTTGCATCATCAGTGCCTGAGTGCTGGGCATGGTCCCTGGATGTGCTTGTGCTTGAGGTGTGGTGTGTGGCTTTGATCACTCAGCCAGCATTTACTGAGTCCATGCTTCATGTAAGGGCAAAAGAGTAGGTGAGGCCCTTAAGGGAGAGCAGGAGGAAAAAACACACAACCTTTGTCATGGAAGATTGTAAGTGCTTGTGCAAGAAAAGGGACAAATGTGTGGATGCCCCTCCCTTTGGAAGAGGGACTTGTGTCTGACCACTGTGAGTATGGAATACATCTTGGCTGACAGGACTGGTGTAAGAATGGCTTTGTGTCTAAGCAGGTAAGTTTATCTATGCTTGTGCGCATGTGTCACACATAGGCACATGCATGCACACATAGGGGCTTCAAAGTGTGTCAGTGAGGAAAATGATTTATATGAATGGTGTTACCAGATACTTGACATGCACAGTACAGATGTAGTCACAGGCATGTTAAACAGGCTACAACCCCAGCAAGCGAGGGTGCTGTTCTGGCGGTGAAGGTGAAGGCTTTGGAGAGAGCCTGTTGTCTCTGTAGAGACCCACGTTATTCCTGATGGACCTGGTAAGCCCGAGGCATGTGCTGCTTTAGAATTTCCTGCCGTTTGGTGTAATTAGGATGTGAACACCTCTTGAGTGCCCCAGGCTTGTTTTCTGTGCATTGTAACTGCATCTAACCTGCTGTTTTCCTTCCCCTTCTGTCTTGGCATGCTTGCTTCCTTTTCTTGGACCTCAGGAGCAAAAGCGTGTAGATGGCACCACCCGAGAGGTGAAAAAGGTTAGAAAAGCAAGGAACAGGCGCCAGGAGTGGAACATGATGGCGTATGACAAGGAGCTTAGGCCCGACAACAGGTTGTCTCAGAGTGTGCACCACGGAGCATCCTCCGAGGGATCTCTGTCCCCAGACACTAGGTGTGTGCATGTCATGGGCCCCGCTCCCCAGGCTTGAGTCCCTGTATTGTGGGTTTGTGTGTGCCCTACTATGTTCTTAAAATTGACATCTGTGTTTTGCTTTTAAAATAATGCTTCAAGGCGAGCTATTTGAATTTGGGCCACTTTGCATGCCTTTAAAGCTTTCTTGCATTTTCTCTTGGGTTAATCTGGAAGGTGGAGCTTTTATGTGTATTCTGAACTTGGGTCACTGTCAATGACTTGGGTTTTGCTTCGTCATCCCTTACTGCTTTTATGTCAAATGTTGAATTTCCTTTGTTATTTGTCAGTAGTGACCCAGGAAGACCTTCATGTGAAGAAGGCACAGACAAAAGAGGGCTTGCTGTCTCTTTCCAAACCACTCATCTTACAAACTCTTGTTCCAGGAGGACTTTCTGCTGAGTTTTCTTCAAAAAGTTGACAACAGTTAAATAAAAATGTTTCTTGCAGGTGCCAACAGAGAGGTCATGAGGCCACGTTTGTCACACAGAGAGACTCACTTGATGACCTGCTGGCCTGTATTAACTTTTGGTTTAATTTCTTGCTTCTGTTTTGTCGAATCATGTTCCATCTGTATAGGCTGCCGGGCTTCTGCTTTTGCAAGTTAGAATTCAAGCCGGGCGCAGAGCTCAGGTGGAGGAGTGATTTCCTGGCATGTGTGAAGCCCCGAGGGTGATAAGCCAGGTGTGCTGGCACAGCTCTGTAACCTAGTACCCAGAGGTGGAGGCAGGATGATCAGAAATTCAGGGTCATCCTGGGCTACATATCTGAGGCCAACCTGGGATGTATGAGGCTCTTTTAAAAATAACAACAACAAACAAATTTACAAACTAACCAAAACATCAAGAATGTATCCAAGCTTAGGGGTTGGACTTTCAATACTGCTTCCTGCCCAGGCCTGTGAGCTCTGAAAAGGCGTGCCCAGGTAATCTTTCTACATACCTGTAACCTAGGTACTCAGAGAACTCTGGGAGCTCAGAGCTCTAGCCTCCTGCTTGACCTTCAGTATTACAGTTCTGCTCCTGCTGTGAAGGGCTTGGGAACCCTAGAATTCCCCACTAGGGTCGATTTCTTGTTTTGACGAGTAACTTGGCTGGGGCTTTAATTCTGTCACACAAAGCACACTCATTATTTTGACTCGGTATATGCTCTGATTTAAACACCGGCAGATGGAAAAGGGGTGGACTTTTTTCCTTTTGTTTTATACCCTCAGCTGATGCATCTCCCTAGCTTCTGAGATTGTTCATGCTGGCCACAGTCCTGGTGGCCATTGGAGTTCTTTGACCCTCTCCTCGTGTGCTCATGTCACCTGGGTACAGTTCATCCTCGTCGGTGGTTAAAAACATGCCAATTTTCCAAATTAATTGCAGGGCGTGGTCTAAGTCCAGTGATGAACTGTGATGTTTGCTAAAGTCAGGTCTGCAATAGAGAGTCATGACAAAGGGCACGAGACACAGGCTCATTCAGAATGTTTTATTAAAACTACAGCCTTTTTTTCTTTTATAAAGAAGATGTGTGATTTTCTTTTAGCTATTTGTTTGTATGTGGATGTGGCACTGTGTGTGTGAGTGAGGCACCTGTGGAGGCCAGAATGGAGTGTCAGATTCCCGGACTTGGAGTTACAGAGGGTTTTTAACCACTGTGTGGGTGTGAGTATCAAACCAGGATCTGCAAGAGCAGCCAGTGTGCTTACCTGCTGAGCCTTCTCTCCAGCCTTATCTTTTCCTTATTATGAAATTAAAAATACTTATATCTGGGTATTACAGAAAGAAGTTAATGCTAAATATCCATCCTGACATCATCCAGAGAAACCGGTTTGCTTTTTACTGTATCTGCCTTTAGTTTCTGTCTGTGCCTGTATGGGATTTTTATCTTTACAGAATTGGAATCATGAGGAACATTTCCCTTCTACTTTTTTGTTTTGTTTTGTTTTACTTCTATTGTTGTTGTTGGGTTTTTTTTTTTTATTGTTTTTTTATGGCCCAGGGTCTCACTACATAGCCCTGGGTTCCCTGGAACTCTATGTAGACCTTAAGCACACAGAGATCCACGGACCTCAGCTTCCAGAGTACTAGGATTAAAGGCATGCACCACCATACCTAGCTCTTTGACATCTTTAAAATATTTTATTTTTAAACATTCTTTGGTAAAAGCCTGATTTTTTTAGAGGTGTATTCTCCTCTCACTCATGAACATTAAAGATACTAAGGAAAATTTAACCTTATGTTTCACGGGCCACGTATAAGGCAGACCTACTGTGTATAAAAGGCAGTCCTACTGTGTATAAGGCAGTCCTATAAATAGTGTGTTAGCGAGGCCCAGGTAAATGAACCTCTTAAGTTCTGCCATCTTCTGACAGATTGCTAGGCATGGTTTGTTTCTAACTATGAGTTCTGGATGAGCAGTTGACAGAAGTTCACTATGATCAGAAATCAGTGCATCTCCATGTCCAGTCGGCCTTATTTCCCCCAGTTCTGGGCTCTGCTTTAGTGCTGTGGCTCTGCCCACCTGTTCTCTAAAAACCCCTGGGAGTTGATGGGATCCTCAAGCTAAGTGAACGGCCTCCTTCCTGCTTCCATCACCTTAACCCAATGTTTCTCTGCTGCAACAGATGGAGGCTGACCGTCACAGAGCCCCGGTCACACCGCTCAGCACATTGGTGGTGTGCCTTGTGGCAACTTCTGCCTGCCCACTCAGCCTCCTCCGAGTCCCCTGAAACTGCCTGCTGCAACCCCCTGTTCCCTGTCCTTCACCTGATCAGTCCCTGCTGCTTCTCTTTTTGCCACCCTTCATCAGAGTCCTGTCCCCATCAATCCCGTGTGTGTCTTTGTATGGTCACCTGCTTTGCCTTGGCTTCTTTTCTCAAAGCTGTGGTCCAAGGACGACAGTCTCCTTTGTCCCATGGAATATGCTGCATCCCACCCCATGTCCCAGTGGAGACCCCCCCTGCTGTGCTGGGTGCCGGTCTCCTGTAGGAAGTGACACGTCAATGACGCGCTCACCTAGGCTATATCATCAACGACCCCATAGATTTAGATCTGTTTCTAACTTTGAAATGTCCTGAACCCAAATACAGGTCAGACATTTTCTGCCACTAAAATATGGTAACTGCTTCCAGCTATTGGAAGAGTGACTAAGACATCTTCACATACAGCCGTGATCTAGACCACAGCTCACAAACAGGGGAGACAAATAAGTTACTGTTAGGCTGCAGTTAGGGGACAGAGGAGAGGAGCAGACCCTCTGGCTGGGGAAGGCTGGGGAAGGCTGGGGAAAGGCAGGCAGGCAGGCAGGCAGGCATGAGTTTGTGTCTTCATCTCCGTCCCCAGTATGTGCTTACCTGTTTCCCTTCAGAGAGAGAAACTCAAGCTGAACCCCTCCAGAGACCAGCAAGTGTGTGTGAGAAAGGTCAGAACACGAAGAGAGGAGTGGGAGAGGAGGAAAATGGGCATTGAATTCATGAGTGACGCAAAGAGGCTGGATCAGGCAGGGAGCGCCAAGGAAGACGCCAGGCCCAGAGGGTGCGTCATTCTGCTTTCGGGATTCCCAGCTCCAGATCAAGCTCTGCTTCAGCACCGTGGGAGGATGTGCAGCCCCCTGATAACTGTCCTGTAAAATGGGTGCCTCATACTAACGCATCTAACGCCAGCTGTTACCCTCCCCCCAGGCTCTGCAGGACGCTGACCATCACCAGCTTTCCAACTGCTCGCTAACCTAAGGTCTCCATTCCCTTAGAGCTCTGTTATGCCCTGTGCTTAGGACCCAGGAAGCCAGTCAGTGCTGATTTTCCTTCTCCCGGGTTCAAATGTTTCTGCTGTTTATAAAAATGCAGCTCGTTGTGTGCATTCTGGACTCTCTCTGTCTTCTTACTGTTAGCATGTATCCAGTTCACCTGCTGCTTCACATGCCGAATCATCTGGTGTGGTATTTTACTGCCTCTGAAGTTTCTCCATCGATCTGAGATGTTTCTAAATGAATGGGATTTGCCAGAGAGTTTTCCTAAGGAAATACATGAAGCGCTGTGGCGATGTGTCTCTGCCGGCTCCTACTTACCGATCTGACTTCTCAAAGCTTCTGATCTGAATCCATGTAACACTGAGCTTGCTACTCAAATAATTGTGTTTAGAAGCTCAAATAGTTGTGCTTAGAAGCTCTTGGGGGCTGGACTTAGCTGAATGTAAAAGAAAGAAATGTCTCTCCTCATGTACTGACAGTGCTGTATTTAACTATGTGCTCTGCAGCTGTGTCTTAGAGGATATCTGTAAAACTTCCATTTCTCTCACCCCCTTTCCTCCAAACTCAGGTCTCACACATCCGATGTCACCGATTATTCTTATCCTGCTACTCCCAACCACGCTTTGCAAGCACAGCCGGTGACACCCTCCTACACGGCTGGCGATGCACCACTGCATGGAACCTCTAACCAAGGCTCAGAGCACGAGTACCGGCCCTCGTCCGCCTCGGCGAGGCACATGGCCCTGAACAGACCTCAGCAGCCACCACCTCCGCCGCCTCCCCAGGCCCCAGAGGGGTCCCAGGCCTCTACAGCAGTGGCTCCAGCCGACTATGGGTAAACTGCTATTCTTTCATGTTTGCTTTTGCTGGTGAATTGGTGTCTTGGAAGAATTTTATCAAGTAGGATTTAGTCAAGAATGATTGGGCATGGTGTCATGTCAATAGAGTGTCAAATAAAATAGGTGCAGAATCCCCCCACTGACAATTCCCTTTTATAGTCACATCTCAGGTGGACAGTGTGCTTGTGTCTGTCCCCTGCTCCATACAGACTCTAAGCCAAGGCATCCATAAAAGGAAAAATGCTTATTCGAGAACTTGTCCGCATCCTCACGTTTCTCACTGAGTGCTGGTCACAGACCAGACAACTCCTCGACATTCACACTGTAATCCCTTCTTGGTCTCTCAGCTCCTAGGAAATTCTGCCCTGTGCCTCTTGTTCTCTGATTTGTGGATTGAGTGCCTTCACTGCTCAGACCCTTCCAGATCATGTTCGTTCATTTGAGACCATGCCTTTTATTTTGGCAGACTGTCTTTAGCTCTCTTAGATTTAGTCTTTAAAACACTCCCTAGTGTCTACACCCAGGAGAGTTGAATATAGCAATACTGTCTTCTCCATCCAAGGGAAACTTGTGTTTTCTGATTGTGCCCGCAGTCTGAAAGAGAAGAGTTGTGTGTCCCCTGCCCTTTGGCCTTGGCCAAGCTGGGGTTCCTAGGGAACGTTTTGAGGCTACTGCCTCAAGCATACAGAGGCTCCGTGTCTTGGAAAACTGTTAACCTGTCTCTTGGGGTGTTTGACATGCCGCTGGGCACCTTAACCCTGGAGACCGTAGTCAGACATGGCCAGAGAAGGGAGCATCACCCCAGCCTCTGTCTCCTTGGCCTCAGAACCCTCGTGAGACAAGGTTCTGAGTGGCACAGCTCTGAGAGGCCTGGAATGGAAAGGACACCAACCTTCTACTGCCATCTATGGACCTTAGCCACCAGCAGAATTCACCGTGCGTTTCAAAAAAACCTGTCATTTTAGGTACATTTCAGTGAGTTTTTAATTGTATGATAGAAAATGTACAGCTGGGAGAAACTGACCCTCAGAGTGGACATTCACTCCGGTTCAGGTGGCAGCACCAGCACTGTGCTCTGGGTCTGAGCTGTGTCTCTCTATGCTCTATTAGAACTAGGGAGACGTGACCCTCACTGGTTATGTGGGTCACTGTGTTTTATTTATTCCTTAGGATGCTTCCAGCACAGATAATCGAATACTACAATCCCACAGGACCGCCACCACCTCCCCCTCCACCCATGATTCCGTCAGCACAAACTGCCTTCGTCAGCCCTCTCCAGATCCCTGCACAGCCCCCGTTCCCTGCCTCAGCCGGCTCCACCTACCCCACTCCCCCTCACCAGCCCTCCACTGGGCTCCTGGCCACAGCACCACCGCCCCCAGGCCCCCCACCTCCTCCACCTGGTCCCCCTGGCCCCTCCTCCCTGTCATCCTCCCCAATGCATGGTCCTCCTGTGGCTGAGGCAAAGCGCCCAGAGCCTGCACAGCCACCCATAAGTGATGCAAGAAGCGACCTCCTGGCTGCCATCCGGATGGGTAAGTGCGCACAAGTTCACAGTCTCCATTCTGGAAGAGACTGATTTGTGGCTCAGCCAGCTACACTGCCTTCAAAAGATGACGGTACATTCTGTCATTTGTTACTTTATTAAGTTGGAATTCTTCTATGGGTAGCATAGAAACACATTATAAATCTTTGGGACTTGACAAGAAGCCAGAAGCTAGACATCAAGTGAGATAGATTAATAGGACCTTTCTCTACTCGGAACTTTGAGAATGAAATGGAAGTGAGTGAACAATGGTTTCTGTTTTCAACAAAACTAGGATTACACTGGACTTGTCACAGACACAGCTTGGCGTGCCAAGCCCATGGCTTCTGGAATTTATTCTCACAGATTGTGCCAGGCAAAACTCTTACCCTCACCACTGAGTCCTAGCCAGGAGAGGCATCATGAGCATCTTGTTAGACCTTGAGCCTGTTGACTGCCCAGAGCCTCCCAGGGAGACCTGTGTGGTATACCATTCACCCTTAACCTGTCAAAACCCAAGGGGCCCTGGGCAGCAGCAACAGGGATATCCTGCGGAATATTCCTTACACCCTAAGGAACTCTACAGCCTCTTGGTCACAGGTTGCCTGTCCTGGATGGAAGTAACCAAGGGAAGTCGCTGGTTTTCAGCCCTAGGCACTCTCCTCTGGTAACGTTGTTGATAGAGAGCTATGGTGCAGCTGCCTTTGCCTGAGCTCACTGAATCAGGCCTGTGCATACACAACTCATGCATAGGTACACACACACACACACACACACACACACACACACACGCACGCACACGCACACGCACACACCCCTACATGCTGCTAAAGACCATGGATCCCCATGTATCTTGAACATTATTGAAAGATTTTAGTTTGTCAAGAGATGAAATCTGAAAGCCAGAATACCTTAAGAGAGGTCAGCCCTTCAGTCCTAGGATGGGAGTCTTAGACATGGTTTTGTGTACTCTTGGTCCATCCAGTGAGTGTGTAACAGAGACTACCATGCTCTGGAAGACTGTGTCTGCGCTCTACAGGAGCAAAGCTTGTACACAGAGAGCTCAAAGAACTCTCCAGATTGGAGTTTAACAGAAATGGGCACACATGAGGCAGGAGGTGTTTGGAGCCAGGAAAAATGTCCCCACTAGATTGGCTGAGTGGCCAATTTGAAAAAGATTTATAGGGGAAATAGAAACAATGTTTTATCTATGATGCCTTCTGGTTCTGGTTTTGATGTTTTCTTCAGGAAAGAGCACATTAAATAGTTATGTATTTTAGTAGTATAGGACCATTATGTCTCAAGTAACTCCTGAACCATTCAAAGAAAAGTGTGTGCATGTATGTGTAAGCCTGTGTGGATACATGTGTGTGTGCATAACTGTGCACCCGTGTGCGTGTCTGCTTGTGCATGTGCATGTGTGTGATAGAGAGACGATTGGGAAAGCTTGTTTCAACATTGTCAGGGCAATTAATATGGGAATATTTTTCTCCTGATTTTGTACCTAGCCCATAAATCTGAAATTTTGTCAAAGGACAGTGTTAAGTGCTTCATTTTAAATCACCTGCCATTTTAAATACCAGGCCATTGCAGACTGCTGTATTTTTGTCCATTTCCAGCCGTAGCCTGAGTTTACATACTTTCTCTGCCCTCCGAAGTTCAGTCTTTATAAACTCAGTATAAACAGGGTGACCTGTTTGGTTCTCTTCCCTGGGAGCCAAGAAACTGATTCTCTTCCCTACCTCGTGTTTGCAGGAATCCAACTGAAAAAGGTACAGGAGCAGCGTGAGCAGGAAGCCAAGCGGGAGCCTGTTGGGAATGATGTGGCCACCATCCTATCTAGACGCATTGCTGTGGAGTACAGTGACTCAGACGACGACTCTGAGTTTGATGAGAACGATTGGTCTGACTGAGTCGCAAGGGCCAGGTGGACAGCCAGGGCACCATATGCAAGTGTGTTAGGAGCTCCTGTGATCTCTGCACCCTCACAGTGGTATTACCCTGTAGCTTTAGTACCTTTTGTATTAACAGTGTGATATTGCTTCTGCACATCCTTCTGGATTTGTTGAGTATTTACTGTGTAATACTTAAGTGCCACTGAATACAGCACACCGTGCTACACACCAGAAAATTTGCGGTATCTAGTGCATCCTCCTGAAATAGTATCTCGCTTCCCTCTCAGCCGTGAGTCTCCTCTCCTGCCCATCCTGAGTTGGTGGGCTTGCCACACGTCTGTGAAGCTGCCCTGTGTCAGCTCTTTGCAAGATCAATGGCTGTGCGTCTCAGTGATGTCTTCCAACCAGTGGGTGATATGCTTTCCTGTTTCTTCCCATTGTAAATCGAATTCCAAATGGACGTGGTTGTAGAGGGGAAAGTCTAGGATATCAGAGTGAGACGTTTCTCTCTCTGCACACTCGGTCTGGTGGCCTCCATGGAAATGTGTGTGCTTGCTGACTTTCCTTATCTTGGCACTCGTAACAGAGAGCACCCATTTGTATGGTGGGAACCCTGTGGGTACTCGCGTGGAAAGTGCCCACTGACTTGCAGATGGGCCTCACTTCCGTGGCTAACCCTGATAGCGTGGGCACCAGTTAGCCGGGCCATGTACAAGCTGCCCAGAGTCTGCAGAGCTTGCATGGCAGAGCTGCGGCATCTGGTTCCCCCTTCCTCCACCCAGTGGAAAAGAGACCTACACATTTTATTTCCTGGAATCCCTACTCCTCTGTTCAGCAGGGAGTGAGCATAACTCAGCACCTCACTTTGCTTGCGCTGAATCATAGAAGCTCGGGTTTAGCTGAGAGATGCCACCAGCTGTTCACGACCCATGGTGCTGTGGCTGGATTCACTTCACTCTCAGTCTCTCAAACAGGGCCACTCCCCTCCTGAAGCACAGCTCTCTTTTCTCGTGTTGTTGGCACATTGTCAATTTTTAAAAGTACCTCACAAGATAAACTTGATTCAGCCAGCTACCCTGGCAGAGACACCCCAACTTCCTCTGCTGCCCTGACCCTTTTCCCAAATGGTGATTCCACAGTCCTGGCTGAGGCAGGGGCTCAAAGTCCAGTGACTGCTTTACAATTCGGGAAGGACAGCTGCTTATTTAAATACGTCATTGTGATGTCTCCAGCGTCAGGTTATAGTTAGTACCTTGCAGAGGGGCCAGGACACTGCCTTCCCTTAGGTGCATATTAGATGGTCTGCAGCCCTCACATTTAATGAAAAGAAAAATTCAGATCTGGGGTGACATTGTGTCAGTTGATAGGGAATGTCTGTGGGGTAATTAAAAGTGGTTTTTGCTCATGAGTTTGGGGATGTCACCTAGCCGCCCATATTGCCAGTGGTGTGTGTGGACTCCTGTCCACTTGGGCAGCTATGCTGTAACACCTGCCAGTAGTCGGTTTTGCTCATGTCAGTCTGACATGAGAGGCCCATCTGCAAGCCCTCCCTGTGCTCTGCTTTGGCACGTGTCTGCGTGGTCTGTGCTGCCCAGTGGTCACCCTGGAGCCTATACACACATGGCTGTTGCTGTGACGAGCTGTCATATTGGTAATTGTTGAGAAGCTTTTCCATTTCTCTCATTTTTGTTTTTCAACACTGAGACCTACCATGTTGACATTATCCTCACGACGTTGACATTTTAAGCCTTTTGTTATCCTTCCAGTAGCCTGTCCCTGCTGTTCCTCCTGTCTCCTGTGTGTCCTGTAGAAACCCAGCACTCAACAATAGGCAAACCTTGATTGTTTGCTAGGGTCCTAATGCTCTCAGGGTGGAGGGAAGACACTAAACCTAACAGCCATTGTCAGCATTTCTTCTCCTGATGTCACTTCAGAGTAAAACTAGTGGCTCCTTACTCATAAAAGTTCATAAGCTTATCCATTGTTGCTTGTCCTATAGTTTTGCCAACAAGTTAATTTTAGTTTGATTTTATAGCTAGAGAGAAAGCTTTTGCCCATTGCATTCTGTAACCTTCAAAAGAATGGGAAATGACTAAAATCCAAATCAGATTATTTTTAGAGATTCTTTTTGGCAAATTTGATTTAGTCTAAAATGTAAATCCAAGTCACTTCAGTACTTTACAAATGAGAAAAAAGTAAAAAGTTTAGATTTTTGGTTTCCATTTTTTTTTAAAAAAGTATTTACTAAAACAAATGGAGAATAGACTTTAGTATTACATTTGATTTCTATATATTTCATGCTTACACTTACATCTACAGATTTTAAGGTTGTTTTATATTATCCCCAGTTTTAGTGTTTCATATGCATTTTAGCTTGAATATCAGATATGGTATTTTCTCATGGTATGGACTCAGGCAAATGGATATCTGGAGGGGTGGGTGGATGGATAGATAGATGGATGAGTGGGTGGGTGGGTGGGTAAATGGATGGGTGGGTAGGTGGATAAATGGATGAGTGGATGTATGGATTGGTGGGTGGGTAGGTAGGTGAATGGATGATAGGTTGGTGGATGGTTGAGTGGGTGGATTCATGATGGATGGGTGAGTGGATGGATAATAGATTGGATGAGTGAATAGATATAGATCAGTGGGTGGATTGTAAAGTAGGTGGATGAATGGATGATGGATAGATTAATCGATTGCAGATGGATGCATGAATGGATGGATGCATGCATGGATGGATGGGTAGACGGGTGGTGGATAGAAGTTACCTGAGTCTGTACTTCACTGCACTGAGAAGGCAAATGAGTGTACTATACTATTAGCACCAAACCCAGGGTATCAGTATTAAGATTTTATTTACTAAGATGCTATTAGAGGATGGATGTTTTCATCCCAGTACATTTTTAACACATCAAATAATTTACGAGCATAGGATGAGGGGTGTGAAAACTTTGTAATATTTTCAGCAGAAATGCATGATACATTTGAATCCATTGAAGTCTGGAGGGAGTGTATCAGCCAGAGTAGCAAGGTGGTTTTATTTGTTTTATGGAGGAGAGTATCTGTTATCTTGCAGTATTATCAATGCAGTTGTAAATTGACTCTAAAGTGGTATTAAAAACTGTCAAACAATTTTTAATCTGTTTGTATATCTTACTATAGATCACAAGTAACATCTAAATAAAATTACACGTGTAACCCTACATGGCTCTGCTTATTTATAACTGTTGTGCCAGAAGCGTGTATGAACCCCAAAAGACCACCAAGGAGCCTACTCTGATGTAATTACATTAGGGTCTCTTTATTACAAACTCAAGTTAAAGGCCTGCTCACTGCCAACCCATAGGATGGTTTGGTGAAGCAGCCCAGAACCCTTGTTGGGACAGGGTTTTGCAGGAAAATGGGAGCCAAGGGAGAGGGTGTTCAGCCTGGCAAGCATCTATTAGAATGACTGTTGTAAGCTGACAGATGAAAGAACAAACAGCAGAGTCACAAAAGGGAAAGCCCACCAATTTCCTTGTAGATGATAGAGCTCAACATTGTGTTTTGCTAAAGCCTAAAGATAAATTCTCTTAAAAAAACAATCCCAGGACCAAGGGACAACAGGAATCAAACAATACTCCTAGACTGCCCAAAGAACAGTGGACTTGGGAGTGGGCAGAGTGACCCACTCTTTATCCGCCCAACAGTCTCTAATCCCTACACACTCTTGAGTGCTGTTCCTCCTGAACACCAATGGTATACAGTGCTAGAGTTAAAATATACTTTATTCACCTTACCCTTGGCACTCAAGAGCCAAGACCTGTGTAAGTACAGAGCCAACATCCTAACCTGACTCTTCAACAGCTTATGAATGACCTGGTTACAGCAGAAACCAAACAAAAATGCCTAGCGAAGGCGCAAGACCTCTTGGAGGCCCTAAAAATATTCGATTTTAGCACCTCTGATAAGAAGGCCCTACTATGCCCACCACAGGTGACATCCCTAGATCCGGGAGATACATATCAAGCAAAGGTCAGAAGTGACTCTCGGAGGCCAGAAAGAAATTTCCACCCCAGCTTTGGGGTAGCCATATGTGACTAAGCCCTTCCATCTCTTCATGAGTGAGAGATCTGGGCCCTGGCTCCAGCCAGTGGTTTACCTGTCAAAGAAATTAGACCCAGTTGCCAGAAGCTGCTACCCCCTCACCCCACTCCATTTGTGCATTATCGAAGTGTCAACCTTCCTGGTTAAAGATGCTGGCAAATTGTCCCTAGGCCAAAGCTTTGTCATCACCAATGCCAGAGTGATGCATTACCAGTTTCTCCTCTTAAATCCCCCGAGTATAGCCTTTCAGGCCACAGCTACCCTGCTGCATGACCCAGACCTCAATGGGCTTCATCATCACTGCTCAGACATTTTGGCCCACATCATGGGACCAGATCAGATTTTGAAGATAACTGGTACCCTTGATGGATGCAGAGGTAACATGATTCACCAATGACAATAGCTTCATTCAGGACGGATAGAAGTATTGCTGGGGCTGAGGTGATCTCAAACACGGAGATCATATGGGCAGAACCACTCCCAGCAAGAATGTCAGCCCAGAAAACTGAACTGATAGCTCTAACCCAGGCATTAGAGCTAAAACAAAGCAAAACAAAAACAAGAAACCCAGAGAGCTAGTAAATGCCTTCACTAACCTTCATGTCCATTGGACTGTTTTTACAGAAAAAAAGTCTTCTGACTGCAGGGGTGGGAGGGAGACTCAAAAAAAAAAAATTCCCTCCCTACTGAGGGCTCTGTATGGGGGTCCTAAAAAGCTGGCCATCATTCATTCTTAGGACACTAGAAAGGGAAAGACCCAGTTTCAGAAGACAACAATACAACAGACGAAGCAGCCTGACACACTGCCCCCCGCCCCCCCAAATCAGATCTCTCTTGCTCTTCTCTGGATCTGGGAGATCCTACAATTCCTGACTACCCTAAGTATTCAAAAGATGACATAACCTGGACTCAGAATTTGCCCAGGTCCTAATGTTAGGACAGATGGTAGAGAACAACAGATTATAAACTCATTTTCCAGAAAAAAAATAACACTACGCATAACTTCAGAAGATCCACCATTCTTCCTACACGGGCACCCAGAGAATGCAGGATTTGAAACAACATACTAATATTAGTATTAGAGATGCCAACTCAAACATAGCTGAGGTCGTTAAGATTTGTAAAGTTTGCCAGCTTTTAAAAAAAAAAAACCTGATAATATGTTCAGAGGCACAAAGCCTACTGGGAGACAGGCTTCAGAGATAAAACTAAAAATTTAAATATAAATATTTACTGATGTTTAAAAGACAAACTGCCAAAGTATGGACTTCTTCAGATAACTGGGTCAGACAATGGACCAATTTATGTGTCCTAGGTAAGTCAGAGACTAGCCAATATTCTGAGAATTGATTACTATTTATATAGACCCCAGCATTCAGGACAGGAAGAAAAACTTAAAAATAAACAAAACCCTAAAAGAGATATTAACTAGATTGATCCAAGAGACTGGCAATGACTGATTAGCTTTCCTTCCCATTGCTCTCTACTGGGTATGAAACTCCCCATAACCTGATGGGACTCACCCCTTTTGAAATCATGTTTGAGATACCCTCCCCCTTGTTGTTAACACACAGGCAGAGGCCAATTGCTAACTGATCTCAAAGGTGTCCAATGGGCTCATAAACATGTTCAGCCTAAATTTTGTGTTCTCTATAAAACAGGTGCCCCACTCCAGCCAGGGTTCATTAGGACCTCATTAAAAAGGACCCTATGTTATCATCTTGACACCCACCCAGGTTGATAAGACTACATCATAGATCCACCACACATCTGTTTGTAGTTGAGGACAACCCTGACCAACAGGAGAAAACTCAGCCTCAGGACTCTCCCTTGTCTTTCACTAATGGGCCCCTACTTAAGCCAAATTAGGGTCTCTATTACAAACTCAAGTTTGGGCCTGCTCACTGCTGACCCGTAGGATGGTTTGGTAAAGCAGCCCAGAACCCTCATTGGGACAGAGTTTTATAGGAAAATGGGAGCAAGTGAGGGGGGTGTCCAGCCTGGCAAGCATGTATTACAATGACTATTGTAAGCTGACAGCTCTGAAGTAAGAGCACGAACAATCACAAATGGTCTGAAAGTACATCTGAAACTAATCTTTGATTGGCTGTTGCTAGGAAGTAGCTAGGGAGTAGCTCTGGTGTATGGGCCAAAGATAGGCCATGGGGTCCTTCCTGGTACTGGGGTGTAGCTTAGATTCAGCTGTAGGTCAAGTTCTCAGACTTTTAAGATGGAGTCTGGTCTCCGAATGGAGTAGGTTTGGTGTCTCATAACAAGACTGTGGGAGAGAAGCTGGGACACATATAGGATCTTTCGTTGGAGCTTCCTCAGGAGATTGTGGAAGATCCATCATGGTCTGCATCAGGTGACCACAGGTTAAGAGTGAATTCTGTGAATACCTGTGCCCTTCCCCCTGCCTCAAGGGAGCTAAACCAGACCTTGCTTGCCACAGTCACCTAGCCCACCTAGGGTGGAATCTTCTGACCTAGGTGAAGTCTGTTGTTCTGCCACATCTGCAGCTTTCTTCAGGAAGTTGACTACTCACTGAGCAGCTGAACTTGTTTTGCTGATGAGATCCCGGCAAAATGGAGGGTGGGTCTCCCCCTGTCTATTCCGGGTTAGGATATTAAACATCGAGCCTTGATTAGAAAGCACTTTGTCTTGGCTCATTATTTCTTTCAGCCATCTGTTCTCTTTCAACACCAGCTCTCCTTCCAGGTGTACCCAGTCTCGCCAAAGCTGCTGGACCGCTACAGTTGGTGCCCAAACAAGGGTCAGGACACAGAGAGAGACCAACTGAGGGGATATTGTCTTTTGGTGGAGTTCCACAGAAAATGCAAGAAGTTATATATCCAGCACGGTAAGCAACATACAGCATTAATGTTAGGGCTATAAATGTCATTTTTTGAAGGCTGTTGTTGCAGGGGTGCAAAAAGGATACAAGCTAGACTTGAATCAGCATTGGCCCAACGCTGATATCAGCTAGGGGGAGACAACGCATTGGAACCACAAATTATATATATATAGGCAATTGTCTGCAGTCTAGAACTGTATCAGGCAGGAGGAGTATGACAGAAAACAAAATAAAAAGAGTAAAAAACAAGAAACAACAACAACAACAATAAAAACTGGTGTTAGAAACTTGAAAGAGAAGGAGAGAAGGAAAATGGATTTCAGAGCTCTCCTGTGGATAGAAAGAAATCAGGAGATGTCCCGCTTCCTCCCTGGGCCCTATTGGAGATATTCTTTGTACTGGGTACATCAAGTTTTCTTCCCACTCTATGTATTGTCTGTCTTTGGTGGCCCAATCTGTCCACATGTCAATTTGTGTCTTTGTTTCATTGTTTGAATGACTGTTGCTCTATGTTTCATGTTGAAACGTCATCTGCTGGTAGTCCATTTCATGATTCAGTCTCCGTTCGCACAGTGGAGGCTGATTTAAGTTGCCCCCACACCCTTAGCTAGGAGTCAAGCACAGCTGGAGAAAAGCTGCTTTTAACAAGGCCAGTGGCTTCTCAAGTTCTAAGGCAAACAGGTTGATGGTTGTTTCTCTTAGAAAAATCTCTGTAATTGTAATTATTGGGTCCAGAGTGCTTTTTCCCTTGAAATTATAGCTAGAAAAAGTAAAAATTTTGCTTGGTCTAAATTTATAAGATTCATGTAGCTGCTTCATTTTTGTTTCTGATTGGTCTTAAAGGTATAAATATGTTTTGCATGTCTTGGTTATAGAGTATTGGCTTATAAGTTATTGGGTATGATTAAAAAATAGTACCATTGATAACAAGAAAGTTAGCTTAAAAATGGTGACTCTGGGTTGGAGTCATTTTAGAAAACATGTGGCATGAGCCAACCCAGGAAAAACAGGCCTCTAAATATACTTCTAAATTGGGATAATAATAATTCTTATCCTAGAAGCTAGACTTATAAGGAATAAAATTTAAAATATCTCTTTAATAAGATATTTGAAGTTGCACTGTCATGCATTCATATATAAGAAGTGGTTGCCAAACTGAAACAGGAAAGTAATGCTTTTGGTATTGATTTTAAGATATTGATTTTAAAGAGAATGGATTGTTTAAAATTGGGTTTTGCTTTCCAAAATTGCAGTTATGCTCTAATATTGCAAGAGAAACTTATGAATTATGGTTAAACTGCCAGCATTCCATTGACTGAAGTTTTGCAGTTTGATCATAAGCTCAAGATTTTAATTTACCCATATTTGTAATTAAGGAAAAAAATCAAGCAAGTGGAGGCTGCTGTTTTGCAGGAGACTACCATAAATATTTACATTTGAGTTAAAGCAAAACTCAGAGGCACCTCAGCCTTTGTGTGGCACAGCTTTTGTCGTGCAAACCCCACCTAGGAAGTTTCAGGTCAAAACAGTGTTATTACAGAACTATCAAGGTGCTGTTCAAATTAAAGTTCAAACTTAAGATCTATGAAAAGTTAATGAGGCTGTGGAACTTGTAAAGGCATTAAGATCTGGCCTTCCTGCTCCATATAGTATTGTTGTGGATTTGGAGGGTTGTTTTTCCATTTGCATCCTGATAATTGTAAAGGGTTTGCTTCTAGTGAACTTGTAATCATTGGAAAGTTTTGCCTCAAGGAATGGCTAATAGCCTCACATTATTTAAAAAAGGTTTTGTCTCTGCTCCAATACAAGAAGCTAGGACTTTAAATCTTTCAGTGTATATTATTCATTACAAGCCTTTGCTCTTACAACGGGCTTTAAAATTTTGGACTAGTTGTTGCTCCAGAAAAGAATCAAAGGCAATATCTTTTTTAATATTTGGGACTTCAGTTATATCCTAGAAAAACCGTGGCACAGAAAATTCAAGTAAGAAAAGATAGTTTACTTACTTTTAAAGCTTCTAAGGCTAAAACTGCTCCTTCAGGTCACCACAGGAGCACTTAAGCCCTTGCTTGATGGTCTCAAGGGGGGTGCAAATTAACTGGCGAGAGAGACAAATAGCTTTGGGGAAAGTAAAGGAAATGACTGTAATCAATTGTTGGCTGTTTGTGTTAGTTTTTGCTACTCATGTGCTCACAGCAAAGGGAGCATTAATGTGGATTCATCTTTCTTCGTCTCCAAGTGAAGTTTTAGCATCCTATTATGAAGCTATTGACATATCAATAAAGAATTGTAAGGTAGAATCATGAAAGCGTTTTGGAAATAATGACTTAAGAACCTGATGAAACATCTATTCCTTATTTCAAACAGCAATTAATTTGGTTACGAAAGAATACTGATATTTGGCCTATTGCATGGTCAAACTTTTTAGGCAAAATTGATAATCACTATCCAAAAGACAATTTGTTACAATTTGCTTCTACGAATGCTTTTGTATTTCCTGTAAATTTGCCTGTATAGTCGATAGAAAATGTGCTTACTGTATTTACAGATGGTTCATCTAATGGGAAAGCAGCATATGTAATTGAATCACATGCTTATTCTCTTGACTTTCCCCTGGTTCAGTACAGATAATTGAATTGCATGCTGTAGCCACTGTTTTTTAAAATGTTGAAAAATTAAGCTTTAATTTGTATACTGATACTATGCATGTGTATATATATATATATATATATATATATATATATATATGGACTTAGAATTGCTTGAAATTCTTCCTTTTTTAGATACTGCTAATTCTCAAATCTTGAAATTATTTATGCAAATACAGCTCAAGATAAGAAAAGGTACTGTTCCTTTAAAGAAATGTCTTTGTACATTTAAGAGCTCGTCCTGGATTGCCTAGACAAGACCCCTTAAGGTGTCTTATATCCCAGGCAAACTATAGGCCTTACATAGGAACAATTGGCCACACAATCTCATTCTTTACATCATCAAAATAGTAATGGCTTGAGACAATAATTTGGTATTGCTAGAGAATGTGTAAGTCAAATTTTAAAGACTTGTTCTCAGTGTCCTCAATTTCTATACCAAATAAGGGTGTTAATTCTCAAGGACTTACACCTAATATTTATTGCAAAATGGATACTCACTATTTTAGAAAATTAAAATATGTACATGTGACTTTGGAGACCCTTTAAGGCTTTCTAGGTGTGACTGCTTGAACAGGAGAAGCAACTAAGAATGTAATTAGTCATTGCATGTATTATTTTTTTATGCTTGGTGTTCCAAATCAGATTAAAACAGATAATGGAACTGTCTTTTACAGTCAAGCATTTGAGATGTTTTGTCAACAACTTAATGTCACCCATATTATTAGGATTTTTTTTTATATAATTCTCAAGAACAAGGTATTATGGAACTTTAAAACAATATCTTCTTAAAAAATAAAAAGAGGGGAATTATATTGCCATGCACATTGTTTAAAACCATGCTTTTTATTTTGTAAAATTTAAAGTTTGGATGCCAAGGAACTCTTTGCTGGGTGTCTATAGCACCCTACAACTAGGCATAGTCATGTCTAGGTGACTCGGAAGGATCCACTTACTGGCATATGGCATGATCCCAACCCTGTTTTAATATGAGGGCAAGGTTCTGTTTATGTTTTTTCACAAGAAGAAGATGGAGCCCAATGGCCGCCCGAAACACTGGTTTGTCAGGTGGACACAGATCCTGAGTCTTCTAGTAAGTATGATTCCAACTATGAAGATGGCTCAAAAACCCTATCCACCAGAGCTGGCTGAGTTAACTTGGAGCATAGCCCCCACTCTTACCTGAGAAGTAACAGTTTTTCTGTTGATTCTCAAAGCCACCTCCCACACACTGGGAGGCCAGGCTTTGTGTCTGATTGTTGTTGTTAATTTGCAACTGAATTGAATATTTGGGATGTACCCAAAGACAGCTTTAATCCTGATTGCCCTTAACGTTTGACTTTGCATCTTAAGCATGTGGGTTGCTTCCACACAGAATCGCCTTCAACAAGCTCAGCTCTTCACCGCGGCAGTTACTCATCGCTATGAAGAAATGCATTGAGTGCACCTTCATTTGTCCTGCGTGGCTTTGCTCTGAATGGGGAAAAGATGTGCTAATGAAAACCAGCAGCCAGAGATGGGCAACTGCGCTTTTGGAGCTCCTGACATGAGGTTTCAACTTTCACATTTATAAACCACCATTTTCCTATGGGCCAAGTATTTCTCCTCTCTATACAGAGGCAGTCCTTTGTCCCTCCTCTCCCTTGTTCCTTTCCCCCTCTCCCTCCTCTTCTGTGGCAGGATTTTCCCCGTCCAGTCTATTAATACACAATACAGCAGGAGGCCTGTGATTAGATAGAAAAAAGGGAGGGGGAGCTAAGAGTTGGGGAGGCAAGAGGATGTGTGTGTGTGTGTGTGTGAGAGAGAGAAAGAGAGAGAGAGAGAGAGGGAGGGAGAGAGAGAGAGAGAGAGAGCAAGACGGAGGCAGACAGAAATAAAGAGCCTGATTCTACATAGAATTAAATAGCTGCAGGTAGTTAGGAATATCATAAGGGATAGAATAATTGGGATAACTTGTCTGATCTAGGTGGGCAGGTTGTATCATTATCAATTGGATATGAAATTATTGTGTGGGCATCTTGTGAATTGAGAATTTATTGATACATAAATCTGACTTGTTCATTATAAGCTTCTAGAATTTAGTTTTTACTGGGTTACTGACCACAGTGGGTTTATGGCTGAGAGGGTACGGGAGGCACTGAGGCAGGGAATTGAATCACGTGGGGAACAATGCAGTAGGGCGCTGATGAGGCTGGTCTAGAGACAGAGGCGCAGAGACTGCACCAGGGGCAGAGAGTTGCCAGGAGTGGCTTGGGAAGCCTGCCTGCCTGTCTTTTTAAATATTTCCCGCAATAATCTTCCGTCTCCTGTCGTTGTTCCTTATCTCTGCCCAGTCCTTCTGTGGCACCTAAATCTCCTTTGTGCTGAGAACTTGATCTTAGGATGTCTTGTGCCATTACTAGTTCTTCGCATTTTGTTGTAAATAATATGAGAGTGACTATCTTAGTGTGTACGTTGATGTGGATTACCGACACCAAATATGAGTAGCCATGGCCCAAGATTGCAGATGTAACTTTCTGTAGCATGGAGTTTGGGTACTCCACTCTATGCCTCTGGAGGGTCATAACTCTTCCAGTCACCCGCCCAGCAGCTCCCAACACACACACACACACACACACACACACACACACACACACACACACCTCTGGAGGGTCATAACTCTTCCAGTCACCCGCCCAGCAGCTCCCAAACACACACACACACACACACACACACACACACACACACACACGCACACGCACACGCACACGCACACACAGAGGATTGTGTTTGTGAGACACATAAAACCTCCTGTCCCTAGAGACAATGCATACATGGCTGCTGTGTCACATGTGTGTCAATAGGTGGCATAGAGGACACAGGCTTTGTCTATCTTCAGTGTTCTGCCCTGTGAACACCTGAATGTTTAGTACACTAAGACTCCGTGAAAAAAAATGAGCCTGAAATGGCCACCGGCCATGCAGGTCGGGATGGGTTCCCAGGGCAAGGAGTGAGCCCAAGAGGAGACAAACCGTTCCTGGGACTGCAGGTCTAGGGTGGGAGTGAGCCTGAGACATATGACCCCTGCCTGGGGCCACCTGAGCGGCCAAGCAAGGAGCAAGCCTTAGACAACCAGCAGTCCAGCCCCAGTGGGGCCCAAAAGAGGAGCTAGCCTAAGAGGATCACCAGTCACTTGATGTGGGGTAAGCACAGGCATCCTCCATGCACGATGACCCGTGTCCAGAGTCATTATGCACAAATGGGTCAGAACACTACCGATAAGACCCCAGACAGTCAGAAACCCCAGCACCCCTAAGCAGAACAAGAAGAGTATGAACACGACGAAGAGAGGCTGGAATAGAAACTGGAGGTTAGTAAGGTACAGCCTGATGTGGGTAGCCAATGCTGCCACCAAGGGTCAAGGATTATCCCTGCAGCAGAAGGGCTCGTTAACCACCAAAGGGCCAGACGGGTGTTCCTGGACTGGGTTACAGCCCCGGAACATGTTACTGTTGAGGGCTGTACAGTATTGATTGTTTCCATCACCTGAACATTAATGGAGAACTGGCCTTGGGGGCACGAGAGCAAGAGAGCGGACCCCGCATCCAGTCAGACGCACTACTTGGGAAAGACTTTCAGAATATAGGTCAGGAAGCACAGTAGAGCCGACCCTGGTGGTGAGGGTTCCAGATGAGCCAGCCCCAAAAGGCAGAGAGCAGGAGAGCTGGCTCTGCCCCTGGCTGGCTGCCGCATTGGATGGCCCAGCTGGGGCAGGGCAGGAGAGCTTCCCTGGGTGGTGTACATGTAAGAGTAGGAACTCTGGCAAGCAAAGAAGTGTGAACAAAAGGATATATTGTGGGGCACACTGTGACACACTACAACTTCTACAAAGAAGTTTTCTATTCTGTTGGGGGTACAGTTTGCAAGAGTGGAGGGCAAATATGAGGGGAGAGGGGAATGAGCGAGAATGGGGTGCATGATGTGAAACTCACAAAGAACCAATCAAAATGTTTTGAAATAAAAAAAACAATTAATCATTTATTTTTTTTTTTTTTTACTGATTTTCCAAGGCTTTTGGCTATTTAGGAATTATCTTATCAAACTTAGCTTAACTATCTGTTGTTGAGGCATCTGAAATGACCTCTATAAACAACTGCTTTACTACACTATGACTCTGTGACTAGCAATATGTTAGGTTCTGCTTCTGAACGTATTTTGCACAAGTTTATATGGTTCTGTGTCAACTTAATAGATGATAGGAAACAAGTGAGTGCTATTTTATGAATGTATAAATGTCTCGTTATACCTGGACTCCCAACATACAAAATGACCAGATAATTTTTCTGGGCATTTCTGCCTTTCCTCATCCATGCCATTCAGAGAGAAAACTGCCATTCAGGTTGTCCTGTCTATACCTACCAAAAGAGTATAGAGCAGAGATTCTGTGTATGGTTGGCTGGGAACACTGTGAATGTGCTCTGATCTGTAGGCATATTGTTTTTGTACCCTGTGTAAGATTTACTCTTGTGTTATTTCTAATGCTGGTTTTTCTATCCCACTATCTGGGTTCCATCCTGACATAGATCTGTTGTTTATTCTTAGATGCTCATTGCTCCTCATTCATTCTCGGCCTCGTCAATAAAGGCCAATGAGCCAATCCAGAGCTTTAGAGGAGAGATGGTGGGATTTCCTATTCTAGGAGGCATGGGAATAGAGACAGGAAGTGAAGGAGTGGAGCCATGAGGAGAGGTCCAGGAAGAATTGGGAGAAGAGAGTTGGATCAAGAAAGGTCAAAAAAATGCAAGTAATGTGGAGATGTTGTCTGGGAGGAATCCTGACGAGCTTGGGGGTTTAGAATGGAGTGATATTTGCTCAATATTTGGCTCAAGAGTACTTTAATAAATCTCAGTTCTCTGTGTGGTTGTTGGAGACTACCAAAGGTAAAGAAATACAGCTGGCAGATTAATTTATTACTTAGATATGTATTAAAAATAATTAATTTTACACTAACCCTTGCTCCCACTTCTATTCCATTTGTTAGTTTTGGACACAGGAGTCTTCACTCCAGACTGAGTTGTATAAAGGAAGATTGAGGATCTGGAAAAAGGGAAGACACTCCAAAGAGACACTGGAGCCCTCCCGTTGGATACTGGGGAACCAAAGCAGGCACACCAGAAACAACTGGAATCCCTTGGGGAATTTCTTGCAGGCAGTGGGCCAAGGCTGAAGCCTGGCACTTGCAGGAGGAGAAACATGGCTCCCACTAAAGCCTCACAGATTTCTGGTCACTTCTTAGATCACCTCCCAGCAGACCCTGGAGAGAGGCAGTGATGGCTCAGTGTGGCATGATTTCCTCTCCCTGGGGACTGCTTTAGTTTTGCACACTTTTTGTAAAACTGGGGTGAGGTGATCTTAGAGCCCATTATTTGTTCCTCTTTCCAGTGTACTGACTTGAATATATCTCCTTTCTCTGCTATTTTTGTTTTGTTTGTTTGTTTGTTTTGATATTGAGAGAATCTGTTATGTAGCCTGACTCTCCTGGAACTCATTATGTAGAACTCACAGACTTCCTCCTGCCTCTGTCTCCTGAGTACCGGGGAAAAGGCAGTCATCACCATACCCAGTCTCTTTCTGCTCCTCACTTTTGTCTAACAGGTCCATGGAAAATGGGTGGCCACAGTCTTAGGGCTGCCAAGGGCCCAGGTTCTGACCCTAAAAACCCTTGAGGCACCCCTGTCTATATGCCCTCTGGTAGAAGTCAGGGGCACAAGAGCAGATCTCTGAGTAGCTGGGGTGTCAGGAAACAAGTACTTCTGGCTGGTGACTGGTGGCATCCTGGGACAGAGAAACCCCAACAGTTTTGCGGGGATGCTCAGCCATTCTCCCGTGGCTCCCCTGGGAAAACAGAAGGAGCCTGACAAGATGGAGCTGGTGTCTCAGCCCCACCCTGTGTAAGTGAACATGGTCTTCATGTGAACACAGGTTAGAAAGGGGCTGTCATGCAAATCCACCCAGAATACACAAGGGGCTTCGATGTCCTTGAACATGGGACATGCCCCAGCATTCCTATGTAAAGCTGAATCTGTTTGGAAATACACCTCTGAAGAACTCCCATTACTTACCCCCTACACACTCTGCCCCAGAAAAGGAACTGTCAGTCCTGGTTTGGCCCTTGCTTCTGCAGGAGATGGGATTGGCAACTTTCACAGAGGCAGGGCCCCTTGCTCTGCAGAGAATCAGATAACAAACAGGAAAGGTACATCATCTGATTTTATCTTCACTGCCTATCAAGGGCATTTGAGATAGGAATGAAGCCCCTGCCCCCAATCCTGTTCTCTTGAACTCACTACAGTAGCCACCCCAACCCCCATCCCTATCTGAAATGTCACTGAGATGCAAGCACACAGGACAGGGAGGCCCTCCTTGTGCTTTCATGGAGAACCACCGCCCTCTAGTGGCCATATTGTGCAATTGTGTCATTGGGAAGAGGATCAAAGGCACTCAACTCAATTTTGCCAAATAACCTCTTGCTAATGATATTTATCATATTTATCCTGCCTCACGTTGCTGCTGGGAGAGAATTTGTGCAGTTTCTCGGGAGTACAATTTATCAAACCTCAGTTGTAATTAAAAATATATGTTCTCCAAAGTACATCAGGTTCTATTAGTATAACCACAGTAGGCTGGACAAGAACACTTCTAGAACTTTCTACTGCCTATGACCAGGAGGATTGTGCTTTCTTCTCCTTGAGGCTGTTGGTCTTTTGTTACTGCCCCACTGCATGATTGGCTTCTACGGACATGAGAGGCCTTCTGCTGGGTCTCCATCACCCTGCTGTGGAGAAGCCAGACCACAGCTGTCCCAGCTGGCAGACAGCATAGCATCCCTTGGCAGGCCAGAGGTAGGAAGACTTGGGACCCTTGAGACCTCATCTGGTGGGCAGCCCACTTGTACCCTGGGACACAGTTCCACCAATGAGCTCTCATGGAAATCATACTGCTGTAGTCAGAATAGGTGTGGCCATCACTTTAGGTTGCTGATACTTGAGGGTTTGATATAAGAATTTAATTAAGGGGACAAAAATTAATTATACTCACTACCAGGTTGTATCCAATAACCCAGCTGAAAACTTTATACTGGGTAGTACTGGACACTATTGTGGTTTCTACAGGGGTTACTCTAAACAGCAAAAAAACAAAAGTGATCCTGAGAGATGACTTAGCTGTTAAGGGCAATAGCTGCTCTTGCAGAGGACCTGGATTCAATTCCTTGCACCCAAAAGGCAGCTCACAACCATGCAGAACCTGGGTACATGGGATCCAATGCCCTCTTCTGGCTTCTGTGTGTATAGCACAATGCAGTCATAGAAACACATGTACTCATACATATGAAATGATAAGACTTTCAAAGATCCAAAACATTTTTAACTATGTAAAGGTTCCTGTGCAGGGAACTGTGGGACAGAAGGCTATTGTCATATATGTACATATCTTCACTGGGCAGATCTCTTCCCATACATCCTTCTATCCCAGTTGAACTCCATTGATCAAGTTTACCTCCCAAGACGGTTGCATCCTGTGTATACCAATATGATTTTTTGATATTTCTATAAAATCTAGAAACCACAATCATTTTCCTTCCTTATTTGTCTGTTTTTTTTTCATGGAAATATTATGTTTCCCATTTTTCCTTCAACAATCTGAATCTGACCTATTCATGTATTTTAAAGTACTCATCAAAGAATTAGGATATGGAAACTCTTCCAAAATGTTAATGTTAGTGGATAGTTTTTCCTCAGGGTAGGACATTTTGTTGTGAGCAGTGTGGGAAACCCTGCAAACCAGAACCCACTGAGCCATTGTCTGGGGAACACAGAAGCAGCACACTGTTGCCCGTGGAAACCCAAAGGGGGCAAACACTAGAACACATGGAAAAGGAGAGGAGCCCTGTCCACTCCCCTAAGAGAAAAGCACAATTAAAGATGAACACATGCACTTGGCTAAAGTTCGTTACCCCAACACTAATCTCCACCAAATACCTCTAATGCCCATCCAGGAGGGGCCATTCTACACTGACATGTTCATTGTAAATGAATGTTCTGTGTGCCCCTGGGCCTGGGCCTATGTATAGGTGTGTGTGTATGTTTGTGTGTGTGTGTTTATGCTTTCATGTGCACGTGTGTGTGCATCAGCACAAGTGCCTATGTGTGCCTTCACCTCTGGTAACAGTATTAGGTTGTTTCCCAGGGCATCTGTGATCATATACCCATGATGACATATTGGGAAATACATGCTCGAATGATCTTCGTGGAGCATGTCATGACACTGAGAAGACCCTAAGAGAAAAATGCTTTTTCCTGGGATGTTTGTGAAACAGGGAATGGTTTGACGATTTCTGCCTCCTGCCTCCTCAAAACTGTGAGCCTCCCTGAAACCAGGTTTCCCAGGGCAGTGTAGAGGCATGAGTTGATAGATACCACTGTGCCAAATTGTACACATGGAAGGAAAAAGGACTGCAATTTGCAGTACTGGTAACCTCTTGAAAAGGCCTATGAGGAGGGGCTCACACTGGAGGACCTCAGGAAGTGACCTCACTTGCCTAACAGTCCAGATGAAAGTCATAATGCTGGTTACCAGGTATCCAGAGGCCAACAGTAGCCTTACCTGACTTACTTGTCTGGAGGTGTTTGAGACAGAAGGATGTTCTCTTGTGTCCGGACTTCTAGTGGCTCTGGCCACAAAAAAGCCAAGAGTGGTCGCCTTGGCAACATTTGGAGACGTTGGATACACACTCTCACACACTTCTGGCATGTATCCCGCAGGGATCCTGAGGTAACAGGCGAGAGCCTTTAGCAGGGAACTTTCTGGTTGGTCCCCCTGATTCTCTGAGGTCCCTGCCTGGGTGTGTGTTCCTGTGAGATACTAAGGAACATTCTTTTATGCTCACTCTTCAGTGTACAGTAATGGATTGCTGATGTCTCTCAGAGTTTGTACATTTAAACACCTTTGCCTTCCTAGGTCTGTCCTCAGAATAAAAAGAAGACAGACTCTCTGCCCAAGCCCCCCAGGTTCAACTACAGAACCACAGAATATATTGAACAAATGGTAGCGTATTTACCAACTGCAGTTCGGTACAACGACCACCTCTCGATCAGCATTTTTCTTACTGTTTACCACAAGTATGTTACCACCTGGGAGGTGCTGGACCTGATAATGACAATGTGAGTGGCTACAGGCAACATGGGTTTAGGATGGATGTGCTCTTCTTCAGGCCTCTGTGCTCCCTCAGAACAAGGTTTATTGTACCCTGGCAGTGTTGGTCCTGAATCTGAGCCTGCAAAGTGACATGGCCACATGTGGGGTTGGGGTCCTCTGGTTTGTGTCTTTCAGTGTCCCCAGGTTGTGTCAAACACTGCCCTTACTTGTGCCTTGGGTAGAGCTGTTTTCCCATTTGTATAAAAGGTTCTAGGCCCTATCAGACCTATATGGGATTAATGGAACCAGAGAGATAAAGGACCACCCAAGAAGCCTGGAACCGAGCAAGAGCCCTAGTAGGGAGCAGTGAGGCTTCCACACATTGACTGAATATCTCATGACACAGGACCTCAGCATGGAAGTCAGAACAGGGCAGAGAGCACACAGGATCCCCACTCCCTTTCTAGGTTCTTCAGATTCAAGTAGCTCCCTGTAGATCTATTAGTACTCAGGGAAACAAGGCCTTAAGTGTGACACCCTGATATAATGCCACAGGTATGCATCCTTCCAGTCTGACTCAGTGGAGGACCAGCAAACAAAGAGGTGAGTGGGTTTCAGGTGAAAGGGAGGTAAGAGACAATCTGTGCAGTGGGATGTGGTCGGGGGACGGGAGAGAAAAGGGAGGTAAGGGCGCATCTGTGGTGTGTGTGCGGAGGAGGGTGGTAAGGGCCTTTGTGTACCATGGGGTGGTTGGGGTTAGTGCTGAGGGCTAAAGTCTTGAAAGGTGCCCTGCTTTGGGGATCACTACTAGAGGGATGGTGCTTGAGAGGTCACCTGTTGGTGGATAAAAATGGAGATCTCCAATGGACTCCATGGTTCTGAGGAGCAGAGGCAAGGATGGAATCTGAAGGGCCCTGTTTGAATCCATCACCATTAAAGCCCAGTGCCATCTTTCATCCAAGAGACAGAATGTGTCTGGAGCCCTCTCCACATAACCTCACACTCCTGACCACTACGCCTAGGAGTAGGCAGGGTAGCAGCAATTGCTGTGTGTGATGGGCCCACGGCTCCACTGGTGAAGCAAGGCCAGGCTTCCGACTCCACTTCCCTCCATCCTCCTCTTTCCCACAGCGACATATTCAGTTTTCTATCTCACTGGTTTGAGAAATTTCCTGATAGTTTTTGTGAGGCCCCAGACATGGCCGTCGTCAGGCGATTAATGACCTACGTGAAGCTCAATGTGCCTTCTGAAGAAGTACATGCCCGAGTCACGGAGCTGCTCTCAGTTCTGGAGGAGGAGGAGGCCAAAAAGCTAAAGCTTGAGAAAGGTGAGGAGGCCTGGGGTGGGTTGCCTGGCAAGGTAGGACTGAGTTTTGGTGATGAGTTCAGGGAATTCCCCAGAGCTTTGGCCTGAAGCCAGGGCTGCACAACAGTCAGGTAAGATGTCCCACTGTGAGTAGAGGACCGGGGATACTCTGGCATGAAAAGGTCTTGTATGACCATCAATGCCATCTTGGAAACTCACCCCATCCTAGGTCTTCACTGAAATCCCTTCTCTTTCTCCCCTTAGCTTGTGCAACACCAGCAGAGCCCCCAGTGCAGGATGCCTCAGCGATGCAAGAGAGTCTGACGGTGAGGCCAGCTTCTGAGGCAGAGCCACAGGGAGACCTGCCACCCAGAGAGGACACTGCGCTCTTGGAAACAACTCTTGTGGAACCCTTTGAGCCAGAAGATGATCCAGTGCAGCTTCCAAGTTCAGATCCAGCTCTGCCCACATCACCTGATACACAGTCACCTACAGACATGGTTGCAGATGTGGCTGCAGATGTTTCAGCTGCAAGGCATGTATTTATATCTGCCTTTGCACAATTAGGTGCACCAGAGTGTGTTTTCCCTCTGCCTGAGGTTGACATGTAGCTAGGAGAATTATCTGCTGATTTCCACCCAGCCGTGGTTCCTGCCTAAGCTATTCTTCTTTCTGTAGAGATAGCTCCTTTTATTTTGTTGGATTCTTTCTTTTATATTGTTTTTATTGTTGTGCTTTTATTTATGTTTGGATAGTAATAAAAATTAACTCTTTACTCATCTTAAATGATATAGTTCATTTCCTTTGTGGTACAATTTACTCTTGTCTACCTGTGGACTACAACTCTGAGCGAAAACAGGTCAATCACAGGAATGGAACCCTCACAGGCCATCCTGGAATCAGGGAAATCAAGCCAATGATGTGGCAGAAAATGGGCAAATACCAACAGCAGTGAACAATGTAAACCATGTGACTGTGACCTGGAGGTCCTAGGCTCAGCCGTGCCCATAACAGGTAGGGACACGGATTCTAGATGAGCCATTTTGGGCCCATGGACAGAGGTCTCTACTTTCAGGGCTTCTTCTTGGCCAAACTGGACAGTGGAACCATGCAGAGGAGAAAATCAACTTAACTGTAATGGTTCTCACCATTCTTGCCATCCCTGAACCAAAGCTGTGTGGAGACACCGCACCTTGTTCTAACAGATGGTTATCATAAAGAATTGCCAGAAATGACACGGCTGAGCCCATGGAAATTTTACATGATTCATATGTGGGAATGGGTTGCATGTCATCTGACTGTTCACTGTGTATAGGGAAGCCTCGATGGGGCAAATCCAGGAGTCACCAGCAAAAATGGCTCAGTCAGTCCTCATCATGGGCATGTGTGATGCCAGCAACTATTGAGAGTGTTGTCCAAGCCCCTCCAGTGTGAGGGCATCTCATGAGGTGTCTGATGATGGGGATCACACACACACACACACCCTATCACTGGCCACCTAGGTATTTGGCTTGGGAAAAGTTTCTATACAACAGGTTAGTTTCTGTCTCATCAAGATTGAGCTGTACAGTTCGCCTAGTCCCTGAGCTGGGGTGTCCACTGGCTCTGAGGACTGGAGACCCAAGGCTCCAGTAGCCAGGCTGAGGGAAACTCTACATAGGCTGAAGGTTGGAGACAGGCTTCCTGGGTGAACAATGGAGGCCTGTGCAGCACAGAGAGCAGAGAAGGAGCAGTAGCTAGAAGTGATGGCGGCAGGCGGTCTAGCTGTCATCTGTGGGGTCATGGTTTAGAGGATGATACCATTGGAAACTGGCAGCATAGAGATCAATCGACACATTCCACCCAATTACTATGGATAGCAGGGGAATGTATAAGGCAATGTCCCTATACAGGTGTGAGGGATCCACCAAACAGTACAGATTAGGGATTAGGAGGTGCTGTCAGTATGGCACCTGCTGAGAAAGTATAGGCACCTGAGTTGGGATCTCCATCATTCTCATAGAAAAATGATGTGGTCATGTGCATTGGATACCCTATGTGCTCATGTTTTGTTTTTTTGCTTTTTTTTTTGTTTTGTCTTCAACTTGATATAGAGTAAACCTGGAAGAGGGAACAGTAATTGAGAGAAAGACTCCCTCAGAGTGGTCTGTATCTCAAAAGATAAACTAGTTTTTAATTTGATTTTATAGCTGAAGGGAGAGCTTTTGCCCTTTGATTTCTGAATCCTTTAAAAGAACGGAAAATGGCTAATGTCCACTTTAGATTATTTGAAAGTATCATTTCAGCAAGTCTAATTTACTCTAAAATATAATTCTAAGTTGTTCCTATTACAATACTTTACAAAAAGAGACCAAAGTAAAAAGTTTTAATTTTTTGTTTTCATATTTTAAATGTATCTACTAAAAGTTAATAGCATACTTGATGTCTATACAATTCATTCTTAGACTTATATCTATAGATCTTAAGGTTGTTTTAAATTGTCCCCAGTTTTAGTGTTTCAAATGTATTTTAGCTGAGTATCTGACCTGGTGTTTTATCATTGTATAGAGGATAGATGTTGGGATGGGTATATGTATGTATGTATGTATGTATGTATGCACATGTATATCTGTTGATAGTTGGTTGGATAGTTGGATGAATTAGTAGATATGAATGGCAGGATGAGTAGACAGATGGGTGGATAGGTGGGTGGGTGGACAGATGGGTAGAGAGAGAGTAGGTTTGTGGGTAGATGTGGGATACCTAGGTGTGTGAATGGATTCATAGGATGAACAAATGGACTGGTGTGTGACTAGATGATTAGATGGTAGATTGATGTTCAAATGGATGCATGGATGGGTGGTGGAAGATAGATAGATGGTTGGTGGGTAGAAGCTGCCTGAGTCTGCACATCACTGCACAGAAGTCAAATGAGTGAAGAGGCCATGAGTTTGGGGGCTTAGATTTTATTTACTAAGACGCCTTCGAGGATGGATTTTTTTTTTAAAAATCCCAGTACATTTTTAAGACATCAAAATTGTTGTGCACACAGGATGGTAACTGGCGTGAAACCTTTGTAATACTTGCAGCAGAAACACGTGAGACCTTAGAAATTATTAAAGACAAGAGGCAGTGTACCAGCCAGAGTAGCAATGAATTTTTAGTGTTATGAAGGAAGGTTGTGTGCTATCTGGTGGTATTATCCATTAGGTTTTAAGTCAACTCTAAAGTGGTATTAACTGCCAAACAGTTTTCTACCTGCTTGTGTATCTTACTCTTTTTCTTTGGAGTAACGGAGGTCAAAGCAAATGGGTTCTGGCTTTTTTTGTGAAAGGATGATTATAAAAATGGGTGCAGAGAAGGCATGGGCAGTTGGTCAGGAGGGGCTGTGTAATGAACATCTGCGTCACACGCAAGCTCAATCAAACCTCAGTGAAAAACACCCAACAATCCGGTGTTTAGAAGGCGTGTGGTATTGTGGCCATCATTTACACCCATGACAGCTGTATGCCAGCAGGATGAACGATCACACAGTAGAAGATCTCTCCAATGTCATCAAAGGATGTGCAAGCTGTGCTTGGTTACATCGGCTACTCTCTTTATAACTAACATTCTAAATTATGTATATGTGGATGTTGGGAGTTCTGATATGCACATGTGGGTGCAGTTTCCTGAGGAAGCCAGAAGGTGTCAGATCCCCTAGCTCCAGAACTACAGTTGTGGGTGCTGGAAACCAAACTCAAATGTTCTGCAAGGGCAGAGTCTGCTTTTATCCACTGAGCCATCTCTCCAGCCTCTATGTAAGTTATTTCTAATCCGTTGTGCCTGTCAGCTATTTGTTAGAGAATTCCAGACTGGGCTTCACTTAGGGTTGTTTGTTCAAGCACCTGCTCAACCTCAGCAGTCGGCCATCAACTGTGAACTCCCCCATTTTGACTGCTTTGGGTTCATAAAGTCAATGAATGATCAGTCAGTGTTGTCAGAACATCCAAAGGTTACTGGCCACCACTCACATCTCCAGCCTTTTTGCGTCTAAGACTCTGGGGTTACTGGTTCCTAGCCTGAGATGCTCAATGTCTCAACAGTAAAATCAACTTCTTCACAGTGTGCCCACTTGTCTCCTTCCCTCACCTGGGAGAGATCATAAACATCTACCTTCATGATTCGTTCCTGTTGTGTAAAGTAGTCTCTGGGAAACGCCAGGTAAGTTCATAGCTGTGCCTCTCACATGTAATAAGAAGTGCATATATTCATCCATGCATTGATTCAAGGCCAAGAAAGCAAAGGTCTTCTCTGTGACTCTGTCAGGTGCTCTATCCTTGTGTATGGTTCTCCTTCCCAAGAGTTGGCTTGAGTCACATTCGAAACACATAACTGTGCTCAGAATGAGGTTTACCTGTGGTATACCTATGGACTCTCAGGTTTACCTGTGGTATACCTATGGACTCTCAGGTTTACCCGTGGTATACCTATGGACTCTCAGGTTTACCCGTGGTATACCTATGGACTCTCAGGTTTACCCGTGGTATACCTATGGACTCTCAGGTTTACCCGTGGTATACCTATGGACTCTCAGGTTTACCCGTGGTATACCTATGGACTCTCAGGTTTACCCGTGGTATACCTATGGACTCTCAGGTTTACCCGTGGTATACCTATGGACTCTCAGGTTTACCCGTGGTATACCTCTGGACTCTCAGGTTTACCCGTGGTATACCTCTGGACTCTCAGGTTTACCCGTGGTATACCTCTGGACTCTCAGGTTTACCCGTGGTATACCTCTGGACTCTCAGGTTTACCCGTGGTATACCTCTGGACTCTCAGGTTTACCCGTGGTATACCTCTGGACTCTCAGGTTTACCCGTGGTATACCTCTGGACTCTCAGGTTTACCCGTGGTATACCTCTGGACTCTCAGGTTTACCCGTGGTATACCTCTGGAATCTCAGGTTTACCCGTGGTATACCTATGGACTCTCAGGTTTACCCGTGGTATACCTATGGACTCTCAGGTTTACCCGTGGTATACCTATGGACTCTCAGGTTTACCCGTGGTATACCTATGGACTCTCAGGTTTACCCGTGGTATACCTATGGACTCTCAGGTTTACCCGTGGTATACCTATGGACTCTCAGGTTTACCCGTGGTATACCTCTGGACTCTCAGGTTTACCCGTGGTATACCTCTGGACTCTCAGGTTTACCCGTGGTATACCTCTGGACTCTCAGGTTTACCCGTGGTATACCTCTGGACTCTCAGGTTTACCCGTGGTATACCTCTGGACTCTCAGGTTTACCCGTGGTATACCTCTGGACTCTCAGGTTTACCCGTGGTATACCTCTGGACTCTCAGGTTTACCCGTGGTATACCTCTGGACTCTCAGGTTTACCCGTGGTATACCTCTGGACTCTCAGGTTTACCCGTGGTATACCTCTGGACTCTCAGGTTTACCCGTGGTATACCTCTGGACTCTCAGGTTTACCCGTGGTATACCTCTGGACTCTCAGGTTTACCCGTGGTATACCTCTGGACTCTCAGGTTTACCCGTGGTATACCTCTGGACTCTCAGGTTTACCCGTGGTATACCTCTGGACTCTCAGGTTTACCCGTGGTATACCTCTGGACTCTCAGGTTTACCCGTGGTATACCTCTGGACTCTCAGGTTTACCCGTGGTATACCTCTGGACTCTCAGGTTTACCCGTGGTATACCTCTGGACTCTCAGGTTTACCCGTGGTATACCTCTGGACTCTCAGGTTTACCCGTGGTATACCTCTGGACTCTCAGGTTTACCCGTGGTATACCTCTGGACTCTCAGGTTTACCCGTGGTATACCTCTGGACTCTCAGGTTTACCCGTGGTATACCTCTGGACTCTCAGGTTTACCCGTGGTATACCTCTGGACTCTCAGGTTTACCCGTGGTATACCTATGGACTCTCAGGTTTACCCGTGGTATACCTATGGACTCTCAGGTTTACCCGTGGTATACCTATGGACTCTCAGGTTTACCCGTGGTATACCTATGGACTCTCAGGTTTACCCGTGGTATACCTATGGACTCTCAGGTTTACCCGTGGTATACCTATGGACTCTCAGGTTTACCCGTGGTATACCTATGGACTCTCAGGTTTACCCGTGGTATACCTATGGACTCTCAGGTTTACCCGTGGTATACCTATGGACTCTCAGGTTTACCCGTGGTATACCTCTGGACTCTCAGGTTTACCCGTGGTATACCTCTGGACTCTCAGGTTTACCCGTGGTATACCTCTGGACTCTCAGGTTTACCCGTGGTATACCTCTGGACTCTCAGGTTTACCCGTGGTATACCTCTGGACTCTCAGGTTTACCCGTGGTATACCTCTGGACTCTCAGGTTTACCCGTGGTATACCTCTGGACTCTCAGGTTTACCCGTGGTATACCTCTGGACTCTCAGGTTTACCCGTGGTATACCTCTGGACTCTCAGGTTTACCCGTGGTATACCTCTGGACTCTCAGGTTTACCCGTGGTATACCTCTGGACTCTCAGGTTTACCCGTGGTATACCTCTGGACTCTCAGGTTTACCCGTGGTATACCTCTGGACTCTCAGGTTTACCCGTGGTATACCTCTGGACTCTCAGGTTTACCCGTGGTATACCTCTGGACTCTCAGGTTTACCCGTGGTATACCTCTGGACTCTCAGGTTTACCCGTGGTATACCTCTGGAATCTCAGGTTTACCCGTGGTATACCTATGGACTCTCAGGTTTACCCGTGGTATACCTATGGACTCTCAGGTTTACCCGTGGTATACCTATGGACTCTCAGGTTTACCCGTGGTATACCTATGGACTCTCAGGTTTACCCGTGGTATACCTATGGACTCTCAGGTTTACCCGTGGTATACCTATGGACTCTCAGGTTTACCCGTGGTATACCTATGGACTCTCAGGTTTACCCGTGGTATACCTATGGACTCTCAGGTTTACCCGTGGTATACCTATGGAATCTCAGGTTTACCCGTGGTATACCTATGGACTCTCAGGTTTACCCGTGGTATACCTATGGACTCTCAGGTTTACCCGTGGTATACCTATGGAATCTCAGGTTTACCCGTGGTATACCTATGGACTCTCAGGTTTACCCGTGGTATACCTATGGAATCTCAGGTTTACCCGTGGTATACCTATGGAATCTCAGGTTTACCCGTGGTATACCTATGGACTCTCAGGTTTACCCGTGGTATACCTATGGAATCTCAGGTTTACCCGTGGTATACCTATGGAATCTCAGGTTTACCCGTGGTATACCTATGGACTCTCAGGTTTACCCGTGGTATACCCATGGACTCTCAGGTTTACCCGTGGTATACCTATGGAATCTCAGGTTTACCCGTGGTATACCTATGGACTCTCAGGTTTACCCGTGGTATACCCATGGAATCTCAGGTTTACCCGTGGTATACCTATGGACTCTCAGGTTTACCCGTGGTATACCTATGGACTCTCAGGTTTACCCGTGGTATACCTATGGACTCTCAGGTTTACCCGTGGTATACCTATGGAATCTCAGGTTTACCCGTGGTATACCTATGGACTCTCAGGTTTACCCGTGGTATACCTATGGAATCTCAGGTTTACCTGTGGTATACCTATGGACTCTCAGGTTTACCCGTGGTATACCTATGGAATCTCAGGTTTACCCGTGGTATACCTATGGACTCTCAGGTTTACCCGTGGTATACCTATGGACTCTCAGGTTTACCCGTGGTATACCCATGGACTCTCAGGTTTACCCGTGGTATACCTATGGACTCTCAGGTTTACCCGTGGTATACCTATGGAATCTCAGGTTTACCCGTGGTATACCTATGGAATCTCAGGTTTACCTGTGGTATACCTATGGACTCTCAGGTTTACCCGTGGTATACCTATGGAATCTCAGGTTTACCCGTGGTATACCTATGGACTCTCAGGTTTACCCGTGGTATACCTATGGAATCTCAGGTTTACCCGTGGTATACCTATGGACTCTCAGGTTTACCCGTGGTATACCTATGGAATCTCAGGTTTACCCGTGGTATACCTATGGACTCTCAGGTTTACCCGTGGTATACCTATGGACTCTCAGGTTTACCTGTGGTATACCTATGGAATCTCAGGTTTATCCGTGGTATACCTATGGAATCTCAGGTTTACCCGTGGTATACCTATGGAATCTCAGGTTTACCTGTGGTATACCTATGGAATCTCAGGTTTACCCGTGGTATACCTATGGAATCTCAGGTTTACCTGTGGTATACCTATGGAATCTCAGGTTTACCTGTGGTATACCTATGGACTCTCAGGTTTACCCGTGGTATACCTATGGAATCTCAGGTTTACCTGTGGTATACCTATGGAATCTCAGGTTTACCTATGGTATACCTATGGACTCTCAGGTTTACCCGTGGTATACCTATGGAATCTCAGGTTTACCCGTGGTATACCTATGGACTCTCAGGTTTACCCGTGGTATACCTATGGTCTCTCAGGTTTACCCGTGGTATACCTATGGACTCTCAGGTTTACCCGTGGTATACCTATGGACTCTCAGGTTTACCCGTGGTATACCTATGGACTCTCAGGTTTACCCGTGGTATACCTATGGACTCTCAGGTTTACCCGTGGTATACCTATGGACTCTCAGGTTTACCCGTGGTATACCTATGGACTCTCAGGTTTACCCGTGGTATACCTATGGACTCTCAGGTTTACCCGTGGTATACCTATGGACTCTCAGGTTTACCCGTGGTATACCTATGGACTCTCAGGTTTACCCGTGGTATACCTATGGACTCTCAGGTTTACCCGTGGTATACCTATGGACTCTCAGGTTTACCCGTGGTATACCTATGGACTCTCAGGTTTATCTGTGGTATACCTATGGACTCTCAGGTTTACCCGTGGTATACCTCTGGACTCTCAGGTTTACCCGTGGTATACCTATGGACTCTCAGGTTTACCTGTGGTATACCTATGGAATCTCAGGTTTTTCCGTGGTATACCTATGGAATCTCAGGTTTACCCGTGGTATACCTATGGAATCTCAGGTTTACCCGTGGTATACCTATGGACTCTCAGGTTTACCCGTGGTATACCTATGGACTCTCAGGTTTACCCGTGGTATACCTATGGACTCTCAGGTTTACCCGTGGTATACCTATGGACTCTCAGGTTTACCCGTGGTATACCTATGGACTCTCAGGTTTACCCGTGGTATACCTATGGAATCTCAGGTTTACCCGTGGTATACCTATGGACTCTCAGGTTTACCTGTGGTATACCTATGGAATCTCAGGTTTACCTGTGGTATACCTATGGACTCTCAGGTTTACCCGTGGTATACCTATGGACTTTCAGGTTTACCCGTGGTATACCTATGGACTCTCAGGTTTACCCGTGGTATACCTCTGGAATCTCAGGTTTACCCGTGGTATACCTATGGAATCTCAGGTTTACCCGTGGTATACCTATGGAATCTCAGGTTTACCCGTGGTATACCTATGGAATCTCAGGTTTACCCGTGGTATACCTATGGAATCTCAGGTTTACCCGTGGTATACCTATGGAATCTCAGGTTTACCCGTGGTATACCTATGGAATCTCAGGTTTACCCGTGGTATACCTATAGAATCTCAGGTTTACCCGTGGTATACCTATGGAATCTCAGGTTTACCCGTGGTATACCTATGGACTCTCAGGTTTACCTGTGGTATACCTATAGAATCTCAGGTTTACCCGTGGTATACCTATGGACTCTCAGGTTTACCCGTGGTATACCTATGGACTCTCAGGTTTACCCATGGTATACCTATGGACTCTCAGGTTTACCCGTGGTATACCTATGGATTCTCAGGTTTACCCGTGGTATACCTATGGACTCTCAGGTTTACCTGTGGTATACCTATGGACTCTCAGGTTTACCCGTGGTATACCTATGGACTCTCAGGTTTACCCGTGGTATACCTATGGACTCTCAGGTTTACCTGTGGTATACCTATGGACTCTCAGGTTTACCTGTGGTATACCTATGGACTCTCAGGTTTACCTGTGGTATACCTATGGACTCTCAGGTTTACCCGTGGTATACCTATGGACTCTCAGGTTTACCCGTGGTATACCTATGGACTCTCAGGTTTACCTGTGGTATACCTATGGACTCTCAGGTTTACCTATGGTATACCTATGGAATCTCAGGTTTACCTGTGGTATACCTATGGACTCTCAGGTTTACCTATGGTATACCTATGGACTCTCAGGAATAATAGAACACTGTTGAAATTTAACTCAGGAAGCAAGTGATAGATGACAATGTCAACAAAGGAAAACCACAGGAATTTTAGGAACCCATGAAATGTAGGATTCGATACCCAGGAAATTTTTAACAAATTTCTGACCCCTTTTCTTGACATTTACAGTTCAAGAGATCAATAATAGCGCCCAGGACTTATAGGGAAAGAAATATGACTTGTGACCGCAATTTAACTTCCCCAAACCACCGTATCACAATACAATATGGTGCATTGACCCTGTTAGTTCCAACTGTCAACCTATCTCAGCTATAGTCATATGATGGGGTAGCCCGGACTAAAGAATTCATCTAGATCAGACTGGCCTGTGGGGATGTCTTTCGGGGACTCTCTCAGGTGTTAACTGATGGACGAGGGCTCAGCCCACTGTGGGAGGTCCCATCCCTAGGCAGCTGGTCCTGAACTCTGTAAGAAAACTAGTTGGATATATAAGTCAGTCTGCGAGCCAGCTGGCAGCAGCATCCTCTATAACCCCAGCTGTAATATTTCGGTTGTGAAATGAGTTTCTCTGAAGAAAGTAATGTTGGGTTGAGCAGGACCAGAGGCTCCTTCAGACTTTGGCCTTGACTTCCCTCAGTGATGTACTGTGACCTGTATTCCTAAGAGGAATACACCCTTGTCTCCTGTAGGATTGTTTGCTCAGAGGTTTTTCTTTTTCATTTTACTTACAGCAACAGAAGTGTAAGTAGAAAATGTCCAAAGCTGATATGAAAGCAGATGAAATCCTTCAGATGCTCTAATGCACCAGGTTTCCACATCTGACATTCGAAAGCAAGTATCACACAGTGCAACAATCAGATCCAAAGCAGCTTTGGTTGAGACTCTGGCTGTTACTGCAGTTTCTCTCTCAGCAGATACCTAAGAGGACTTACAGAACCAAGTATCCCTCAGATCTCAGGAGAGATATGAACAGATTAAAGGCATAAAGATGCTAAGGTATCAGTGAGTGTTCCCAACAAGAGCTACACATAGCAAGTACTCAAACAAAGAAACAGGAGAGGAGGCTGCTCTCTAACTTTGTTTTTTAATTTGAAACATCATCATCATCATCATCATCACCACCACCACCATCTCCACCACCACCACTACCATCATCAGTGTATATGGGTGCTTTTTCCTACATGTGTATATGTGCCCCACATGTGTGATTTGTGCGTAAACAAGCCAGAAGGCTCTGGGTCACCTAGGACTATAGTTATAGATAGGTGTGAGCCACTGTGTGGATGCTGGGAATGAAACCCAAGTCCTCTGTTAGAACAGTCAATGCTCTTGTCTGCTGAGCCATCTCTCCATCCTCTCTCCTAACATTTTGTTTGTTTGTTTGTTTGGATTTGTTTTTTTCAGTGACAGGATTTCTATGCAGATCAGGCTGGCCCAAGCTCAGTGATTTGCCTGCCTTTGCCTCCTGGGAGCTGGGATTAAAGTTGTGTGTCACCACACCCAGCTTCCTCTCTACTTACTTTTTACAGCACGTTTCATTTTCCTGACATTTGATGCCTGTCTGGTTCAATTTGGACATCAAACTCCATGGATTTCTTAGGAATCAGGAGTCATGGGTCCAACCACAACAGCTTTAAAAAAGTAACACCTAGCTAGAGAGTTACAAGATCTCTACAGTAGAAAAAGAATAAGATAACTGGAAAATGGGGAACTCTCTCATGCTTATGGATGGGCAGGATTAAAAGATGAAAACGTCTGTATTGCCACACTCTATAGATTCTAGGCAATTCTGCCAAAATTCCAATGATAGCCTCACAGAACAAGAAAAGCATTTACATTTAAGATGGAAACCCTCAAGTCTCCTAATAACCTAAATAATCATAATCTGGAAAAGGCAATGCTGGGGTCAGATAAGTATATTATTTCAAGATTTCAAGGTGACAAAAAAATTTTGTATGATACAGTTACCAGACTGGGTAATTCTGTCAGTCCGATAAACTAGACCAAGAAGGGACCCACCAAACTACAGCCACCTTTCTCTGTAAAAAGATACTTGTTTTTAATTTTTGAGTGTGTGTGTGTGTGTGTGTGTGTGTGTGTGTGTGTGAATGTGATTGTCCTTGGAGGTCAGAAGGCGACTTTAGATGCCTGGAAATGGAGCTACAGGTGTTTATGAGTTGCCAGATTAGATGCTGGGAATAAAAACTGGATTTTCTGTGGGAGCACCAGGGTATTTTATCCACGTAGCCATCCTCCAACCCCCTCCTTACTTTTAACAAAAATGCTAAAAACATACCTTGGGGAAAGTGAAATTTTTAGAAAATAAACATATCTGGATATTCACATGTAGAGGATGAAATTAGATTCTCATCTCTCCTCTCCAACAGAAAGAGTAGCTCAGACTAGACAAAGACCTTAAGCTGAGACCCAACACCACACATAAGGCCACAGAAAACACCTTAAGATATGGGTGTAGGCATGAACATTCTGAAAATAAATCCAATAAACAATACAATCTAAAGAATCAACAAACAGTACATGAAAGGGAGACCACATTCTGTCAAAAAGGAAGCCTTCTTAGGGACAGACTGCAACTACATCAGTTAGCAGATTAAAATCTAGGATCTAGGAACTCTAAAAGTCAATCATCCCCAAATCATCCAATCAATAAATAGATTACTTGAACAGATCCTTCTATAAACTGCAAAAACACATTAAACATTTTGGGGAAAAATGGATCAATAGCACACACCTTTGGGGAAATTCAAATTGTGTGGTGATACCATCTTATTCCAATGAGAATTATTATATTAAGAAATCAAGACCCACCAGGAGGATGTGGGGGAGGGCTCTTCTACCCTGCTGGTTAGAGTGTAAATGGATGTGGTTGCCATGGAAACCACTATGGCACTTGTTGGTGACTTCTCTCATTGCTGTGACAGAATACTTGGGAAAAGCACACTTGACAGAAGACAGATGTATCTTGGCTCCTGGTTAAGGGTTGAGTCTGTCATGGTGGGTAGGTAATAGGGACAGGTGTCTGAAGTGGTTGGTCACACTGCCTCTTCAATCGGTTAAGCAGAGAAAGATGAATCCTGATACTTTGCCTTCACTTTACTTTTTAACCAGTCAGGAACCCTAGCTAGCTCATGGGATGGTACTGTTCAGATTCAGGGTGGGTCTCCCCTTCTCCATTAAACCTCTCTGAAGTAGCCTCTGGGTGTGGCTTCTAGAGGATTCCAGAAGTAGTCAGTCTGGGAAAAGGAGGGGATAAACTCTCATAGGAGGTTACAGAAAAGAAAAAAAAAAGAAAAGAAAAGAAAAGAAAAGGAAGGAAAAGAAAAGAAAAGAAAAGAAAAGAAAAGAAAAGAAAAACCCTCATAAAAACAAAATTACCACAGGGGAAACAAAGCCACTAAAATCAGAGCAGCCATACAGTCCAGTTCTGCCACTCCCGGAACTATATTCAGTGAATCTAAGTCACATTACCACAGTACATGCATCCACAGCCACATGGTCACCATAGTTCTTTCCATTGTTCTTAAAATCATTGATAAAATCACAACCATTTGCTCTAATCAGAGCCCAAATGTAATCGACTGAGTCAAGTCACAGAGAAGATGAATCTCCCTGAATCAGTCACAGACTTAATGATTTCTTTTACGTTATGTGGTTGATAAAACTCTGTGCAGGCACTGAGTCTGTTCATCGAACGTAATAAATTCTCAATCCCAGGGAAGGTGGATAAAGCCCACCTTAATTTGGATTTCATTCAAAGGTAGATTGGAGTCTAGGACAGAACCTCCTTGGTGAACACAGATGAAATCATGATGGAAATTCACACTGTTGTTATGATGTCTTCTCCATTCCAACCTTTAAGACAATGGTGTTTTCCTGGTTAATGAAAGCCTTTCCACAAACAGCATGGGAAAGGTGAGCAGACACAGCGAGAGGCTATGAGTGAACCAGACCCAGCTCCAGAAGAAAATAGGTTCATTAAAAACAAAGATGCTTTATAAATACTTCAAGACCACTTGACCTGTCATTCTTTTTTATTTCCTTATTTTCTCTTACTTTTTTCTTTTTAATTAGTTATTTTCTTTATTTACATTTCAACTATTATCCCCTTTCCACGTTTCCAATCTGAAAAATCCCCTCTCCCATCCCACTCCCCCTGCTCACTAACCTATTCACTCCCATTTTCCTGACCTGGCATTTCCCTTCACTGGAGCAATGAGCCTTTAGAGGTTCAAGGGCCTCTCCTCTCAGTAATGTGTGACCAGGCCATCCTCTTCTCCATATGCAAATGGAGCCATGGGTCCCTCCATGTGTACTCTTTAGTTGGTGGTTAAGTCCCTGGGAGACCTGGGGTTACTGATTGGTTTATATTACTATTCCTCCTATGGGGCTGTAAACCCCTTCAGCTCCTTGGGTCCTTTGTCTAGTTCCTTTATTGGGGACCCTGTTTTCAAATCTATAGTTGAGTTAGAGAATACCTTCCTCTGTATTTTTCAGGCATGGGCAGGACCTCTCAGGACACAACTATACCAGGCTCCTGTGAGCTAGCACTTGTTAGCATCCACAATAGTGTCTGGGTTTGGTAACTGTATATGGGATGGATCCCCAGGTGGGCATTCTGTGGATGGTCTTTCCTGCTCCATACTTTGTCTCTGTATTTCCTCCGTGGTTATTTTGTACCTCTTCTAAGAAGGTCCAAAGTAAAACCAAATGGAGAGAAACTTGAAGGAATCCCACTAAAATCAGGTACTAGAAAAGAATGTCCACTTTCTTTTAGGGACCTGTTCAATATAGAACTTGAAGTCCTAGCCAGAGCTATTAGACAACAAAAGGAGGTCAAATGGATAGGAATTGAAAAGGAAGAAGTCAAAGTATCACTGTTTGCAGATGATATGATAGTATACGTAAGTGACCCCAATAATTGCAATGGAGAATTCGTAAACCTGACAAACAACTTCAGCATAGTGGCTGGATATAAAATTAGCTCAAACAAATCAGCTTCCTATACTCAAAGGATAAATAAGCTGAGAAAGAAATTAGGGAAACGATACCCTTCCCAATACTCATAAATAATGTAAAATACCTTGGTGTGACTTAACCAAGCAAGCAAAAGATCTGTATGACAGGAACTTCATTGAAGAGGATCTCAGAAGATGGTTCTCACCTGCTCATGCATTGGCAGGGTTTATATAGTAACAATGGCCATCTTGCCGAAAGCAATGTACAGATTCAATTCAATCCCCATCAAAATTCCAACTCAATTCTTCATAGATAGAAATAGAAATTTTCAAATTTATCTGGAATAACAAAAACCCCAAGATATTGAAAACTATTGTCAACAATAAAAGCACCTCTGGCAGAATTACCATCCCTGACCTCAAGCAAAACTCTAGAGCAATCGTGATAAAAATCTGCATGGTATTGGTACCATGACAGGCAGGTAGATCAATGTAATAGAACTGAAGACCCAGAAACGAACCCACACACCTATAGACACTTGATCTTTGACAAAGGAGCTAAAACCATTCAGTGGAAAAACATTTTCAACAAACAGTGCTAGTTTAACTGGCAGTAAACAGGCAGAAGAATGCAAATTGATCCACTCTGATCTCCTTGTACAAAGCTCAAGTCCAATTGTATCAAGGACCTCCACATAAAACCATATACACTAAATCTAATAGAAGAGAAAGTGGGGAAGAGCCTGAAGCACATGCGCACAGGTGAAACTTTCCTGACCAGGCATTCCTCTACACTGGAGCATCAAGCCTTCACAGGACCAATGGCCTCTCCTCCCATTGATCTCTGAAAAGGCCATCCTCTGCAATATATTTCACTGGAGCCGTGGGTCCCTCCATGTGTTCTCCTTGGTTGGTGGTTTAGTCCCTGGGAGCTCTGGGGGGGGGTACAGGTTGGTATATATTATTATTGTGCCTCCTATGGGGCTGCAAACCTCTTCAATTCCTTAGGTCCTTTCTTTAGCTCCTCCATTAGAGACCCTATGCTCAGTCCATTGGTTGGATGTGAGCCATGAGTAATTTGATACCCCTTCTATGAAAAACCAAAGTATCCACACTTTGGTCTTCCTTGTTCTTGAGCTTCATGTGGTCTGAGAATTGTATCTTGGGTATTCCAGAGCTTCTGGGCTAATAGACTCTTCTCAGCAAGTGCATACCCTGTGTGGTCTCTTGTGAATGGGTTACCTCACTCAGGATCTTATTTTCTAGTCTCATGCATTTGCCTAAGTATTTCATGAACTCATTGTTTTTAATCATTGAGTAACACTCCATTGTGGAAATGAACCGCATTTTCTGTACCCATTCCTAGGATGAGGGAAATCTGGATTCTTTCCAGCTTCTGGCTATTATAAAGAAGGCTGCTATGAACATGGTGGAGCATGTGTCCTTATTCCAAGTTGGAGCATCTTCCAGGTATGTGCCCAGGAGTGGTATAGCTGGGTCCTCAGGTAGTACTATGTCCAGTTTTCTTAGGAACCGCCAAACTGATTTCCAGAGTGGTTTTATCAGCTTGCAATCCTACCAGAAATGGAGAAGTGTTCCTCTTTCTCCACATCCTCTCCAGGATCTGCTGTCCCCTGAGTTTTTGATCTTAGTCATTTTGAATGGTGTCAGGTGGAATCTCAGGGCTGTTTTGATTTTCCTTTGCCTGATGACTACGGGTGTTGAACATTTCTTTAGGTGTTTCTCAGCCATCCGGTATTCCTCGGTTGAGAATTCTTTGTTTAGCTCTGCACCCCCATTTTTAATAAGGTTATTTGATTCTCCAGAGTCTAACTTCTTGAGTTCTTTGTATATATTGTATGTTAGTCCTCTATAGGATGTAGGATTGGTAAAGATATAAAGGTTGCTGTTTTGTTCTATTGACAGTGTCCTTTGCCTTACAGAAGCTTAGCACAGCTGGGACAGCACAGCAGGTCCAGCAGCATCACTGAACCCTGCAGAGATCTGTATGATAAGTGCATGTCTTTAACATCACACAGGTTGTGTGCATGCTGCTTGCTCGGTCCTAGAGAACAGACACACCAGGTCCAGCACTGAGTCACAAAAACCTTCCGTTGCCATGAGAGGATTTATTGCCCGTTTCTCCTCCTCTGTCCCTTTTCTAATTTCTAAATGGTGCTGGGCAAGCCAGAGCTTGTACTCTTGTTAAAAATTGTCAAGGGCTGCTGAGACATCTCAGAGAGCAAAGTCACCTGCCACTGAGACTCCTGACCAGATTAGGACCCTTAAAACTCATGTAGTAGAAAGAGAGAAGAAATTCCTGGTCCTCAGTCTTCTACCCCTGCGTGGTGTATGGCTGTGGAACCCAGAATTCTGGAATAAAGAAATCCTCATGCTATTGCATCGAGAAAAAAGAAAGAAAGAAAGAAAGAAAGAAAGAAAGAAAGAAAGAAAGAAAGAAAGAAAGAAAGAAAGAAAGAAAGAAAGAAATTCCTTCAGGTTGTCCTTTTACCTCCACTCACTTGCTGTGGCACACATGCCCACATACGTATTTACACTCATAACATACGTAAGTACATTCATACATACATACATACATACATAAAAACATGAAAAGAAAAAAAATCACCAGAATTGGAAGAAGGGCTTAGTGGTGTGACTGCTTACTTTCTTACTCACATACAAGTTCACACACACACACACAAATGCATATACACAACATACACACACTAACCCTTACTCACACACTCTCTGACCTGTCTCTCTCACACACATAGACTCTAGTTCTCTCTCTCTCTCTCTCTCTCTCTCTCTCTCTCTCTCTCTCTCTCTCTCTCTCTCTGTCTCTCTCTCTCTCTGTCTCTGTTTCTCTCTCACACACATACAGACATACACACACACATAAACACACTCTCCCTTTATCCCTCTCTCTCTTTCACAGACTCACACATTCTGTGTGTATCTCTCACACACATACACTCTCATACACACAGTCTCTTTTTCCATCTCTCTGTCTCTCTGCATATCTAGGTTTCTGTCTCCATCTCCTTCTCTTCTTTGTCTCTCACTCTTGTCCACACACACACACACACACACACACACACACACACACACACACACACACACCATTGGAGGTGACAAGAAGGTATCTTCTTTGAGGCTTTTTCTTTTCCCTCCTACACCATCCTCTCACTGTATTGGGCAGAGAAACATCAATCTCCTCCTGCAGTTTCTTCTGGATATCAGGGTGAGTGGCCAGAGAATACAGGACAAAGAAAATTGTGCTGCGGGTGGGTTCAAAGTCAGATAACATGAAGATGATTGACTGGCTGTGATCTCCATGTTGGACAGAACTGGAAGTAAGAAAGCATTTCAGGTAAGCCAAGTCAGGATGGACCCTCAGGGAGTAGATGAGGAGAAAATTGCATGTCGAGTCAGGATGGGCCCTCACAGAGGTGATAAGAAAATCACAAGCGTGTCAGGATGGACCCTTACAGAGGAGATGAAAAAATCAAATGAGCCCCCATTTTCCTAGACACACTATGGAGATGCCGCTCAGTCACTCTGAGATTGTCATCACCATGACAGAGCATGACACATCCAGAGAAGGAAAAGAAAGCTTCAGGCAGGTTGTCCCAATGTGTCCACTGTTCCTCACCATCCACAGTGGGCAGCTTTAAGACATTAATGTGTGGTGAATGCCATGTGTGTGGGGAGGGTGCCCATGGAGGTCAGAAGAGGGCATATAATCCACTACAGAAGCAGTTATAGAAGGTCTCTCATATAGATTATGATGTTTTTTATCTTTATTTATGTGTCTTTGTCCATATGCCCATGGAGGCCAGAAGATGGCATTGTGGTCCACAGAGGTAGAGTTACAGGCAGTTGTACCTCTTCTACCATGAACGCTGTGATTCTCTTGTTCATACATTCTTTCTCACAATTAGTGTAAGTAATTGTTACTAAACTGAAACTGGACTATAAATCTACAATTGGTGGCTGTCTTTAAAATGAAATTTTATTTCAGCAAACAAAAATTAAACAGAAAGGTTGAGATATGTAGTCGGTAGACAGGGGTGCTTCCCTAGGAATCATGAAGCCCTGGGTTCAGTCCTTAGTACTTTATAGATCAAGAATGGAAATTTCTGTATTCTAAGGTACACTGGAAGATTTACTGGAGAGAAGACAGCCAGTGATGGAAGGATTTGGCTCCTAAGCAGCAAGGGGATCAGCCCCTCAAGGACTGAGCACTGACCGCTTCCTAGGAGCTAGCTCTCTACCTTGTTACGCAGAAGGCACTTTAGCAAGTCACTTTCCACACACCAAACCCTCTTATCTAGTAGAGGGTTTGTCTTGAAAGACCCATCACCTGAGCGGTTCTCAGACATAGGAGACTGCCTGGTTTGCCAGGAATACCTCAAGAGTAAATTATATAAAGGATCTGAGAACCCATCAAAAGAACAGCATAAAAATCTCAGATAACAGTCACTTACAAAAAGGTACTTCTGAGCAGAGGTACCATCATGCCAGACTCATGCCAGATTCAGCGGTTCTGCTAAAACTCTGCTGCGTGGTAGCACAGGCCTGTAGTCTCAGGGGTTAAAGGTCCTCAGGCACATTGTGAATGTGGGTCAGCCTGGGCTACATAGAAGCCTGTGGCAAAAGGAGGAGGTGTAGGAGAGTTTGAAGTTATCTGATCACATGAAAGGGTTTCAAGTGGGCAAACAAGGAAGAACTCAAAACACAAAGTACAGGATCACTTCAAACAGTAAGTGTGGGGACCCCAGGGACCATACTGCTGCACATAAGCAAGTGAGTGCATGGGAAATGAACAGATGGGTAAGAATGGAAGACTCCCTCTCCATTAGCTACTGATGCGCACCTGGAGAATAAAGTCAGGAACTGAAATGCCATCAGTTTGCAGCCGTGATAGTGAAAATGACCTTAAACAAAAAATAAAGACAGATGGCAGGTTAGAGAGATGGCTCCAGGGGTAAGTGTGCTTGTTGTACAAGCTTGAGAACCTGAGTTTCAGTCCTCAGTTCCCACGTAAAAAGGCAGGTGGGCAGCAAACCCCTGTAACCACAACACTGAGAATTGTTGGGACCTTCTGGCTGCCACTTAGCCCCAGGTTTAATAAAAGACCCTGTCTCCAGGAAATAAAGCAGAGAAGGATTGAATAAGACACTGTGTGCCTTCGTCTCTTCTCTGTACACACACATAGGGTTGTGTACATGTGCACATACTCCTGCACATGCATGTACCACACAAAGAAGATACAAATCTGGAAGTTATTTTTATGGTTTATCTAGACAGGGTTTCTCTGTATTGCCCTGCCTGTCCTGGAATCTATGATGTAGACCAGGGTGGCCCTGAACTCACAGAGATGCACCCATATCTGCCTGCCCACTGCAAGGATTAAAGTCATGCTCCACCACTGCCCAGCTGTGAGTGATTTTAAGTACATAAAAGAGTGAAGAGGACCAAAGCATTTGTACAGAGAGGCTTTCCCCAGAAGCTACTTACACATCACACAAAGGAAAAGCAAATCTTTACCATGGATGAGGCTAGAGAACACATGTCCAACAGGGACTCCCAAAGAGCTTTAGAACCATTTGGGTATATACCCCTGGCAGGATATTTAGACACAGATGTGTAGGAAAAGCTGGACTTGGTGCTAGATAGGAAACCATGATGAGTGGATCCCTAGTTAGCAAGTCCAGCCTTAGGCAGTCTCAGGTCATTGAGGGATCTTGTTTTGTTTTGTTTTGTTTTGATCTCGAGAGAGTCCATTATGTAGCCTGACTCTCCTGGAACTCATTTTGTAGAATTCACAGGCATCCACCTGCCTCTGCTTCCCAAGAACTAGGGAAAAGGCATTCCTCACCATACCCAGTCATTTTCTGGTAGTCTAGGCTGTTGGGACTGCCAGGGCCCGGGCTCTGACCCTAAAAACCCTGGAGGCTTCCCTGTCTATATGCCCTCTGGTGAATGTCAAGGGGGACAGGAGCAGAGTTTTGAGGAGCTGGGGTGTCAGGGGACAAGCACATCTGGCTGGTGTCTGGTGGCATCCTGGGTCAGAGAAGGCCCAACAGTTTCCCTAGGATGCTCACCCAGGCTCCCCGGGCTCCCCTGGAAAACAGGAGGAGCCAGATAAGATGAGCTGGTGTCTCTGCTCCCCTGTATAAGTAAACATGGTCTTGATGTGAACGCAACTCAGAAAGAGGCTGTCATCCAGGCCCACCCAGAAAACACAAGGCGCTTCAATGTCCTTGAATATGGGACATGCCCCAGCATTTCTAGGTAAAACCGAATCTGTCTGGAAATGAGTCTCTGAAGAACTCCCATTAATTACCCCCTACAGCCTCTGTCCCAGAAAAGGAACAGTCAGTCCTGGTTTGGCCCATGCTTCTGCAGGAGATGGGACTGGCAACTTTCACAGTGGCAGGGCCCCGAGCTCTGCAGGGAATAAGATAACCTGAAAACTACACTACCTGATTTTATCTTCACTGCCTATCAAGGACATTAGAGATAGGAATGAAGCCCTGCCCCCAATCCTGTTCTGTTGAGCTTCCTGCAGTAGCACCCTCAAACCCCATCCCTATCTGAAATGTCACTGAGATGCAAACACACAGGACAGGGAGGCCCTCCTTGTACTTCTATGAGAACCACCCCCCTCTAGTGGCCACACAGTGCAGCATCCTAAAATGGTCCTGAGATGGCTCAGCTGTTAAGGGCACTAGATGCTCTTGCAGAAGACATGAGTTCCATTCCCTACACCCAAAAGGCAGCTCACAACCATGCAGAACCTGGGTACTGGGGATCCAACTCACACATGCAGTCACAGAAACACATACATTCATACGTGTAAAATGTCAAGCCTTTTTCATAGAACAAAAACATTTTTAACTATGTAAAAGTTTCTCTGCATGGTTTCTAGGCCAGGAGGTTATTGTTGTATAAGTACATGTTTTTTACTGGGCAGATCTCCTCCCATACATTCTTCTGTCTCCACTGAAATCCATTGATCCCATTTGCCTTCCAAGTGGGTTTCATGCTGTGTATACAAATATGATTTTTTGATTTTTCTATAAAATCTAGGAACCACACACGCTCCTCACTTTTTCCTTCCTTCCTTGTCTGTTTTTGCACAGAGGGATTACTTTTTTCATTTTTCCTTCAACAATCTGAAACTGGCCTATGAATTTATTTTAAAGTACTCATCAAAGATTTAGGATATGGAAACTCTTCCAAAGTCTTAATGTTAGTGCACTGTTTTTCCTCAGGGTAGGGAATGTTGTGAGCAGTGTGGGACACCCTGCAAACCAGAACCAAGTCACCCATTGTCTGGAAATAAAGAACAAGCACACTGTTGCCTATGGAAGCCCAAAAGGGACAAACATAGAAAGGGAAGGGAGCCCTGCCAGCTTCCCTAGGAGAAAGGCACAATTAAAGATGAACATATACACTTAGCTAAAGTTCGTTACCCCAACACTAAAGTCTACCAAATAGCCCTAATGCCCACCTAGGAGGGGCTGTTCTATATTGACATGGTCTTAGACATTTGTAAATGAATGCCCTGTGTGTCCCTGGGCCTGTGTCGTGTCTATGTGTCCATGTTAGTTTGAGTGTACATAGGTTTTTGTGAGTGCATATATTTTCATGAGCATGTGTGTGTGTGCATGGGCACAAGTGCCCATGTGTGCCTTCACTTCTAGAAACACTATTAGAGTGTTTCTCAGAAATAGGGCATCTGTGATCATATACACATGATGACATACTAGGAAACCCATGCTAGAATGATCTTCACAGAGCAGGTCAGGACACTGAGAAGACCCTAAGAGGAAAATGCTGTTTCCAGGGATGCTTGTGCTACAGAGGGGATGGTTTGGAAACTTCTGCCTGCCTTCTCAAAACTGCAGGTCGTCCTGAAGCCAGACTTCCCAGGACAGTGTGGAGGCACGAGTTTATGGACACCACTGTGTCCCATTGTACACATGGAAGACAGGAGGACAGCAATTGGCAGTACTGCTAACCCCATGAGAAAGTCCCTGAGGAGGCACTCACATTGGAGGACCTCAGGAAGTGACCTCCCTTGCTTAAAAGTCCAGATGAGGTCATAATGCTGGCTCCCAGGTAAGCAGAGCCCAACAGTTGCCTTACCTGACTTGTCTGGAGGCGGTTGACGCTGAAAGATGTTTTCTTGTTTTAGGTCTTCCCGTGGCTCAGGCCACACAAAAACCAAGAGTAGTCGCCTTGGACGCCTGTGGAGAAGCTTGATCCACACTCTGACACTCTGCTGGCACAGTTCCCCCAGGGATCCCCAGGTAATGAGGGCCAGCCTGTAGCAGAGAACATTCTGGATAGCCCCCCTTATCCCCTGAGGTCCCTGCCTGGGTGTGTGTTCCTGAGAGGAAATTTCTTTCTTTATTTCCTGTGAGACTCTCTTTATTAAAGTACATGGACACTGTGTTATATGTTAGACTCACCACAGAATTGCTCTGGGTGATCTAGCTTAGAGAAGACATTGATGAGATTGATTTTATTTTATTTTATTGCTTATTAAAAACTAGGTTTTGTGTCATTCATTATCTGTGAGATAGATTGAATTTAGGGTCAATGCAACTAGACACAAAGTGATTGTTTTGCATAAATGAAACAAAACAATTAGAAATCGGGGAAGCAACTACATTTCTGGGTATCAGGTTTATATATATCTATTGAGCCTTTACTTGACCAAAGACCACTCCTCCCACTGGTGCCCCAAAAGGGATTCCTCTGCCACATTTTTGGCTGGAACCATGTATACTCCTTGGTTGATGATTCAGTCCCTGGGAGTCTTGGGGTGTCTGGGTCTCCCAAGTCATTGTTTTTCCCATGGGGCTATATACCCCTTCAGCTCCTCCAGACAATGCTCCAGATCCTCCGTTGGGGACCCTGAGCTCAGTCTAAGCTTGGTTGCTAGTTTCTGCTTCTGAATTCATAAGACTCTGGCAGGGCCCCTCTGGAGACAGCCATGGCATGCTCCTTTTGGTACATGCTTCTCATTGTAGTGTCGGGTTTGCTGACTATTTATAGGATGAATCCCCAGGTAGGGCACTCGCTAGGTGGCCTTTACTTCAGACTCTGCTCCACACATTGCCTCCCTTATTGGCACTGTGAGCATTTTGTTCATTTCTCAGAGGAACCATACCTCCCTCACTTAAGTCATTCTTCTGGAGCTTCCTGTGCTGGGGGAATTGCGACTTGTTTATTTTGAGCTTTTGGACTAGCATCCACTTATTAGTGAGTGCATACCATGTGCTTTCTTTTGTGACTGGGATACCTCGCTCAGGATGACACTTTCTAGTTCCATCCATTTGCCTAAGAATTTCATGAATTCATTGTTTTTAATAGCTGAATAGTACTCCATTGTGTATATATACCAGTTTCTGTATCCATTCCTCTGTTGAGGGACATCTGGGATCTTTCCAGCTTCTGGCTATTATAAATAAGGCAGCTATGAACATAGTGGAGCATGTGTCCTTATTACATGTAGGCACACTTTCTGGGTATATGCCCAGGAGTGGTATAGCCTGGTCCACAGGTAGTACTATGTCTAATTTTCTGAGGAATTGCCAAACTGATTTCCAGAGTGGTTTTACAAGCTTGCAATCCCACCAAGAATGGAGAAGTGTTCCTCTTTCCCCACATCCTCTCCAGCATCTGCTGTCCCCTGAGTTTTTCAACTTAGCCATTCTGACTGGTGTAAGGTGGAATCTCAGTGTTGTTTTGATTTGCTGATATCCCTGATAACTAAGGATGCAGTGTTGTTTTGATTTGCTGATATCCCTGATAACCAAGGATGCTGAACATTTCTTTAGGTGCTTTAGAGCCTTTTGAGTTTCCTCAGTTGAGAATTCCCTCTTTAGCTCTGTACCCCATTTTTTATAGTGTTATTTAATTCTCTGGAGACCAACTTCTTGAGTTCTTTGTGTACATTGGATATTAGCCCTATATCAGATGTAGGGTTAGTAAAGATCTTTTCCCAATTTGTTGGTTTCCATTTTGTCCTATTTACTATATCCTTTGCCTTACAGAAGCTTTGCAGTTTTGTGAGGTCCCATTTGTCGATTCTTGTTCTTAGAGCATAAGTCACTGGTGTTCTGTTCAGAAACTTTTCCCCTGTTCCCATGTGTTCAAGGTTTGTCCCCACTTTCTCCTCTATAAGCTTCAGAGTGTCTGATTTTATGTGTAAATCTTTGATCCACTTGGACTTGAGCTTTGTACAAGGAGATAAAAATGGATTGATTTGCATTTTTCTGCATGCAGACCTCCAGTTGATCCAGCACCATTTGTTAAAAATGCTGTCTTTTTCCCACTGGATGTTTTTAGCTCCTTTGTCAAATATCAAGAGACTGTACCTGTGTGGGTTTTTTTTTTCCGGGTCTTCAATTCTATTTCATTGATCTTCTGGCCTGTCTGCATACCAATACCAAACAGTTTTTATCACTATCGCTCTGTAGTAGAGCTTTAGGTCAGGGATGGTGATTCCCCCAGAATATCTTTTGTTGTGGAGAATAGTTTTTGCTATTCTGGGTTTTTTTTGTTATTCCAGATGAATTTGAGAATTGCTCTTTCTAGATCTATGAAGAATTGATTTGGGATTTTAATGGGGATTGCATTGAATCTGTAGATTGCTTTCTGCAAGATGGCCATTATTACTATATTGATCCTGCCGATCCATGAACATGGGAGATCTTTCCATCTTCTGAGACTTTCTTAGATTTCTTTCTTCAGAGGCTTAAAGTTCGTGTCATATAGACCCTTCACTTGCTTTGTCAGGGTCACGCCTAGGTAAGAAATATTATTTGGGACTATTGTAAAGGGTTTCATTTCCCTAATTTCTTTCTCATCTTGTTTATCCTTTGAGTAGAGGAAGGCTACTGATTTGCTTGAGTTAATTTTATATCCAGCCACTTTGCTGAAGTTGTTTATCAGCTTTAGGAGTTCCTTGGTGGAAGTCTTGGGGTCGCTTAAGTATACTATCATATCATCTGCAAATAGTGATAGTTTGACTTCTTCCTTTCCAATTTGTATTCCTTTTACCTCTTTTTGCTGCCTGATTGCTCTGGTTAGGACTTCAAGTACTATATTGAATAGATAGGGAGAAAGTGGGCAGCCTTGTCTGGTCCCCGATTTTAGTGGGATTGCCTCAAGTTTCTCCCCATTTAGTTTGATGTTGGCTACTGGTTTGCAGTATATTGCTTTCACTATGTTTAGTATAGGCCTTGGATTCCCTATCTCTCCAAGACTTTTATCATGAAGGGATACTGAATTTTGTCAAAAGCCTTTTCAGCATCTAATGAAATGACCATGTGGTTTTTTTCCTTTAGTTTGTTTATGTAGTGAATTACATTGACGGATTTTGTATGTTGAACCATCCCTGCATCCCTGGGATGAAGCCTACCTGATCATGGTGAATTATAGTTCTGATGCATTCTTGGATTCGGTTGGCCAAGATTTTGTTCAGTATTTTTGCATCAATGTTCATGAGGGAGATTGGTCTGAAGTTCTCCTTCCTTGTTTGGTCTTTGTTTGGTTTAGGTATAAGTGTGATTGTAGCTACATAGAATGAGTTAGGTATGTTCCTTGAGCTTCTATTTCATGGAAAATTTGAAGACTATTGATATTGACTCTTCTTTGAAGATCTGATAGAATTCCCCGCTAAACCCTGGGTTTTTTTTTTTTTTTTTTTTGAAGGGAGACAATTAATGACTGCTTCTATTTCCTCATGGCTTATGGGACTATTTAGATGGTTTATCTGATCCTGTTTTAACATTGGTACCTGGTACGTATCTAGTAAGTTGTCCATTTCATCCAGGTTTTCCAACATTACTGAGTATACACTCTTGTAATAGGATCTGATGATTTTTTGAATTTCCACAGTTTCTGTTGTTATGTCTCCCTTTTCATTTCTGATTTTATTAATTTGGATACTGTCTCTGTGCCCCCTGGTTAGTCTGGCTAAGAGTTTATCTATCTTGTTGATTTTTTCAAAGAACCAGCTCCTTGTTTTGTTGATTCTTTGTATAGCTCTTGTTTCTGCTTGGTTGATTTCGGATCTAAGTTTGATTATTTCTTGCTGTCTACTCCTCTTTGGGTTATTGGCTTCCTTTTGTTCTAGGGTGTTCAAGTGCACTGTCAAGCTGTTGGTGTAAGCTCTCTCCATTCTCTTTTTGGAGGCACACAGAGCTATGAGTTTTCCTCTTAGCCCTGCTTTCATTGTGTCCCATAAATTTTGGTATGATGTGTCTTCATTTTCATTGAATTCTAAAAATTCTTTAATCCCTTTCTTTATTTCTTCCTTGACCAAGCTATCATTGAGAAGAGCATTGTTCAAAGTCCATGTGTATGTGTGTTTTCCATTGCTTTTGTTTGAGCTTAAGACCAGCCTTAGGCCGTGGTGATCTCATAAGATACATGGAATAATTTCAATATTTTTATATCTGTTGAGTCCTGTTTTGTGACCAATTATATGGTCAGTTTTGGAGAAGGTACCATGAGGTGCTAAGAAGAAGGTATATTCTCTTGCTTTAGGGTGGAATGTTCTATAAATATCTGTTAGATCCAGTTGGTCCATAACTTCAGTTAGTTTCACTGTATCTCTGTTTAGTTTCTTGTTCCATGACTTGTCCATTTTTGACAGTGGGGTATTGAAGTCTCCTACTATTATTGTGTGGGGTGCAACGTGTACTTTGAGCTTTAGTAAAGGTTCTTTTATGAATGTGGGTGTCCTTACCTTAGGAGCATAGATATTCAGAATTGAGAGTTCCTCTTGGTAGACTTTTCCTTTGACCAGTATGAAGTGTCCCTCTTTATCTTTTTTGACAACTTTTGGTTGAAAGTCGAATTTATCCGATATAAGAATGGCCACTCCAGCTTGTTTCTTGGGACCATTTGCTTGGAAAATTGTTTTCCATCCTTTGACTCTTAAATAGTGCCTGTCTTTGTCACTGAGGTGGGTTTCTTGTATGCAGCAAAACGTTGGGTCCTGTTTACATATCCAGTCCATTATTCTATATCTCTTTATAGGGGAGTTGAGACCATTGATATTAAGAGATATTAAGCAAAAGTGATTGTTGCTTACTGTTATCTTCTTAGTTAAAGTTGACATTCTGGTTGTGTAGCTATCTTCTATTGGGTTTGATGAAAGATTACCTTATTGATTTTTCTGCAGTGTGGTTTGCTGTCTTGTGTTCCTATTTTCCACCCATTATCCTTTGCAGAGCTGGATTTGTGAAAGATATTGTGTAAATTTGCTTTTGTCATGGAATGTCTTGTATGTCATGGAATGTCTTGCTTTTGTCATGGAATGTCATCTATGGTAATTGAAAGCTATGCTGGGTATAGTAGTCTGGGCTGACATTTATGTTCTCTTAGGGTCTGTATGATATCTACCCAGGCTCTTCTGGTTTTCATTGTCTCTGGTGAGAAGTCTGGTGTAATTCTGATAGGTCTTCCTTTATATGCTACTTGACTTTTTTCTCTCACTACTTTCAATATTCTTTCTTTGTTTAGTGCATTTGGTGTTTTGATTATTATGTGACAGGAGGAGTTTCTGCTCTGGTCCAATCTATTTGGAGTTCTGTAGGCTTCCTGTATGTTCATGGGCATCTCTTTCTTTAGGTTAGGGAAGTTTTCTTCTATAATTTTGTTGAAGATATTTATTGGGCTTTTAAGATGTAAATCCTCCTTTCTTCTATTCCCATAATTCTTAGGTTTGGTCTTCTCATTGTGTTCCTGGAGTTCTTGGTTGTTTTGGGTTACAAACTTTTTGCATTTTTATTTTCTTTGACTGTTGAGTCAATGATTTCTATAGAATTTTCAGCATCCGAGATTCTTTCTTCTATCTCTTGTATTCTGTGGTTGATGCTTGCATCTATGACTCCCGAATTCTTCCCAAGGTTTTCTATTTTCAGAGATATCTCATTTTGTGATTTCTTTGTTGATTCTATTTCCATATTTAGATCCTGGATATTTTTGTTCAGCTCTTTCACTTGTTTTTTCGTTTTTTTCCTGAAATTCGTTAAGGAATTTTTGTGTTACCTCTTTAAGGGCTTCTACCTGTTGATTTATGTTCTCCTTTGTATATTTTAGGGATTTCTGTGATTTCTCTATATGGGTTTCTGCATGTTGTCCCATGTTCTCCCGGAATTCCTTATGGGATATTTGTATTGCCTCTTTAAGGGCTTCAACCTGTTGACCCATATTCTCCCATATTTCTTTAAGAGCGGTTGTGTTTTCTCTTTAAGGCCTTCTACTTTTTGATCCATATTCTCTTGTCTTTCTTTAAGGGATTTTTGTGCTTCTGCCTGTTGACCCATGTTCTCTTGTATTTCTTTAAGGGACTTATTTATGTCCTTCTTGAAGTCCTCCATCAGCGATATGAGATGTGATTTCAAATCTGGTTCCTGCTTTTCTGATGTTTTGGGGTATACAGGATTTGCTGTTGTGGGAGAGCTGGGTTCTGATGGTGCCATGTTACCTTGGTTTCTGGTAATAATGATCTTGTGTTTGCCTTTGGCCATCTCATTATTTCTGGTGTTAGCTGGTCTTGCTGACACTATCTTCTCTATCCTGCGGGTCTGTGTTTCTGTGCTCCTAGGATTCTCTTTCTTTCCAACGCCCCTGCTCCTGTCAGTTCTCTAGAGGGCCTCAGGAAGCAGTGTCCTCTCCGTGCCAGACGTGGTACAGGGCTCCCACATCTAATACCCTGCTTCTGTTGGTACTTTAGAGAGCCTCAGGAAATGGTGTCCTCTGTACCAGATGTGGAGCAGGTCTCCCACTCCTGACAGCAAGGGGAAGCAACAGGGGAGGAGGGAGGGTTAGCAGGGGCTGAAGGGGCTAGGTGAACTGTTGGCTGAAGGGGAATGAGTCCCTAAGCACAGGGGCTCTGTGACTCTCTGTGTTGGGCACTGATGCTTTCCTAATACCCTGCTCCTGTCGGTTCTCTGGAGAGCCTCAGGAAGTGGTGTCCTCTCTGTACCAGGTGTGGTACAGATCTCCCACTCCTGAGGGCAAGGGGCAGCAACAGGGGAGGAGGGAGGGGTAGCAGTGGCAGAAGGGGATAGGGGAACTAATACCCTGTTCCTGTCAGTATACTAGAGGGCCTCAGGAAGCAATGTCCTCTCTGTGCCAGACATGGTGCAGGGCTCCCACATCCGATGGCAAAGGGCGGCGACCAAGGAACTGTCTTTATGCTCACTCTTCAATGGACACTGTATTGCTGATGTTTCTGAGTTTCTACATTTATACCCTCTTGCCTTCCTAGGACGTTCCTCAGAATAAACAGGAGTCCGGCTCTCAGCCCAAGACACCTAGGTCCACCAGGAAGAACAGAAAATGTGTTAAAGAAATACTGTACTATATCCCAGGTGCTGTTCAGCGCAACGACCACGATTCCATCGACATTTTTCTTGACATATACAGAAACTATGTTACCACCTGGGAAGTGCTGGACCAAATGATGAGAATGTGAGTGACTACATTCACACAGGTTTTTGGAGGGTTCTCCTCTTCTCCAGGACTCTGTGCTCCCAGGACAACGATGATTGTACCCTGGCAGTGTTAGTACTGGATCTGAGCTTGCAAAATGACATGGCCACATATGGAGTTGTGAGACTCTCATTTGTGTCTTTCCATGTCCCCAGGTAGTGTCAAACACTACCATCTCTTGGGCCTTTGTCCGAGCTCTTTCCCCATTTGTTTAAAAGGTTCTAGATCCTATCTGACTTATATGCATTAATGGAACCAGACACGGGTTCCTGGGGGACCAGCTAAGTATCTTGGGAGGGTGCAGTGAGGCTTCCACTGATTGTGTGAACATCCCTGAAGAACTGTGAGCACAGCATGGAAGTCAGAACACTAAAGAGAGACCCTAGGATCCATGCTGCCTTTCTAGATATCTCAGACTCAAGTAGCTTCCTGTAGATCTATTAGTAGGTCGGGGAAACAAGGCCCTAATTATAACACCCTCCTGGTATGCCACAGGTATGGTACCTTCTGGCCTGACTCAGAATGGGACGAACAAATAAAGAGGTGAGTGGGCTTCAGATGAAAGCAAGGTAAGATTCCATCTGTGCAGTGAGGTGCAGGGGAAGAGGGAGGCCAGGGCCCAGTTGTGCAGTGAGATGTGGTTGGGAGGTAGAGGGATGTAAAGGCCTGTCTGGACAGTGTCGGGGTTGGGGGGAGTTTGTACTGAGGATTAAACACTTGCCCGGTGCCCTTCTTTGGGGATTCCCACTAGAAGGATGATACCTGAGATGTCACCTGCAGGTGGAGGAAATTGGAGGTCTCCAATGGGCTCCTTGGTTCTGAGCAGCTGAGGGAAGGATGGAAGCTGAATGGCCCTGGGAGAGTCCATCCCCACTACAGTCAAGCCCCATCTGTCCTCCAGGGGACAGACAGCATCTGGAGCCCTATGCATATAACCTGACCACTCCTTACACTCCTGACCACTATGCCCATCAGCACACAGGCTGGTGGTCATTGCCTTATCTGATGGGGCTCACGGCTCCACTGGTGATGCAAGGCCAGGCTTCCGACTCTACTTCACTCCATCCTCCTCTTCCCTGCAGTTCAATATTCCAGTTTATTACCTATTGGATTAGAAAATTTCCGGAGGATTTCTGTGAATCTGAAAACATCAATATCATTAAGCATCTAAAGGTGTATGTGAGAATTAACTCAGCAGAAGGAGATCCCCAAGCCAGGGAGCTGTTCTCAGTCCTGGAGGATGTTGAGGCTAAAAATCTCAAGCAGGAGAATGGTGAGGAGGCCTGGGGTGGGCTGCCTGGGAAGGTAGGAGTGGGTTTTGATGATGGGTTCCCCCTGGGAATTCTCCAGTGCTTTGGCCTGAAGCCAGGGCTGGACAACAGTCAGGTAGGATGCCCCACTATGAGGAGAAGAATGGGAATTCTCTGGTATTTGAAAAGTCCTTGTGGGAGCATCAAGGCCATCATGGGAAGCTCACCAAATCCTAGGGAGCCTTCAATAAAATCCCATCTCCTTCTGCCTTTAGGCTGGAGAACAACCCCAGAGGCCCAAGTGCAGGATGCTCAAGTCTCTGGGATGCAAGAGATTCTGCCTCCAAGGCCAGCTTCTGAGGCCGAGCCACAGGAAAGCCTGCTCCCCCGAGAGGACACTGAGCTCTTGGAAACAACACTTGTTCAACCCTTTGAGCCAGAAGCTGGTCCAGTGCAGCTTGCAACTTTAGAGCAAGCTCTGCCCACATCATCTGATACACAGTCACCTGTAGCTGTGTCTGCTGACGTGTCTACAGATGGGGCTGCAGGTGTGGCTGCAGGAGTGGCTGCAGATGTGGTTGCAGATGTGGCTGCACGTGTTTCAGCTTTGCAGTACATAGTTTTCTCTGCAGTTGTGCAATTAGGTGCACCAGAGTGTTATTTCCCTCTGCCTGAGGTAGACATATAGCTCGAAAATTACCTGTTATCATATAACAGCTTAGGTGGGAACCATTGCTGGTACAAATAATTTCTTAAGAGAAATTATCTCCATTTATTGTTAGATGTTATTCTTTCATATTGTTGATTTCCTTGTTGAATTTTTATTTATGTTTAGATGTTAATAAAAATGATCTGTTTACTCATCTTAAATGCTATAGTTCATTTCCCAAGTGGTATTATTACTCATATCTACCTCTGCACTGCATCTCTGAGACACATGTCAATCACAGGAAGGGAACCCTGGCAGGCCACCCTGGATTCAGGTAAAGCAAGCCACTGATGTTGCAGTAATTGGGCAAATAACCACAATGGTGAACAGTATAAACTATGTGACTGTGACCTGGAAGTCTTGGCATCAGCAGTGCTCCTGACAGTTAGGGACACAAATTCTAGGTGAGCCATATTGGGGCTCATGGACCGAAGTCTCTACTTGCTGGGCTTTTTCCCTGTCAAACTGGACAGTGGAACCATGCAGAGGAGAAAGTCAGTTTAACTGTAATAACACTCCCCATTCTCGCCATCCCTGAGCCCAAAACACCATGTTTTAACAGATGGTTATCATAAAGAATTGCCAGGCTTTTCCATAATTCTCGGGATGATCAACACATGACAAGGGGGAGTCCCTGAAAATTTTACACATTTGGTCTGTGGGGAATGGGTTGCATGCAGTCTTACTTTTCTCTATGTATAAGGAAGCCTGCATGGGTCAAAGCCAGGAGTCACCAGGAAAAATTGCTCACTAAATCCTCATGCTGTGCATGTTTGATTCCTGAAACCTTTTAGCACATATTCATTTATGTCTGGGCCCCTTCAAAGGGTGTAGGGCAACTCATGTGTGCTGTGATGATGGAGGACCCACACACACCACATCACCGGCCGCCTAGGCATTTGGCTTGGTAAAAGTTTATACAGCAGGCTAGTCCCTGTCTCATCAAGAATTGAGCTGTACACTTCATCTAGTTCCTGAGATGAGGTGTCCAGTGACCCTGAGGACTGGAGACACAGGGTTACTATGGTCAAGTTTAGGAAAACCCTACACAGGCTGCAGGTTGGCTTCCTGGGTGAACATCGGAGGCCGCTGCAGCACAGAGAGCAGACGAGTGGTAGCTAGAAGTGATGGTGGCAGGGGGTCTAGCTGTCATCTGCACACAAGGAAAGGGGACCTAGTCCATTGCCAATGTGTGTAGAGAATCTTTAGGAACATTATTAAAGCTGGTAAGCAAATCCAGCAATTCTGAAAAGGAAACACTTCTGCACATGAACTGAAATGAAGTCATCACACAGCTGCACAGCAGCCATGGGAAGATGACAATATTGACTGGACACCACGTGGGCAGGAAAATAAGCAAGCACGGCCATTTTCACAGGCCAAGATTCTGCCTTGTCTCCTACTCTCTGCAGTGTTTGATGTCCTCTCAGACAATATTTAAAGGAGTGTAAACAATGGATAAGGCATACAGCAGAAATGATAGCATGTAGGTTCAAAAAAACAGTCTGAAAGCCAAAAGATGCTGACAGGTAGGGTCTTGGATTGAAGATTGATACCATTTGAAATTAGCAGCATAGGAATCAATCAACACATTCCAACCGATTACTACAGACAGCAGGGGCATTCTTATGTGAAATTCCCTATGCCATTCTGAGGGACTCAGCAAACAAAAATAAGAAATTAGGAGATGCTGTCAGTATGGCACCTGCTGAGAAAGTGTAGGACCTGAGCTGGGATCCCCAACATTCATATCAAAAAACGGTGTGGTCATGTGCATAGGATAACCTAGATGCTGGTGTCTTGTTTTGTTTGTTTTCAACTTGACAAAGGGTAGGGTAAACTGGGAAGAAGGAACATTAGTTGAGAAAAATGCCACAATCACATTGGCCTGTAGGCAAATCTGTGAAGCATTTTCTTCATTAACCCTCTTTGTAGAATGTTCCAGGCTATTGTGGGCAGTGCCATCCCTGGACTGGTAGTTTGGAGTGGTGTGAGAAAGGTTGAGCAAGCCAGTAAGCAGCGTTTCACCATGGCTTCTGCTTCACTTCCTGCCTTCTCATTCCTGCCTGGGTTTCTGCCCTGTCTTCCCTTCATGATGGACAGTAATCTGAAAGTGAGATAAATCGAGGCTTTTCTGAAATGGTTCTTGGTCAGTGTTCTAACACAGGAATAGAAAAGAAAACTAAGAGACTCTAGGATCAGGCAGGACCCTCTAGCTCAATGCTGAGCCAGTTTTATATCTTGGTGAGCACTGGATTCAGAGAGAGTACAGCTCAACAAAAACTAAGAGCAGAGGGACTGAGGAAGAATCCTCATGTCAAACTCCTGCTTCCACCCACATGGACATAGAGATGAACACAAACACACAAGTTCACACATGCAATACACATGCACATAGACATACACATACATAGACATTAACCACATGTATACACATATTTACACACACACACACACACACACACACACACACTGTCTTACGTTTTTACTGCTGTAAACAAATACCATGGACAAGGCAACACTTATAAGGACAGCATTGATCTGGGACTGGCTTACAGTTTGAGAGATTCAGTCCATTATCATCAAGGCAGGATCATTGCAGAATCCAGGCAGACATGATGCAAGAGGTGAGAGTTCTACCTCTTCTTCTGAAGGCTGTTACCAGAATACAACTTCCAGACAGCTAGCATGAGGGTCTTAAGCCCACACCCACAGTGACACACCTACTCTAACAGCCATATCTTCTAATAGTGCCACTCCCTGTTTCGAGCATATACCAACCATCAGACACATACATATATACATACATACATACATACACACAAACACATACACACACAAACCACACAAATACACATATACACACAAACCACACAAACACAACTACATCACTGCCAATTTCAAATCACACCTCAAGCAGTTCTTACCAGCTATGATCAACTGTCAGGAAAGTAATCAGAAGGGTCAATGGAGCTGAAACCAGAGCTTAGGTGTATACACAGAAAATAATTCCCCTTTTAATTAATTTAGTATTTTCTTTTATGTCTATCATTTTATCTGCATTATTTTTCATGATAGTCTTCAATTTTAATATGTCTTCCTATATACTTCCTCTATTTTATCAGAAATGTTTGAATGTAATCTTTTGATTTTTATCACAAATGTTTCTAATTCCACCTTCAATTAATTTAGAGTTTTTATATCAACCATTTTTATGTAAAAATTTCCATGAAATCGTCAATTTTAACATGTTTGTCTATTTTTTTAATTTTACCAGAAATATTTTCCATGTAAATCGTCAGTGTTATCTGAAAATGTTTATAAGTCTGCCTTCAATCAATTTAGGATTATCTTTATGCCTATCATTTTATCTATATAATTTCCATGATAATCTAATTTTAACATGTTTTTCTGTATACTTCTACAATTTTATCAGAAATATTTTCCATGGAAATCTTCAAGTTTTTCAGAAAATGTTTAAAATTCCACTCAGACCTAAACAAAGAATTTTCACCTGAAGAAATTCAGATGGCCGAGAAGCTCCTTAAGAAATGCTCAGCATCATTAGTCATTAGGGAAATGCAGATCAAAACAACCCTGAGATTTCACCTCACACCAGTCAGAATGGCTAAGGTTAAAAACTCAGGAGACAGCAGGTGTGGGCGAGGATGTGGAGAAAGAGGAACACTCCTCCACTGCTGGTGGGGTTGTAAGATGGTATAACCACTATGGAAATCAGTCTGGCAGTTCCTAAGAAAACTGGGCATGACACTTCCGGAGGACCCTGCTATACCTCTCGTGGGCATTATACCCAGAGGATTCCCCAGCATGCAATAAGGACACATGCTCCTCTATGTTCATAGCAGCCTTATTTATAATAGCCAGAAGCTGGAAAGAACCCAGATATCTCTCAGTGGAGGAATGGATACAGAAAATGTGGTATATTTACACAATGGAATACTATTCAGCAATTGAAAACAATGATTTCATGAATTTTGTAGGCAAAAGGATGGAACTGGAAAATATCATCCTAAGCAAGGGAATGCAATCACAATAGAATACACATGGAATGCAATCATTGATAAGTGGATATTAATTAGCCCTGAAGCTCTGAATACTGAAGATACAATTAGCATATCAAATGATTCCCATGAAGAAGGAAGAAGAGGGCCCTAATCCTGGAAAGGCTTGATCCAGCATAGTAGGGGAGCGTCAGGACAGAGAAAAAGGAGGGAGAAAGACAGGAGAATGGATGGAGGGAAGAGGATTTATGGAACATATGGGGGGGGGGAACTGAGAAAGGGGAAGGCTTCTAGAATGTAAACAAAGAATATAGAAAATAAATTTTAAAAAATTTTAAAAAATTAAAAAAAGAATACTTTTACGCCTACCACTATTATATCTATATAAAATTTCACATGACAATCTTCAACCTTAACATGTTTGTTCTACATTTTTCTACAATTTTATCAGATATATTTCCCTGTAAATCTTCCATTCTGTTATAAAATGTTTCTATCCCATATTTCAATGAATTTAGCAAGTTTTACATACATGCCTACCACTTTACTCCTTAATTTTCCATGAAAATTGTCAATTTTCAAGTGTTTATCTGAAATATTTCCTATGCAAATCTTTAATTTCTCCATAAAGTGTTTTACCTCCCTTTAAAAAATAAAATAAAATAATAAAAGGAGTCTCTAAGCAATTTATAAAAAAATAAAGTAAAATAAAATAGAGTAAAACAATTAACTAAAGATCATAAAAAGGGAAATAACAATTTATTATAGCTGCTACGACAAAGGATAAAATATTGACTGTGTATATGTATACAAAACTTCACTTGTCGCGACCACCCCCTTATCAGCAAGGAATGACCCAACGCAGGAAGATCTTCTTCAAGCAGTTTATTCCCAGGGGAATTAGAAAAACACAGACGTGGGTCATTCTGCAAGGAGAATGCCCCACCCCAACCTTATTGAGAGACCAGCATTATATATACTAGAGGCCAGGGAAGGGAACAGGAAAAATCAATTATAGCCATAGGTCAGGCACCTGGGAAGTCTGTACCACACCGGGCAGGAAGGCAGGAATCAAGCTAAGCCACTGGATGTTTTGCTCTCAAGAAACCTGTGCAAACAGCTCAGCTGGGGGTCGTTGAGCCAAGCTCTCTGGTTCCCAACATTCACTTCTAACTAAGTTATGGTTTTAAACTTTCTAGGAACATGTAGAGAAGAGAAATGATAGTTGTCACTATCTAGATAATTACTCCTCATGGATATGCACGTAAACATTCTCTGTTGTAAACTTCCATTTCAATTTATGATTTGATTTTTGTGTGAACGTCTGATAAACTCTGTAACCTGTGATCATGGATTCTGATAGATGTCTAAGTACTGAAGACAAAAGAGAAAGGACACTACTTCTCTCTCTTCTCTCATGTATGCTTTTTCCCTCCTTCTCTCTCTCTCTCTCTCTCTCTCTCCCTCTCCCTCTCCCTCTCCCTCTCCCTCTCCCTCTCCCCTTCTCTCTCACTTTTTACCTTTCTCCAATTAGAAGAACTTTTCCCTTTCCCCATATAGTATATTTCTGCTTTTCTCTCTTAGATAGCTTTCATAGGAAACTTTTTACAACTTAGTAATAAACTCATTAACCACTTCTTTAAGTGTTCTATTTTTCTCCCAGCAAAGACTTCTGACTAGCAAGCTGAAAGTTAGAGCCCAGCAGTTCCTGCTGAGATAGAACAAAGACCACATTGCTTAATCCCCTGCTGTTAGGCTACAGGTGTTAATCACCTAAGGCAGCAGTCTTTCACCTTCAGAAAGAGCAAGAAAGTTTCTAGGATATTTTAGAAGTTATCATCAGCATTTTATTACAACTAGAAAGCCCTGAGTCCCTCAGACTTCAAAGCCATCATCACCTGTGCCTACTCTGTGCCTCTACCACTACCTTCTCCAGGCCGGTAGGCTCCCAGCCTTTGGCATAAAAGGCTGTACCATTCAGGCCATAAAACTCAACATATAGCCAGGACCACCTGCCAAAACTAAAACAAAGGCCTATTCCATGGAACTCCAAAGTTCTGAGAAAGTCTACATACTAACCTTGCTCTTTTGACTTCTGTAGTTCTTCTTCTGGATAACTGTTCTTGCTAACTGAAGCCTGTCGACCCAAGACATGTTTTTTTTTTTTTGTTTGTTTGTTTGTTTGTTTGTTTTTTTGTGCTTTAAAGCTCACCCTGAGAAAGACTTGTGGCTACACTGTGATACCAAATACCCAGTGTAGTCAACAGGCAGCTAGAGACTAAAACTGGTTGACTAAAATCCCTATCTGAGCAGTCTTCTCTGGTGAAAACTGAAGTGACTAAATAATGTAATGGAGCACTAAAACAGTCACTTCCATCAGCTGTGGCCGTCCAGGGCAGGCCACCCCCTCACTCTTCTCAGATTGCCAATGGCACCAAGATCCAAGATCTCACTGTTCCATTAGGAACAGCCATGGTTAAACATTTCCACAACAGGGAAAAGACACACCATGCTGCAATTCTGTAAGCATGCAGAAGTGAGAGTTCTGTGGAGCCAGCTTGAGGCTTCAACCTGCACAGGGCAGAGCCCGATGAGTACCTCTGCCCCTCTACCAGCACTGTGGTAGGATGGAGTGGCCCAGCCAAACACCAAGCACCTTGAGTGATTTGGTGAGCTTCAAGGCTGCTTTGAAATTCTGATTCCTGCATATCCACCCCAGCTCACTGCCCTATTTGAGACAAGTGCTCTGCTCTCCACTTCTGCCTCAGGGTCTTCCCTCTCCAAGTCTGGTGTTGCTCAAGAGAGTTGCAGAGTCTAGGTGAGCAGAGCAGTTTATCATGGTCTTAGCCTTAATGGAGAGTGTTGTGCTCTGAGACTTCATCCTTTTCATGAGAATTTGCAAGCTTTATCATAAATTGCTTTTTTTGCACTTGAGGCAGGGTCTCATTGTGTAGATTTGGCTGGTCTAGGACTCTCTATGTAGACTAAACTGACCTCAAACTCATAGAAATCCCCTGCCTGTGCCTCCTGAGTGCTGGGATTAAAGGCATGCACCACCATGCCCGGACATTTGTTTATGGTTGTTTGTTTTTTAATGTCTAGGAGCTATTAAACAAAATTTCCCATTTAAATTCAAAATTTTACTTTTTTACTGCTTTTGTCAGAGTTCTGACTTTTATTTATTTCCTCAAAAAATATCACTATTTGGCTTTCATGACTTTTTTGGTAGTTTTATGTTATGTCCCTTATGTATTATTTATCTTTATTCTTGTCTAATCTCAACTTCTTTCTTTGTCTTTATTTTCTGTTTTTCTAAGTGTTCCTCAGAGAGATTCCTACTTCCTTGGTTTTTTAGCCTTCTTTCCTAACAAAAGGCTTTAATATTTCTTTTCACCATGATGTTCTCTGCACCCCAAATTTAATATATCACCCTAATTTTTTTAATTTAAAGTATTATGTGGGTTTTGTCTATATGTGCATATAACCACCACATTTATGCAGTACCCACAGAGGCCAGAGGAGGGTGTCTGATTCTATGGAACCAGAGTTACTGCTCATTGTGAGCTGCCATGTGAGTGCTGGGTACTGAACCTGGGTCTTCTGAGAGATCAGTAGTGCTTTTGAGCCATCTCTGCAGATGTAATAATAATAAAAAAGAATAATCTATTAATCAATAACTGACAAAGAATAAATTGTTAATTAATAACTAATTGATATTATTAATAACAATTAATAATTAAGTACTACTGAACACTAATAAATAATTATTGGTTAACAACCTTCTGCCCTCTGTTAAGTAACAATCAATTAACTACTAATTTATAGTTGATAACTTATTGATATCAATAATTTGGAGGCTGATTTTGCAAACTCAATTAATAACTAGTTGCTATTAGTTATTTTATTAATTTTATTTGTTTCACTAATTGCTAATTATTAATTAGTGCTCAATGATGGTGTAAATTATTTCTGCCTTCCTTGGGGGTTATTTTATTTCTTCAGAGTCCCTTTAGTAAAATAATGCTTCACTTCTAAGCAGGTGACAATGTCCTGGGTTTTTGTCACTGATTTTTCTTTAGTAAGAAAACCAATCTATCTCTATGGCATTCTTCCTTGGAAACTTTTGCCACTTTAGCATGTGATGAAATGCATCAGCAAGCCTCAGGGTGATCTGTTACCACTAGGTCCATTAGGTACCATTTGCTGATAACTTACAATAATTTGTATGCATCTAGTAATCTGAACTGTCTATGTCTCTCTAATGTCTGAGAAAAAAGGAGGCAGATGATAACAAATTTGTCTCCCCCCACCCTTTATTCCACAAATATTTCCTTCTTCTACTTTGAAGCTATATTCCATTGTGAATATAATGAAGTCATCTTAGGTGAAACATGAGAAGGCTCTCATGGTGTCTATGGGAGGCTGGGCTGCTGTCTCTTTCTCCCAGCCTGCTGCCTTGGTGGTGAGATGCTTCTGGCATATTCTGGTAACTGCCTCTGGGGCAAAGGACACTTCTACCTCAACAAGTTTTTTCGACAACCACGAAGATCATTTGTTTTAGAGCCAAAGATGAGTTACCAGGGCCTAGGAACATTAGGTTATAAAAGGTAAATACTATGGTACGAAACTGTAACCGTTTGGTGACATTATATAGTAATAGTAAGAAAACAATAAATCAAGGATATGTTGGTAACACACTTGCGGGCACGTCTGGTAGCTGGGCAGCAGCAAGGTAGGGATACTTTGCCATGGGTGTCAGAGTTTATTTGATGCCACCCTCAGCCTTTGGATTGGTAGACTTGATAATGTGCAGATCCTGTGAGAGTTGAAGGTTCTAGTGTCCCTGTCCTGAAGGTAGGAGAACAGGCCACGGCAGCAGAAGTTCCTGGAAAGAGCCTCAGAAGACACGGATTGATCGAACAACAAATCCCTATGCAAGGAGAAGTGTGGCTTGAGTCCAGGTGTGGTCTTTTTATAAGCCCTCTTCCACTACATCTGGGCCCTGCTTCTATCAAAATCAAATGATGCCTCCTATGAACTGTGGGGATGGTGACCTCCCTCCCAGAACCATGGACAGGTACCTGCTTCTGATTGCTGGGGACATTAAACCTCATTGGCTCACCCCAGTTCTGAATAAAAGCGAGAGATACAGCTAACTCCAGAAATACTTATGTATGTCTCAAGTTGGGTCTCAAGTTGGTCAGGTTGGCTATTCCCTCAGTCTCGCTCCATCCCCCAATCCCTGCATTTCTTGTAGGAAGAATAAGTTTTTGGTTGAAAGTGGAAACATTCTTAAATGGATATCAATTCTCAGAGGAGAAATCAAAATTCATTTTCTGGAATATGTGAAAATATTATTCATTTCCTGCTTCACCTCTGGTGTACATCACATAAACCTTTGTACATTTTTCCATTCATTTAAAATGATTTCTGGGGCTGGGGATGCTGCTTGGTGGTAGAGAGTCAATCTAGCTTGGCTCAAAAGCCTCCTGGTTTAGGTCCCCAGAACAGGATAACAAAAAGGAAACAAAACCAACAAAAAGTAATGTGTAAAATGGAAGGGTTTGGGCTGGGAAGTGGGGAAAAGAACTTTTTGGAAACCTGATGCCTTGTTATCCACAGAGCTCAGAGTTTGAAAAGAGACAGCCAACTCCTGACCTGCACTGGTGTGCTGTGATGGGAGTGCATGTATACAAACACACACACACACACACACACACACGTGCATGCATGCAAATGTATTGATACATAATATAATACAAATCAAATAATAAATTAAAATATTTGCAGTTGCTTATACAAAACCATTCTAATCAGGTTCTTGTAAAAATGTAAGGAAAATGCCTTAAAGCTTCTTTATTGTTTTTTGTTGTTGTTTTGTTTTGTTGGGGTTTTTTTGTTTTGGGGGGGTTGTTTGTTTATTTTTTGGTTTTTTTGTTGTTTTATTTTTCCACACATGGCTTCTCTTTGTGGCCCGAACAGTCTTGGAACTCACTCTGTAGACCGACTGGCCTTGAACTCAGAGACATCCACCTGCCTCTGCCTCCCAAGTGCTAGAGTTAAAGGTGTATGCCACGACCTCCTGGCAGTATTCTTAGGTTTAATGATGCTTTCTCTCTGCTGTTAAAGCAGAGGTCTGGTGGTTTGCTTTTCCCTTGTTACCACAGGTTGATCCCAGCATCTTGCACAAAAGAGGAGAGCCCTTTTGTCAGACAAGCTCTTCCAGCTTTTCCTTAGGCCCTCCTGCCTGGGGCCACCTTAGCCACCAATCTCAGGATACAAATGGCTCTGGGCCAACAGCACCTCTTCCAATACTAGCCTCCTACACATACCTTCTCCCCTGTCCTACAGACTCCCTGTCATCTGACCCTCAGGAGTCCTTGGCCACTACTCTTTCCCAGAATAGGTTAGTAAATGAAAAACTGCCTGTGACACCTGGCACAGGTGATAAGGGGTTGAATCCACTTAGAGTCTCCACCAGCACATAATGGTCTTGTTTGCAGTAAACATTGCCAGAAGCCTGCTTGAATTTAAAGAGGCACAATGAAGATCTTAAACTCAGGAACAAAGTTGTCTCAGAGGTTGACTAACAGGGAATAAGGGATCTTGGAGTCTCCCCAGGGAGCCAGCTTGAGCCCAGTCCAGTTCTGCATCCCACATATCAGGATAAGCAGCTCTGGGCACAGCTTATGAGCACAAAGATGACTGACTGACCTGAAGCAGGAAAAAGTGACCCTGGCCCTCAGCCCAGAATTGTCACCAGGAATGTCTCCAGGAATGGCTGTGGCTCCTTTTACTTTCTACAAATTAATTCGATTTAAAGGAAGAATGGAAGGGAAACGCTGTTCTTTTTAAAGGGCCACAATGCATGCATTCACATGTATGCCATCTCAGGACTAGAGAAGGCAGGTGTGGACGGACAGAAGATGCCTGGATGAAGTCCAACTAGAATGTCCAGGCACTCACAGAAAGACCAGGCTCTGCAGTGCCAATGGCTCTCATTGCTGAATTGCATTCCGTCTAAGGGACATTAGGCATCAGGTGACAGTGGCTCAGAACTTGTGGCAGCTGGAGTTCAGTTAACTTGTGGCAGCTGGAGTTCAGTTGAGGTTGATGTAACATCCTGCAAACAGTAACCAGTGTGAGCAGAACCTACAAACCAAGACCACATTCATCTCCAAGGGCTGTTTGGCACCAATGTGGCAGAATGACTCCAGAGGGTCCCTATGGTACAGAGATGTTAATGTCACCAGCAAACTCATGTGATACTGGGATTGAACCTGTAAACCAGAAACCATGGGGTGCTAACCATGGATCACAGGGCCTCACTCTCTGAGTTTTAAGCAATAAGTCTGGGGTCAGTCTGTAGTTTCACTGGAGTATGTACCCATGAGGTGGTGATGGTGGTGGTGGTGGTGGTGGTAATGGGCCACCCTCAAAGAGCCATTGTTCACCACAACACTGGCAACTCACACTTCTCTTACCCACGAAGTATTCTGTTAGTGAGTGATGGATCCTGTACTGAGTGGTTTTGTGTGTCAACTTGACACAATCTGGAGTTATCACAGAGAAAGGAACTTCCGTTCGGAAAGTGCCTCCATGAGATCCAGCTGTAAGGCATTTTCTCCATTAGTGATCAAGGGGGAGGGCCCTTTGTGGGTGTTGCCATCTCTGGGCTGGTGCTCTTGGGTTATATAAGAAAGCAAGCTGAGCAAGCCAGGGGAAGCAAGCCAGTAACATCCCTCTATGGCCTCTGAAACAACTCCTGCTTCCTGACCTGCTTGAGTTCCAGTCCTGACTTCTTTTGGTGATAAATAGCAAGGTGGAAGTCTAAGCTAAATAAACCCTTTCCTCCACAAGGGAGGATTCTCGATTCTTGATCATGATGTTTATGTAGTAATAGAAATCCTGACTAAGACAGTTCCCATTTTGATGACTTGATGCCAGGAAATGTTCAAAAGAAGAATAAATAACAAGGAACAAAGAATACAATTAAATACAATTAAATGAAAATTAAATGATTTAGGTAATTTGGGGGTGATTTTCCTTGAAGAAGAAAGCAATAATATTCAACAACTATTTTTTCAAAGATTTTTAATTCTGTGTACTTGTGAGGTCTGTGTGGGTATGTGCACATGAGTGCAGTGCCCACAGAGGCCAGAAGTGGGCACCCAATCCCCTGGAGCTGGAGTTTCAGGTGCTTGTGAGCCAGCTGACATAGGCTCTGGGAAAGAACTCAGCTCCTCTGGAAGAGCAGTAGATGAGCTTAACCACTGAGCTATTTCCCCAGCCAACCTCAACACATCTTTTCAAGCTAAAAATGTAGCTTGGAAGAATCCTGGGATTAGGAAATGCCTGTATACCTCTGGACAGTAGGCCCAGACAATAACAAAAATTCTAATGCAATGAGAAAAACGCAGCTTAGGTATATTAAAATACTACTGCACATTGAAGGAGAGTTCACAGTCTCAGTTTACAAAAACACCTTGATCCAGATTCATGTTTGATTTAGAAAAACTCAACTTTATTTGTTCCTTTCCAAGTAGTAGACTGTAGAATGCAAGAATAAATATACTGTGCTTCAAATGACCCTTAGAAGGAGGCTACAGTTGGATCAGGAGCATCTCTCTCTCTCTCTCTCTCTCTCTCTCTCTCTCTCTCTCTCTCTCTCTCTCTCCTCCTCCTCCTCCTCCTCCTCCTCCTCCTCCTCCTCCTCCTCATTTACCCCAATAACCTCAAGACTGGTCCCTGCCACTCCCTGTAGGAAAAGTTTACAATTTTAGCTACCCATGTAGGACTCCCCTAGACTCAAAATATGTTATTTGGCTAAGAAATGCATCTCCAAACTTTACTGAAAATTCTATAAGTGTTTTTTTTTTTTTTTTTTTCTGGTGGTGGTGGTGGTACTGGTGGTAGTGGCGTGTCTGTGTGTGTGTGTGTGTGTGTGTGTGTGTGTGTAACTAATTGAAAGGTACTGGACACCTAAGGAGGGCATCTGAAGTTTTCTCTAAGTGTTTGAGCTTAGAGGATGGAGAGATGGCTCAGGGATGTGGAGCACTGGCTGCTCTTCCCAGGAACCAGGTTAAGTTCACAGTGCCCTCATGAAGGCTCACAACCTGATGTAATCTAGTTCAGGGGATCCCATGCCCTCTTCTGGCCTCTACAGGAACTGCATTCACATGGGCAGTAAAACACCCACAAAAATTAAATGAAAGGAAATAAATGCTACGACTGTCATTTGTTTTCTTGCAAACTTTCAAATCATGTCCTTTAATGTGGGGTTTTATGGGTCCTGGCTCCTTGACACATGGCACTTTCTTTCCCAGTGGGAGATCAGAACAGATGGAAGAGATCTCTTCTCAGTGGTGACAGACAGAGAAGATAAAACAAGACTAATAATCTGTGAAGTGTCCAGAGACTATTACTCAAGAACAAGGGAAGACCAAACACGATGGAATCTTGCTGGGCAATGCAACCTTTACCTGTCACAATCCTTAGGTTTCTATAGCTGTGATAAAACACTGACCAACAACGACTTGGGGAGGAATGGATTTATTTGACTTCCATTTCCTTGTCACAGACCACCACTAAGGGATCCTAGGGCAGGAACTCAGTGCGGGAACCTAGAGGCAGGAGCTGAAGCAGAGGCCACAGGGAGCACTGCTTATTTGCTTGCTCCACTTGGCCTCTAAGCTTGATTTCTTTTGCAACCCAAAGCCATGCGCCTGGGAGTAGCACCTCCTACAGTGAGCTGAACCCTCCCATGGCAATCATTAGTCAAGAAAAGGAAGCACACCCTTGCCTGAAAGCCACCCCAATGGAGATATTTCCTTGGCTGATCTTCAAGCCTCTTCCCCATGACTGTCAAATCTAGCTTCCCAGATGCCATATCAAGTTGACAAGAAACTAACCAGCACAGCTGTGACTCGAACTCGAGATGCCAGGGCAGAGGAGACTAAGATTTTGAAACCAGCATGTGCTTCAAGGCTCCATCTGTCCCCAAGCCAAAAACAAAATGGAGACAATAGTACTAGTTGATTCAACAGCAGCTAAAACCAAAAGAGTATAGAGCAAAGATTCTGTGTATGGTTGGCTGGGAACACCGTGAATGTGCTCTGATCTGTAGGCATATTGTTTTTGTACCCTGTGTAAGATTTACTCTTGTGTTATTTCTAATGCTGGTTTTTCTATCCCACTATCTGGGTTCCATCCTGACATAGATCTGTTGTTTATTCTTAGATGCTCATTGCTCCTCATTTATTCTCGGCCTTGTCAATAAAGGCCAATGAGCCAATCCAGAGCTTTAGAGGAGAGATGGTGGGATTTCCTATTCTAAGACAGGTAGCTATAGAGACAGGAAGTGAAAGAGTGGAACCATGAGGAGAGGTGCAAAAAGCATCAGGAGAGAAGACTTGGACCAAGAGAGGATAAAAATGCAAGTAATGTGGAGATGGTGACTGTGAGGAGCCCTGAGGAGCTTGAAGGGTTAGAATGAAGTGATATTTGCTCAATATTTGACTCAAGTCTATTTTAATAAACCTTACTTTTCTGTGTGGTTGTTGGGGACAACCTAATAAAAGAAATACAGCTGGGAGATTAAATTATTACTTAGATTTATTTGAAAAATTACCCAGGCTCCTACTTCTATTACATTTATGTTGTTAGTTTTGGATATGGGCATCATCACTCAAGTCTGACCTGTACAAAGGAAGACTGGGGAAACATAACTGACTTGGAAAAGTGAAGACACTCCAAAGAGACACTGCGCCCCTCCCTTGAGATACTGGAAAACCAAAGCAGGCACACCAGAAACATTTGGAATCCCGTGGGGAGTTTACTGCAGACATGGGGCCTGGTACTGGCAGGAGGAGAAACTTGACTCCCACAAAAGCCTCCCAGAGTTCTGGTCACTTGTCCCTAGTGTTGTACACTTCTTGCTCTGTATGACAAAGGAACCCTCATGTGAGGACCCTAAGTTGGGGTGTGGTGACCTTGGAGCACATTATTTGTTCCTCTTTCCAGTGTGCTGACTAGAATCACATCTCCTTTCCTTGCTACTTTTTGTTTTTTCTTTGTATTTTGATCTTGAGAGAGTCCATTATATAGCTTGACTCTGCTGGAACTCATTATGAAGAATTCACAGGCATCCACCTGCCTCTGCCTCCTGAGCACTGGGGAAAAGTCGCTCAATATCATATCCAGGCTCTTTCTGTTCCTCACTTTTGTCAAACCATGGAAAATGGTTTGCCACACTCTAGGTTCATAGGGCTGTCAGGGCACAGACTCTGACCCTAAAAGTCCTAGAGTCTTCCCTGTCTATATGCCCTCTGGTGGATGTCAGGGGGACAGGAGCAGATATTTGAGGAGCTGGGGTGTCAGGAAACAAGTACTACTGGCTGGTGCCTGTTGGCTGGTGGCTGGTGGCATCCTGGATCAGAGAAGCCGCAACAGTTTCCCTGGAATGCTCAGCCATTCTCCTGTGGCTCCCCTGGGAAAAAAGAAGGAGCCAGACAACATGGAGCTGGTGTCTCAGCCCCACCCTGGGTAAGTTAACATGGACTTTATATGAACACAGATTGGAAAGGAGCTGTCAACCAGACCCACCCAGTATATATAAGGGGCTTCCATGGCCTTGAACATGGGACATGCCCCAGCATTCCTAGGTAAAGCTGAATCTGTCTGGAAATATGCCGCTGAAGAACTCCCATTGATTATCCTCTACAGCCTCTGCCACAGAAAAGGAACTGTCAGTCCTGCTTAGGCCCTTGCTTCTGCAGATTGGACTGACAACTTTCATAGTGGCAGGGCCCCTTGCTCTGCAGAGAATAAGATAACCTGAAAGGTACATTATCTGATTTCATCTTCACTGCCTATCAAGGGCATCTGAGACAGGAATGAAGCCTCTGCCCCAATCCTGTTCTGTTGAGCTCACTGCAGTGGCCACCCCAAGTCTCATAGCACAAGAGTCAGGGAGGCCCTCCTTGTGCTTTCATGGAGAACCACCGCCCTCTAGTGGCCACATGATGCAGCATCCTATTCTTGGGAAGAGGCTCACAGGCACTCAGTCCATTTTTGTCAATTAACCTGTTGTTATCCCTCGTCACATTGCTACTGGGAGAGAATTTGAACAATTTCCTGGGTGCACAATTTATCAAACCTTAGTTAAAAATAAAAAAAACATATGATCTCCAAAGTTTGTCAGGCTATACAAACTTTGCCTCTGGTTTGTCTATTAGTATAACCAGAGTAGGCTGTACAAATCATTTTTTCTAGAACATTCTATTGCCTATGACCAGGAGTACTGTGCTTCCCCCCTTGAAGCTGTTGGGTGTTTTTATTTCCCCACAGCATGACTGGCTTCTAAGGCCAGGCTCAGAGAGGCCTTCTAGTTCGTTTCCACTGCCATGCTGTGGGGAAGCCAGACCACTGATCTCCCAGCTGGAAGACAATATAGAACCCCTTGGCAGGCCCAAGTTATGTAGACTTTAGACCCTTGAGACCTCATCTGGTAGGAAGCCCACCTGTATCCTGGGGTCAATTCTATCAATCTGCAATGGGCGCTCACAGAACAGGTATGGTCATCACCTCACATTGCTAATATGTGATGGTTTTGATATAATTTAAGTAAGGAGACAGAAATTAATGACACTCACTACCATGTTATATCTGATAACCCAGCAGGAAACTTTCTGCTGGGTGTCACTGAACACTATAGTGATTTATACAATGGGGTACTCTGACCAGTAAATCACCAAAATGATCCTGAGAGATGGCTCAGCTGTTAAGGGCACTGGCTGCTAGGGCAGACGACCTGGGTTCAATTCCTTGCACCCACCAGGCAGCTCACAATCATACATTCTTCTTTCCCCATTGGACTCCATTGATCCTATTTACCTCCCAAGAGAGTTCCATGCTGTGTATACTAATAAGAATTTTTGATATTTCTATAAAATCTAGGAACCATTAACTCCTCTTTTTCCTTCCTTCATTGTCTGTTTTTGCACAGAAGGATTACTTTTTTCATTTCCCTTCAACAATCTGAGACTGACCTGTGAATATATTTTAAAGTACTCATCAAAGATTTAGGATATGGAAACTCTTCCAAAGACTTCATGTTTTTCCTCAAGGTAGGGAATGTTGGTTTGAGGAGTGCATGTGGGACACCTGCAAACCAGAACCCAGTCAGGTATTGTCTGGGAACAAAGAAGAAGCACTCTGTTGCCTGTGGAAGCCCAAGGGGGGGCAAACACTAGGACACATAGAAAAAGAGAGGAGCCTTGATCACTCCCCTAAGAGAACGTCACATTAAAAAATGAAAACATACACTTTGCTAAAGTTTGTTACCCCAACACTAACCTCCACCACATAATTATTATGCCCACCTAGGATGGCCTGCTCTACACTGACATGTTCCTGGGCATAGGTAAATGGAAGATCTGTGTGTCCCTGGGTTTGAGCGTGTGTGTGTGTGTGTGTGTGTGTGTGTGTGTAGCCTTTTGTGTGCACATGTGTATATGAATGGGCACAAGTGCTCATGTGTGTCTTTACCTCTCGTAACACTATTAGGATGTTTCCAAGTTATAGGGCTTAGGTCGTTATATACACATGATGACATACTAGGAAACACATCTTCAGGGAGCAGGTCAGGATTGTGAGAAGACCCTAAGAGGAAAATGCTTTTTTCTGGGATGCTTGTGGTACAGAGGGGATGGTTTGGAAACTTCTGCCTGCATTGTCAAAACTGAGGCTCACCCTGATGCCAGGCTTCCCAGGACAGTGTAGCAACATGAGCTTATGGACACCACTGTGTCAAATTGTACACATAGGGAAAAAAGGACAGCAGTTTGCAGTACTGGTAACCACTAGAGAAAACCTATGATGAAGGGTTCACACTGAAGGACCTCAGGAAGTGACCTCACTTACTTAACGGTCCAGATGGAACTCAGAATGCTGGTTACCAGGTAACCAGAGGCCAACAGTAGCCTTACCTGACTTATTTGTCTGGAGGTGCTTGAGACAGAAGGATGTTCTCTTGTTTCTGGCGTTCAAGTGGTGCTGACCACAAAAAAGCTAAGAGTGGTCGCCTTGGCCACATTTGGAGACGTTGGATACGCCCTTTGACACACTGCTGGCGTGTATCCCCCAGGGATCCCGAGGTAACAGGCGAGAGCCTTTAGCAGGGAACTTTCTGGTTGGTCCCCCTGAATCTCTGAGGTCCATGTCTGGGTGTGGGTTCCTGTGAGACACTAAGGAACATTCTTTTATGCTCACTCTTCAGGGTACAGTAATGGATTGATGCTGTCTCTCAGAGTTTGTACATTTAAACACCTTTGCCTTCCTAGGTCTGTCCTCAGAATAAAAAGAAGACAGACTCTCTGCCCAAGCCCCCCAGGTTCAACTATAGAACCACAGAATATATTGAACAAATGGTAGAGTATTTACCAACTGCAGTTCGGTACAACGACCACCTCTCGATCAGCATTTTTCTTACTGTTTACCACAAGTATGTTACCACCTGGGAGGTGCTGGACCTGATAATGACAATGTGAGTGGCTAATGGCACCATGGGTTTAGGATGGATGTGCTCTTCTTCAGGCCTCTGTGCTCCCTCAGAACAAGGTTTATTGTACCCTGGCAGTGTTGGTCCTGGATCTGAACCTGCAAAGTGACATGGCCACATGTGGGGTTGGGGTCCTCTGGTTTGTGTCTTCCACTGTCCCCAGGGAGTATCAAGCAATGCCCTTACTTGTGCCTTGGGCAGAGCTCCTTTCCCATTTTTATAAAAGGTTCTAGGTCCTATCAGACCTATATGGGATTAATGGAACCAGACAAGGGTCCCTGGGGGACCACACAAGAAGCCTGGAACAGAGCAAGAGCCCTAGTAGGGAGCAGTGAGGCTTCCACACATTGACTGAACATCTCATGACACAGGGCCTCAGCATGGAAGTCAGAGCAGGGCAGAGAGCACCCAGGATCCCCACACCCTTTCTAGATTCTTCAGATTCAAGTAGCTCCCTGTAGATCTATTAGTAGTCTGGGAAACAAGGCCTTAAGTGTGACACCCTCATATAATGCCACAGGTATGCATCCTTCCAGCCTGACTCACGGGAGGACCAGCAAACAAAGAGGTGAGTGGGTTTCAGGTGAAATTGAGGTAAGAGACAATCTGTGCAGTGGGATGTGGTCGGGGATGGGGAGAGAAAAGGGAGGTAAGGGCCCATCTGTGGTGTGTGTGTGGAGGAGGGTGGTAAGGGCCTTTGTGTACCAAGTAGTGGTTGGGGTTAGTGCTGAGGTCTAAAGGCTTGAAAGGTGCCCTGCTTTGGGGATCACCACTAGAGGGATGGTACTTGACAGGTCACCTGCTGGTGGATAAAAATGGAGGTCTCCAATGGACTACATGGTTCTGAGGAGCAGAGACAAGGATGGAATCTGAAGGGCCCTGTTTGAATCCATCACCATTAAAGCCCAGTGCCATCTTTCATCCAAGAGACAGAATGTGTCTGGAGCCCTCTCCACATAACCTCTCACTCCTGACCACTATTCCTACGAGTAGGCAGGGTGGCAGTTACTGCCTCATCTGATGGGGGCCACGGCTCCACTGATGAAGCAAGGCCAGGCTTCTGACTCCACTTCCCTCCATCCTCCTCTTCCCCACAGCGACATATTCAGTTTTCTATCCCGCTGGTTTGAGAAATTTCCTGATAGTTTTAGTAAGGACCCAGACATGACCGTCATCAGGCGATTAATGACCTACGTGAAGCTCAATGTGCCTTCTGAAGAAGTACATGCCCGAGCCACGGAGCTGCTCTCAGTTCTGGAGGAGGAGGAGGCCAAAAAGCTAAAGCTTGACAAAGGTGAGGAGGCCTGGGGTGGGTTGCCTGGCAAGGTAGGATGGAGTTTTTGTGATGGGTTACACCAGGGAATTCTCCATAGCTTTGGCCTGAAGCCAGGGCTGCACAACAGTCAGGTAAGATGTCCCACTGTGAGTAGAGGACCGGTGATACTCTGGCATGAAAAGGTCTTGTATGACCATCAATGCCATCTTGGAAACTCACCCCATCCTAGGTCTTCACTGAAATCCCTTCTCCTTCTCCCCTTAGCTTGTGCAACAGCACCAGCAGAGCCCCCAGTACAGGATGCCTCAGTGATGCAAGAGAGTCTGACGGTGAGGCCAACTTCTGAGACAGAGCCACAGGGAGACCTGCCACCCCGAGAGGACACTGCGCTCTTGGAAACAACACCTCTGGAACCATTTGAGCCAGAAGCTGGTCCAGTGCAGCTTCCAAGTTCAGATCCAGCTCTGCCCACATCAACTGATACACAGTCACCTATAGATGTGTCTGCAGATGTGTCTGCACATGTGTCTGCAGATATGGCCGCAGATATGGCCGCAGATGTGTCTGCAGATGTGTCTGCCGATATGACTGTAGATGTGTCTGCAGACGTGGGTGCCAATGTTTCAGCTTCTGGGCACCTATTTCTACATTCTGTTGTGCAATTAGGTGAACCAGAATGTTTTTTCCCTCTGCCTGAGGTGGATATATAGCTAGGAAAAATTATCTTCTGATTTGTAATCAGCAGTGGTTCCCACCTAACCTGTTTTAATTTCTTTAAAGTATCTCTTTTTATTTGTTTATTTTCTTTCATATTGTTGCTTTGATTGTAATTTTTATTTATGTTTGGATTTTAATAAAAATAATCTCTTTATTCATCTTAAATGATATAGTTCATTTCCTAAGTGGTACAATCTACTCTTGTCTACCTGTAGACTGCATCTCTGAGACAAACAGGTCAATCACAGGAAGGGAGCCCTGGCAGGCCACCTGGATATAGGTAAAGCAAGCCACTGATGTTGCAGTAATTGGGCAAATACCAACAGTGGTGAACAGTATAAACTATGTGACTGTGACCTGGAGGTCTTGGTCTCAGCAGTGCCCCTAACAGTTAGGGACACAGATTCTAGAGCCCCATATCACAGCTCATGGACAGAGGTCTCTACTTTCTGGGTTTTTTTTTTTGAAATTAGCAGCATAGGAATCATAAGCACATTCCAACTGACTACTATGGACAGCAGGGGAATTCTTATGCAAAAGTCCCTATGGCATTCTGAGGGACCCAGCAAACAGTTCATATCAGGAATTAGGAGATGCTGCCTTCTCATTCCTGCCTGGGTTTCTGCCCTGTCTTCACTTCATGATGGACAGTAATCTGAAAGTGAGATAAATCAAGGCTTTTCTGAAATGGTTTTTGGTCAGTGTTCTAATACAGCAATAGAAAAGAAAACTAAGAGACCCTAGGGTCAGGCAGGACCCCCTAGCTCAATGCTGATCCAGTTTTATAGCTTGGTGAGCACTGGATTCAGAGAGAGTACAGCTCAACAAAAACTAAGAGCAGAGGGACTGAGGAAGAATCCTCATGTCAAACTCCTGCTTCCACCCACATGGATACAGAGATGAACACAAGCATACAAGTTCACACATACAACATGCATGCACATAGACATACACATACACAGACATGGTGAAATTTCCTGAATTACAGCTATTATCTAAAGTGACTATTGCTCCATATTTGTCTATTACATTGATTCAATTTCTCTGTATGCCAAATTTTTCATAAAACAGATGAAGTATCTAGCTTCAAGCTGGTAGAATGATAAGAAAGACCAAGATGCAGAAACCAGGCTTCCAAAAATAATATTCTTAGGCAATTGGATGGAGCTAGAGAACATCATACTAAGTGAGGTAACCCAGACTCAAAAGGTGAATCATGGTATGCACTCACTAATTAGTGGATATTACCTAGAAAACTGGAATACCCAAAACATAATCCACACATCAAATGAGGTACAAGAAGAAAGGAGGAGTGGCCCCTTGTTCTGGAAAGATTCAGTGAAGCAGTATTCAGCAAAACCAGAACGGGGAAGTGGAAAAGGATGGGTGGGAGGACAGGGGGAGAGAAGGGGGCTTACGGGACTTTCGGGAAGGGGGGGGCTAGAAAAGGGGAAATCATTTGAAATGTAAATAAATTATATCGAATAAAAAAAAAAGAAAAAAAAAGAAAAGAAAAAAGAAAGACCAAGATGCAGAAACCAGGCTTTCAAAAATAATATTGCTGGGTTTACTGTAAAAATGATCTCTTGGGACTAGAGAGATGATTCAGATGATAACAACACTGGCTGCTCTTCTCAAGGAAGACACTGTCCCTAGTACCCACATGGTTGTTCACAACTATCTGGAACTCCAGTTCCAGAGGATATGACTCCTCCTCTGGCCTTTGTGGGCACTGCATGCACGCGGTACACAGATGTTCATTACAGGTAAACCATTCATATACAAAAAGCAATTTTTAAAAAAGATCTCTTATTGATGTCTCCATGATCTATTATTTTAATTCCTGGATAATTTTCCCAGTGCAGTATCTTACAGCCCTGTGTGGCTTTTAAATGTAATTGGTTAAAATGAAGTACAAACAAAGGTGACATTCCTCAGCTGTTCTGACTGGTATTCAGATGCTCACTAGCTACAGCAGGTAAGGTACATGTGGGCACGCTTTGTCAGGAAGTCCTGTTTCCTCAGTGTTCAAAAAGCAGAAACTAAAGCTGGTCAAGCTTTTCTTCATTTTAAGAATTTATTTATGTGCATTAGTGTTTTGCCTGCATGTATGTCTGCACAGAGGGGCCAGATCACCTGGAACTGGAGTTACAATGGGTTGTGAGCTGTCATGTGGGTGCTGGGACCTGAACCCAGACCCTCTGGAAGAGCAGCCAGTGCTGTTAACTGCTGAGACATCTCTCCAGTGCCCACTCAAATTTCTCAAATGTGTCATCTGGCTTTGACCATTCTCAACTAAACTTTTTCTAGCTAAAGTTATACATCCAAAGTATTCATGTGCATCGTCATAAAAATCACTAATTATTAAATAGTCTAATTTGAAAAATAGAATATAAAAATGCAATTTTGGAAAAAACTGAGTGTGTGCCGCCTAAATTCTGTAATCTGATAATAAGCTTCTAACCATATTTTATTTTGTCTTGCAAAAAAAAAGCAATCTCTATTTTGCACATCCTCAATAGTTTTTCATTACCAAACTGTAGTGAGAGTGCACATACTTGTACATACATGGCTGCATAAACAGACAGACATATATGAGACATACATGTACATATGCAGACACACCTATTTGCATATATATATATATATATATATATATATATATATATACACACACGGAAAGTCATGAATACACACAAAGACACAATTTACCCAAATATACATGCACAGACACAGAAATACATACTTGCACACACCAACACATATTTACACAAACATATGTATATACATATATATAGACATTCATGTATACATGCATATATCTAGACACACTTATATACATATATACATAAACTGAGACACACTTATATACAGACACATGTATATGTATATGTATGTATATGTATATGCATATGCGTATGTGTATGCGTATGCATATGCATATGTATATGTATAAGCATACATATATGCATATGTATATACTAGACATACACGGTCTCACTGAACATGCAGACACACATGCATCCACACACATATGCATACACAGGAGACCACACACAGACACACTTCATCTGTAGCCCATTGGTCCTGCACCATACTGCTGTCCCTGAGCTGTGACTCTCTTTGGAGATGCTCCTCATCCTTCTACATCCATCTTTGGTCCTGATCTGTGATGGGAGAGCTTATCACACATACCTCCTGGAGTTGCTGCAGTGATTACCTGACATCTGGGCATTTCACTCATGGATGAATGGGAGAAATATTACTAAATATCAAGCCTTGGGGAGGGAGTAATGAAGACAGGTCCAATGCATGTAATTTCACATTAACCACAGAAAGCAGCTTCCAAGCAGAAATGTGTAATTCATGTGCTTCTGGACTTAGAACAAGGCTATAACTGATAAAAAAAAGGGGGGCTTATACTGGACCCACCTGACCTGTCTGTCCAATGCATACATTTATTGTATCTTGTCTCATCTAATATTGAGATGGGTTCATGGAGTATGCTTAATTTAGCAAATCAGAACTTGCATGCTCAGATAGAAAAATCCCAGTTGAGTAGTAGGTAAGGCAACATCAGTGGGATTAAGTCCTGGGCTCCAAACCAATCTCTGGGGTGTCACCACATCTTAACATGTACATGTTAGCTACTCACATTGGGAGAACAAGGGGGATCCCAGACACCACCTCTGTGCCTGAGACCAAAAACTCACAAAAGGGAAGCAGCTTCACTAATGGACATTTTGACCACTTGGAACATGGTCTCTTGGCATCAAGATTTTCTTAGAGGAAACTGTCTGAAACAGTGTCACAATCTGAAGGATGAAGAGACTTACTGAAAACAACAGGCTTCAAAGCTGAGGAAACAGGTTCAGACCAGCTGGCTGTAGAGTCCAGAAAACTTTTGCTCAGGTCTGTTCACTGCTACTGCTTAGTGATCTTTCTGGAATGTAAGTCACAGGGCTGTGAGGTTGGTGTGATGTTTGGTGAGATGATGCAGTTCCAGTCCAGACGTCCTTTGGTGATGAGCAATATTGTGAAAGGGTAAGCTGAGTAAATCCTTGTCCCCAAAACTTGATTCTTGGTCATGATGTTTGTGCAGGAATACAAACCCCGACTAAGACAGTTCCCATTTTAATGACTTGATGCCAGGAAATATTCAAAGGAAGAATACATAACAAGGAACAAAGAATTGGCAAAATAACAAGAACTGAATACAATTAAATGAAAAAGAAATGACTTAGTTATATGGGGGTGATTTTTCTTTTCTTTTTTTTAATTTTTTTATTCGATATAATTTATTTACATTTCAAATGATTTCCCCTTTTCTAGCCCCCCCCACTCCCCGAAAGTCCCGTAAGCCCCCTTCTCTTCCCTTGTCCTCCCTCCCACCCTTTCCCAGTTCCCCGTTCTGGTTTTGCCTAATACTGTTTCACTGAGTCTTTCCAGAACCAGGGACCGCTCCTCCTTTCTTCTTGTATCTCATTTGATGTGTGGATTATGTTTTGGGTATTCCAGTTTTCTAGGTTAATAACCACTTATTAGTGAGTGCATACCATGATTCACCTTTTGAGTCTGGGTTACCTCACTTAGTATGATGTTCTCTAGCTCCATCCATTTGCCTAAGAATTTCATGAATTCGTTGTTTCTAATGGCTGAATAGTACTCCATTGTGTAGATATACCACATTTTTTGCATCCACTCTTCTGTTGAGGGATACCTGGGTTCTTTCCAGCATCTGGCAATTATAAATAGGGCTGCTATGAACATAGTAGAGCATGTATCCTTATTACATGGTGGGGAATCCTCTGGGTATATGCCCAGGAGTGGTATAGCAGGATCTTCTAGAAGTGAGGTACCCAGTTTTCGGAGGAACCGCCAGACTGCTTTCCAGAGTGGTTGTACCAATTTGCAACCCCACCAGCAGTGGAGGAGTGTTCCTCTTTCTCCACACCCTCTCCAACACCTGCTGTCTCCTGAATTTTTAATCTTAGCCATTCTGACTGGTGTAAGATGAAATCTTAGTGTTGTTTTGATTTGCATTCCCCTAATGACTAATGAAGTTGAGCATTTTTTAAGATGCTTCTCTGCCATCCGAAGTTCTTCAGGTGAGAATTCTTTGTTTAACTCTGTACCCCATTTTTTAATAGGGTTGTTTGATTTTCTGGAGTCTAACTTCTTGAGTTCTTTATATATATTGGATATTAGCCCTCTATCTGATGTAGGATTGGTGAAGATCTTTTCCCAATTTGTTGGTTGCCGATCTGTCCTCTTGATGGTGTCCTTTGCCTTACAGAAATTCTGTAACCTTATGAGGTCCCATTTGTCAATTCTTGCTCTTAGAGCATACGCTATTGGTGTTCTGTTCATAAACTTTCTCCCTGTACCGATGTCCTCAAGGGTCTTCCCCAGTTTCTTTTCTATTAGCTTCAGAGTGTCTGGCTTTATGTGGAGGTCCTTGATCCATTTGGAGTTGAGCTTAGTACAAGGAGACAAGGATGGATCAATTCCCATTCTTCTGCATGCTGACCTCCAGTTGAACCAGCACCATTTGTTAAAAAGGCTATCTTTTTTCCATTGGATGTTTTCAGCCTCTTTGTCGAGGATCAAGTGGCCATGGGTGTGTGGGTTCATTTCTGGATCTTCAATCCTGTTCCATTGATCCTCCTCCCTGTCACTGTACCAATACCATGCAGTTTTTAACACTATTGCTCTGTAGTATTGCTTGAGGTCAAGGATACTGATTCCCCCAGATTTTCTTTTGTTGCTGAGAATAGTTTTAGCTATCCTGGGTTTTTTGTTGTTCCAGATGAATTTGATAATTGCTCTTTCTAACTCTGTGAAGAATTGAGTTGGGATTTTGATGGGTATTGCATTGAATCTGTATATTGCTTTTGGCAAAATGGCTATTTTAACTATATTGATTCTACCGATCCATGAGCATGGGAGGTTTTCCCATTTTTTGAGGTCTTCTTCCATTTCCTTCTTCAGAGTCTTGAAGTTCTTGTCATACAGATCTTTCACATGTTTGGTAAGAGTCACCCCAAGATACTTTATATTGTTTGTGGCTATTGTGAAGGGTTCATTTCCCTAATTTCTTTCTCAGCCTGCTTATCCTTTGAGTATAGGAAGGCCACTGATTTGCTTGAGTTGATTTTATAACCTGCCACTTTGCTGAAGTTGTTTATCAGCTGTAGGAGCTCTCTAGTGGAGTTTTTTGGGTCACTTAGGTAGACTATCATGTTGTCTGCAAATAATGATAGTTTGACTTCCTCCTTTCCAATTTGTATCCCTTTGACCTCCTTATGTTGTCGAATTGCCCGAGCTAGTACCTCAAGTACAATATTGAAAAGATAAGGAGAAAGGGGGCAGCCTTGTCTGGTCCCTGATTTCAGTGGGATTGCTTCAAGTTTCTCTCCATTTAGTTTGATGCTGGCTACCGGTTTGCTGTATATTGCTTTTACTATGTTTAGGTATGGGCCTTGAATTCCTGTTCTCTCCAAGACTTTAAGCATGAAAAGATGCTGAATTTTGTCAAATGCTTTTTCAGCATCCAATGAAATGACCATGTGGTTTTGTTCTTTGAGTTTGTTTATGTAGTGGATTGTATTGATGGATTTCCGTATATTGAACCAACCCTGCATTCCCGGGATAAAGCCTACTTGATCATGGTGGATGATCGTTTTGATGTGTTCTTGGATTCGGTTGGCAAGAATTTTGTTGAGTATTTTTGCATCGATGTTCATAAGGGAAATTGGTCTGAAGTTCTCTTTCTTTGTTGGATCTTTGTGTGGCTTTGGTATCAGCGTAATTGTGGCTTCGTAGAAGGAATTGGGTAGTGTTCCTTCTGTTTCTATTTTGTGGAATAGTTTGAAGAGTATTGGTGTTAACTCTTCTTTGAAGGTCTGGTAGAATTCTGCACTGAAACCATCTGGTCCTGTGCTTTTTTTGGTTGGAAGACTTTCTATGACTCCTTCTATTTCTCTAGGCTTTATGGGACTGTTTAGATAGTCTAGTTGGTCCTGATTTAATTTTGGTATTTGGTATCTGTCAAGGAAATTGTCCATTTCCTCCAGATTCTCCAGTTGTGTTGAGTACAGTCTCTTGTAGTAGGATCTGATGATTTTTTGGATTTCCTCAGTTTCCTTTGTTATGTCTCCCTTTCATTTCTAAGTTTGTTAATTTGGATACTTTCTCTGTGCCCTTTGGTCAGTCTGGCTATCAGGGTTTATCTCTCTTGTTGATTTTCTCAAAGAACCAGCTCCTGGTTTTGTTGATTTTTTGTATGGTTCTCTTTGTTTCTACTTGATTGATTTCGGCCCTGAGTTTGATGATTTCCTGCCTTCTACTCCTCCTGGGTGAAATAGCTTCTTTTTGTTCTAGGGCTTTCAGGTGTGTCATTAAGCTGGTAATGTATGCTCTCTCCGTTTTCTTTTTGGAGGCACTCAGGGCTATGAGTTTTCCTCTTAGCACTGCTTTCATTGTGTCCCATAGATTTGGGTATGTTGTGTTTTCATTTTCATTGTGTTCTAAAAAGTCTTTAATTTCTTTCTTTATTTCTTCCTTGACCAAGGTATCATTGAGTAGAGTATTGTTCAATTTCCACGTGTATGTGGGTTTTCTATTGTTTCTGTTGCTATTGAAGACCACTTTTACTCCATAGTGATCAGATAGGAGGCATGGGATTAGTTCGATCTTCTTATATTTGTTGAGGTCTGTCTTGTGAACAATTATATGGTCGATTTTGGAGAAGGTACCATGAGGTGCTGAAAAAAAGGTATATTCTTTTGTTTTAGGATAGAATGTTCTATATATATATCTGTTAAATCTAATTGGTCCATAGCTTCAATTAGTTTCATTGTGTCCTTGTTTAGTTTCTGTTTTCCTGATCGGTCCATGGAGGAAAGTGCAGTGTTGAAGTCACCCACAATTATTGTGTTAGGTGCAATGTGTGCTTTGAGTTTTAATAAAGTTTCTTTTATGAAAGAGGGTGCCCTTGCATTTGGAGCATAGATGTTCAGGATTGAGAGTTCTTCTTGTTGTATTTTTCCTTTGACCAGCAAGAAGTGTCCCTCAGAGTCTCTTTTGATGACTTTGGGTTGAAAGTCAATTTTATCTGATATTAAAATGGCTACTCCAGCTTGTTTCCTGAGACCATTTGCTTGTAAAATTGTCTTCCAGCCTTTTACTCTAAGGTAGTGTTTGTCTTTGACCCTGAGGTGTGTTTCCTGTAAGCAGCAAAATGTAGGGTCCTGTTTACGTATTCAGTCAGTTAGTCTGTGTCTTTTTATTGGAGCATTAAGTCCATTGATGTTAAGAGATATTAAGGAATAGTGATTGTTACTTCCTATCATTTTTGACGTTATTTTTTAAATTTGATTGCTTAACTTCTTTTGGGTTTGATGAAAGGTTACTATCTTGCTTTTTCCAGGGTGAAGTTTCCCTCCTTGTATTGGTGTTGTCCTCCTATTATCCTTTTTAGGGCTGGGTTTGTGGATAGATATTGGGTAAACCTGGTTTTGTCGTGAAATATCTTAGTTTCTCCATCTATGGTGATTGAGAGTTTTGCTGGATATAGTAGTTTTGGTTGGCATTTGTGTTCTCTTAGAGTCTGCATGAGATCTGCCCAGGACCTTCTAGCCTTCATAGTCTCAGGTGAAAAGTCTGCTGTGATTCTGATAGGTCTTCCTTTATATGTTACTTGGCCTTTTTCTCTTACTGCCTTTAATATTCTTTCTTTGTTTAGAACATTTGGTGTTTTGATTATTATGTGACGGGAAGTATTTCTGTTCTGGTCCAGTCTGTTTGGAGTTCTGTAGGCTTCTTGTATATTCATGGGCATCTCTCTCTTTAGGTTAGGGAAGTTTTCTTCCATAATTTTATTGAAGATATTTGCTGGCCCTTTAAGTTGTAAATCTTCACTCTCATCTATGCCTATAATCCTTAGGTTTGGTCTTCTCATTGTGTCCTGGATTTCCTGGATATTTTGGGTTACAAGCTTTTTGCATTTTGCATTTTCTTTAACTGTTGAGTCCATGGTTTCTATGGAATCTTCAGCATCTGAGATTCTTTCTTCTATTTCTTGTATTCTGTTGTTGATATTTGCATCTCTGTCCCCTGATTTCTTCCCAAGGCTTTCTATCTCCAAAGTTGTCTCCCTTTGAGTTTTCTTAGTTGTTTCTACTTCTGATTTTAGATCCTGGATGGTTTTGCTTAGCTCCTTCACTTGCTTGTTTGTGCTTTCCTGTAATTCTTTAAGAGATTTTTGTGTTTCCTCTTTCATGACCTCAGCCTGTTGACCAAAGTTCTCCTGTATTTCTTTAAGAGATTTTTGTGTTTCGTCTTTCATGACCTCAGCCTGTTGACCAAAGTTCTCCTGTATTTCTTTAAGTGTTTTTTGCATTTCCTCCTTGTTGGCTTTTGTATTCTCCTGGATTTCTTTCAATGATTTTTGTGTTTCCCTTGCAAGGGCTTCTAACTTTTGATCCATTTTCTCCTGAATTTCTTTAAGTATGTCCTTCATGTGTTCCTGTACCAGCATCATGACCAGTGATTTTAAATCCAGATCTTGTTTTACTGGTGTGATGGGGTATCCAGGACATGCTGGTAGAGGAGAATTGGGTTCAGATGTTGCCATATTGCCTTGATTTCTGTTAGTGACGTTCCTGCGTTTTCCTTTTGCCATCTAGCTCTCACTGGTGTTACTTGGTCTTGTCAATGCTGGACTCACTAGTGCAAGCTGCCCCTTCCCCGTTGGCCTCTGGTGCACAGCTTACACCCTGCACTGCCTGTAGACAGGGTGCTGCTGTCCAGGCTGTTCAGATCCCGAAGCAGGCACCTGAAGGCTCCTGCTGGGGCCCGCAGTATTTACGGGAGCACACCGACTTCTCCCAGCTGGCCGCCCGGAAGCCCCCGCTAGCCTCTTGAGGGACCTGGAGATGTGGTGCGTCTGCCCAGGCTGAGCTGAAGCGGAGAGAGTTGAGCTGAGGGCTTCTGCCTGAGGCCTTGCCCCAGATTGTGTCTGTGGACCAGATGGAGCCCGTGTGCACCCCCAGGGAGCGCCGAAGGTGTATGCTGCTGTGACCTCCCCTGTGTTCCACTCACTCCGCTGGGCAGCCGATTCCCCAACCAGGCTGGCGCACACAAGGTTAGCCTGGCCACCCAGTCCCTGAGTCCAGGCAAAAGCCTGGGAGGCCAAGGTCCGAGCAAAGTTCCCCTAGGGCTATTACTGTTAATTGGGTCTGCCAGGTGACCTGGATGGCCGGCGTGCGCGTCTGCGCTCCCCGAAAGCACCGGGAGAGTCTGCTGTGCTAACAATCTCCTGGGTGGGTTGACACATAGATGGCCCACCAAGCTGCCCAGTTCTTGGGGTCAGTCCTGTGCCTTTTGGGGCCTAGACCCCCGTTTTGTTAGCCTCAGGCTACGCTTGTTAGCCGTCTCTGCCCTCCCGAGCACTCTGGGTCCTGTAGGCAAAATGGCGGCGCGTGCGCTGGCCAGGGCAAAAAAACCTCCTGGCTGGGTTGGCGCCCCGATGGCTACTCGAACAGCCCAGGGCCTGGGTGCAGGCCAACGCCCGTCCGGCTCAGACCCCTGCGGTGTTGGCCTTGGATTATGTTTGTGTACCTCAGTCTGTCCGATCTCTGGAGTCCGAAATCAAGATGGAGGTGAGTCTCTCCTGACTGGCGGGAAGCCGAGTTCTGAAGTGGCTTCCGTGCAGCGAAAGGCTCCGCAGAACCGCAGCTGCTTGCCGCCCGGCTGGTCAGCGAAGGTCAGTGGTCGTGGGCACAGGGCCTAACTGGACCCTGTGTCGCCTTGGTTCCACTGCTGATGGCCCTTCAGCTGGAGCAGCCACTGTTGCACTGCTGCCGCCGCCGCCGCCGCCGAGGGTGATTTTTCTTGAAGGAGAAAGCAATAATATTCAACAACCATTTTTACAAAGATTTTTAATTATGTGAACTTAGGAGGTCTGTGTGAATATGTATACATGAGTGCAGTACCCACACAGGCCAGAGGAGGGCACCCAATCCCCTGGAGCTGGAGTTTCAGGTGCTTGTGAGCCAGCTGACATAGGCTCTGGGAAAGAACTCAGCTCCTCTGGAAGAGCAGTAGATGACCTTAACCACTGAGCTATTTCCCCAGCAAACCTCAACACATCTTTTCAAGCTAAAAATCTCACTATAACTCCTGGAATTAGTAAGTGTCTCTGTACCTCCAGATGCTAGGTCCAGACCAAATAAAAAATCCTAATGCAATGAGAAAAACCCAAGCTTGGGCATATTAAAATACTGCTGCAAGTTGACGGAGAGTTCACAGTCTCACTTTACAAAAACACCTTGACCCAGATTCATGTTTGATTTAGAAAAATTCAACTTTATTAGTTCCTTTCCAAGTAGTAGACTGTAGAATCCAAGAATAAAATTACTGTGCTTCAAATTTCCTGTAGAAGGAGTTTACAGATGAATCAGGACTCTCTCTCTCTCTCTCTCTCTCTCTCTGTCTCTCTCTCTGTCTCTGTCTCTCTCTCTCTCTGTGTCTGTCTCTCTCTCTCATCTATCTATCTATCTATCTATCATTTATCTCATTCTCATTTACCCCAATAACTTAATGAAGTCTGTAGAAGACTGTTCCCTGCCTCTCCCTGTAGGAAAAGTTTACATTTTCAGCTACCTAAGTAGGACTCCCTAGATTCCAATCGTGTTGTTTGGTTAAGAAATGCAACTCCAAACTTTAGTGAAAATTCCATAAGGGTTTATTTTTTTTTTGGTGGTGATTGTGGTGGTAGTGGTGTGTGTGTGTGTGTGTGTGTTTAAAATATTCTACTCAAATTAGTGGTGATTGTGATGGTGGTGGTGGTGACGGTGGTTTGTGTGTGTGTGATTGTTAAAATATTCTACTCAAAGAAATCTGTATAAAGAACCAAATTCCAAGATAATCTGTGCCCAAATGAATCTTTTAATTTCTTCTCTAAATTTATTTTCAAATGAAAAGTCTATTAGTTGGTGTCCAACTCTAGAATATGGTTCAGAGAGAGAGAAGGTTCATGCTGTGTAGCATTAGACTCGTGATCCTGCTGCCTCAGAGTCCCAGGCCTGTACTTTCATACTGGACTTGAAATCTATGGAAAAGAAATCAGATTCTAGCCTGGACTACATAGCAAGATGCTGGCTCAAGGGCCTGGAGAGATGGCTCAGCAGTTAAAAGGCGCTTGCCACCAAGCCTAACAACTAACAACTCAGGCGAATGGTCCTAAAATCACAATGGCCATACTGATTGGGAAAAGTCTTTGAGGTGGATCTTTTCCAAATGACCCCCCCCCCCACCACCACCAAGGGCCCTGAAATACTGGTCTTGATGTGCCATTCAGGAATCCTTCAACTTCCTGTATAGACACAGCCATGAGCCCATTGCAAACAGAGGGACAGTGTTTGTGTCTGTATCCATCTGCTTTCACAGAAAATGACCTTGTACAGTATTTTAAGTTGCTTCTTCTAGTAATTTCCCAGACAAACTTTTGCTTTCTGAATGCAGGCAGCAGAGTCCCTGTTGCACTGAGGATGTCTTGTGGTGAAAGGAAATTAAACTTTTCACCAACAGAAAGGTGGTCATTCTTCTTGTGAGCACACAGGACACAGCTGGAACACATCAGTCATGGTAGCTGGGCATTCCACAAACCTAGTAGATAAGGTAGGAGCCCACCTGCTTCAGATGCATTTTGTGTTACCAACAGCATGAACCAAAAAAATTTCCATTTATAATATTTCATTAATTCTATTCATCTTAACCAAGAATAAAAATGTATTCAGAAACATGGGTATGAAAAGTGATGCTTGTATATTCTACATAGTGCCACACCCATTTATTATATCATAACACATTAAAAATAAATATAATCTAATTTTGATAGATACTACTAATATTGTCTCTTTTGTTTTCTGAAAACTGCCAGACTAGAGTTTTAAAAATCACAATGACAAATCTAATCAGTGCTATCTCAGGTGTAATTGAAACATTATTTTCATGACTCACTTTAGAAAGGATATTTCAAAAACTGTATCGAAAAATGTCTCTTTTAATAATAGGTTTCCATGGCAATATTGCAATTAATGATCTAACTACCACAGTTAACCATGCACACCAAAGTGTAACACAGAGAAACTGCAAAGTGATTCTTACCAGCAGTCACTGCTGCTGAAAGTAAAGCAAGAATAAAGTAGTTCATGCCTTTGTTATTGGCAAGTTATTACTGAGTTCATGGAAATAAGCATAATCCATTCAAAATGTAATTATATAAACTCCAATATAAAGCTCCAATCCTGTTAGATACATACATAATGGAAGATCTACATTGATTTTAAAAAAATGTTCAAAAAAGTAGTTCCTTCTCAAATTGCCTTTAAATCTCTGATTTATTTCTAAGCCTAGGTTAAAAATTCTGAGACTAGTAAATATTTCGTGGACATATGTGGTCCCAGTACACCCTCAAAACAAACAAACAAACAAACAAACAAATCCTAACTCCCAAACCAAACAACAGAATTCTAAGCCAAGAAGTCGAGTTTTTTAAAACACTCGTAACTTGATTCCCACTGTCAACACCAGTCTAAAAGATGTCACCGCTTCTACTTGAGAGATCCAGTGTAAAGAATTTAAGGGAAGGAAATCACTGGCTGTCCTGGGCAATAGGGCCACTTAGTATAGTCAGCATCCCATGGGGAGAAGGCTGCTACGTGTCCCTGGGAGACTGAGATCTCTGAGACAGCGTGGAAGGGATGCACCCACAGCAAATGAGGCAGAGGGCTTTCTGGATCTCTTGGTTTCTGAAAGAATGTATGACGGGGTTGACGATGGAATTTCATCAACCTGCACACTGCACCAGAATACTGTGCACAGCTGGGGAATGCTTAAGTGGAGGTCCCAATGCAGGTATGAGGGACCCACCAAACACTATCAGGGATTGGGAGGTGCTGTCAGTATGGCTCCTGCTGAGAAAGTGTAGAGACCTGAGTTGTGATCCCCAACATTCACATAGGAAACTGGTGTGATCATGTGCATTGGATACCATGAGTGCTGCTGTTTTGTTTAGTTTTGGTTTTTGTTTGGTTTTTTTGCCCCATCTATTATGCCCTGGGTAAAGTTGGTACCTGTCACCCACAGAGACACACACAGACACACACACACATACGCACACAAACACTCACAACCAAGTGCACACACAAAATTTGGCTGTGAAATTACTGAAACACACAAGAGACACCTCAAAAAACTTAAAACTTTATTCTGGAGACAAATATGAGTTTTCATGGCCCCTTAACTGCACACCCCCTCTATGTGGTAACACTTTGAAGTTTTCATATTACCTAAACAAGAGAAGTTAGAAATGAAGGTACTTTTCAAGTGTATTGATGTAAATATCATCTGGTAGGCAAGTTAAAGGAAATAGGGGAATCTGGGGGCTGGAGAGAGGGCTCAGCAGTTAACTGCACTGGCTGCCCTACTTAAAGACTACGGACAGTACCTCCCACCATTTCACATGGTTAGCCCTATAAAACAAAAAGTCTGCCCTGTGGTAGAGTGGGCACCTGGGGGACATCCTCTCCCACCCCCTCACACAGGCCTTAAAGACTTGGGTTTAGTTCAGCACACATATGGTTGCTCACAACCACCTGTTACTCCAGTTCCAAGAGATTCAATGTCCTCTTCTGACCTCTGAGGGCCCTGCATATATGTGATGCATTAGCATACATGCAGAAAAAACACCCATACACATAAAAGAAAAATTAAAATTGGTGGGAGTGAGCCTGAGACATATGACCCCTGCCTGGGGCCACCTGAGCGGCCAAGCAAGGAGCAAGCCTTAGACAACCAGCAATCCAGCCCCAATGGGGCCAAAAGAGGAGCTAGCCTAAGATGATCTCCAGTCACTTGATGTGGGGTAAGCACAGGCATCCTCCATGCACGATGACCCGTGTCCAGAGTCATTATGCACAAATGGGGCAGAACACTACCCCTTGCTTGCTGCTGCATTGGATGGCCCAGCTGGGGCAGGGTAGGAGAGCTTCCCCTGGTGGTGCATGTGAGGGTGTCAGGAATCCTTGCAAGCAAAGAATTGTGAACAAAAGGGTATATTGGGAGATACACTGTGACACACTACAACTTCCACAAGGAGATTTTCTTCTCTGTTGGGGGTGTAGTTTGCAAGGGAGGAGGGCATGTATGAGGGGACAGGGAAATGAGTGGGATTGGGGTGCATGGTATGACATTCTCAGAGAATCAATAAAAAGGTTTGAAATTAAAAAAACAATCTTTTATGTTTTTCACTGATTTTCCAAAGCTTTTGGCTATTTAGGAATTAACTTATCAAGCTCTGTTTAACTATCTTTTGTTGAGGTATTTGAAATGACCTCTGTAAGAAACTCCTTTAATACCCTATGCCTCTGTGACTAGCAATGGATGAGGCTGTCCATCTAAACTTTATATATCTTGCACAAGTTTATATGGTTCTGCATCAGCTTAATAGATAAGAAACCTGTGAGTGCTATTTTATGAATATGTTAAAGTCTGCATTGTACCTGTACTCCCAACATACAAAATGGCCAGTGACATTTTCTGGACATTTCTGCCTTTCCTCATCAATGCCATTCAGAGAGGAAACTGCCATTCAGGTTGTCCTGTCTATACCGTACCCTCTTTGAACAAACAAATATTCTATGGTGTGTATATGTTATAATTTTAACCTTAAAATATAGATTGGCTGTAACTAGCACTAAATGTGTCAGGTGTCCCAATTGTACCATGAATCACTAGGCTGGGGGTAACCTATTCTGCTCTGGCAGTGTGAACTCATTTCTAGGGTTGAGGGGACACTGAGGTACTTACAGTCCCATCAACCACATCAACACTTATTTATTCTTTCATGTTGATGGGCTCCCCTTTCTCTTCTTGGCTCAAGTTGTTCACATTTCTCCATTCTGCCCAATGATGGGTAACATCTAAGCACAAAATGTAAGAGCTAAATGTGGAAACTCAGGTCCTCAAAAGACACATCCTCCTAGTCTTGAAGAGTTGAGTAGGATGCGATGATTTTCAGTTGATTTTATAATGGGTTCTCTGGTATGAAGACAAAAGGCCATCTAATAAAAATTCTAACCCAGAGGACTGACCATTGGAGAAGGACTATGGGTTTGTTTTCTACCTGTCCCAGATTTGTTCCTTAAGGAAACTCCCTCCCCATAATGGTCACCTCCTTGAATTTGCCACTAGTGAAAGTTGGAGACAGGAGTGTTCCAAGTCTCTTCCATTCATCATCCTCAGATATGGTAACAGCCTTTCTTATAAATCATGCTGGCCCAAAAGGTTAGAATTCAAATGGAAAGGCAATTAGCCCTGCAGAAGTTATGTGTACATCCATAACTCCAGGAAATAAATCAAGCAAATAACAAGTAGTTCTTGGTCTTAAGTGGCAGGCCTTGCTTGTATTCAACACACTTCATAGAGATTACCTTGCCACCTATATAAACATAGGTGTCACCTATCCAGAGAGCATGGATTTACATCTTTAGTTTAAAGTATCTTCTTAAATGAAATCCCTCTTGCACAGGAAAAAACGGTTATTTCATGGAAATAGAAAAAACCCTACAGTATTTTTCAAGGCTGTGCAGAGTAAAGTGGGTTCAAGTGCCTTTGGGATTAAGGGCTAGAGAGATAGCTCAGAACCTAAGAGCACTTGATGCTCTTGCAGACAACCCGTGTTGGGTTCTTAGCACCAATAGGTCAGTTCACAGCAATCAGTAATTCCCTGAGATCTGACACCACTACATCCAAGCAGCATACATAACTACATTCTGGCAAAAACACTCATGCACACTATACTGGCTCATTTTGTGTCAACTTGACACAAGCTAGCATCATCAGAGAGGCAGGAGCCTCAGTTGAGAAAATGCTTCTGTGAGATCCAGCTGTAAGATATCTTCTCAATTAGAGACATGGGCACATGGGTAAAGTTCCTGAACAGAACACCAATAGCTTATGCTCTAAGATCAAGAACTGAAAAATGGGACCTCATAAAATTACAAAGTTTCTGTAAGGCAAAGCACATTGTTAAAAGTACAAAAGGCAACCATCAATTTGGGAAAGGATATTCACCAACCCTACATCTGGGCTAATATCCAATATATACAAAGAAATCAAGAAGTCAAACCCCAGGGAACCAAATAACTCTATTAAAAATGGGGTACAGATCTAAACAAAGAATTTTCACCTGAAGAAATTCGGATGGCCGACAGGCACCTTAAAAAGTGCTCAACATCATTAGTCATTAGGGAAATGCAAATCAAAACAACCCTGAGATTTCACCTTACACCAGTCAGAATGGCTAAGGTAAAAAACTCAGGAGACAGCAGGTGTTGGTGAGGATGTGGAAAAAGAGGAACACTCCTCCACTGCTGGTGGGGCTGTAAGATGGTAAAACCACTTTTTAAATCAGTCTGGCAGTTCCTCAGAAAACTGGACATGACACTTCCAGAGGACCCTGCTATACCTCTCGTGGGCATATACCCAAAGGATTCCCCGGCATTCAATAAAGACACATGCTCCATTATGTTCATAGCAGCCTTATTTATAATAGCCAGAAGCTGGAAAGAACCAAGAAGTCCCTCAAAGGAGGAATGGATATAGAAAATGTGGTATATTTACACAATGGAATACTACTCAGCAATTAGAAACAATGAATTTGCAAAATTTTTAGGCAAATGGTTTGATCTGGAAAATATCATCCTAAGTGAGGTAACCCAGTCACAAAAGAATACACATGGAATGCAATCTCTGATAAGTGGATATTAATTAGCCCAGAAGCTCTGAATACCCAAGGCACAAATTGCATAACAAATGACTCCCATGAAGAAGTATGGAGAACGTCCTGATCCTGGAAAGACTGATCTAGCATTGGAGAGGAATATAAGGACAGAGAAAAAGGAGGGAGGTGATTGGAGAATGGATGGAGAGAAGAAGGCCTATGGGACATATGGCGAGGGGGAATCTGGGAAAGGGGAAATCATTTGGAATGTAAACAAAGAATATAGAAAATAAAAATATTTTTTTAAGAAAGATATCTTCTTAATTAGTGATCAGTGAGGGGGAGTCCAGCTCATTGTGGGTGGTGCCATTCCTGGCCTGGTTTCCTGGGTTCTATAAGAAAGCCGGCTGAGCAAGTCTGGTAGGTAGGCTTCTAAACAGCACCCCTCCATGGCCTCTACATCAGCTCCTACCTCCAAGATCCTGTCCTGTTTGAATTCTTGTCTTGGCTCATTTGGTAATGAACAGCAATGTGGAAGTGTAAGCTGAATAAACCCTTTCCTCCCCAACTTGGTCTTTGGTCATAATGTTTCATCAAAGCAATATAAATCTTAACTAAGACACATGTTGAAAAATGGTCTTCGGATACTGTTAACTCAGGCTAGTTTTGCATTTATTCATACCAACAGCATATCAATTGGAGAAAACAGACACTGTTGTTTTCTTAATGCTGGCGATAAGAAAAGCATGAGGATTGGGGATGGTAGTCCCAAGCACTCAGGAGGTCAAGGTTAATGGATCTTTGTGAGTTCCAGGATAGCTGCCCTTCACAGTTGACTTCTGGCTCCACCAGGGATACTCAGAGAGATCCTGCCTCAAAACAAACAAACAAACAAGCAAAAAAGAGTTGGTGATAGAGAAATGGCTCAGCATTTAAGAGTGTTTGCTCAGTTTGCAGAGGACCTAAGTGTGGTTTCCGGTACCCATGATAGCACTTTAGAACCAACAGAACTCCATCTCTGGAAGTTCTGACACCTATGGCCTCCAAGGACATATGCACAGCCATGCACATATACCGCCACAGACACACAATTAAAAATATATTAAAAAGATTAAGGGTATATCTGTTATTTTTAAGAATGAATTTAATAACATGAAAATCTTTTTATGCATTTGACTTTTTAAAAATTATTTTTATCTTTCTGCATATGACTGTTGTGCCTGCCTGTATATCTGTGTAGCATGTATGCACAGGGTCCACCAAGGAAGGAAGAAAGCATCAGACGACATGGGACTGAACTTACAGTTGCTTGAGAACCACTCAGTGTGGATTTTATTAACTGCTGAGACATCTACTAGCCTCATAGAGAAATCCATTTAATTTTATAAAGTGGGACACAAGGAAAAAGGATGATTCTATTTTCTTGCTATGAATTTTCTTCTATCTTCCAAAACTGTATTTTGGGCCACAATGAATGCTTCTAAAACTTTTTTATGATAAAAGCTTGGAAAAAAGGAACAACACAAACTTCTTCTACCCAATAAAGAAAATCTATACAAACTCCTCAGCTGGCTTCATATGTGATGGGAAATGCCAAAATTAGAAGAAATTCAGAAGTCTACTCTGACTACAGCCATTCAATCCCATCATAGAAGTGCCAGCTAGTGCAGTAAGGCAAGAACATTCCACTGCAGCCATAGGACGATAAAGCAGTGAATAGAAGGGATCTCATATTCAGGCCTCACCATGCTGTCCATGCAAAGCACACCAAAGTGTACACAGAATGAATGTATAGGACAAAGAAGTAACCTGAAAACCTCATAGGCCACAGGATTCAAATGCATTTGTATGCAATGGTGACAATAAGTTGGGAATAGTAAGGAAATGATGTCATAGCAATAACTACAAATTAAATGCTTAAAGGATGAATGAACAGACTAAAAATCAGAGAGTCATATGGTAGCCACTGATCAGAAGACACAACACAATAAAAAGATCTCCCCTATACTTACTTCAATTTTTATCAGAAATCTCCCTGAGCCTTTACATTCCAAGTTATTCATAATAGGATAGAAAAGCAAAGGTTCAAGAACCAACCAAACAATTCTAAAAAAAAAATGTAGAAAGAGTTATCCACATGATGACACTCGCCAAGAGGGAATGGTACCCAGAAAAGAGAAGAACAAGCTATAATTGAATCGAACAGATGAGAAAATGCCCCCACTTACACAAGTAGTAAGTCTAATGAGTTTTGGAGGGAACACTTTCCACAAAACAGTATTGGAAAATTTGAACCTGCATGTTACATCACGAATCTTTACCTGACATTCATACCAAAACCAAAACAAGACTTTACAGACAGGTCATAGATGTAAACCTATAATATGGAACTACATGTAATCAATAAAAAAAACAAGAAGCAAAACAAAAGAAAACAGCCATGAATTAAGAACAGGTAGACTCACTTACAGGGGGGATTTCCCCTAGCTATTTGATTGGCTGAAGAAACAACAGGAAGCCAATCACTAGGTGAAGATAAGGAGGCGGGATCTTACAGGAAGAATAGGAAGAGAAGGGGAGAAGCACACAGAGAGAGACAGAAACTGAGATGGGAGAGATAAGATGGAATCTGTAGGAGAGGATGATGAGCCAGATCCACGTGGTCCTAGGAGCCATAAGTACCAGGGAATTTCTTAGATAGATGATTTACTATTACAGGACACTTTTGTTTAACATAAGTATACAAATTATATCAGTATCTATTGAGTTTGAGTGGGCATTTTGGGGGTTTAAGGATTTACTAATATAAATCTGACTGGCAAATTACAAGCCTCTGGAGTTTTCATTTGACTTTCTTTTGACAGAGGTAGGGGATTAGAGCCAGGGACAGCCAGTTTCCACAGGCTAGCCACAAGGGTGCAGAGCAATTCTGCAACAGCTGACTGAGAAAGCTAGACAGACCACCACTTGGGGATGCCCATGAGTGTGGAGAGACCGCCATTGCTGTCATGGAACAGACCATGGCGTAGACTTTTTTATATGTACACGATCAATTTGCTTTACCCTCTGTTCTTAGCTATAGTTTTGCAGAGTAATGGGTAGATACACACCTTGGTGAACAATCTGTCAGTGTGCACTCTATAACAAGGCCATTTGAGAGATTGCCAGATGCTGCTTAGTGAATCCATCGGTTTCCATGCCCATTTATCCATCTGTGATCTTTCCTGTCAACAGGAGCCTGATCCATCATGCTGAGCTTGCAGTGAGGGTGGCCATGACAGAGCCAACTTATCTTGCAATTAACATATTAGGAGGTTTATAATGGTCAGGCAATGCACAGGTCTGGTTCAACTGTGATAAAACACTGATTAAGAACAACGTGGGGAGGTAAGGATTTATTTGACTTCCATTTTCCAGTCACAGTCCATCACTGAGGGAAGCAGGCACTGGAACTCAGTGCAGGGAACTGGAGGCAGGAGGTGAAGCAGAGGCCATGAGGGAGCCCTGCTTACTCATCACAATACCCAGTCTGTGAGTGTGAAAGGCACCCATCACAATACCCAGTCTCTTTCTGCTCCTCTCTTTTGTCAAACAGGTCCATGGAAAATCGGTGGCCACAGTCTAGGTTGGTAGGGTTGCCAGGGCCCAGGCTCTGACCCTACAAACCCCTGGAGGCTTCCCTGTCTCTGTGCCCTCTGGTGGTTGTCAGAGGGACAGGAGCAGAACATTGAGGAGCTGGGCTGTCAGGAGACAAGCACATCTGTGCTGAGGACTAAGCACTTGCCTGGTGTCCTGCTTTGGGGATTCCCACTAGAGGGATGGTACCTGATATATCACCTTCAGGTGGCGAAAATTAGAGGTCTCCAATGGGATCCTTGGTTCTGAGCAGCTGAGGGAAGGATGGAATCTGAAGGGCCCTGGGAGAATCCATCCCCACTACAGTCCAGTTCCATCTGTCCTCCAGGGGACAGACAGCATCTGGAGCCCTCTGCACACAACCTGACCACTCCTTACACTCCTGACCACTATGTCCATCAGCACACAGGCTGGTGGCCTTTGCCTCCTTTGATGGAGCCCACAGCTCCGCTGGTGATGCAAGGCCAGGCATCCGACTCTACTTCACTCCATCCTCCTCTTCCTTGCAGTGCAATATTCCGTTTCATCATATATTGGATTCAGACACTTCCCTAAGAATTTTGCAGTTCTCCAAACTAGAACATTGTGAATCACCTAAAGGTGTGTGTGAGACTCAATTCCACAGATGGAGATTTTCTCAGTGTTGGAGGATCTCGAGGCCAAATACCTGAACTTTGAGAGAGGTGAGCAGGCCTGGGGTGGACTTCCTGGGAAGGTAAGAGTGGTTTTCGGTGATGGGTTCCACCAGGGAATTCTCCAGAGCTTTGGATCCCCAAGCCAGGGAGATTTTCTCAGTGTTGGAGGATCTCGAGGCCAAATATCTGAACTTTCAGAGAGGTGAGGAGGCCTGGGGTGGATTGCCTGGGAAGGTAGGAGTGGTTTTCAGTGATGGGTTCTTCCAGGGAATTCTGCAGAGCTTTGGCCAGAAGCCAGGGCTGGACAGCAGTCAGGTAGGATGCCCCACTATGAGGGATTCTCTGGCATGAAATGTCCTCTTGTGAGCATCAAGGGAAGCTCAACCAATCCTAGGCTGCCTTCACTAAAAGCCCATCTCCATCTGATTTTAGATTACAAATCAATTGCAGAGGCCCAAGTGCAGGATGCCCAAGTCTCTGGGATGCAAAAGAATCTGGTTCGTAGGCCAGCTTCTGAGGCCGAGCCACAGGAAAGTCTGCTGCTCTGTGAGGAAACTGAGCTCTTCGAGGTAACAGTTGTGCAACCATTTGAGTAAGAAGCTGGTCCAGTACATCTTCCAAATATAGATCAAGCTCTATCAATACCAGATGCTATCCAGTCACCTGTAGATGTGGCTGCTGATGTGGCTGGAGGTGTGGCTGCTGCTGTTTCAGCTTTCCAGCACATATTTCTATCTGCTGTTGTGCACATAGGTGCAGCAAAGTCTTCTTCCCTCTGCCTGAGGTAGACATATAGCTAGGAAAATTATCTGCTGACTTGTACCCAGCAGTGGTTCCTATATAAGCTGTTCTTATTTCTTTAGAGAAAGGATCTCCTTTCATTTGCTTGATTTTTTTCTTTCATAACATTGGTTTCATTGTTGAATTTTCATTTGTTTGAATATTAATAAAAATGACTTGTTTATTCATTTTAAATGATACAATTCATTTCCCAAGTGGTCCATTCTAAACATATCTACCTGTGGACTGCATCTCTGAGACAAACAGGTCAATCACATGAAGGGAACCCCGGCAGGCACCCTGTATTCAGGTAAAACAAGCCACTGATGTTGCAGTAATTGTGCAAATACCAACAATGGTGAACAGTATAAACTATGTGACTGTGACCTGGAGGTCTTGGGCTCAGCAGTGCCCCTAGCAGTTAGGAACACAGATTCTAGACAAGACATATCGGGGCTCATGGACAGAGGTCTCTACTTACTGGCTTTTTCTCTGTCAAACTGGACACTGGAGCCCTGCAGAGGAGAAAGTCAGTTTAACTGTAATGGAACTCACCATTCTAGCCATCCCTGAGCCCAAAGCTGTTCAGACACACTGCATCAAGTTTTAACAGATGGTTATCCTAAAGAATTGCCAGGCTTTACCATAATTCTAGTGGTGATCAACACACAACAGGGGTGAGTCCCTGAAAATTTTACACATTTGGTCTGTAGGGAATGGGTTGCATGTAGTCTTACTTTTCTCTGTGTATAAGGAAGCCTGTATGGGTCAAAGCCAGGAGTCACCAGGAAAAATGGCTCACTAAGTCCTCATCCTGGGCATGTGTGATTCCTGAAAACTTTTAGCAGATACTCAGTGATGTCTGGGCCCCTTCCAGGGTATAGGTCAACTCATGTGGGCTCTGATGATGGAGGACCCACACACAAACCACATCACTTGCCACCTTGGCATTTAGCTTGGGAAAAGTTTATATACACCAGGCTAGTCCCTGTCTCATCAAGAATTGAGCTGTACACTTCATCTAGTTCCTGAGATGAGGTGTCCAGTGACCCTGAGGACTGGAGACCCAGGGTTACTGTAGCCAAGTTTAGGAAAACCACACACAGGCTGCAGGTTGGCTTTCTGAGTGAACACTGGAGGCCTGTGCAGCACAGACGGCAGAGAAGGAGTGGTAGCTAGAAGTGAAGGTGGCAGGGCGTCTAGCTGTCATCTGCACACAAGGAAAGGGGACCTAGTCCATTGCTAATGTGTGTAGAGAATTTTGAGGAACCATTATTAAATCTGGTAAGCAAATCCAACAATGCTGCAAAGGAAACACTTCTGCACCTGAACTGAAATGAAGTCAGCTGCACAGCAGCCATGCACAGATGAGCGCACTGACTGGACACCACTTGGGCAGGAAAATAAGCAGGCAGGGCCATTTGCACAGGCCAAGGTTCTGACTTGTCTCCTACTCTCTGCAGTGTTTGAAGTCCTCTCAGGAAATATATAAAGGACTGTAAACAATGGGTAAGGCCTACAGCAGAAATTATAGCATGTAGGTTAAAAAAAGACACAGAGAGTCAAAAGATGCAGACAAGGTAGGGACTTGGATTGAAAGACAATACCATTTGAAATTAGCAGCATAGGAATCAATCAGCACATTCCAACCAGTTACTATGGACAGCAGGGGAATTCTAATGTGGAAGTTCCTATGACATTCCGAAGGACCCACTAAACAGTATGTATCAGGAATTAGGAGATGCTGTCAGTATGGTGTCTGCTGAGAAAGTGTAGGGACCTGAGCTGGGATCCCCAACATTCACCTCAAAAAATGGTATGGTCATGTGCATAGGATACACTCGGTGCTGGTTTCCTGTTTAGTTTTGTTTGTTTTTAACTTGATAAAAGGTAGAGTAAACTTGGAAGAAGCAACATTAGTTGAGAAAAATGCCACAATCACATTGGCCTGTAGGCAGGTCTGTGAAGCATTTTCTTCATGAATCCTCCTTTCGGGTTGGCCCAGGATAACGTGAGCAGTGCCATCCCTGGACTGGTAGTTTGAAGTGGTGTGAGAAAGGTTGAACAAGCCAGTAAGCAGTGTTTCACCATGGCTTCTACTTCACTTCCTGACTTCTCATTCCTACTTTCCCTGACTTACCTTCATGATGGACAGTAATCTGAAAGTGAGATAAATCAAGGCTTTTCTGAAATGGTTTTTGGTCAGTGTTCTAACACAGGAATAGAAAAGAAAACTAAGAGACCCTAGGATCAGGCGGGACCCCCTAGCTCAATGCTGAGCCAGTTTATATCTTGGTGAGCACTGGATTCAGAGAGAGTACACAGCTCAACAAAAACTAAGAGCAGAGGGACTGAGGAAGAATCCTCATGTCAAACTCCTGCTTCCACCCACATGGACATAGAGATGAACACAAACACACAAGTTCACACATACAATACACATGCACATAGACATACACATACACAGACACAGACACAAACCACACATACACACATAGTTACACACACACACACACACACACACACACACACACACACACACACACACAGTCTAAGGGTTTTACTGCTGTAAACAAATACCATGAACAAGGCAACTCTTATAAGGCCAACGGTTAACTGTGGCTGGCTTACAGGTTGAGAGATTCAGTCCATTATCATCAATGCAGGATCATTGAAGAATCCAAGCAGACATGATGCAAGAGCTGGTAGTTCTACCTCTTCTTCTGAAGGCTGCTAGCAGAATACAACTTCCAGACAGCTAGCATGAGGGTCTTAAGCCCACACCCACAGTGACACACCTACTCTAACAGGACCATATCTTCTAATAGTGCCACTCCCTCTTCCAATCTTATACAAACCCTCACACACACACTTACATGCGTAGTACACACACACAACTACATCACTGCCAAATTCAAATCACACCTCAAGCAGTTCTTAGCAGCTATGGTCAACCATCAGGAAAGTAGTCAGAAGGGTCAATGGAGCTGAAACAAGAGCTTAGAAGTATACACAGAAAACAGTCCTGGAATGTAGTGTTCACACAATCTCACTATGTAGTTCTGATGGCTTGATGCTCACCCCAAAGCTTGTGCTCCCCTTGATCTACAGGTCCTCCAATTTAAATTCCTTACATCAGTGGATGTCAAACTGTGGGTCTGTTAGTTAGGGTTTCTATTCCTGCACAAAACATGATGACCAAGAGGCAAGTTGTGGAGGAAAGGTTTTATTCAGCTTACACTTCCACATTTCTGTTCATTACTAAAGGAAGTCAGGACTGGAACTCAAGCAGGTCAGGAAGCTGGATCTGATGCAGAGGCCATGGAGGGATCTTTCTAACTGGCTTCCTTTTCCCTGGCTTGCTCAGCTTGCTTTCTTATAGAGCCCAAGATTACCAGCCCAGGGATGGCCTCACCTACAAGGGGCCCTCCTCCCTTGATCACTAATTGAGAAAATGCCTTACAGCTGGATCACATGGAGGCATTTCCTCAAGAGAAGCTATTTTCTGTGTGATAACTCCAGCTTGTGTCAAATTGACAAAAAAATCAGCCAGTACAGGGTCAAATGACCCTTTCACAGGGGTCACCTAACAATATCAGAAAACATATGTATGTGTATACATACATACATACTGTTATAGACAAGTTATATATATATATATATATATATATATATATATATATATATATATATAAAATTCTTAATACTAGGAATATTAGAGTTATAAGGTAGCAATGAAAATAATATTATGGCTTGGGTCACTTAGACTTGAACTGTAAGGAAGGCTCACAATATTAGGAAGGTCGAGAACTACAGCTCTAAACAATGGTATTACAGGTGTGCACCACCATTCCCAGAAAAAAAAAACCCAACTTGTTTAACCTTCTGGCAGAGTGCTCTCCAGCGTGGGAGCTGCTTGGATCATTAGATGACTTGCCCCTGCATATAAGTTTGTGGACACCTAGCTGAAAAGACTAGACCGAGAACATGGGCTCTACACAACTAGGGAGAACACAAGGTTTCAGTACAAGGAAGGGGTTAATGAGAGGGAGGGGCCCAGAAATAGACTCCCAGGAAGACTTTGCAGTGAAATCAACACATTAAGTGGGTTGCTGACACTCATCTGCCTCCCGAGACCTCTTAGTGATACAGATGTCACACAACTCAGAGCCAGATCAAGACTCATTCTCCCCACTGTGCGCCAGGTTATAGAGGCAGTAAACGACTATTGGGAAGGTGACCCTGACCTGGCTGGCTGCCTCCTAGTAAAGAACATCCACCATGACTGCTGTTTCTGTGGGTCACTATCAAGGCTGTGATGGGCCTCTTTGGTGATGTGGCTGCCTTCAAGGGCTCCCTGCCCCTGTGACTCTTCACCTGTACTCCTAAAACTCATGTCTGTAGACTCGTTGGTTCATCCAGTTGTGCTATGGTGTGTGTGATGGTTTGCATGGGAAATGTTGCCCTTTTGACTTGTGTATTTGAACACCAGGTCCCCAGTTTGCAAGACAGATAGCACAGAGGAGCTCTTTGGGATGGTAGAATTTGTCTGCAGAGCACTGTATAAACTAGAATAAGTGTTGTGTAAAGAACATCTGTTAAGGACTAAGGATGCACAACAACAAGAGTAGAACCCAATGTCACAGACATCATCAGATAATAACAATGAGTCTGTGTCAGTCCTTGGCTGTGCTGACTAGCAAGGCCTTCTATAGATAGCTGGAAAGAGAAATGCGCAGGTAGAGACACTGTACAGAGGGATTCTGTTCTTTCCTTGCAAAGTGAAAGTGAACCTGTCTTAGCTATTTTTATAGCTTTGAAGAGACTCCATAACCAAGAAAACCTATAAAAGAAAGCATTTAACTGGGGGCTTGCTTACAGTTTCACAGGGTGAATCCATGACCATCATGGTGGGCAGCAGGTAGGTAGGTGTGGTGACAGAGCTGTGTCCAAGAGCTTAGATCTGATCCATAAGCAAACATCAGGGAGAGAGAGAGGCTGATGGGCCTAGCATGGCCTTTTGACACAGCAAAGTTTACTCTTACTCCAACAAAGACACACCTCTTAATCTTTTCCAAAACAGTTTCACAAACTAGGGACCAAGACATTCAAATATATGAGCCCATGGGGGCCATGGTCATTCAAGCCACCACACTAACTGAACTCTATAAAAATGTTGTGAAAACTTAAAGATCGGGTGGAGAGATGGCTTAATAGTTAGAAACACTGTCTGCTCTCCTGGAGGACCTGGGTTTGATAACTAGCACCCACTGGGTGGCTCATAACCATCTGTTAACTCCAGTTGTACAGGATCTGATGCCCACTTCTGGCCTCTTTGGACACTGCCTGCACTTTGTGCACAGACATATCTGTAGACAAAACACCCTGTGTTCCTCAGGACTATGTAAGAAACAGAACTACTGGAATGAATACTCTCTCTCTCTCTCTCTCTCTCTCTCTCTCTCTCCCTCTCCCTCTCCCTCTCCCTCTCTCTCTGATTCTGTCTCTCAGTCTCTGTCTCAGTCTCTCTCCCTGTCTCCCTCTCTATCCCTCCCCCCCCCCCTCTCTCTCTCTCTCTCTCAGCATAAATATGTATTAAAGAGATCTATTATGGTGGTTCACAGGCTGTGGTTCAGATACTCCAACATTGGCTGTCTTCTTCAATGGCTGAGCAAGGATTTGGTGGTTGCTCAGTCCGTGAGACTCTTTGCCTCAGTCCTCCCTATCTGGTGCTGAAGTCCGAGGAAATTCAAGAAGAGTTGGTGGTCCTTGGTCTCCACTGAAATCCCAAAGCAGGGTCTAACACCAGAGAGAGTAAAGGCAAGCAGGCAAAAAGCAAAGCTTCCTTCTTCCCTGTCCTTTTAAGCGGCCTTCATACCTCAAATGAACCAATCAATAAAATCCCTCAGCAGTGCCTGTCTGCATGGGTGTTAATTGATTAGAGATGTAGTCAAATGACAGCCTAGATTAGCCACCACACACCCATACACACAAAAAGATAAAATAATTATAAAACAACCAAGAGGGTTTAAATGTAAAGAATGGAATCTCCCTCTAGGTAGAGACATGCCCTGTTTCTTCCCTTAAAGGGTTGGGCCAGTGCTGCAGGTCAGTGATCTAGCTAGGACCTATAGGATGCAGGTTTACCCTGAGATAATTTAATTTTCTTTTTCAGGAGACCCCACCTCCTCCTCTACCCACACTGAGTACAGACCCCACAAGCCAAGCCACCATGAGGTTCTGCAGGGTCTGCCGCCCGTCTCCATGCAGAATTTGAAAGGCAGACTTGTCTGTTTTTCTCTCTTCTTTTTCCTCACAAAGTGTCCAGATACTCCTTGGTGTGCTTTGAAGTTCTTTGGGCTTTTCTGAAGTTTCCCTCTGCAACAAACAAAGGCCTCCCTGCATCCCTAGACAGCTTGACAAGGACAAGGCATCTTGTCAAGCTTTCATTTTCCTTTTCCCCACAAGAGAGTTGAGGTTGGGTCCAACAAAGAGCACAGAGTCCCCTGATTTAGGACAATCCCTCATTAAGTCAATCCTCCCACATCAGTGAGGAGAGTGGAACTGCACCTGCATGGATGGCAACACAGGCAGGATTTGAACATAATTCTTCCTGCGTGGGAATCTTTCATTATGTGCCTCTTGGGATCCCCCAGCCTCCACTGATGGAGCAGGTACTCTTCAGCCTGAAAGTTCAGATGCTCTGATAGGACTTGTTCATATTTGTCCACATTGCATACTTTTACTTTAATTTGGGGGACATTAAGTTTCATTGTCTACAATAGTACTATTGTGAGCTCTTACTCCTGATCCACTGTAGAGATGTGGCAATGACAATTTGGCAGCATCGCTTTGTGGTCCCAGAGGATCTCACCCATGCCCCCACTCAGGAACTATCTTGGATCTGCAAATGGAAATGCCCTGCATATTTCAAAGGCTGGGTACTGATAAACCTTCAACTGTTATCCCAGGCACAATAGGGAAGTGGCCAGTGGCCCCTATTCAAAACCACATGGTTGGTTGGCTTCATTTCCTGCCACTACTGTGTTTACTTCTTCTTCCCTCATCCAGGTACTTCTCTCTGGTTCCTACCAACATAACTCTAAGTGTCCCGCCCCATTCCCAGGCATTGGCCACTGGAATATTTATTGATAGATCCCAAACCAACTTGGGACAAGGACCTTCAGCATCTGGGCATGCATATTCACAGCATTAGCATCAATCTCCAACATAGAGATGAAGGCTATCATGGTGGCCCAAATACATCCTGGTGTAGCAGGGCTCCAGACCTTAGCACTACTGATTCTATGATGGCTGCACCATTCAGGCCATAAAACTCTACATATACCCTGGACCACCTGCCAAAACTAAAACAGAGGTCTAATCCATCGAAGTCCAATGTTCTGAGAAAGATTCCATACTAACTTTGCTTTTTTGACTTTTGTAGTTCTACTTCTGGCTAACTGTTCTTGCTAACTGAAATATGTCATCCCAAGACAATGTCTTTTTGTGAGCTTGAAAGCTCACCCTGAGAAAAGCTTGGAGTTACACTGGGATACCAAACACCCAGTGTAGTCAACAGGCAGCTAACAGAGACTAAAATGCATTGGCTAAGATCTATATGCGAGCAGTCTTCTCTGATGAAAACTGTGGCAACTAAATAATGTAATGGAAAATTAAAACAGTCACTTCCATCAGCTGTGGCCATCCAGGGCAGGCCACCCACTCACTCTTCTCAGATTGCCAATGGCACCAAGATCCAAGAGCTCACTGTTCCACTTAGAGCAGCCATGGTTAAACATCTCCACGACAGTGGAAAGACACACCATGCTGCATTTCTGCAAGCATGCAGAAGTCAGAGTTCTGTGGAGCTGGCTTGAGGCATCTACCCTCATAGGGCAGAGCCTGGTGAGTACATCTGCCCATCCACCAGCACTGTGGTAGGATGGAGTGGCCCAGCCACACACCAAGCACCTTGAGTGATTTGGTGAGCTTCAAGGCTGCTTTGAAATTCCAATGTCTGCAGATCCTCCCCAGGTCACTGCCCTGTTTGAGAAACCCTCCGGACAAGCACTCAGCTCTTCACTTCTGCCTCAGGGCTTTCCCTCTCTGAGCCTCATCAGTCTGGCTTTGCTCAAAGCAAGTTTGAGAGTCGAGGTGACCAGTGTAGTTTATGATGATCTTAGCCTTAATGGAGAGTGTTGTCCTCTGAGACTTCATCCTTTTCATGAGAATTTGCAAGCTTTATCATAAATTGCATTTTTTTTTGCACTTGAGACAGGGTCTCATTGTGTAGACCTGACTGGTCTAGGACTCCCTATGTAGATCAAGCTGGCCTCAAACTCACAGCAATCCCCTGCCTGTTCCTCCTGAGTGCTGGGATTAAAGGCATGCACAACCATGCCCAGACATTTGTTTTTTTTAATGACTAGGAGCTATTTTAAAAATCACCATTTAAATGTATCTTTTTACTTTCTTACAGGTTTTGTCAGAGTTCTGACTTCTATTCATTTCCTCAAAAAATCAATATTTGGCTTTCATGACTTGTTTGATAGTTTTCCCCTTATGTGCCTTATGTACTTTTTGTCTTTATTCTTGGCTAATCTCATTTTTTTTTTTGTCTTTATTTTCTGTTTTTCTAAGTGTTCCTCAGAGATATTCTTACTTCCTTGGTTTTTTAGCCTTCTTCCTTCCTAAAAAAAAAGCATTTAATATTTCCTTCTGCCATGACATTCTCTGGACCCCACATTTAATACATAACGCTAAATTCTTTTAATTTGAGGTATTATGAGGTTTTGGTCTACTTGTACCTATAAGCACCACATCTATGCAGTACAGACAGAGGCCAGAAGAGGGCGTCTGATTCTATAGAACCAGAGTGACTGCTCCTTGTGAGCTACCATTTGAGTGCTGGGACCTGAACCTGGGTCTTCTGGGAGAGCAGTAGTGCTTTTGAGCCATCTCTCCAGATGAAAAACAACAACAACAATAATCAATTGATCAATAAACAACAAAGAATTGATTATTAATTGGTAATCAATTGATCAATATTATTAATAACAATAATTGAATGCTAGTTAATAGTAATAAGTAATTGCTGGTTAACAATCATCTGATAAGTATTAATTAACAATCAATTAATTATTAATTCATAGCTAATAAGTTATTAATATCAATAATTTAGGGGCATATTAAGCAATATCAATTAAAAACTAGTTACTGCTATTAATTTTTATTTTTACTTGTTTTATTAATTGCTAATTATTAATTAGTGTTCAAGGATTGTTTAAATTATTTCTGACGTCTATGAGGGTTATTTTATTTCTGCAGAGTCTCTTTAGGAAACTAATGCTTCACTTTTAAACAGGCAAGAATGTCCTGGGTTTTTGTCACTGATTATTCTTTAGTAAGAAAAGCCGTCTATCTGTATGGCTTTTCTCCTTGGAAACTTTTCCCCCTTTAGCATGTGATGAAATGCATCAGCACCACTCAGGGTGATCTGTTACCATTATGTCCATTAGGTACCATTTGCTGATGACTTACAATAATTTGTATGCATCTAGTAATCTGAACTGTCTACGTCTCTCTAATGTCTGAGAAAAAAAGACGCAGAAGATAACAAATTTGTCTGCCCTCACCTTTATTCCACAATCATATCCTTTTTTGACTTTGAAGCTATATTCAGTTGTGAATATAAGGAAGTCATTTTAGGCCCAGCATGAGAAGGCCCTCCTGGGCTCTGTGGGAGGCTAGCCTGCTGTCTCTTTCTCTCAGTCTGCTGCCTTGGTGGGGAGAAGCTTCTGGCATATTCGGGTACTGCTGCTGGGGCAAGGGACCCCTCCACCTCAACAAGTTTTTAGGACAACCACAAAGATCATTTGTTTTAGAGCCAAAGAAGAGTGACCAGGGCCTAGGAACAATAGGTTATAAAAAAAAATTCTAAGACAGTTCTCATTTTGATAACTTGGTGCCAGGGAATGTTTAAAAGAAGAATAAATAACAAGGAACAAAGAATTGGGAAAATAACAAGAAATGAATACAATTAAATGAAAAATAAATAATTTAGGTAATTTGGGGGTGATTTTCCTTGAAGGAGAAAGCAATAATATTCAAAAACTTTCTTTTAAAGGTTTTTAATTATGTGTACTTGTGAGGTCTGTGTGGGTATGTGCACATGAGTGCAGTACCCACACAGGCCATTGGGGGGCACCCAATCCCCTGGAGCTGGAGTTTCAGGTGCTTGTGAGCCAGCTGACATAGGCTCTGGGAAAGAACTCAGCTCCTCTGGAAGAGCAGTAGATGACCTTAACCACTGAGCTATTTCCCCAGTCAACCTCAACACATCTTTTCAAGCTAAAAATGTGACAATAACTCCTGGAATTAGTAAGTGTCTCTGTACCTCTGGACAGTAGGCCAAGACCAAAACAAAAAGTCTAATGCAATGAGAAAAACTCAAGCTTAGGTATATTAAAATACTGCTGCACATTGATGGAGGGTTAGTTTACAAAAATACCTTGACCCAGATTCATGTTTGATTTAGAAAAATTCAACTTTATTGCTTCCTTTCCAAGTAGTAGACTGTAGAATCCAAAAATAAATTTACTGTGTTTCAAATGGCCCTTAGAAGGAGGCTACAGTTGGATCAGGAGCCTCTCTCTCTCTCTCTCTCTCTCTCTCTCTCTCTCTCTCTCTCTCTCTCTCTCTCTCTCTCTCTTTCTCTATCACTTATTTACCCCAATAACCTCATAAAGCCTGTAGAAGACTGGTCCCTGCCTCTCTCTCTAGAAAAAGTTTACATTTAAAGCCACACAAGTAGGACTGCCCTAGACTCAAAATATGTTGTTTCGTTAAGAAATGGAACTCCAAACTTTATCCCAGCACTGAGGAAGCAGAGACAAGATCCGGAGTGGGCAGACATCCAAGCTATAGGGCATGGACAGAGGTCAGAGAGGACCTTGCAGGAGTCAGCTCTCTTCTTCCCTCAGGTGGGTCCCAGTGATCAAACTCAGACTGCCTGCCAGGTTAGGCAACAAGTACCCTTACCAGCTGAGGTATCTCCCTGGCCAGAGATTTTTTAACTTATTCACTTTACATCTCACTCACTGCCCCCCTTCCCAATCACCCCTCCCACATTCCTTTCCCCTTCCCCTTTTCCTCTGAGAGGGTGGGAGGCCCCCAGCTTTTCCCCCACCCAGGCACTTCCTCTCCCACTGAAGCCAGGCAAGGCAGCCCAGATAGAAGACCATATCCCACATATAGGCAACAGCTTTTCAGATAGCTCCCCTTCCAGTTGTTTGGGACACCCATGAAGACCAAGCTGCACATCTGCTACATATGTGTGAGGGAGGCCTAGGTCCAGCCTGTGCATGTTCTTTGGTTGGTGGTTTAAACTCTGAGAGCCTCAAGGGTCCAGGTTAGTTGATTATATTGGTCTTCCTGTGAAGTTCCTATGTGCTAGGGACTGGAACCCTTCCTCTTATTCCTCCATTAGAGTCCCCAAGCTCCATCCACTGTTTGGCTGTGGGTGTCTACATCTGTGTGAGTCAGCTGCTGGGTGGAGCCTCTCAGAGGACATCCATACTAGACTCCTGCCTGCAAACATAAGAGAACATAATAAGTGTCAAGGATTAGGGCTTGTCCCTGAGATGGGTCTCAAGTTGGCCAGGCTGGCTATTCCCTCAGTCTCTGCTCCATCTCCAAATCCCTGCATCTCTTGTAGGAAGAATAAGTTTTTGGTGGAAAGTGGAAATATTCTTAAATGCTGATCAATTCTGAGAGGTGAAATCAAAATTCATTTTCTGGAATATGTGAAAATATTATTCATTTCCTGCTTCACCTCTGGTGTACATCACATAATCCTTTGTACATTTTTCCATTCATGTAAAATGATTTCTGGGGCTGGGGATGCTGCTTGATGGTAGAGAGCCCATGTAGCTTAGCTTAAAATCCTCCTGGTTTAGGTCCCCAGAACAGGATAGAAAAAATGAAACTAAACCAACTAAAAAGCAATATGTGAAATGGAAGGGTTTGGGCTGGGACCGGGGCAAAGGAACTTTCTGAAAACCTGATGACCTGTTATCCACAGAGCTCAGGGTTTGAAAGGAGACGGCCAGTTCCTGGCCTGCACAGGTGTGCTGTGATGGACACACACACACACACACACACACACACAAATACACACACACACATGTGAATGCATGCAAATGTAATGATACATAATATAATACAAATCAAATAATAAATTAAAATATTTGCAGTTGCTTATACAAAACCATTCTAATCAGGTTCTTGTAAAAATGTAAGGAAAATGCCTTCTTAAGGCTTCTTCTATATGCTTTATTGTTTTTTGTTGTTGTTTTGTTTTGTTGGGTTTTTTTTTGTTTTTGGTGGGATTGTTTGTTTATTTTTGGGTTTTTTTTTTATGTTGTTTTATTTTTCCACACGGGGCTTCTCTTTGTAGCCTGAGCAGTCTTGGAACTCACTCTGTAGACCGACTGGCCTTGAACTCAGAGACATCCACCTGCCTCTGCCTCCCATGTGCTGGAGTTAAAGGTGTATGCCTCCACCTCCTGGCAGTATTCCTAGATTTAATGATGCTTTCTCTCTGCTGTTAAAGCCGAGGTCTGGTGGTTTGCTTTTCCCTTGTTACCACAGGTTGATCCCAGCATCTTGCACAAAAGAGGAGAGCCCTTGCCCCAGACAAGCTCTTCCAGCTTTTCCTTAGGCCCTCCTGCCTGGGGCCACCTTAGCCACCAATCCCAGGATACAAATGGCTCTGGGCCAACAGCACCTCTTCCAATACTAGCCTCCTACACATACCTCCTCCCCTGTCCTACAGACTCCCTGTCATCTGACCCTCAGGAGTCCTTGGCCACTACTCTTTCCCAGAACAGGTTAGTAAATGAAAAACTGCCTGTGACACCTGGCACAGGTGATAAGGGGTTGAATCCACTTAGAGTCTCCACCAGCACATAATGGTCTTGTTTGCAGTAAACATTGCCAGAAGCCTGCTTGAATTTAAAGAGGCACAATGAAGATCTTAAACTCAGGAACAAAGTTGTCTCAGAGGTTGACTAACAGGGAATAAGGGATCTTGGAGTCTCCCCAGGGAGCCAGCTTGAGCCCAGTCCAGTTCTGCATCCCACATAGCAGGATAAGCAGCTCTGGGCACAGCTTATGAGCACAAAGATGACTGACTGACCTGAAGCAGGAACAAGTGACCCTGGCCCTCAGCCCAGAATTGTCACCAGGAATGTCTCCAGGAATGGCTGTGGCTCATTTTATTTTCTACAAATTAATTCGATTTAAAGGAAGAATGGAAGGGAAAAGCTGTTCTTTTTAAAGGGCCACGGTGAAACTTCCAGAGTTACAGTCATCATCCTAAGTGACAATTGCTCCACATTTGTCAATTGCATTGATTCGAGATCTCTGTATGTTAAATTTTTCTTAAAACAGACAGAGTATCTAACTTCAAGCTGGTAGAATAAAAAGGGAGATCAAGAAGCAGAAACCAGGCTTTCAAAAATATTGCTGGATGTACTGTAAAAATAATCTTTAGGGGCTAGAGAGATGGTTCAGATGATAACAACACTGGCTGCTCTCCTCAAGGAAGGTGTACGTGGGTGTGCCTCATCAGGAAGTCCTTCTGTTTCCTAGGTGATCAATAAGCAGAAACTAAAGACACTGTCCCCAGTACCCACATGGTGGTTCACAGCCATCTGTAACTCCAGTTCCAGAGGATATGATGCCTCCTTCTTGCCTTTGTGGGCACTGCATGTACATGATACAGAGATGTACATTACAGATAAACCATTCATATACATAAAGCAATATTTATTAAAGATCTCTTATAGATGTCTCTAGGAACTATTTTGTTTATACCTGGATATGCTCTTCCCAGTGCAGCAGCTTGCAGCCTGGTGTGGCTTTTAAATGTAAGTGGGTTAAAATTAAGTACAAACATGTGTGAAGTTTCGCAGCTGTCCCGATTGGTCTTCAAGTGCTCAGTAACTGCAGCAGGTAAGGTGTACGTGGGTGTGCCTCATCAGGAAGTCCTTCTGTTTCCTAGGTGATCAATAAGCAGAAACTAAAGCTGGACAAGTTTTGTTTTCATTTTGAGAATTTTTATGTGCATTACTGTTTTGCCTGCATGTATGTCTGCACAAGGAGGCCAGATCCCCTGGAACTGGAGTTACAGTGGGTTGTCACCTGTCATGTGGGTGCTGGGACCTGAGCCCAGGTCCTCTGGAAGAGCAGCCAGTGCTATTATCTCCTGAGCAATCTCTCCAGTCCCCACTCAAACTTCTCAAATGAGTCATTTGATTTTAACCACTGCAGACTAATCATTTTCTAGCTAAAGTTTTAGATCCAAAGTATCCATGAGCATCATCATAAAAAATCACTAATTATTAAATGGTCTATTTTGAAAAATATAAAAGTGCAAGTTTGGAAGACACTGAGTGTGTGTTGCCTGAATTCTGGAATCTGACACTACTCTTCCAACAATATTTCATTTTTTCTTTCAAAATAAAAGCAATCTCTATTTTACACATCCTCAATAGTCTCTCATTACCAAACCTAAGTGAGAGGGCACACACTCGTGCACACATGGGTTGATGTAACATATACAGACATACATACCTACATATATGGGACATCCATGTAGATATGCAGACACACCCATATACACATAAACACATATATACATATACACGGAAACGCATGCATGCATACACAGATAGAATTTATAGAAACATACATACACACACTGAAATACATGCTTGCACGCACAGACACACATTTACACAGACATACATATATTCATACATATATGCAGAGTGTACTGGCTGGTTTTGTGTGTCAATTTGACACAGGCTGGAGTTATCACAGAGAAAGGAGCTTCAGTTGGAGAAGTGCCTCCATGAGATCCAACTGTGGGGCATTTTCTCAATTAGTGATCAACAAGGGAGGGCCCCTTGTGGGAAGTATCATCCCTGGACTGGTAGTCCTGGGTTATATAAGAGAGCAGGCTGAGCAAGCCAGGGGAAACAAGCCAATAAGGAACAGTCCTCCATGGCCTCTGCATCAGCTCCTGCTTCCTGACCTGCTTGAGTTCCAGTCCTGACTTCCTTTGGTGAGTAACAGCAATGTGGAAGTGTAAGCTGAATAAACCCTTTCCTCCCCAACTTGTTTCTTGGTCATGATGCTTCATGCAGGAATAGAAACGCTAAGACACAGACATACATGTACACATGCATATACCCCCCCATATATATTTACACAGACACACTGCACACACAGACACACATGCATGCACATAACATATGCATACACAGGAGCCCACACACAGACACACTTCATCTGTAGCCCTTTAGTCCTGCACCATACTGCTGTCCCTGAGCTGTGACTCTCTTTGGAGATGCTCCTCATCCTTCTACATCCATCTTTGGTCCTGATCTGTGATGGGAGAGCTTATCACACATACCTCCTGGAGTCGCTGCAGTGATTACCTGAGATCTGGGCATCTCACTTGAGGATGAATGGGAGCAATATTAGTAGATGACAAGCCTTGTGGAGGGAGTAATAAATACAGGTCCATGCACATCATTACACATTAACCATGGAAAGTAGCATCCAAGCAGAAATGTGTAATTCATGTGCTTCTGGACTTAGAACAAGGCTATGACTGATAAAAAGTGGGGGCTTATACTGGACCCACCTGACTTATCACCTGACTGTACTGAGCATACTAAACATTTATTTCATCTTGTCTCGCCTAATATTGAGATGGGTTCATGGAGCATGCTTAGTGTAGCAAATCAGAACTTGCATGCTCAGAGAGAAAAATCCCAGTTGAGCAGGACGTAAGGCAACAGCAGTGGGCTTAAGTCCTCTGTTTCAAGCCCATCTCTGGGATGTCTCCACATCTTTAAATGTACACGTTAGCTGCTCACATTGGGAGAACAAGGGGGAATCCCAGTCACCACCTCTGTGCCTGAGACCAAAATCTCACAAAAGGTGAGAAGATCCAATAATAGCCATTTGAACACTTAGAACATGGTCTCTTGGCATCAAGTTTTTCTTAGAGGAAACTGTCTGAAACAGTGTCATGATCTAAAGGATGACGAGGCTTACTGAAAACACCAGCTGAGGCATCAGGTTCACGCCAGCTGGCTGTAGAGTCCAGAGAAGCTTTGCCTCAGCAAAAGCTCACTTCTGCTGCTTAGTGCTCTTTCCGGACTGTAGGTCACAGGGCTGTGAGGTTGGTGTGACGTTTGGCGAGATTAAACAGATCTAGATCTTCTGGGACTCCCTGTAAAATAGCACCAGCATTCTCCTAACACAGGTTGCCAAGGTGACCCCGCCGGAAATCACTATGAATCTATGTATCCACACCCAGGCATGTGCATGCATTCACATGTATGCCATCTCAGGACTAGAGAAGGCAGGTGTGGATGGACAGAAGATGCCTGGATGAAGTCCAACTAGAATGTCCAGGCACTCACAGAAAGACCAGGCTCTTCAGTGCCAATGGCTCTCATTGCTGAATTGCATTCCATCTAAGGGACATCAGGCATCAGGTGACAGTGGCTCAGAACTTGTGGCAGCTGGAGTTCAGTTAACTTGTGGCAGCTGGAGTTCAGTTGAGGTTGATGTAACATCCTGCAAACAGTAACCAGTGTGAGCAGAACCTACAAACCAAGACCACATTCATCTCCAAGGGCTGTTTGGCACCAATGTGGCAGAATGACTCCAGAGGGTCCCTATGGTACAGAGATGTTAATGTCACCAGCAAACTCATGTGATACTGGGATTGAACCTGTAAACCAGAAACCATGGGGTACTAACCATGGATCACAGGGCCTCACTCTCTGAGTTTTAAGCAATAAGTCTGGGGTCAGTCTGTAGTTTCACTGGAGTATGTACCCATGAGGTGGTGATGGTGGTGGTGGTGGTGGTGGTAATGGGCCACCCTCAAAGAGCCATTGTTCACCACAACACTGGCAACTCACACTTCTCTTACCCACGAAGTATTCTGTTAGTGAGTGATGGATCCTGTACTGAGTGGTTTTGTGTGTCAACTTGACACAATCTGGAGTTATCACAGAGAAAGGAACTTCCATTCGGAAAGTGCCTCCATGAGATCCAGCTGTAAGGCATTTTCTCCATTAGTGATCAAGGGGGAGGGCCCTTTGTGGGTGTTGCCATCTCTGGGCTGGTGCTCTTGGGTTATATAAGAAAGCAAGCTGAGCAAGCCAGGGGAAGCAAGCCAGTAACATCCCTCTATGGCCTCTGAAACAACTCCTGCTTCCTGACCTGCTTGAGTTCCAGTCCTGACTTCTTTTGGTGATAAATAGCAAGGTGGAAGTCTAAGCTAAATAAACCCTTTCCTCCACAAGGGAGGATTCTCGATTCTTGATCATGATGTTTATGTAGTAATAGAAATCCTGACTAAGACAGTTCCCATTTTGATGACTTGATGCCAGGAAATGTTCAAAAGAAGAATAAATAACACAGAACAAAGAATTGGGAAAATAACAAGAAATGAATACAATTAAATGAAAAATAAATGATTTAGGTAATTTGGGAATGATTTTCAATGAAGAAGAAAGCAATAATATTCAGCAACTATTTTTTTCAAAGATTTTTAATTATGTGTACTTGTGAGGTCTGTGTGGGTATGTGCACATGAGTGCAGTGTCCACAGAGGCAAGAAGTGGGCACCCAATCCCCTGGAGCTGGAGTTTCAGGTGCTTGTGAGCCAGCTGACATAGGCTCTGGGAAAGAACTCAGCTCCTCTCGAAGAGCAGTAGATGACCTTAACCACTGAGCTATTTCCCCAGCCAACCTCAACACATCTTTTCAAGCTAAAAATGTAGCTTGTAAGAATCCTGGGATTAGGAAATGCCTCTATACCTCTGAACAGTTGGCCCAGACAATAACAAAAATTCTAATGCAATGAGAAAAACTCAAGCTTAGGTATATTAAAATACTACTGCACATTGAAGGAGAGTTCACAGTCTCAGTTTACAAAAACACCTTGACCCAGATTCATGTTTGATTTAGAAAAACTCAACTTTACAAGTAGTAGACTGTAGAATCCAAGAATAAATTTACTGTGTTTCAAATGACCCTTAGAAGGAGGCTACGGTTGGATCAGGAGCATCTCTCTCTCTCTCTCTCTCTCTCTCTCTCTCTCTCTCTCTCTCTCTCTCTCGCTTTCCCTCTCTCTTTCTCTCTTTCTCTCATTTACCCCAATAACCTCAAGACTGGTCCCTGCCTCTCACTGTAGAAAAAGTTTACAATTTCAGCCACCCATGTAGGACTCCCCTAGACTCAAAATATGTTATTTGGTTAAGAAATGCATCTCCAAAATTTACTGAAAATTCCATAAGTGTTTTTTTTTTTTTCTGGTGGTGCTGGTGGTACTGGTGGTAGTGGCATGTGTCTGTGTGTGTGTGTGTGTGTGTGTGTGTGTGTGTAACTAATTGAAAGGTACTGGACACCTAAGGAGGGCATCTGAAGTTTTCTCTAAGTGTTTGAGCTTAGAGGATGGAGAGATGGCTCAGGGATCTGGAGCACTGGCTGCTCTTCCAAGGAGCCAGGTTAAGTTCACAGTGCCCTCATGAAGGCTCACAACCTGATGTAATCTAGTTCAGGGGATCCCATGCCCTCTTCTGGCCTCTACAGGAACTGCATTCACATGGGCAGTAAAACACCCACAAAAATTAAATGAAAGGAAATAAATGCTACGACTGTCATTTGTTTTCTTGCAAACTTTCAAATCATGTCCTTTAATGTGGGGTTTTATGGGTCCTGGCTCCTTGACACATGGCACTTTCTTTCCCAGTGGGAGATCAGAACAGATGGAAGAGATCTCTTCTCAGTGGTGACAGACAGACAAGAGAAAACAAGACCATTAATCTGTGAAGTGTCCAGAGACTATTACTCAAGAACAAGGGAAGACCAAACACGATGGAATCTTGCTGGGCAATGCAACCTTTACCTGTCACAATTCTTAGGTTTCTATAGTTGTGATAAAACACTGACCAACAACGACTTGGGGAGGAATGGATTTATTTGACTTCCATTACCTTGTCACAGACAACCACTAAGGGATCCTAGGGCAGGAATTCAGTGCGGGAACCTGGAGGCAGGAGCTGAAGCAGAGGCCACAGGGAGCACTGCTTATTTGCTTGCTCCACTTGGCCTCTAAGTTTGATTTCTTTTGCAACCCAAAGCCATGTGTCTGGGAGTAGCACCTCCTACAGTGAGCTGAGCCCTCCCATGGCAATCATTAGTCAAGAAAAGGAAGCACACACTTGCCTGAAAGCCACCCCAATGGAGATATTTCCTTGGCTGATCTTCAAGCCTCTTTCCCATGACTGTCAAATCTAACTTCCCAGATGCCATATCAAGTCGACAAGAAACTAACCAGCACAGCTGTGACTCCGTACTCGAGAAGCCAGGGCAGAGGAGACTAAGATTTTGAAGCCTGCATGTGCTTCAGGGCTCCATTTGTCCCCAAGTCAAAAAGAAAATGGAGACAATAGTGCTAGTTGTTTCAACAGCAGCTAAAAACAAAAGAGTATAGAGTAGAGATTCTGGTATATGGTTGGCTGGGAACACCTTGAATGTGCTCTAATCTGTATGGATATTGTTTTTGTACCCTGTGTAAGATTTACTCTTGTGTTATTTCTAATGCTGGTTTTTCTATCCCACTATCTGGGTTCCATCCTGACATAGATCTGTTGTTTATTCTTAGATGCTCATTGCTCCTCATTCATTCTCGGCCTTGTCAATAAAGGCCAATGAGCCAATCCAGAGCTTTAGAAGAGAGATGGTGGGATTTCCTATTCTAGGACAGGTAGCTATAGAGACAGGAAGTGAAAGAGTGGAACCATGAGGAGAAGTACAAAAAGCATCGGGAGAGAAGACTTGTATCAAGAGAGGATAAAAAATGCAAGTAATGTGGAGATGGTGTCTGTGAGGAACCCTGAGGAGCTTGAAGGGTTAGAATGAAGTGATATTTGATCAATATTTGACTCAAGTCTATTTTAATAATCCTTACTTTTTTGTGTGGTGGTTGGGGACAACCAAATAAAAGAAATACTGATGACAGATTAATTTATTACTTAGATTTAATTGAAAAATAATTAATTTTACACTAATCCAGGTTCCCACTTCTATTACATTTATGTTGTTAGTTTTGGATATGGGCATCATCACTCAAGTCTGACCTGTACAAAGGAAGACTGGGGAAACTAACTTGGAAAAAGTGAAGACACTCCAAAGAGACACTGCGCCCCTCCCTTGAGATACTGGAAAACCAAAGCAGGCACACCAGAAACATTTGGAATCCCTTGGGGAGTTTACTGCAGACATGGGGCCTGGTACTGGCAGGAGGAGATACTTGACTCCCACAAAAGCCTCCCAGAGTTCTGGTCACTTGTCCCTAGTGTTGTACACTTCTTGCTCTGTATTACTAAGGAACCCTCATGTGAGGACCCTAAGTTGGGGTGTGGTGACCTTGGAGCACATTATTTGTTCCTCTTTCCAGTGTGCTGACTAGAATCACATCTCCTTTCCTTGCTACTTTTTGTTTTTTCTTTGTTTTTTGATCTTGAGAGAGTCCATTATATAGCTTGACTCTGCTGGAACTCATTATGTAGAATTCACAGGCATCCACCTGCCTCTGCCTCCTGAGCACTGGGGAAAAGTCGCTCAGTACCATAACCAGGCTCTTTCTGTTCCTCACTTTTGTCAAACCATGGAAAATGGTTTGCCACACTCTAGGTTCATAGGGCTGTCAGGGCACAGACTCTGACCCTAAAAACCCTGCAGGCTTCCCTGTCTATATGCCCTCTGGTGGATGTCAGGGGGACAGGAGCAGATATTTGAGGAGCTGGGGTGTCACGAAACAAGCATTTATGGCTGGTGGCTGGTGGCATCCTGGATCAGAGAAGCCGCAACAGTTTCCCTGGGATGCTCAGCCTTTCTCCTGTGGCTCCCCTGGGAAAACAGAAGGAGCCAGACAAGATGGAGCTGCTGTCTCAGCCCCACCCTGTGTAAGTTAACATGAACTTTATATGAACACAGATTGGAAAGGAGCTGTCATCCAGACCCACCCAGAATATATAAGGGGCTTCCATGGCCTTGAACACGGGACATGCCCCAGCATTCCTAGGTAAAGCTGAATTTGTCTGGAAATATGCCTCTGGAGAACTTCCATTAATTATCCTCTTCACCCTCTGCAGCAGAAAAGGAACTGTCAGTCCTGCTTAGGCTCATGCTTCTGCAGGAGATGGGATTGGCAACTTTCACAGCAGCAGGGCCCCTTGCTCTGCAGAGAATAAGATAACCTGAAAGGTACATTATCTGATTTCATCTTCACTGCCTATCAAGGGCATCAAAGACAGGAATGAAGCCTCTGCCCCAATCCTGTTCTGTTGAGCTCACTGCAGTGTCCACCCCAAGCCCCATCCCTATCTGAAATGTAACTAAGTTGCTAGCACACAAGTCAGGGAGGCCCTCCTTGTGCTTTCATGGAGAACCACCGCCCTCTAGTGGCCACACGATGCAGCATTCTATTCTTGGGAAGAGGCTCACAGGCACTCAGTCCATTTTTGCCAATTAACCTGTTGTTAAAGATATTTATCCCTCCTCACATTGCTGCTGGGAGAAAATTTGTACAATTTCCTGTGTGCACAATTTATCAAACCTTAGTTAAACATAAAAACATATGTTCTCCAAAGTATGTCAGGCTCTATTATTATAACCAGTGTAGGCTGTACAAATCATTTGTTCTAGAACTTTCTATTGCCTATGACCAGGAGTACTGTGCTTTCCCCCTTGAGGCTGTTGGGTTTTTCTTACTGCCCCACAGCATGACTGGCTTCTAAGGCAAGGCTCAGAGAGGCCTTCTAGTGGGTCTTCACCACCGTGCTATGGGGAAGCCAGACCACTGGTCTCCCAGCTGGCAAACAATATAGAACCCCTTGGCAGGCCAAAGTCATGTAGACTTTGGACCCTTGAGACCTCATCTGGTGGGAAGCCCACTTGTATCCTGGAGTCAATTCTATCAATCCCCAATGAGCTCTCACAGAATAGGGATGGTCATCACCTCACATTGGTAATGTATGATGGTTTTGATATAATAATTTAATTAAGGAGACAGAAATTAATGACACTCACTACCATGTTATCCAATAACCCAGCTGGAAACTTTCTGCTGCGTGGCACTGGACACTATTGTGATTTGTACCATGGAGTACTCTGATCACTAAAAATGATCCTGAGAGATGGCCCAAGTGTGAAGGGCACTGGCTGCTAGGGCAGAGGTCCTGGGTTCAATTCCTTGCACCCACCAGGCAGCTCACAACCATACATCCTTCTGTCCCCATTGGACTCCATTGATTCTATTTACCTCCCAAGAGAGTTTCATGCTGTGTATACCAATAAGAATGTTTGATATTTCTATAAAATCTAGGAACCACAAACTCCTGTCTTTTTCCTTCCTTCATTGTCTGTTTTTGCACAGAAGGATTACTTTTTTCATTTCCCTTCAACCATCTGAGACTGACCTATCAATATATTTTAAAGTACTCATCAAAGATTTAGGATATGGAAGGTCTTCCAAAGTCTTCGTGTTAGTGCATTGTTTTTCCTCAGGGTAGGGAATGTTGGTTTGAGGAGTGCATATGGGACACCCTGCAAACCAGAACCCGGTCAGGTATTGTCTGGGAACAAAGAAGAAGCACTCTGTTGCCTGTGGAAGCCCAAGGGGGACAAACACTAGGACACATAGAAAAAGAGAGGAGTCTTGATCACTCCCCTAAGAGAAAGTCACATTAAAAAATGAAAACATACACTTTGCTAAAGTTTGTTACCCCAACACTAACCTCCACCACATAATTATTATGCCCACCTAGGATGGCCTGCTCTACACTGACATGTTCCTGTGCATAGGTAAATGGAAGATCTGTGTGTCCCTGGGTTTGTGTGTGTGTGTGTGTGTGTAGCCTTTTGTGTGCACATGTGTATGTGAATGGGTACAAGTGCTCATGTGTGCCTTTACCCCTTGTAACACTATTAGGATGTTTCCAAGGTAGAGGGCTTTGGTCATTATATACACATGATGACATACTAGGAACCCCATCTTCAGGGAGCAGGTCAGGATTGTGAGAAGACCCTAAGAGGAAAATGCTTTTTTTCTGGGATGCTTATGATACAGAAGGGGTGGTTTGGAACTTCTGCCTGCCTTCTCAAAACTGAGGCTCACCCTGATGCCAGGCTTCCCAGGACAGTGTAGCAACATGAGCTTATGGACACCACTGTGTCAAATTGTACACATAGGGAAAAAAGGACAGCAGTTTGCAGTACTGGTAACCACTAGAGAAAACCTATGATGAAGGGTTCACACTGAAGGACCTCAGGAAGTGACCTCACTTACTTAACGGTCCAGATGGAACTCAGAATGATGGTTACCAGGTAACCAGAGGCCAACAGTAGCCTTACCTGACTTATTTGTCTGGAGGTGCTTGAGACAGAAGGATGTTCTCTTGTTTCTGGCGTTCAAGTGGCGCTGACCACAAAAAAGCTAAGAGGGGTCGCCTTGGCCACATTTGGAGACGTTGGATACGCCCTTTGACACACTGCTGGCGTGTATCCCACAGGGATCCTGAGGTAACAGGCGAGAGCCTTTAGCAGGGAACTTTCTGGTTGGTCCCCCTGATTCTCTGAGGTCCCTGCCTGGGTGTGTGTTCCTGTGAGACACTAAGGAACATTCTTTTATGCTCACTCTTCAGGGTACAGTAATGGATTGCTGATGTCTCTCAGAGTTTGTACATTTAAACACCTTTGCCTTCCTAGGTCTGTCCTCAGAATAAAAAGAAGACAGGCTCTCTGCCCAAGCCCCCCAGGTTCAACTATAGAACCACAGAATATATTGAACAAATGGTAGAGTATTTACCAACTGCAGTTCGGTACAACGACCACCTCTCGATCAGCATTTTTCTTACTGTTTACCACAAGTATGTTACCACCTGGGAGGTGCTGGACCTGATAATGACAATGTGAGTGGCTACAGGCAACATGGGTTTAGGATAGATGTGCTCTTCTTCAGGCCTCTGTGCTCCCTCAGAACAAGGTTTATTGTACCCTGGCAGTGTTGGTCCTGGATCTGGGTCTGCAAAGTGACATGGCCACATGTGGGGTTGGGGTCCTCTGGTTTGTGTCTTTCACTGTCCCCAGGGAGTGTCAAACACTTCCCTTACTTGTACATTGGGTAGAGCTGTTTTCCCATTTGTATAAAAGGTTCTAGGCCCTATCAGACCTATATGGGATTAATGGAACCAGAGAGATAAAGGACCACCCAAGAAGCCTGGAACAGAGCAAGAGCCCTAGTAGGGAGCAGTGAGGCTTCCACACATTGACTGAACATCTCATGACACAGGACCTCAGCATGGAAGTCAGAGCAGGGCAGAGAGCACCCAGGATCCCCACACCCTTTCTAGATTCTTCAGATTCAAGTAGCTCCCTGTAGATCTATTAGTAGTTGGGGAAACAAGGCCTTAAGTGTGACACCCTGATATAATGCCACAGGTATGCATCCTTCCAGCCTGACTCACTGGAGGACCAGCAAACAAAGAGGTGAGTGGGTTTCAGGTGAAACTGAGGTAAGAGACAATCTGTGCAGTGGGATGTGGTCGGGGATGGGGAGAGAAAAGGGAGGTAAGGGCCCATCTGTGGTGTGTGTGCGGAGGAGGGTGGTAAGGGCCTTTGTGTACCATGGGGTGGTTGGGGTTAGTGCTGAGGGCTAAAGGCTTGAAAGGTGCCCTGTTTTGGGGATTACCACTAGAGGGATGGTACTTGAGAGGTCACCTGTTGGTGGATAAAAATGGAGGTCTCCAATGGACTCCATGGTTCTGAGGAGCAGAGGCAAGGATGGAATATGAAGGGCCCTGTTTGAATCCATCACCATTAAAGCCCAGTGCCATCTTTCATCCAAGAGACACAATGTGTCTGGAGCCCTCTCCACATAACCTCTCACTCCTGACCACTATTCCTATGAGTAGGCAGGGTGGCAGTTACTGCCTCATCTGATGGGGGCCACGGCTCCACTGATGAAGCAAGGCCAGGCTTCTGACTCCACTTCCCTCCATCCTCCTCTTCCCCACAGCGACATATTCAGTTTTCTATCCCGCTGGTTTGAGAAATTTCCTGATAGTTTTAGTAAGGACCCAGATATGGCCATCGTCAGGCGATTAATGACCTACGTGAAGCTCAATGTGCCTTCTGAAGAAGTACATGCCCGAGCCACGGAGCTGCTCTCAGTTCTGGAGGAGGAGGAGGCCAAAAAGCTAAAGCTTGAGAAAGGTGAGGAGGCCTGGGGTGGGTTGCCTGGCAAGGTAGGAAGGAGTTTTGGTGATGGGTTCCACCAGGGAATTCTCCAGAGCTTTGGCCTGAAGCCAGGGCTGCACAACAGTCAGGTAAGCTGTCCTACTGTGAGTAGAGGACAGGGGATACTCTGGCATGAAAATGTCTTGTATGACCATCAATGCCATCGTGGAAACTTACCCCATCCTAGGTCTTCACTGAAATCCCTTCTCCTTCTCCCCTTAGCTTGTACAACAACACCAGCAGAGCCCCCAGTGCAGGATGCCTCAGTGATGCAAGAGAGTCTGACGGTGAGGCCAGCTTCTGAGGCAGAGCCACAGGGAGACCTGCCACCCCGGGAGGACACTGCGCTCTTGGAAACAACACCTCTGGAACCATTTGAGCCAGAAGCTGGTCGAGTGCAGCTTCCAAGTTCAGATCCAGCTCTGCCCACATCACCTGATACACAGTCACCTATAGATGTATCTGCAGATGGGTCTGCAGATATGGCCGCAGATGTGTCTGCAGATGTGTCTGCAGATGTGTCTTCAGATATGGCCGCAGATGTGTCTGCAGATGTGTCTGCAGTTGTGTCTGCAGATATGGCTGCAGAAATGTCTGCAGACGTGGGTGCCAATGTTTCAGCTTCTGGGCACCTATTTCTACATTCTGTTGTGCAATTAGATGAACCAGAATGTTTTTTCCCACTGCCTGAGGTGGATATATAGCTAGGACAATTATCTTCTGATTTGTAATCAGCAGTGGTTCCCACCTAACCTGTTTTTATTTCTTTAAAGTATCTCCTTTTATTTGTTTGATTATTTTCTTTCATATCGTTGCTTTGAGTGTTGAATTTTTATTTATGTTTGGATTTTAATAAAAATAATCTCTTTATTCATCTTAAATTATATAGTTCATTTCCTAAGTGGTACAATCTACTCTTGTCTACCTATAGACTGCATTTCTGAGACAAACAGGTCAATCACAGGAATGGAGCCCTGGCAGGCCACCTGGATATAGGTAAAGCAAGCCACTGATGTTGCAGTAATTGGGCAAATACCAACAGTGGTGAACAGTATAAACTATGTGACTGTGACCTGGAGGTCTTGGTCTCAGCAGTGCCCCTAACAGTTAGGGAAACAGATTCTAGAGCCCCATATCACAGCTGATGGACAGAGGTCTCTACTTTCTGGTTTTTTGAAATTAGCAGCATAGGAATCATAAGCACATTCCAACTGACTACTACGGACAGCAGGGGAATTCTTAAGCAAAAGTCCCTATGGCATTGTGAGGGACCCAGCAACAGTTCATATCAGGAATTAGGAGATGCTGCCTTCTCGTTCCTGCCTGGGTTTCTGCCCTGTCTTCACTTCATGACGGACAGTAATCTGAAAGTGAGATAAATCAAGGCTTTTCTGAAATGGTTTTTGGTCAGTGTTCTAACACAGCAATAGAAAAGAAAACTAAGAGACTCTAGCATCAGGCAGGAGCCCCTAGCTCAATGCTAAGCCAGTTTTATAGCTTGGTGAGCACTGGATTCAGAGAGAGTACAGCTCAACAAAAACTAAGAGCAGAGGGACTGAGGAAGAATCCTCATGTCAAACTCCTGCTTCCACCCACATGGACATAGAGATGAACACAAACACACAAGTTCACACATACAATACGCGTGCACATAGACATACACATACACAGACATGGTAAAATTTCCAGAGTTACAGCTATTATCCAAAGTGACTATTGCTCCAGATTTGTCTATTACATTGATTCAATATCTCTGTATGCCAAAGTTTTCTTAAAACAGATGAAGTATCTAGCTTCAAGCTGGTAGAATGATAAGAAAGACCAAGATGCAGAAACCAGGCTTCCAAAAATAATATTGTTGGGTTTACTGTAAAAATGATCTCTTGGGGCTAGAGAGATGATTTAGATGATAACAACACTGGCTGCTCTTCTCAAGGAAGACACTGTCCCTAGTACCCACATGGTTGTTCACAACTATCTGGAACTCCAGTTCCAGAGGATATGACTCCTCCTTTGTGGGCACTGCATGTATGCAGTACACAGATGTTCATTACAGGTAAACCACTCATATACAAAAAGCAATTTTTAAAAACATTTTTTATAGATGACTCCATGAATTATTATTTTTATTCCTGAATATGATTTTCCCAATACAGTATCTTACAGACTGGTGTGGCTTTTAAATGTAATTGGTTAAAATGAAGTACAAACAAAGGTGACATTCCTCAGCTGTTCTGATTGGTATTCAGATGCTCACTAGCTACAGCAGGTAAGGTACATGTGGGCACGCTTTGTCAGGAAGTCCTGTTTCCTCAGTGTTCAAAAAGCAGAAACTAAAGGTGGTCAAGCTTTTCTTTCATTTTAAGAATTTATTTATGTGCATTAGTGTTTTGCCTGCATGTATGTCTGCACAGGAGAGTCAGATCACCTGGAACTGGAGTTACAATGGGTTGTGAGCTGTCATGTGGGTGCTGGGACCTGAACCCAGACCCTCTGGAAGAGCAGCCAGTGCTGTTAACTGCTGAGACATCTCTCCAGTGCCCACTCAAACTTCTCAAATGTGTCACCTGGCTTTGACCATTCTCAACTAAACATTTTCTAGCTAAAGTTATACATCCAAAGTATTCATGAGCATCATCATAAAAATCACTAATTATTAAATAATCTAATTTGAAAAATTGGATATAAAAATGCAATTTTGGAAAAAACTGAGTGTGTGCCGCCTAAATTCTGTAATCTGATAATAAGCTTCTAACCATATTTTATTTTGTCTTGCAAAAAAAAAAGCAATCTCTATTTTGCACATCCTCAATAGTTTTTCTTTGCCAAACTGTAGTGAGAGTACACATACTTGTATACACATGGCTGCATAAACAGACAGACAGACATATCTGAGACATACATGTACATATGCAGACACACCCATATACATATATGCACATATATATGTATACACTGAAACTCATGAATACACAAAAAGGCACAATTTAACCAAACATACATGCACAGACACAGAAATACATGCTTGCACACACCAACACATATTTACACAAACATACGTATATACATATATGTAGACATTCATGTACACATGCATATATCCAGACACACTTATATACATATATACATAAACCGAGACACACTTATATACAGACACATGTATATGTATAAGCATATGTATATGCATATGTATATACTACACATACACGTTCTCACTGAACATGCAGACAATCATGCATGCACACACAATTGCACATGTGAGAGCCAAACACAGACACACTTCATCTGTAGCCCATTGGTCCTCCACCATACTGCTCTCCCTGAGCTGTGACTCTCTTTGGAGATTCTCCTCATCCTTCTACATCCATCTTTGGTCCTGATCTGTGATGGGAGAGCTTATCACACATACCTCCTGGAGTTGCTGCAGTGATTACCTGAGATCTGGGCATCTCACTTGAGGATGAATGGGAGAAATATTACTAAATATCAAGCCTTGGGGAGGGAGTAATGAAGACAGGTCCAATGCATGTAATTTCACATTAATGACAGAAAACAGCTTCCAAGCAGAAATGTGTAATTCATGTGCTTCTGGACTTAGAACAAGGCTATAACTGATAAAAAAGGGGGGCTTATACTGGACCCACCTGACCTGTGTGTCCAATGCATACATTTATTGTATCTTGTCTCATCTAATATTGAGATGGGTTCATGGAGCATGCTTAGTTTAGCAAATCAGAACTTTCACACTCAGATAGAAAAATCCTAGTTGAGTAGTAGGTAAGGCAACATCAGTGGGTTTAAGTCCTGGGCTCCAAAACCATCTCTGGGGTGTCACCACATCTTAACATGTACATGTTAGCTACTCACATTGGGAGAACAAGGGGGATCCCAGACACCACCTCTGTGCCTGAGACCAAAAACTCACAAAAAGGAAGCAGCTTCACTAATGGCCATTTTGACCACTTGGAATATGGTCTCTTGGCATCAAGATTTTCTTAGAGGAAACTGTCTGAAACAGTGTCACGATCTGGAGGATGAAGAGACTTACCGAAAACAACAGGCTTCAAAGCTGAGGAAACAGGTTCAGACCAGCTGGCTGTAGAGTCCAGAAAACTTTTGCTCAGGTCTGCTCACTGCTACTGCTTAGTGCTCTTTCTGGAATGTAAGTGACAGGGCTGTGAGGCTGGTGTGAAGTTTGGCGAGATGATGCAGTTCCAGTCCAGACTTCCTTTGGTGATGAGCAATAATGTGAAAGGGTAAGCTGAATAAATCCTTGTCCCCACAACTTGATTCTTTGTCATGATGTTTGTGCAAGAATACAAACCCTGACTAAGACAGTTCCCATTTTGATGACTTGATACCAGGAAATGTTCAAAGGAAGAATACATAACAAGGAACAAAGAATTGGGAAAATAACAAGAACTGAATACAATTAAATGAAAAGAAATGACTTAGTTAAATGGGGGTGATTTTCCTTGAAGGAGAAAGCAATAATATTCAACAACCATTTTTTCAAAGAATTTTAATTATGTGAACTTAGGAGGTCTGTGTGGATATGTACACATGAGTGCAGTACCCACATGGGCCAGAGGAGGGCACCCAAGCCCCTGGAGCTGGAGTTTCAGGTGCTTGTGAGCCAGCTGACATAGGCTCTGGGAAAGAACTCAGCTCCTCTGGAAGAGCAGTAGATGACCTTAACCACTGAGCTTGTTCCCCAGCCAACCTCAACCCTTTTAAAGCTAAAAATCTGTCTATAACTCCTGGAATAAGTAAGTGTCTCTGTACCTCCAGATGCTAGGTCCAGACCAAAACAAAAATCCTAATGCAATGAGAAAAATCCAAACTTGGGTATATTAAAATACTACTGCATGTTGAAGGCGAGTTCACAGTCTCAGTTTACAAAAACACCTTGACCTACATTCATGTTTTATTTAGACAAATTAAACTTTATTGGGTCCTTTCCAAGTGGTAGACTATAGAATCCAAGAATAAAATTACTGTGCTTCAAATTTCCCATAGAAGGAGTTTACAGATAAATCAGGACTCTCTCTCTCTCTCTCTCTCTGTCTCTCTCCTATCTGTCTATCTATCTATCTATCTATCTGTCTATCTCATTTACCCCAATAACTTAACGAAGTCTGTAGAAGACTGGTCCTTGCCTCTCCCTGTAGGAAAAGTTTACATTTTCAGCCACCCAAGTAGGACTCTCCTAGACTCCAGACACGTTGTTTGGTTAAGAAATGCAACTCCAAACTTTACTGAAAATTCCATAAGGTTTTTTGTTTGTTTGTTTGTTTTTTTTTTTTTTGGTGGTGATGGTGATGGTGGTGGTAGTGGTGTGTGTGTGTGTATTTAAAATATTCTACTCAAATTAGTGGTGGTGGTGGTGTGTGTTTGTGTGTGTGATATTTTTAAAATATTCTACTCAAAGCAATCTGTATAAAGAACCAAATTCCAAGATAATCTGTGCTCAAGTGAATATTTTCATTTCTTCTCTAAACTTATTTTCAAGTGAAAAGTCTATTAGTTGGTGCCCAACTCTAGAATATGATTCAGAGAGAGAGAATGTTCATGCTATGTAGCCCAGGATAGCTTTAGACTTGTGATCCTCCTGTCTCTGAGTCCCAGGCCTGTACTTTCATACTGGACTTGAAATCTATGGAAAAGAAATCATATTCTAGCCAGGACTACATAGCAAGATGCTGGCTCAAGGGGTTGGAGAGATGGCTCAGCAATTAAGAGCACTGAGTGCTCTTTCAAAGGTCCTAAGTTCAAATCCCAGCAACCACATGTTGACTCACAACCATCCTTAATGAGATGTGATGCCCTCCTCTGGGGTGTCTGAAGACAGGCACAGTGTACTTACACATAATAAATAAATAAATCTTTTCAAAAAAAGATGCTGTCTCAAAAACAAAACAGAACATGAGCACACACAAACATAAAAATCTAGATTATTTATTTATTTATTTATTTATTTATTTATTTATTTATTTATTTATTTTTTGAGACAGAGTTTCTCTGTGTTGCCTTGGCTGTCCTAGAAGTCAATCTGTAGAACAGGCTGGCCTCAAACTCAGAAATCCACCTGCCTCTGCCTTCCAAGTGCTGGGATTAAAGTTATGTGCCACCACTGCCTGGCTACCTAGATCATTTTATGAACTGTTTTCTACAGAAGAGATATTTATGTTGTGTGCTGGTACTCACCCCACCCATTGGCTTTAACCCACTTCTGTCTGAGAAAATAAAATGTGAAACTCTCACTTCTTTGGACCTAAAGGAAGCTCAGTAGATCAAATGTTTCGGGTTAAGGTTAATAGAACTTTTAATGCTTCAAAAGAAAAGGTTACAGATAAATGCCCAATGGAAGAGAGGTGGCTTAAAATGTCTTTGATGTCCCTCTTGAGAAAGATTGCTTTGTGGTGAATTCAGTTGGAGTGCTGAGCCTAGAGAGCAAAGGTTTTCATGTTAATTACCCCAAGATGAATTCATGTGTGCAGTGTCCACAGACACACATGCACATACACACACACATGCACATGTTGAAGTTTCTAGAAATCACTGCCTTCAGAACATGACAATTAGATTATAAACAGCGAGATGCTGATATGGAACCTATGCAGTGCCCGTTCTCCAAGCTATGTATTGGGAAACTCTAGGAAAGGTTTGAGGTTTGGACCCATTCTGTTTATTCACTAACCCTCATGAGAATAAACACATAAATGTGTATCTTATTGCGATATTTACATATTCTGTTTACATTTTGAAAATTTGACACTTTTCTTTTTGAGACTCTAAAGTGAGACTCTAAAGTGTCACCTACTCAGCAACAGCATCAGTGCCAGTTAGTGACACTCTCAGCCACAACCCAGAGTACAGGGTCCAGAATCTGGATTTTTTAAATTATTTTTTACATTTATTTATTTTTTTAACGTATGTGAGTACACCATTGCTGTCTTCAGACACACCAGAAGAGGTCATCAGATCACAACACAGATGGTTGTGAGCCATCATGTGCTTGCTGGGAATTGAACTCAGAACCTCTGGAAGGGCACTTGGTGCTCTTAACCTCTGAGCCATTTCTCCAGCCCCAGAATCTGGACTTTTAACAAAATTCCATGAGGATTCATATTTTTACAGTTTTAGGTATGAAATATTTCTGACCCCTATCTTCGTTTTTAATAGCATCTACTTTCTGTCCTGCTTCGACTCCTGGGGAAATGTATGGATGTTTCTGTTCCTCAACTTGGCTCTTTGATTTAGGAGTCTAAGTAAGGACGCCCCTGTCCCCCATCTCAGCTACCATGACAGGTGAAAGGACTCTCTACCATCTGCATCTTGAATGGAGCAGGGGCCTGTCGCTCAGTGACAGCGATTGCCTAGCAGGGGCAGAGCTCTGTATTTAAACCTTAGCAAAGGAAAGGAAAAAACAGAGGGAAAAACCAAGCAGACTTGACTGAAATAAAGGAAGTAAAAAAATAAAATGAGACAGAATTCAAGTAGTCACCTCCTGGGTAAATAAGTAACCTGGACTAATTAAGGAGTCTGATAAAATTGTTAAATTGTCTGGCAAATACAAATATTTCTACTAAAAAGATTATAAATTCCTTGGTAAGTAGTAGTTGTAATTATATGGAATAAGGGGCTGGAGAGATGGCTCACTGGTTAAGAGCACTGACTGCTCTTCTGCAGGTCCTGAGTTTAAATCCCAGCAACCACATGGTGGTTCACAATCATCTGGAAAAGATCTGACACCCCCTTCTGATGTGTCTGAAAACAGCTACAGTGTGCTTACACACAATAATAAATAAATCTTAAAGCCAAGGGGAGTGGGGCCAACCAGAGCAAGTAAATTTCAATTCCCAGCAACCACATGATGGCTCACAAGCATCAGTACAGCTACAGTGCACACACATCTATAAAAAAATAAATCTTTTAAAAAATTATATGTAATAAAAGATTTTCTGCTGTCCTAGAGTGTCCCAGAATGACAATTTTCCATAATGTAAACACATTTAAACACACACACACACACACACACACACACACACATTCATATCCTTGCACACACATACCTATATTGTAATATGAGCCAATTACTTGGTGGTTATCTTTATTAAAAGACAAGAAACCTCATATAAAATAACTTATGTCCAAAAACTCTTCACAATTTTAACAGTAAAAACTGAAGAAAACCCTTCCAAATAAAATCAGGTTTTTTTAAGAACATGGGCCAAAAGCAACTTCTGGGATAGCAAGATGGCTCAGCAGGTAAAAGGCGCTTGCCACCAAGCCTAACAACTCAGGTTCAATACCTAGAAGCTACATGTAGAGGGAGAGAACTGAAATTGGAATGCTCCAGACTGTTCTCTGGCCTCCATACTTGTACCATGCTTCACATGCATGAACACAGACAGACATGCACACACTCATACACAAATTAATGTAAGAAAACTTTAAGCACCCACTGAATACTTATCTACAAGACCATTTCAACCAGCGACCCATGTACACAAACATTTACCCACATTGGTTGTTGGTCCACACGTAATTTTAGATGGGAACCCTTTTCTTAATTATAGACCCCAGATTATGTGTTCAAAGCAGCATTCTTTGGAATGAAGCATTTAGATAACATTATGTAGGGGCAGGGAAGGAACAGTGGAGAGCCTGCCTTCAGTTCTAGTCCACCCTGCAGATCTAAGGCGTCAGCCTGCTTCTTTACTTCCTCTGAAACTCAGATTCTCTCGCTGCAAAGGTTTGTTTTCACAGTTACATTTCAAAAGAAAGAAAGGAAAGCAAGTAAAGCAGCAGCTTTGTGGTTGAGAACACACATGGGCCAGGCAGACCTGACTGTTCTCCTGTACATCCTACTAGAGAGGCACAAACGAGAGCTCTCATTCCCATAAAGCATCATCTGCTGCTTTAAGGACCCATTATATTTCCCTGCTCATGTCTAAACTAAAGTACTGGGGCTACAGAGATGGCTCAGGGGTTAAGAGCACTGACTGCTTTGGGGGACCACCCAGGTTCTATTCCCAGCATCCACACGGAGGCCCACAAACAGCTGTAACTTCAGCTCCAGGCCAGGTGGATCCCTGTGGCCTCTCATGGCACCTGCACACCTAGGTATGAAAGTTGTAGGTCAAATGGATACAGAAATAAGATATTTAAATAAATGAATACAAAGACTCAACCTATTCTTTCTACCAAGCCCATCCTGCACTCAAAATAAATGTTTTAAAGCTGTCAGCTGGACGGGGTTGATCATGCAGGGCTGAAAATCCTTTCCCACTTTTTCAATATTTAATTTCTTTTCATGCAGCCATGGGTTTGGCATGCAGGCTTTGGCAAATGGTCCTAAAATCACAATGGCCATACTGATTGGGAAAAGTCTTTGAGGGGGATCTTTTCCAAATGACCCCCCCACCACCACCAAGGGCCCTGAAATACTGGTCTTGATGTGCCATTCAGGAATCCTTCAACTTCCTGTATAGACACAGCCATGAGCCCATTGCAAACAGAGGGACAGTGTTTGTGTCTGTATCCATCTGCTGTCACAGAAAATGACCTTGTTCAGTATTTTAAGTTGCTTCTTCTAGTAATTTCCCAGACAAACCTTTGCTTTCTGAATGCAGGCAGCAGAGTCCCTGTTGCACTGAGGATGTCTTGTGGTGAAAGGAAATTAAACTTTTCACCAACAGAAAGGTGGTCATTCTTCTTGTGAGCACACAGGACACAGCTGGAACACATCAGTCATGGTAGCTGGGCATTCCACAAACCTAGTGGATAAGGTAGGAGTCCACCTGCTTCAGATGCATTTTGTGTTACCAACAGCATGAACCAGAAAATTTCCATTTATAATATTTCATTAATTCTATTCATCTTAACCAAGAATAAAAATGTATTCAGAAACATGGGTATGAAAAGTGATGCTTGTATATTCTATGTAGTGTCACACCCATTTATTATATCATAATATATTAAAAACAAATATAATCTAATTTTGATAGATACTAATATTATCTCCTTTGTTTTCTGAAAACTGCCAGACTAGAGTTTTAAAAATCACAATGACAAATTTAATCAGTGCTATCTCATGTGTAATTGAAACATTATTTTCATGACTCACTTTAGAAAGGATATTTCAAAAACGGTATTGAAAAATGTCTCTTTTAATAATAGGTTGCCATGGCAATATTGCAATTAGTGATCTAACTACCACAGTTAACCATGCACACCAAAGTGTAACACAGAGAAACTGCAAAGTGATTCTTACCAGCAGTCACTGCTGCTGAAAGTAAAGCAAGAATAAAGTAGTTCATGCGCTTGTTATTGGCAAGTTATTACTGAGTTCGTGGAAATAAACATAAGCCCTTCAAAATGTAATTATATAAACTCCAGTATAAAGCTCCAATCTTGTTAGATACATGCAGAATGGAAGATCTACATTGATTTAAAAAAAATGTTCAAAAAAAGTAGTTCCTTCTCCAATTTCCTTTAAAAATCTGATTTATTTCTAAGCCTAGGTTAAAAATTCTGAGACTAGTAAATATTTCGTGGCCATATGTGATCCCACTACACCCTCAAAACAAACAAACAAACAAACAAACAAACAAACCAACAAACAAATCCTAACTCCCAAACCAAACAACAGAATTCTGAGGCAAGAAGTCGAGTTTTTTAAAACACTGGTAACTTGATTCCCACTGTCAACACGAGTCTAAAAGATGTCACCGCTTCTGCTTGAGAGATCTAATGTAAAGAATTTAAGGGAAGGAAATCACTGGCTGTCCTGGGCAATAGGGCCACTTAGTATAGTCAGCATCCCATGGGGAGAAGGCTGCTATGTGTCCCTGGGAGACTGAGCTCTCTGAGACAGCGTGGAAGGGATGCACCCACAGCAAATGAGGCAGAGGGCTTTCTGGATCTCTTGGTTTCTGAAAGAATGTATGATGGAGTTGATGATGGAATTTCATCAACATGCACACTGCACCAGAATACTGTGGACAGCTGGGGAATGCTTAAGTGGAGGTCCCAATGCAGGTCTGAGGGACCCACCAAACACTACTTATCAGGGATTGGGAGGTGCTGTCAGTATGGCTCCTGCTGAGAAAGTGTAGAGACCTGAGTTGTGATCCCCATCATTCACATAGAAAACTGGTGTGATCATGTGCATTGGATACCATGAGTGCTGGTGTTTTGTTTAGTTTTGGTTTTTGTTTTGTTTTTTTGCCCCATCTATTATTGCCCTGGGTAAAGTTGGTACCTGTCACCCACAGAGACACACACAGACATATACACACATACACACACAAACACTCACAACCAAGTGCACACACAAAATTTGGCTGTGAAAGTACTGAAACACACAACAGACACCTCAAAAAACTTAAAACTTTATTCTGGAGACAAATATGGGTTTTCATGGCCCCTTAACTGCACACTCCCTCTATGTGGTAACACTTTGAAGTTTTCACATTACCTATACAAGAGAAGTTAGAAATGAAGGTACTTTTCAAGTGTATTGATGTAAATATCATCTGGTAGGCAAGTTAAAGGAAATAGGGGAATCTGGGGGCTGGAGAGAGGGCTCAGCAGTTAACTGCACTGGCTGCCCTACTTAAAGACTACGGACAGTACCTCCCACCATTTCACATGATTAGCCCTATAAAACGAAAAGTCTGCCCTGTGGTAGAGTGGGCACCTGGGGGACATCCTCTCCCACCCCCTCACACAAGACTTAAAGACTTGGGTTTAGTTCAGCACACATATGGTTGCTCACAACCACCTGTCACTCCAGTTCCAAGAGATTCAACGTACTCTTCTGACCTCTGAGGGCCCTGCATACATGTGATGCATCAGCATACATGCAGAAAAAACACCCATACACATAAAAGAAAAATAAAACTTGGTGGGAGTGAGCCTGAGACATATGACCCTGCCTGGGGTCACCTGAGCAGCCAAGCAAGGAGCAAGCCTTAGACAACCAGCAGTCCAGCCCCAATGGGGCCCAAAAGAGGAGCTAGCCTAAGATGATCACCAGTCACTTGATGTGGGGCAAGCACAGGCATCCTCCATGTACGATGACCCATGTCCAGAGTCATTATGCACAAATGGGGCAGAACACTACCCCTTGCTGGCTGCTGCATTGGATGGCCCAGCAGGGGCAGGGCAGGAGAGCTTCCCCTGGTGGTGCCTGTGAGGGAGTCAGGAACCCTTGCAAGCAAAGAATTGTGAACAAAAGGGTATATTGTGAGACACACTGTGACACACTACAACTTCCACAAGGAGATTTTCTTCTCTGTTGGGGGTGTAGTTTGCAAGGGAGGAGGGCATGTATGAGGGGACAGGGAAATGAGTGGGATTGGGGTGCGTGGTATGACATTCTCAGAGAATCAATTAAAAGGTTTGAAATCAAAAAAACCAGTCTTTTATGTTTTTCACTGATTTTCCAAAGCTTTTGGCTATTTAGGAATTAACTTATCAAGCTCTGTTTAACTATCTTTTGTTGAGGTGTTTGGAATGACCTCTGTAAGAAACTCCTTTAATACCCTATGCCTCTGTGACTAGCAATGGATGAGGCTGTCCATCTAAACTTTATATATCTTGCACAAGTTTATATGGTTCTGCATCAGCTTAATAGATAAGAAACCAGTGAGTGCTATTTTATGAATATGTTAAAGTCTGCATTGTACCTGCACTCCCAACATACAAAATGGCCAGTGACATTTTCTGGACTTTTCTGCCTTTCCTCATCAATGCCATTCAGAGAGGAAACTGCCATTCAGGTTGTCCTGTCTATACCGTACCCTCTTTGAACAAACAAATATTCTATGGTGTGTATATGTTATAATTTTAACCTTAAAATATAGATTGGCTGTAACTAGCACTAAATGTGTCAGGTGTCCCAATTGTACCATGAATCACTAGGCTGGGGGTAACCTATTCTGCTCTGGCAGTGTGAACTCATTTCTAGGGTTGAGGGGACACTGAGGTATTTACAGTCCCATCAACCACACCAACACTTATTTATTTTTTCATGTTGATGGGCTCCCCTTTCTCTTCTTCTTGGCTCAAGTTGTTCACATTTCTCCATTCTGCCCAATGATGGGGAACATCTAAGCACAAAATGTAACAGCTAAATGTGGAAACTCAGGTCCCCAAAAGACACATCATCCTAGTCTTGAAGTGTTGAGTGGGATGCGATGATTTTCAGTTGATTTTATAATGGGTTCTCTGGTATGAAGACAAAAGGCCATCTAATAAGAATTCTAACCCAGAGGACTGACCATTGGAGAAGGACTATGGGTTTGTTTTCTACCTGTCCCAGATTTGTTCCTTAAGGAAACTCCCTCCCCATAATGGTCACCTCCTTGAATTTGCCATTAGTGAAAGTTGGAGACAGGAGTGTTCCAAGTCTCTTCCATTCATCATCCTCAGATATGGTAACGGCCTTTCTTATAAATCATGCTGGCTCAAAAGGTTAGAATTCAAATGGAAAGGCAATTTGCCCTGCAGAAGTTATGTGTACATCCATAACTCCAGGAAATAAAGCAAGCAAATAACAAGTAGTTCTTGGTCTTAAGTGGCAGGCCTTGCTTGTATTCAACACACTTCATAGAGATTACCTTGCCACCTATATAAACATAGGTGTCACCTATCCAGAGAGCATGGATTTACATCTTTAGTTTCAAGTATCTTCTTAAATGAAATCCCTGTGCACAGGAAAAAATGGTTATTTCATGGGAAAAGAAAAAAGCCCTACAGTATTCTTCAAGGCGGTGAAGAGTAAAGTGGGTTCAAGTGCCTTTGGGATTAAGGGCTAGAGAGATAGCTCAGAACCTAAGAGCACTTGTTGCTCTTGCAGACAACCGGTGTTGGGTTCTTAGCACCCATAGGTCAGTTCACAGCGATCAGTAATTCCCTGATATCTGACACCACTACATCCAAGCAGCATACATAACTACATTCTGGCAAAAACACTCATGCACACTATACTGGCTCATTTTGTGTCAACTTGACACAAGCTAGCATCATCAGAGAGGCAGGAGCCTCAGTTGAGGAAATGCTTCTGTGAGATCCAGCTATAAGATATCTTCTCAATTAGAGACATGGGCACATGGGTAAAGTTCCTGAACAGAACACCAATAAGCTTATGCTCTAAGATCAAGAATTGACAAATGGGACCTCATAAAATTACAAAGTTTCTGTAAAGCAAAGGACATTGTTAAAAGGACAAAAGGCAACCATCAATTTGGGAAAGGATATTCACCAACCCTACATCTGGGCTAATATCCAATATATACAAAGAAATCAAGAAGTTAAACCCCAGGGAACCAAATAACCATATTAAAAATTGGGTACAGATCTAAACAAAGAATTGTCACCTGAAAAAATTCAGATGGCCGAGAGGCACCTTAAAAAGTGCTCAACATCATTAGTCATTAGGGAAATGCAAATCAAAACAACCCTGAGATTTCACCTTACACCAGTCAGAATGGCTAAGGTAAAAAAACTCAGGAGACAGCAGGTGTTGGCGAGGATGTGGAAAAAGAGGAATACTCCTCCACTGCTGGTGGGGCTGTAAGATGGTACAACCACTTTGGAAATCAGTCTGGCGGTTCCTCAGAAAACTGGACATGACACTTCCAGAGGGCCCTGCTATACCTCTCTTCGGCATATACCCAATGGATTCCCCGGCATGCAATGAAGACACATGGTCCATTATGTTCATAGCAGCCTTATTTATAATAGCCAGAAGCTGGAAAGAACCCAGATGTCCCTCAAAGGAGGAATGGATACAGAAAATGTGGTATATTTACACAATGGAATACTACTCAGCAATGAATGAATTAGAAACAATGAATTCGCAAAATTTTTAGGCAAATGGTTTGATCTGGAAAATATCATCCTAAGTGAGATAACCCAATCACAAAAGAATACACACGGAATGCAATCTCTGATAAGTGGATATTAATTAGCCCAGAAGCTCTGAATACCTAAGGCACAAATCGCATAACAAATGACTCCCATGAAGAAGTATGGAGAAGGTCCTGATCCTGGAAAGGATTGATGTAGCATTGGAGAGGAATAAGGACAGAGAAAAAGGAGGGAGGTGATTGGAGAAGGGATGGAGAGAAGAAGGTCTATGGGACATATGGGGAGGGGGGAATCTGGAAAGGGGGAAATCATTTGGAATGTAAACAAAGAATATAGAAAATAAAAATATTAAAAAAAAAAGAAAAAGAAAAAAAGAAAAGCATGAGGATTGGGGATGGTAGTCCCAAGCACTCAGGAGGTCAAGTTTAATGGATCTTTGTGAGTTCAAGGATAGCTGCCCTTCACAGTTGACTTCTGGCTCCACCAGGGATACTCAGAGAGATCCTGTCTCAAAACAAACAAACAAACAAACAAACAAACAAAAAAGAGTTGGTGATCGAGAAATGGCTCAGCATTTAAGAGTGTTTGCTCAGCTTGCAGAGGACCTAAGTGTGGTTTCCAGTACCCATGATATCACTTTAGAACCAACAGAACTCCATTTCTGGGAGTTCTGACACCTATGGCTTCCAAGGACATATGCACAGCCATGCACATATACCGCCACAGACACACAATTAAAAATATATTAAAAAGATTAAGGGTTTATCTGTTATTATTAAGAATGAATATAATAACATGACAATCTTTTTATGCATTTGACTTTTTAAAAATTATTTTTATCTTTATGCATATGAGTGTTCTGCCTGCCTGTATATCTGTGTATCATGTGTGCACAGGGTCCACCAAGGAAGGAGGAAAGCATCAGACGACATGGGAGTGAACTTAGAGTTGCTTGAGAACCACTCAGTGTGGATTTTATTAACTGCTGAGACATCTTCTAGCCTCATAGAGAAATCCATTTAATTTTATAAAGTGGGACACAAGGAAAAAGGACGATTCTATTTCCTTGCTATGAATTTTCTTCTATCTTCCAAAACTGTATTTTGGGCCACAATGTGGCCCAAATGAAGCTAAAACTTCTTTATGATAAATGCTTGGAAAAAAGGAACAACACAAACTTCTTCTACCCAATAAAGAAAATCTATACAAACTCCTCAGCTGGCTTCATATGTGATGGGAAATGCCAAAATCAGGAGAAATTCAGAAGTCTACTCTGACTACAGGCGTTCAGTCCCATCATAGAAGTGCCAGCTAGTGCAGTAAGGCAAGAACATTCCACTGCAGCCATAGGACGGTAAAGCAGTGAATAGAAGGGATCTCATTTTCAGGCCTCACCATGCTGTCCATGCAAAGCACACCAAAGTGTACACAGAATGAATGTATAGGACAAAGAAGTAAATTGAAAACCTCATAGGCCACAGGATTCAAATGCATTTGTATGCAATGGTGACAATAAGTGGGGAATAGTAAGGAAATGATGTCATAGCAACAACTACAAATTAAATACTTAAAGGATGAATGAACAGACTAAAAATCAGAGTCATATGGTAGCCACTGATCAGAAGACACAACACAATAAAAAGATCTCCCCTATACTTATTTCAATTTTTATCAGAAATCTCCCTGAGCCTTTACATTCCAAGTTATTCATAATAGGATAGAAAAGCAAAGGTTCAAGAACCAACCAAACAATTCTAAAAAAAAAAATGTAGAAAGAATTATCCACATGATGACACTCGCCAAGAGGGAATGGTGCCCAGAAAAGAGAAGAACACAGCTATAATTGAATCAAACAGATGAGAAAATGCCCCCACTTACACAAGTAGTAAGTCTAATGAGTTTTGGAGGGAACACTTTCCACAAAACAGTATTGGAAAATTTGAACCTGCATGTTACATCACGAATCTTTACCTGACATTCATACCAAAACCAAAACAAGACCTTACAGACAGGTCATAGATGTAAACCTATAATATGGAACTACATGTAATCAATAAAAAAAAAAAGAAGCAAAACACGAGAAAACAGCCATGAATTAGGCATAGGTAGACTCACTTACAGGGGGGATTTCCCCTAGGTATTTGATTGTCTGAAAGAAACAACAGGAAGCCAATCACTAGGTGAAGATAAGGAGGCGGGATCTTACAGGAAGAACAGGAAGAGAAAGGGAGAAGCACACAGAGAGAGACAGAGACTGAGATGGGAGAGATAAGATGGAATCTGTAGGAAAGGATGATGAGCCAGATCCACGTGGTCCTAGGAGCCATAAGTACCAGGGAATTTCTTAGATAGATGATTTAATATTACAGGACACTTTTGTTTAACATAACTATATAAATTATATCAGTATCTATTGAGTTTGAGTGGGCATTTGGGGGTTTAAGGATTTACTACTATAAATCTGACTGGCAAATTACAAGCCTCTGGAGTTTTCATTTGACTTTCTTTTGACAGAGGTAGGGGATTAGAGGCAGGGACAGGAGTTTCCACAGGCTAGCCACAAGGGTGCAGAGCAATTCTGCAACAGCTGACTGAGAAATCTAGACAGACCACCACTTGGGGATGCCCATGAGTGTGGAGAGACCGCCATTGCTGTCATGTAACAGACCATGGCGTAGACTTTTTTATATGTACACGATCAATTTACTTTACCCTCTGTTCTTAGCTATAGTTTTGCAGAGTAATGGGTAGATACACACCTTGGTGAACAATCTGTCAGTGTGCACTCTATAACAAGGCCATTTGAGAGATTGCCAGATGCTGCTTAGTGAATCCATCGGTTTCCATGCCCATCTATCCATCTGTGATCTTTCCTGTCAACAGGAGCCTGATCCATCATGCTGAGCTTGCAGTGAGGGTGGCCATGACAGAGCCAACTTATCTTGCAATTAGCATTTTAGGAGGTTTATAATGGTCAGGCAATGCACAGGTCTCGTTCAACTGTGATAAAACACTGATTAAGAACAACGTGGGGAGGTAAGGATTTATTTGACTTCCATTTTCCAGTCACAGTCCATCACTGAGGGAAGCAGGCACTGGAACTCAGTGCAGGAAACTGGAGGCAGGAGGTGAAGCAGAGGCCATGAGGGAGCCCTGCTTACTCATCACAATACCCAGTCTGTGAGTGTGAAAGGCACTCATCACAATACCCAGTCTCTTTCTGCTCCTCTCTTTTGTCAAATAGGTCCATGGAAAATCAGTGGCCACAGTCTAGGTTGGTAGGGTTGCCAGGGCCCAGGCTCTGACCCCCAAAACCCCTGGAGTCTTCCCTGTCTATGTGCCCTCTGGTGGTTGTCAGAGGGACAGGAGCAGAACATTGAGGAGCTGGGCTGTCAGGAGACAAGCACATCTGTGCTGAGGACTAAACACTTGCCTGGTGTCCTGCTTTGGGGATTCCCACTAGAGGGATGGTTCCTGATATATCACCTTCAGGTGGCAAAAATTAGAGGTCTCCAATGGGATCCTTGGTTCTGAGCAGCTGAGGGAAGGATGGAAACTGAAGGGCCCTAGGAGAATCCATCCCCACTACAGCCCAGTCCCATCTGTCCTCCAGGGGACAGACAGCATCTGGAGCCCTCTGCTCACAACCTGACCACTCCTTACACTCCTGACCACTATGTCCATCAGCACACAGGCTGGTGGCCATTGCCTCCTTTGATGGAGCCCACAGCTCCGCTGGTGATGCAAGGCCAGGCATCCGACTCTACTTCACTCCATCCTCCTCTTCCTTGCAGTGCAATATTCTGTTTCATCATATACTGGCTTCAGACACTTCCCTAAGAATTTTGCAGTTCTCCAAACTTGAACACTGTGAATCACCTAAAGGTGTGTGTGAGACTCAATTCCACAGATGGAGATCCCCAAGCCAGGGAGATTTTCTCAGTGTTGGAGGATCTCGAGGCCTAATATCTGAACTTTGAGAGAGGTGAGGAGGCCTGGGGTGGACTGCCTGGGAAGGTAGGACTGGTTTTCAGTGATGGGTTCCTCCAGGGAATTCTCCAGAGCTTTGACCAGAAGCCAGGACTGGACAGCACTCAGGTAGGATGCCCCACTATGAGGGATTCTCTGGCATGAAATGTCCTCTTGTGAGCATCAAGGGAAGCTCAACCAATCCTAGGCTGCCTTCACTAAAAGCCCATCTCCATCTGCTTTTAGAATACAAATCAATTGCAGAGGCCCAAGTGCAGGATGCCCAAGTCTCTGGGATGCAAGAGAGTCTGGTTCGTAGGCCAGCTTCTGAGGCCGAGCCACAGGAAAGCCTGCTGCTCCGTGAGGACACTGAGCTCTTCGAGGTAACAGTTGTACAACCATTTCAGCAAGAAGCTGGTCCAGTACATCTTCCAAATATAGATCAAGCTCTATCGATACCAGATGCTATCCAGTCACCTGTAGATATGGCTGCTGATGTGGCTGCAGGTGTGGCTGCTGCTGTTTCAGCTTTCCAGCACATATTTCTATCTGCTGTTGTGCACATAGGTGCAGCAGAGTCTTCTTCCCTCTGCCTGAGGTAGACATATAGCTAGGAAAATTATCTGCTGACTTGTACACAGCAGTGGTTCCTGTATAAGCTGTTCTTATTTCTTTAGAGAAAGGATCTCCTTGTATTTGTTTGATATTTTTCTTTCATAACATTGATTTCATTGTTGAATTTTCATTTGTTTGAATATTTAAAAAATGACTTGTTTATTCATTTTAAATCATACAATTCATTTCCCAAGTGGTACAATCTAAACATATCTACCTCTGGACTGCATCTCTGAGACAAACAGGTCAATCACAGGAAGGGAACCCCGGCAGACACCCTGTATTCAGGTAAAGCAATCCACCGATGTTGCAGTAACTGTGCAAATACCAACAGTGGTGCACAGTATAAACTATGTGACTGTGACCTGGCGGTCTTGGGCTCAGTAATGCCCCTAGCACTTAGGGACACAGATTCTAGACAAGCCATATCGGAGCTCATGGACAGAGGTCTCTACTTACTGGCTTTTTCTCTGTCAAACTGGACACTGGAGCCCTGCAGAGGAGAAAGTCAGTTTAACTGTAATGGAACTCACCATTCTAGCCATCCCTGAGCCCAAAGCTGTTCGGACACACTGCATCAAGTTTTAACAGATGGTTATCATAAAGAATTGCCAGGCTTTACCATAATTCTAGTGGTGATCAACATACAACAGGGGTGAGTCCCTGAAAATTTTACACATTTGGTCTGTAGGGAATGGGTTGCATGTAGTCTTACTTTTCTCTGTGTATAAGGAAGCCTGTATGGGTCAAAGCCAGGAATCACCAGGAAAAGTAGCTCGCTAAGTCCTCATCCTGGCCATGTGTGATTCCTGAAAACTTTTAGCAGATACTCAGTGATGTCTGGGCCCCTTCCAGGGTGTAGGGCAACTCATGTGGGCTCTGATGATGAAGTACCCACACACAAACCACATCACTGGCCACCTTGGCATTTGGCTTGGGAAAAGTTTATATACACCAGGCTAGTCCCTGTCTCATCAAGAATTGAGCTGTACACTTCATCTAGTTCCTGAGATGAGGTGTCCAGTGACCCTGAGGACTGGAGACCCAGGGTTACTGTAGCCAAGTTTAGGAAAACCACACACAGGCTGCAGGTTGGCTTTCTGAGTGAACACTGGAGGCCTGTGCAGCACAGACAGCAGAGAAGGAGTGGTAGCTAGAAGTGAAGGTGGCGGGGCGTCTAGCTGTCATCTGCACACAAGGAAAGGGGACCTAGTCCATTGCTAATGTGTGTAGAGAATTTTGAGGAACCATTATTAAATCTGGTAAGCAAATCCAACAATGCTGCAAAGGAAACACTTCTGCACCTGAACTGAAATGAAGTCAGCTGCACAGCAGCCATGCACAGATGAGCGCACTGACTGGACACCACTTGGGCAGGAAAATAAGCAGGCAGGGCCATTTGCACAGGCCAAGGTTCTGACTTGTCTCCTACTCTCTGCAGTGTTTGAAGTCCTCTCAGGAAATATATAAAGGACTGTAAACAATGGGTAAGGCCTACAGCAGAAATTATAGCATGTAGGTTAAAAAAAGACACAGAGAGTCAAAAGATGCAGACAAGGTAGGGACTTGGATTGAAAGACAATACCATTTGAAATTAGCAGCATAGGAATCAATCAGCACATTCCAACCAATTACTATGGACAGCAGGGGAATTCTAATGTGGAAGTTCCTATGACATTCCGAAGGACCCACCAAACAGTATGTATCAGGAATTAGGAGATGCTGTCAGTATGGTGTCTGCTGAGAAAGTGTAGGGACCTGAGCTGGGATCCCCAACATTCACCTCAAAAAATGGTGTGGTCATGTGCATAGGATACACTCGGTGCCGGTTTCCTGTTTAGTTTTGTTTGTTTTCAACTTGATAAAAGGTAGGGTAAACTGGGAAGAAGGAACATTAGTTGAGAAAAATGCCACAATCACATTGGCCTGTAGGCAGGTCTGTGAAGCATTTTCTTCATGAATCCTCCTTTTGGGTTGGCCCAGGATAACGTGAACAGTGACATCCCTGGACTGGTACTTTGAAGTGGTGTGAGAAAGGTTGAACAAGCCAGTAAGCAGTGTTTCACCATGACTTCTGCTTCACTTCCTGCCTTTTCATTCCTACTTTCCCTGTCTTCCCTTCAAGATGGATAGTAATCTGAAAGTGAGATAAATCGAGCCTTTTCCGAAATGTTTTTGGTCAGTGTTCTAACACAGGAATAGAAAAGAAAACTAAAAGACTCTAGGATCAGGCAGGACCCCCTAGCTCAATGCTGAGCCAGTTTTATATCTTGGTGAGCACTGGATTCAGAGAGAGTACAGCTCAACAAAAACTAAGAGCAGAGGGACTGAGGAAGAATCCTCATGTCAAACTCCTGCTTCCACCCACATGGACATAGAGATGAACACAAACACACAAGTTCACACATACAATACACATGCACATAGACATACACATACACAGACACAGACATAAACCACACATACACACATAGTTACACACACACACACACATACACACACACACATACACACACAGTCTTAGGCTTTTACTGCTGTGAACATATACCATGAACAAGGCAACTCTTATAAGGCCAACGGTTAACTGTGGCTGGCTTACAGGTTGAGAGATTCAGTCCATTATCATCAATGCAGGATCATTGAAGAATCCAAGCAGACATGATGCAAGAGCTGGTACTTCTACCTCTTCTTCTGAAGGCTGCTAGCAGAATACAACTTCCAGACAGCTAGCATGAGGGTCTTAAGCCCACACCCACAGTGACACACCTACTCTACCAGGGCCATATCTTCTAATAGTGCCACTCCCTCTTCCAATCTTATACAAACCATCACACACACACACACACACACACACACACTTACATGCATACACACACACACATACACACACACACACACACAACTACATCACTGCCAAATTCAAATCACACCTCAAGCAGTTCTTACCAGCTATGGTCAACCATCAGGAAAGTAGTCAGAAGGGTCAATGGAGCTGAAACCAGAGCTTAGAAGTATACACAGAAAACAATCCTGGAATGTAGTGTTCACACAGTCTCACTATGTAGTTCTGATGGCTTGATGTTCACCCCAAAGCTTGTGCTCCCCTTGATCTACAGGTCCTCCAATTTAAATTCCTTACATCAGTGGATGTCAAACTGTGGGTCTCTTAGTTAGGGTTTCTATTCCTGCACAAAACATGATGACCAAGAGGCAAGTTGGGGAGGAAAGGGTTTATTCAGCTTACACGTCCACATTTCTGTTCATTACTAAAGGAAGTCAGGACTGGAACTCAAGCAGGTCAGGAAGCTGGATCTGCTGCAGAGGCCATGGAGGGATGTTTCTAACTGGCTTCCTTCCCCTGGCTTGCTCAGCTTGCTTTCTTATAGAGCCCAAGACTACCAGTCCAGGGATGGCCTCACCCACAAGGGGCCCTCCTCCCTTGATCACTAATTGAAAAATGCCTTACAGCTGGATCACATGGAGGCATTTCCTCAAGGGAAGCTATTTTCAGTGTGATAACTCCAGCTTGTGTCAAATTGACAAAAAAAAAATCAGCCAGTACAGGGTCAAATGACCCTTTCACAGGGGTCACCTAACAACATCAGAAAACATATGTATGTGTATACATACATACATACTGATACAGACAAGTATATATATGTGTGATTCTTAATACTAGAAATATTAGAGTTATAAGGTATCAATGAAAATAATATTATGGCTTGGGTCACTGAGACGTGAACTGTAACGAAGGGTCACAATATTAGGAAGGTCGAGAGCCACAGCTCTAAACAGTGGGATGACAGGTGTGCACCACCATACCCAGAAAAAAAAAACCCAACTCTGTTAACTCAGAGTTAAACTCTGTTTAACCTGGCAGAGTGCTCTCCAGCATGGGAGCTGCTTGGATCATTAGATGACTTGCCCCTGCATATAAGTTTGTGGACACCTAGCTGAAAAGACTAGACAGAGAACATGGGCTCTACACAACAAGGGAGAACACAAGATTTCAGTACAAGGAAGGGGTTAATGAGAGGGAGGGGCCCAGAAACAGACTCCAGAGAAGACTTTGCAGTGAAATCAACACATTAAGTGGGTTGCTGACACTCATCTGCCTCCCGAGACCTCTTAGTGATACAAATGTCACACAACTCAGAGCCAGATCAAGACTCATTCTCCCCACTGTGCTCCAGGTTATAGAGGCAGTAAACAACTGTTGGGAAGGTGACCCTGACCTGGCTGGCTGCGTCCTAGTAAAGAACATCCACCATGACTGCTGTTTCTGTGGGTCACTATCAAGGCTGTGATGGGCCTCTTTGGTGATGTGGCCGCCTTCAAGGGCTCTCTGCCCCTGTGACTCTTCACCTGTATTCCTAAAACTCATGTCTGTAGACTCGTTGGTTCATCCAGTTGTGCTATGGTGTGTGTGATGGTTTGCATGGGAAATGTTGCCCTTTTGACTTGTGTATTTGAACACCAGGTCCCCAGTTTGCAAGACAGATAGCACAGAGGAGCTCTTTGGGATGGTAGAATTTGTCTGCAGAGCACTGTATAAACTAGAATAAGTGTTGTGTAAAGAACATCTGTTAAGGACCAAGGATGCACAACAACAAGAGTGGAACCCAATGTCACAGACATCATTGGATAATAACAATGAGTCTGTGTCAGTCCTTGGCTGTGCTGACTAGCAAGGCCTTCTATAGATAGTAGGAAAGAGAAATGCGCAGGTAGAGACACTGTACAGAGGGATTCTGTTCTTTCCTTGCAAAGTGAAAGTGAACCTGTCTTAGCTATTTTTATAGATTTGAAGAGACTCCATAACCAAGAAAACCTATAAAAGAAAGCATTTAATTGGGGGCTTGTTTACAGTTTCACAGGGTGAGTCCATGACCATCAAGGTGGGCAGCAGGTATGTAGGTGTGGTGACGGAGCTATGTCCAAGAGCTTACATCTGATCCATAAGCAAACATCAGGGAGAGAGAGAGGCTGATGGGCCTAGCATGGCCTTTTGACACAGCAAAGTTTACTCTTACTCCAACAAAGACACACCTCTTAATCTTTTCCAAAACAGTTTCACAAACTAGGGACCAAGACATTCAAATATATGAGCCCATGGGGGCCATGGTCATTCAAGCCACCACACTAACTGAACTCTATAAAAATGTTGTGAAAACTTAAAGATCGGGTGGAGAGATGGCTTAATAGTTAGAAACACTGTCTGCTCTCCTGGAGGACCTGGGTTTGATAACTAGCACCCACTGGGTGGCTCATAACCATCTGTTAACTCCAGTTGTACAGGATCTGATGCCCACTTCTGGCCTCTTTGGACACTGCCTGCACTTTGTGCACAGACATATCTGTAGACAAAACAGCCTGTGTTCCTCAGGACTATGTAAGAAACAGAACTACTGGAATGAATACTCTCTCTCTCTCTCTCTCTCTCTCTCTCTCTCTCTCTCTCCCTCTCTCTCTCTCTGATTCTCTCTGTCTCTCAGTCTCTGTCTCAGTCTCTCTCCCTGTCTCTCTCTCTCTCTCTCTCTCTCTCTCTCTCTCTCAGCATAAATATGTATTAAAGAGATCTATTATGATGGTTCACAGGCTGTGGTTCAGATACTCCAACATTGGCTGTCTTCTTCAATGGCTGAGCAAGAATTTGGTGGTTGCTCAGTCCATGAAACTCTTTGCCTCAGTCCTCCCTATCTGGTGCTGAAGTCCGAGGGAATTCAAGAAGAGTTGCTGGTCCTTGGTCTCCACTGAAATCCCAAAGCAGGGTCTAACACCAGAGAGAGCAAAGGCAAGCAGGCAAAAAGCAAAGCTTCCTTCTTCCATGTCCTTTTAAGTGGCCTTCATACCTCAAATGAACCAATCAATAAAATCCCTCAGCAGTGCCTGTCTGCATGGGTGTTAATTGATTAGAGATGTAGTCAAATGACAGCCTAGATTAGCCACCACACACCCATACAAGCAAAAAGATAAAATAATTATAAAACATCCAAGAGGGTTTAAATGTAAAGAATGGAATCTACCTCTAGGTGGAGACATGCCCTGTTTCTTCCCTTAAAGGGTTGGGCCAGTGCTGCAGGTCAGTGATCTAGCTAGGACCTATAGAATGCAGGTTTACCCTGAGATAATTTAATTTTCTTTTTCAGGAGCCCCCACCTCCTCCTCTACCCACACTGAGTGCAGACCCCACAAGCCAAGCCACCATGAGGTTCTACAGGGTCTGCTGCCCGTCTGCATGCAGAATTTGAAAGGCAGACTTGTCTGTTTTTCTCTCTTCTTTTTCCTCACAAAGTGTCCAGATACTCCTTGGTGTGCTTTTAAGCTCTTTGGGCTTTTCTGAAGTTTCCCTCTGCACCAAACAAAGGCCTCCCTGCATCCCTAGACAGCTTGACAAGGACAAGGCATCTTGTCAAGTTTTCACTTTCCTTTTCCCCACAAGAGAGTTGAGGTTGGGTCCAACAAAGAGCACAGAGCACCCTGATTTAGGACAATCCCTCATTAAGTCAATCCCCCCACATCAGTGAGGAGAGTGGAACTGCTCCCGCATGGATGGCAACACAGGCAGGATTTGAACATAATTCTTCCTAAGTGGGAATCTTTCATTATGTGCTTCTTGGGATCCCCCAGCCGCCAGTGATGGAGCAGGTACTCTTCAGCCTGGAAGTTCAGATGCTCTGATAGGACTTGTTCATATTTGTCCACATTGCATACTTTTACTTTAATTTGGGGGACATTAAGTTTCATTGTCTACAATAGTACTATTGTGAGCTCTTACTCCTGATCCACTGTAGAGATGTGGCAATGACAATTTGGCAGCATCGCTTTGTGGCCCCAGAGGATCTCACCCATGCACCCACTCAGGAACTATCTTGGATATGCAAATGGAAATGCCCTGCATATTTCAAAGGCTGGGTACTGATAAACCTTCAACTGTTATCCAAGGCACAACAGGGTAGTGGCCAGTGGCCCCTATTCAAAACCACATGGTTGGTTGGCTTCATTTCCTGCCACTACTGTGTTTACTTCTTCTTCCCTCATCCAGGTACTTCTCTCTGGTTCCTACCAACATAACTCTAAGTGTCCCGCCCCATTCCCAGGCATTGGCCACTGGAATATTTATTGATAGATCCCAAACCAACTTGGGACAAGGACCTTCAGCATCTGGGCATGCATATTCACAGCATTAGCATCAATCTCCAACATAGAGATGAAGGCTATCATGGTGGCCCAAATACATCCTGGTGTAGCAGGGCTCCAGACCTTAGCACTACTGATTCTATGATGGCTGTACCATTCAGGCCATAAAACTCTACATATACCCTGGACCACCTGCCAAAACTAAAACAGAGGTCTAATCCATCGAATTCCAATATTCTGAGAAAGATTCCATACTAACTTTGCTTTTTTGACTTTTGTAGTTCTACCTCTGGCTAACTGTTCTTGCTAACTGAAATATGTCATCCCAAGACAATGTCTTTTTGTGTGCTTGAAAGCTCACCCTGAGAAAAGCTTGGAGTTACACTGGGATACCAACACCCAGTGTAGTCAACAGGCAGCTAACAGAGACTAAAATGCATTGGCTAAGATCTATATCCGAGCAGTCTTCTCTGATGAAAACTGTGGCAACTAAATAATGTAATGGAAAATTAAAACAGTCACTTCCATCAGCTGTGGCCATCCAGGGCAGGCCACCCACTCACTCTTCTCAGATTGCCAATGGCACCAAGATCCAAGAGCCTGGTGAGCTCTCTCTCTCTCTCTCTCTCTCTCTCTCTCTCTCTCTCTCTCTTGATTACCCCAATAACCTCATGAAGTCTGTAGAAGACTGGTCCCTACCTTTCTCTCTACAAAAAGTTTGCATTTTCAGCCACACAAGTAGGACTGCCCTAGACTCAAAATATGTTGTTTGGTTAAGAAATGGAACTCCAAACTTTATCCCAGCACTGAGGAAGCAGAGACAAGATCTGGAGTGGGCAGACATCCAAGCTATAGGGCATGGACAGAGGTCAGAGAAGGCCTTGCAGGAGTCAGCTCTATTCTTCCCTCACATGGGTCCCAGTGATCAAACTCAGACTGCCTGTCAGGTTAGGCAACAAGTACCCTTACCAGCTGAGGCATCTCCCCAGCCAGAGATTTTTTATTCGATATATTTTTATTTACATTTCAAATGGTTTCCCCTTTTCTAGCCCCCCACTCCCCGAAAGTCTCATAAGCCCCCTTCCCTCCCCCTGTTCTCCCACCCACCCTTTTCCACTTCCCTGTTCTGGTTTTGCCCTATTCTGCTTCACTGAGTCTTTCCAGAACCAGGGGCCACTCCTCCATTCTTCTTGTACCTCATTTGATGTGTGGATTATGTTTGGTATTCCAGGGTTCTAGGTTAATATCCACTTATTAGTGAGTTCATACCATGATTCTGCTTTTGAGTCTGGGTTACCTCACTTAGTATGATGTTCTCCAGCTCCATCCATTTGCCTAAGAATTTCATGAATCCATTGTTTCTAATGGCTAAATAGTAAGTACTCCATTGTGTATATATACCACAGTTTTTGCATCCACTCTTCTGTTCAGGGATACCTGGGTTCTTTCCAGCTTCTGGCTATTATAAATAGGGCTGCTATGAGCATAGTGGAGCATGTATCCTTATTACATGCTGGGGAATCCTCTGGGTATATGCCCAGGAGAGGTATAGCAGGATCTTCCAGAAGTGATGTGCCCAGTTTTCTGAGGAACCGCCAGACTGATTTCCAGAGTGGTTGTGCCAATTTGCAAGCCCACCAGCAGTGGAGGAGTGTTCCTCTTTCTCCACATCCTTGCCAACACCTGCTGCTCCTGAATTTTTAATCTTAGCCATTCTGACTGGTGTAAAGTGAAATCTCAGGGTTGTTTTGATTTTCATTTCCCTAATGACTAATGAAGTTGAGCATTTTTTTAAGGATAAAAATTAATTTTATTTATTTATTTTTTTAATATTTTTATTTTCTATATTCTTTGTTTACATTCCAAATGATTTCCCCTTTCCAGGATCCCCCTCCCCATATGTCCCATAAACCTTCTTCTCTCCATCCCTTCTCCAATCACCTCCCTCCTTTTTCTCTGTCCTTATATTCCCTTCCCATGCTAGATCAATCCTTTCCAGGATCAGGACCCTCTCCATACTTCTTCATGGGAGTCATTTGTTATGCAATTTGTGCCTTGGGTATTCAGAGCTAGGATTGAAGCCCCTGCCCCCAATCGTGTTCTGTTGAGCTCACTGCAGTAGCCCCCCAACCCCCATCCCTATCTGAAATCTCACTGAGATGCTAGCACACAGGACAGGGAGGCCCTCCTTGTACTTCCATGGAGACACACCCTCCTCTAATGGGCACACAGTGCACCATCAAAAATTGGCCCTGAGAGATAGCTCAGCTGTTAAGGGCACTAGCTGCTCTTGCAGAAGACCTGAGTTCAATTCCCTGTACTTACAAGGCAGCTCACCACCATGCAGAGTCTGAGTACTAGGGATCCAATTCACTTTTCTGGCTTCCTTCTTTGTCTGTTTTTGCAGAGAGGGATTACTTTTTTCATTTTTCCTTCAACAATCTGAAACTGGCCTATGAATTTATTTTAAAGTACTCATCAAAGATTTAGGATATGGAAACTCTTCCAAAGTCTTAATGTTAGTGCACTGTTTTTCCTCAGGGTAGGGAATGTTGTGAGCAGTGTTGGACACCCTGCAAACCAGAACCAAGTCACCCATTGTCTGGAAATAAAGAACAAGCACGCTGTTGCCTATGGAAGCCCAAAAGGGACAAACATAGAAAGGGAAGGGAGCCCTGCCAGCTTCCCTAGGAGAAAGGCACAATTAAAGATGAACATATACACTTAGCTAAAGTTCGTTACCCCAACACTAAATAAAGTCTACCAAATAGCCCTAATGCCCACCTAGGAGGGGCTGTTCTATATTGACATGGTCTTAGACATTTGTAAATGAATGCCCTGTGTGTCCCTGGGCCTGTGTCGTGTCTATGTGTCCATGTTAGTTTGAGTGTACATGGGTTTTTGTGAGTGCCTATATTTTCATGAGCATGTGTGTGTGTGCATGGGCACAAGTGCCCATGTGTGCTTTCACTTCTAGCAATACTATTAGAGGGTTTCTCAGAAATAGGGCATCTGTGATCATATACACATGATGACATACTAGGAAACCCATGCTAGAATGATCTTCACAGAGCAGGTCAGGACACTGAGAAGACCCTAAAAGGAAAATGCTGTTTCCAGGGATGCTTGTGCTACAGAGGGGATGGTTTGGAAACTTCTGCCTGCCTTCTCAAAACTGCAGGTCGTCCTGAAGCCAGGCTTCCCAGAACAGTGTAGAGGCACGAGTTTATGGACACCACTGTGTCCCATTGTACACATGGAAGACAGAAGGACAGCAATTGGCAGTACTGCTAACCCCATGAGAAAGTCTCTGAGGAGGCACTCACACTGGAGGACCTCAGGAAGTGACCTCACTTGCTTAAAAGTTCAGATGAGGTCATAATGCTGGCTCCCAGGTAAGCAGAGCCCAACAGTTGCCTTACCTGACTTGTCTGGAGGCGGTTGACGCTGAAAGATGCTTTCTTGTTTCAGGTCTTCCCGTGGCTCAGGCCACACAAAAACCAAGAGTAGTCGCCTTGGACGCCTGTGGAGAAGCTTGATCCACACTCTGACACTCTGCTGGCACAGTTCCCCCAGGGATCCCCAGGTAATGGGGGCCAGCCTGTAGCAGGGAACATTCTGGATAGCCCCCCCCCCACTTATCCCCTGAGGTCCCTGCCTGGGTGTATGTTCCTGAGAGGAACTTACTTTCTTTTTTTTTCCTGTGAGACTCTCTTTATTAAAGTACATGGACACTGTGTTATATGTTAGACTCACCACAGAATTGCTCTGGGTGATCTAGCTTAGAGAAGACATTGATGAGACTGGTTTTATTTTATTGCTTATTAAAAACTAGGTTTTGTGTCATTTACTATCTGTGCGATAGATTGAATTTAGGGTCAATGCAACTAGACACAAAGTGATTGTTTTGCATAAATGAAACAAAACAATTAGAAATCAGGGAGGCAACTACATTTCTGGGTATCAGGTTTCTTTATATATATATTTCATTTACTTTTTTTATTGAGTATCTTCTTCATTTACATTGCCAATGGTAAAAGCTTTCCCAATTTCCCCCTCCCAAAAGACCACTCCCCAACGATTCCCTCCCCCTCCTTCCTCTCCCTGTCTCCATGTATATGCCCATATACCCAACACAGTCCCACTTCCCCCCCAACTTCCCCCCCACCTGTTTCCCTTTTTTGTGGCCTCTATTGAGCCTTTACTTGACCAAAGACCACTCCTCCCACTGGTGCCCAAAAAGGGATTCCTCTGCCACATTTTTGGCTGGAACCATGTATACTCCTTGGTTGATGATTCAGTCCCTGGGAGTCTTGGGGTGTCTGGGTCTCCCAAGTCATTGTTTTTCCCATGGGGCTATATACCCCTTCAGCTCCTCCAGACAATGCTCCAGATCCTCCATTGGGGACCCCGAGCTCAGTCTAAGCTTGGTTGCTAGTTTCTGCTTCTGAATTCGTAAGACTCTGGCAGGGCCCCTCTGGAGACAGCCATGGCATGCTCCTTTTGGTACATGCTTCTCATTGTAGTGTCGGGTTTGCTCACTATTTATAGGATGAATCCCCAGGTAGGGCACTCGGTAGGTGGCCTTTACTTCAGACTCTGCTCCACACATTGCCTCCCTTATTGGCACTGTGAGCATTTTGTTCATTTCTCAGAGGAACCATAGCTCCCTCACTTAAGTCATTCTTCTGGAGCTTCCTGTGCTGGGGGAATTGCGACTTGTTTATTTTGAGCTTTTGGACTAGCATCCACTTATTAGTGAGTGCATACCATGTGCTTTCTTTTGTGACTGGGATACCTCGCCCAGGATGACACGTTCTAGTTCCATCCATTTGCCTAAGAATTTCATGAATTCATTGTTTTTAATAGCTGAATAGTACTCCATTGTGTATATATACCATAGTTTCTGTATCCACTCCTCTGTTGAGGGACATCTGGGATCTTTCTAGCTTCTGGCTATTATAAATAAGGCAGCTATGAACATAGTGGAGCATGTGTCCTTATTACATGTAGGCATACTTTCTGGGTATATGCCCAGGAGTGGTATAGCCTGGTCCACAGGTAGTACTATATCTAATTTTCTGAGGAATCGCCAAACTGATTTCCAGAGTGGTTTTACAAGCTTGCAATCCCACCAAGAATGGAGAAGTGTTCCTCTTTCCCCACATCCTCTCCACATCTGCTGTCCCCTGAGTTTTTCAATTTAGCCATTCTGACTGGTGTAAGGTGGAATCTCAGTGTTGTTTTGATTTGCTGATATCCCTGATAACTAAGGATGCTGAACATTTCTTTAGGTGCTTTAGAGCCTTTTGAGTTTCCTCAGTTGAGAATTCCCTCTTTAGCTCTGTACCCCATTTTTTAATAGGGTTATTTAATTCTCTGGAGACCAACTTCTTGAGTTCTTTGTATACATTGGATATTAGCCCTATATCAGAAGTAGGGTTAGTAAAGATCTTTTCCCAATTTGTTGGTTTCCATTTTGTCCTATTTACTATATCCTTTGCCTTACAGAAGTTTTGCAGTTTTATGAGCTCCCATTTGTCAATTCTTGTTCTTAGAGCATAAGTCACTGGTGTTCTGTTCAGAAACTTTTCCCCTGTTCCCATGTGTTCAAGGTTTGTCCCCACTTTCTCCTCTATAAGCTTCAGAATGTCTGATTTTATGTGTACATCTTTGATCCACTTGGACTTGAGCTTTGTACAAGGAGATAAAAATGTATTGATTTGTATTTTTCTGCATGCAGACCTCCAGTTGATCCAGCACCATTTGTTAAAAAGGCTGTCTTTTTCCCACTGGATGTTTTTAGCTCCTTTGTCAAATATCAAGAGACTGTACTTGTGTGGGTTTTTTTTCCGGGTCTTCAATTCTATTTCATTGATCTTCTGGCCTGTCTGCATACCAATACCAAACAGTTTTTATCACTATCGCTCTGTAGTAGAGCTTTAGGTCAGGGATGGTGATTCCCCCAGAATATCTTTTGTTGTGGAGAATAGTTTTTGCTATTCTGGGTTTTTTGTTATTCCAGATGAATTTGAGAATTGCTCTTTCTAGATCTATGAAGAATTGATTTGGGATTTTGATGGGGATTGCATTGAATCTGTAGATTGCTTTCGGCAAGATGGCCATTATTACTATATTGATCCTGCCGATCCATGGACATGGGAGATCTTTCCATCTTCTGAGACTTTCTTAGATTTCTTTCTTCAGAGGCTTAAAGTTCGTGTCATATAGACCCTTCACTTGCTTTGTCAGGGTCACGCCTAGGTAAGAAATATTATTTGGGACTATTGTAAAGGGTTTCAGTTCCCTACTTTCTTTCTCATCTTGTTTATCCTTTGAGTAGAGGAAGGCTACTGATTTGCTTGAGTTAATTTTATATCCAGCCACTTTGCTGAAGTTGTTTATCAGCTTTAGGAGTTCCTTGGTGGAAGTCTTGGGGTCACTTAAGTATACTATCATATCATCTGCAAATAGTGATCGTTTGACTTCTTCCTTTCCAATTTGTATTCCTTTTACCTCTTTTTGCTGCCTGATTGCTCTGGATAGGACTTCAAGTACTATATTGAATAGATAGGGAGAAAGTGGGCAGCCTTGTCTGGTCCCCGATTTTAGTGGGATTGCCTCAAGTTTCTCCCCATTTACTTTGATGTTGGCTACTGGTTTGCAGTATATTGCTTTCACTATGTTTAGTATAGGCCTTGGATTCCCTATCTCTCCAAGACTTTTATATCATGAAGGGATACTGAATTTTGTCAAAAGCCTTTTCAGCATCTAATGAAATGACCATGTGGTTTTTTTCCTTTAGTTTGTTTATGTAGTGAATTACATTGACAGATTTTGTATGTTGAACCATCCCTGCATCCCTGGGATGAAGCCTACCTGATCGTGGTAAATTATAGTTCTGATGCATTCTTGGATTCGGTTGGCCAAGATTTTGTTCAGTATTTTTGCATCAATGTTCATGAGGGAGATTGGTCTGAAGTTCTCCTTCCTTGTTTGGTCTTTGTTTGGTTTAGGTATAAGTGTGATTGTGGCTTCATAGAATGAGTTAGGTATGTTCCTTGAGCTTCTGTTTCATGGAAAATTTGAAGAGTATTGATATTGACTCTTCTTTGAAGATCTGATAGAATTCCCCGCTAAACCATCTGGCTCTGGTTTTTTTTTTTTTTTTTTTTTTTTTTTTTTTTTTTTTTTTTTTGGAAGGGAGACAATTAATGACTGCTTCTGTTTCCTCATGGCTTATGGGACTATTTAGATGGTTTATCTGATCCTGTTTTAACATTGGTACCTGGTACGTATCTAGTAAGTTGTCCATTTCATCCAGGTTTTCCAATATTGTTGAGTATACACTCTTGTGGTAAGATCTGATGATTTTTTGAATTTCCACAGTTTCTGTTGTTATGTTTCCCTTTTCATTTCTGATTTTATTAATTTAGATACTGTCTCTGTGTCCCCTGGTTAGTCTGGCTAAGAGTTTATCTATCTTGTTGATTTTTTCAAAGAACCAGCTCCTTGTTTTGTTGATTCTTTGTATAGCTCTTGTTTCTGCTTGGTTGAGTTCGGATCTAAGTTTGATTATTTCTTGCTGTCTACTCCTCTTTGGGTTATTGGCTTCCTTTTGTTCTAGGGTGTTCAAGTGCACTGTCAAGCTGTTGGTGTAAGCTCTCTCCATTCTCTTTTTGGAGGCACACAGAGCTATGAGTTTTCCTCTTAGCCCTGCTTTCATTGTGTCCCATAAATTTTGGTATGATGTGTCTTCATTTTCATTGAATTCTAAAAAGTCTTTAATCTCTTTCTTTATTTCTTCCTTGACCAAGCTATCATTGAGAAGAGCATTGTTCAAAGTCCATGTGTATGTGTGTTTTCCATTGCTTTTGTTTGAGCTTAAGACCAGCCTTAGGCCGTGGTGATCTCATAAGATACATGGAATAATTTCAATATTTTTATATCTGTTGAGTCCTGTTTTGTGACCAATTATATGGTCAGTTTTGGAGAAGGTACCATGAGGTGCTAAGAAGAAGGTATATTCTCTTGCTTTGGGGTGGAATGTTCTATAAATATCTGTTAGATCCAGTTGGTCCATAACTTCAGTTAGTTTCACTGTATCTCTGTTTAGTTTCTTGTTCCATGACTTGTCCATTTTTGACAGTGGGATATTGAAGTCTCCTACTATTATTGTGTGTGGTGCAATGTGTGCTTTGAGCTTTAGTAAAGGTTCCTTTATGAATGTGGGTGTCCTTACCTTAGGAGCATAGATATTCAGAATTGAGAGTTCCTCTTGGTAGACTTTTCCTTTGACCAGTATGAAGTGTCCCTCTTTATCTTTTTTGACAACTTTTGGTTGAAAGTCGAATTTATCCGATATAAGAATGGCCACTCCAGCTTGTTTCTTGGGACCATTTGCTTGGAAAATTGATTTCCATCCTTTGACTCTTAAATAGTGCCTGTCTTTGTCACTGAGGTGGGTTTCTTGTATGCAGCAAAACGTTGGGTCCTGTTTACATATTCAGTCGTATTCTATATCTCTTTATAGGGGAGTTGAGACCGTTGATATTAAGAGATATTAAGCAAAAGTGATTGTTGCTTACTGTTATCTTCTTAGTTAAAGTTGACATTCTGGTTGTGTAGCTATCTTCTATTGGGTTTGATGAAAGATTACCTTATTGATTTTTCTGCAGTGTGGTTTGCTGTCTTGTGTTCGTATTTTCCACCCATTATCCTTTGCAGAGCTGGATTTGTGAAAGATATTGTGTAAATTTGCTTTTGTCATGGAATGTCTTGTATGTCATGGAATGTCTTGCTTTTGTCATGGAATGTCATCTATGGTAATTGAAAGCTATGCTGGGTATAGTAGTCTGGGCTGACATTTATGTTCTCTTAGGGTCTGTATGATATCTGCCCAGGCTCTTCTGGCTTTCATCGTCTCTGGTGAGAAGTCTGGTGTAATTCTGATAGGTCTTCCTTTATATGCTACTTGACTTTTTTCTCTCACTGCTTTCAATATTCTTTGTTTAGTGCATTTGGTGTTTTGATTATTGTGTGACGGGAGGAGTTTCTGCTCTGGTCCAATCTATTTGGAGTTCTGTAGGCTTCCTATATGTTCATGGGCATCTCTTTCTTTAGGTTAGGAAAGTTTTCTTCTATAATTTTGTTGAAGATATTTATTGGGCTTTTAAGATGTAAAACCTCCTTTCTTCTATTCCTATAATTCTTAGGTTTGGTCTTCTCATTGTGTTCCTGGAGTTCTTGGATGTTTTGTGTTAAAAACGTTTTGCATTTTTATTTTCTTTGACTGTTGAGTCAATGATTTCTATAGAATTTTCAGCATCCGAGATTCTTTCTTCTATCTCTTGTATTCTGTGGTTGATGCTTGCATCTATGACTCCCGAATACTTCCCAAGGTTTTCTATTTTCAGAGATATCTCATTTTGTGATTTCTTTGTTGATTCTATTTCCAGATTTAGATCCTGGATATTTTTGTTCGGCTCCTTCACTTGTTTTTTTGTTTTTGTTTTTTTCCTGAAATTCGTTAAGGAATTTTTGTGTTACCTCTTTAAGGGCTTCTACCTGTTGATTTATGTTCTCCTTTGTATCTTTTAGGGATTTCTGTGATTTCTCTATATGGGTTTCTGCATGTTGACCCATGTTCTCCTGGAATTCCTTATGGGATATTTGTATTGCCTCTTTAAGGGCTTCAACCTGTTGACCCATATTCTCCCATATTTCTTTAAGAGCGGTTGTGTTTTCTCTTTAAGGCCTTCTACCTTTTGATCCATATTCTCTTGTCTTTCTTTAAGGGATTTTTGTGCTTCTGCCTGTTGACCCATGTTCTCTTGTATTTCTTTAAGGGACTTATTTATGTCCTTCTTGAAGTCCTCCATCAGCGATATGAGATGTGATTTCAAATCTGGTTCCTGCTTTTCTGATGTTTGGGGGTATACAGGATTTGCTGTTGTGGGAGAGCTGGGTTCTGATGGTGCCATGTTGCCTTGGTTTCTGGTAATAATGATCTTGCATTTGCCTTTGGCCATCTCATTATTTCTGGTGTTAGCTGGTCTTGCTGACACTATCTTCTCTATCCTGCGGGTCTGTGTTTCTGTGCTCCTAGGATTCTCTTTCTTTCCAATGCCCCTGCTCCTGTCAGTTCTCTAGAGGGCCTCAGGAAGCAGTGTCCTCTGCGTGCCAGACATGGTACAGGGCTCCCACATCTAATACCCTGCTTCTGTTGGTACTTTAGAGAGCCTCAGGAAATGGTGTCCTCTCTGTACCAGATGTGGAGCAGGTCTCCCACTCCTGACAGCAAGGGGCAGCAACAGGGGAGGAGGGAGGGTTAGCAGGGGCTGAAGGGGCTAGGTGAACTGTTGGCTGAAGGGGAATGAGTCCCTAAGCACAGGGGCTCTGTGACTCTCTGTGTTGGGCACTGGTGCTTACCTAATACCCTGCTCCTGTCGGTTCTCTGGAGAGCCTCAGGAAGTGGTGTCCTCTCTGTACCAGGTGTGGTACAGATCTCCCACTCCTGAAGGCAAGGGGCAGCAACAGGGGAGGAGGGAGGGGTAGCAGTGGCAGAAGGGAATAGGGGAACTAATACCCTGTTCCTGTCAGTACACTAGAGAGCCTCAGGAAGCAATGTCCTCTCTGTGCCAGACATGGTGCAGGGCTCCCACATCCGATGGCAAAGGGCGGCGACCAAGGAACTGTCTTTATGCTCACTCTTCAATGGACACTGTATTGCTGATGTTTCTGAGTTTCTACATTTATACCCTCTTGCCTTCCTAGGACGTTCCTCAGAATAAACAGGAGTCCGGCTCTCAGCCCAAGACACCTAGGTCCACCAGGAAGAACAGAAAATGTGTTAAAGAAATACTGTACTATATCCCAGGTGCTGTTCAGCGCAACGACCACGATTCCATCGACATTTTTCTTGACATATACAGAAACTATGTTACCACCTGGGAAGTGCTGGACCAAATGATGAGAATGTGAGTGACTACATTCACACAGGTTTTTGGAGGGTTCTCCTCTTCTCCAGGACTCTGTGCTCCCAGGACAACGATGATTGTACCATGGCAGTGTTAGTACTGGATCTGAGCTTGCAAAATGACATGGCCACATATGGAGTTGTGAGACTCTCATTTGTGTCTTTCCATGTCCCCAGGTAGTGTCAAACACTACCATCTCTTGTGCCTTTGTCCGAGCTCTTTCCCCATTTGTTTAAAAGGTTCTAGATCCTATCTGACTTATATGCATTAATGGAACCAGACACGGGTTCCTGGGGGACCAGCTAAGTATCTTGGGAAAGTGCAGTGAGGCTTCCACTGATTGTGTGGACATCCCTGAAGAACTGTGAGCACAGCATGGAATTCAGAACAATAAAGAGAGACCCTAGGATCCATGCTGCCTTTCTAGATATCTCAGACTCAAGTAGCTTCCTGTAGATCTATTAGTAGGTTGGGGAAACAAGGCCCTAATTATAACACCCTCCTGGTATGCCACAGGTATGGTACCTTCTGGCCTGACTCAGAATGGGACGAACAAATAAAGAGGTGAGTGGGCTTCAGATGAAAGCGAGGTAAGATTCTATCTGTGCAGTGAGGTGCAGGGGAAGAGGGAGGTCAGGGCCCAGTTGTGCAGTGAGATGTGGTTGGGAGGTAGAGGGATGTAAAGGCCTGTCTGCACAGTGTCGGGGTTGGGGGGAGTTTGTACTGAGGATTAAACACTTGCCCGGTGCCCTGCTTTGGGGATTCCCACTAGAAGGATGATACCTGAGATGTCACCTGCAGGTGGAGGAAATTGGAGGTCTCCAATGGGCTCCTTGGTTCTGAGCAGCTGAGGGAAGGATGGAAGCTGAATGGCCCTGGGAGAGTCCATCCCCACTACAGTCAAGCCCCATCTGTCCTCCAGGGGACAGACAGCATCTGGAGCCCTATGCACACAACCTGACCACTCCTTACACTCCTGACCACTATGCCCATCAGCACACAGGCTGGTGGTCATTGCCTTATCTGATGGGGCTCACGGCTCCACTGGTGATGCAAGGCCAGGCTTCCGACTCTACTTCACTCCATCCTCCTCTTCCCTGCAGTTCAATATTCCAGTTTATGATCTATTGGATTAGAAAATTTCCGGAGGATTTCTATGAATCAGAAAAGATTAACATCATTAAGCATCTAAAGGTGTATGTGAGAATTAACTCAGCAGAAGGAGATCCCCAAGCCAGGGCGCTGTTCTCAGTCCTGGAGGATGTTGAGGCTAAAAATCTCAAGCAGGAGAATGGTGAGGAGGCCTGGGGTGGGCTGCCTGGGAAGGTAGGAGTGGGTTTTGATGATGGGTTCCCCCTGGGAATTCTCCAGTGCTTTGGCCTGAAGCCTGGGCTGGACAGCAGTCAGATAGGATGCCCCACCATGAGGAGAAGAATGGGAAATCTCTGGTATTTGAAAAGTCCTTGTGGGAGCATCAAGGCCATCATGGGAAGCTCACCAAATCCTAGGGATCCTTCAATAAAATCCCATCTCCTTCTGCCTTTAGGCTGGAGAACAACCCCAGAGGCCCAAGTGCAGGATGTCCAAGTCTCTGGGATGCAAGAGCGTCTGCCTCCAAGGCCAGCTTCTGAGGCCGAGCCACAGGAAAGCCTGCTACCCCGAGAGGACACTGAGCTCTTGGAAACAACACTTGTTCAACCCTTTCAGCCAGAAGCTGGTCCAGTGCAGCTTGCAACTTTAGAGCAAGCTCTGCCCACATCATCTGATACACAGACACCTGTAGCTGTGTCTGCTGACGTGTCTACAGATGGGGCTGCAGGTGTGGCTGTAGGAGTGGCTGCAGATGTAGTTGCAGATGTGGCTGCACGTGTTTCAGCTTTGCAGTACATAGTTTTCTCTGCAGTTGTGCAATTAGGTGCACCAGAGTGTTATTTCCCTCTGCCTGAGGTAGACATATAGCTCAAAAATTACCTGTTGTCGTATAACAGCTTAGGTGGGAACCACTACTGGTACAGATAATTTCTTAAGAGAAATTATCTCCATTTATTGTTAGATGTTATTATTTCATATTGTTGATTTCCTTGTTGAATTTTTATTTATGTTTAGATGTTAATAAAAATGATCTGTTTACTCATCTTAAATGCTATAGTTCATTTCCCAAGTGGTATTATTACTCATATCTACCTCTGCACTGCATCTCTGAGACACATGTCAATCACAGGAAGGGAACCCTGGCAGGCCACCCTGGATTCAGGTAAAGCAAGCCACTGATGTTGCAGTAATTGGGCAAATAACAACAATGGTGAACAGTATAAACTATGTGACTGTGACCTGGAAGTCTTGGTGTCAGCAGTGCTCCTGACAGTTAGGGACACAGATTCTAGATGAGCCATATTGGGGCTCATGGACAGAAGTCTCTACTTGCTGGGCTTCTTCCCTGTCAAACTGGACAGTGGAACCATGCAGAGGAGAAAGTCAGTTTAACTGTAATGACACTCCCCATTCTCGCCATCCCTGAGCCCAAAACACCATGTTTTAACAGATGGTTATCATAAAGAATTGCCAGGCTTTGCCATAATTCTCGGGGTGATCAACACATGACAAGGGGGAGTCCCTGAAAATTTTACACATTTGGTCTGTGGGGAATGGGTTGCATGCAGTCTTACTTTTCTCTATGTATAAGGAAGCCTGCATGGGTCAAAGCCAGGAGTCACCAGGAAAAATGCCTCACTAAGTCCTCATGCTGTGCATGTGTGATTCCTGAAACCTTTTAGCACATATTCATTTATGTCTGGGCCCCTTCAAAGGGTGTAGGGCAACTCATGTGTGCTGTGATGATGGAGGACCCACACACACCACATCACCGGCCGCCTAGGCATTTGGCTTGGTAAAAGTTTATACAGCAGGCTAGTCCCTGTCTCATCAAGAATTGAGCTGTACACTTCATCTAGTTCCTGAGATGAGGTGTCCAGTGACCCTGAGGACTGGAGACACAGGGTTACTATGGTCAAGTTTAGGAAAACCCTACACAGGCTGCAGGTTGGCTTTCTGGGTGAACAACGGAGGCCGCTGCAGCACAGAGAGCAGAGGAGTAGTAGCTAGAAGTGATGGTGGCAGGGGGTCTAGCTGTCATCTGCACACAAGGAAAGGTGACCTAGTCCATTGCCAATGTGTGTAGAGAATCTTTAGGAACATTATTAAAGCTGGTAAGCAAATCCAACAATTCTGAAAAGGAAACACTTCTGCACATGAACTGAAATGAAGTCATCACACAGCTGCACAGCAGCCATGGGAAGATGACAATATTGACTGGACACCACGTGGGAATGAAAATAAGCAAGCACGGCCATTTGCACAGGCCAAGATTCTGCCTTGTCTCCTACTCTCTGCAGTGTTTGATGTCCTCTCAGACAATATTTAAAGGAGTGTAAACAATGGATAAGGCATACAGCAGAAATGATAGCATGTAGGTTAAAAAAACAGTCTGAAAGCCAAAAGATGCTGACAGGTAGGGTCTTGGATTGAAGATTGATACCATTTGAAATTAGCAGCATAGGAATCAATCAACACATTCCAACCGATTACTACAGACAGCAGGGGCATTCTTATGTGAAATTCCCTATGCCATTCTGAGGGACTCAGCAAACAAAAATCAGAAATTAGGAGATGCTGTCAGTATGGCACCTGCTGAGAAAGTGTAGGACCTGAGCTGGGATCCCCAACATTCATATCAAAAAACGGTGTGGTCATGTGCATAGGATAACCTAGATGCTGGTGTCTTGTTTTGTTTGTTTTCAACTTGACAAAGGGTAGGGTAAACTGGGAAGAAGGAACATTAGTTGAGAAAAATACCACAATCACATTGGCCTGTAGGCAAGTCTGTAAAGCATTTTCTTCATTAACCCTCTTTATAGAATGTTCCAGGCTATTGCGGGCAGCCATCCCTGGACTGGTAGTTTGGAGTGGTGTTGAGAAAGGTTGAGCAAGCCAGTAAGCAGTGTTTCACCATGGCTTCTGCTTCACTTCCTGCCTTCTCATTCCTGCCTGGGTTTCTACCCTGTCTTCCCTTCATAATGGACAGTAATCTGAAAGGGAGATAAATCGAGGCTTTTCTGAAATGGTTTTTGTTCAGTGTTCTAACACAGGAATAGAAAAGAAAACTAAGAGACCCTAGCATCAGGCAGGAGCCCCTAGCTCAATGCTGAGTCAGTTTTATAGCTTGGTGAGCACTGGATTCAGAGAGAGTACAGCTCAACAAAAACTAAGAGCAGAGGGACTGAGGAAGAATCCTCATGTCAAACTCCTGCTTCCACCCACATGGACATAGAGATGAACACAGACACACAAGTTCACACATGCAATACACATGCACATAGACATACACATACACAGACATAAACCACATGTATACACATATTTACACACACACACACACACACACACACACACACACATTGTCTTATGGTTTTACTGCTGTGAACAAATACCATGAACAAGGCAACACTTATAAGGACAGCATTTATCTGGGAATGGCTTACAGATTGAGAGATTCAGTCCATTATCATCAAGGCAGGATCATTGCAGAATCCAGGCAGACATGATATAAGAGGTGAGAGTTCTACCTCTTCTTCTGAAGGCTGCTAGCAGAATACAAGTTCCAGACAGCTAGCATGAAGGTCTTCAGCCCACACCCACTGTGACACACCTACTCTAACAGAGCCATATCTTCTAATAGTGGTACTCCCTGTTTTGGACATATAGAAACCATCAGACACAGACATATATACATACATACATAAACACATATACACACAAACCACACATACACACATATACACGCAAACCACACAAACACAACTACATCACTGCCAATTTCAAATCACACCTCAAGCAGTTCTTACCAGCTATGATCAACTGTCAGAAAAGTAATCAGAAGGGTCAGTGGAGCTGAAACCAGAGCTTAGGTGTATACACAGAATATAATTCCCCTTTTAATTAATTTAGTATTTTCTTTTATGTCTATCATTTTATCTGCATTATTTTTCATGATAGTCTTCAATTTTTTTTTCCCCTGAGACAGGGTTTCTCTGTATAGCCCGGGATGTCCTTGAACTCACTCTGTAGACCAGGCTGGCCTCGAACTCAGAAATTCGCCTGCTCTGCCTCCCAGAGTGCTGGGAATACAGGCATGTGCCACTACCGCCCAGCTGATAGTCTTCAATTTTAATATGTCTTCCTATATACTTCCTCTATTTTATCAGAAATGTTTGAATGTAATCTTTTGATTTTTATCACAAATGTTTCTAATTCTACCTTCAATTAATTTAGAAAGAGTTTTTATATCAACCATTTTTATGTAAAATTTTCCATGAAATAGTCAATTTTAACATGTTTGTCTATTTTTTGAATTTCACCAGAAATATTTTCCATGTAAATCTTCAATGTTATCTGAAAATGTTTATAAGTCTGCCTTCAATCAACTTAGGATTATCTTTATGCCTATCATTTATCTATATAATTTCCATGATAATCTAATTTTAACATGTTTTTCTGTATACTTCTGCAATTTTATCAGAAATATTTTCCATGGAAATCTTCAAGTTTATCAGAAAATGTTTATAATTCCACTCAGACCTAAACAAAGAATTTTTGCCTGAAGAAATTCGGAGGGCCGAGAAGCACCTTAAAAAATGCTCAACATCATTAGCCATTAGGGAAATGTAGATCAAAACAACCCTGAGATTTCACCTCACACTAGTCAGAATGGCTAAGGTTAAAAACTCAGGAGACAGCAGATGTTGGCGAGGATGGGGAGAAAGAGGAACACTCCTCCACTGCTGGTGGGATTGTAAGATGGCAATCACAAAAGAATACACATGGAATGCAATCATTGATAAGTTGATATTAATTAGCCCTGAAGCTCTGAATACTGAAGATACAATTAGCATATCAAATGATTCCCATGAAGAAGGAAGAAGAGGGCCCTAATCCTGGAAAGGCTTGATCCAGCATAGTAGAGGAGTACCAGGACAGAGAAAAGGGAGGGGGAAAGACAGGAGAATGGATGGAGAGAAGAGGACTCATGGAACATGGGGGGGGGGGGGGACTGGGAAAGGGGAAGGCTTCTAGAATGTAAATAAAGAATATAGAAAATAAATTTTAAAAAAATTTAAAAAAATTTTTAAAAAGAATACTTTTATGCCTACCACTATTATATCTATATAAAAATTCCCATGACAATCTTCAATGTTAACATGTTTGTTCTACATTTTCTACAATTTTATCAGATATATTTCCCTGTAAATCTTCCATTCTATCATAAAATGTTTCTATCCCATATTTCAATTAATTTAGCAATGTTTTACATACATGCCTATCACTTTACTCCTTAATTTTCCATGAAAATTGTCAATTTTCAAGTGTTTATCTGAAATATTTTTTATGTAAATCTTTAATTTCTTCATAAAGTGTTTTAACTCCCTTTAAAAAATAAAATAAAATAATAAAAGGAGTCTCTAAGCAATTTATAAAAAAATAAAGTAAAATAAAATAGAGTAAAGCAATTAACTAAAGATCATAAAAAGGGAAATAATTTATTATAGCTGCTACGACAAAAGATAAAATATTGACTGCGTTTATATTTATACAAAATTTCACTTGTCGCGACCACCCCCTTATCAGCAACGAATGACCCAACGCAGGAAGATCTTCTTCAAGCAGTTTATTCCCAGGGGGATTAAAAAACACAGACATGGGTCATTCTGCAAGGAGAATGCCCCCCCAACCTTACTGAGACCAGCAATATATATACTAGAGGCCAGGGAAGGGGACAGGAAAAATCAATTATAGTCATAGGTCAGGCACCTGGGAAGTCTGTACCACACCGGGCAGGAAGGCAGGAATCAAGCTAAGCCACTGGATGTTTTGCTCTCAAGAAACCTGTGCAAACAGCTCAGTTGGGGGTCGTTGAGCCAAGCTCTATGGTTCCCAACATTCACTTCTAACTAAGTTATGGTTTTAAACTTTCTAGGAACATGTAGAGAAGAGAAGTGATAGTTGTCACTATCTAGATAATTACTCCTCATGGATATGCACGTAAACATTCTCTGTTGTAAACTTCCATTTCAATTTATGATTTGATTTTTGTGTGAACGTCTGATAAACTCTGTAACCTGTGATCATGGATTCTGATAGATGTCTAAGTACTGAAGACAAAAGAGAAAGGGCACTACTTCTCTCTCTTCTCTCATGTGTGCTTTTTCCCTCTCTCTCTCTCTCTCTCTCTCTCTCCCTCCCATTCTCTCTCTTTTTACCTTTCTCCAATTAGAAGAACTTTTCCCTTTCCCCATATAGTATATTTCTGCTTTACCCTCTTAGATAGCTTTCATAGGAAACTTTTTACAACTTAGTAATAAACTCATTAAGCACTTCTTTAAGTGTTCTATTTTTCTCCCAGCAAAGACTTCTGACTAGCAAGCTGGAAGTTAGAGCCCAGCAGTTCCTGCTGAGATAGAACAAAGACCACATTGCTTAATCCTCTGCTGTTAGGCTACAGGTGTTAATCACCTAAACCAGCAGTCTTTCACCCTCAGAAAGAGCAAGAAAGTTTCTAGGATATTTTAGAAGTGATCATCAGCATTTTATTACAACTAGAAAGCCCTGAGTCCCTCAGACTTCAAAGCCATCATCACCTGTGCCTACTCTGTGCCTCTACCATTACCTTCTCCAGGCCGGTAGGCTCCCAGCCTTTGGCATAAGAAGGCTGTACCATTCAGGCCATAAAACTCAACATATAGCCAGGACCACCTGCCAAAACTAAAACAAAGACCTAGTCCATGGAAGTCCAAAGTTCTGAGAAAGTCTACATACTAACCTTGCTTTTTTGACTTCTGTAGTTCTACTTCTGGCTACCTGTTCTTGCTAACTGAAGCATGTCGACCCAAGACATGGTTTTTTTTTTTTTTTTTTTTTTTTTTTTTTTTTTTTTTTTTTTTTTTTTTTTTGTGCTTTAAAGCTCGGGATACCAAATACCCAGTGTAGTCAACAGGCAGCTAGAGACTAAAACTGGTTGACTAAAATCCATATCTGAGCAGTCTTCTCTGGTGAAAACTGAAGTGACTAAATAATGTAATGGAGCACTAAAATAGTCACTTCATCATCTTTGGCCATCCAGGGCAGGCCACCCCCTCACTCTTCTCAGATTGCCAATGGCACCAAGATCCAAGATCTCACTGTTCCATTAAGAACAGCCATGGTTAAACATTTCCACAACAGGGAAAAGACACTCCATGCTGCAATTCTGTAAGCATGCAGAAGTGAGAGTTCTGTGGAGCCAGCTTGAGGCCTCAACCTGCACAGGGCAGAGCCTGATGAGTGAAGGACTCAGCAGGAAGGATTCAGGGTTACTTCTGGATGAAGGATTCAGCAGGATGATGGGGGGTTAGGTGAGAGTATAGGGGGTTAGGTGAGTGTGGCTAGGCGGCGTGAGGAAAGGTGTCCAGGCGGGCCCTTGCCTGGGCACCTCTGCCCCTGAGGGACCACAGACACACAGACATGATATAGAATAGAGTTTATTCAGAATAGGGGATGGGAGTTAGTGGGAGAGAGAGAGAGAGAGAGAGAGAGAGAGAGAGAGAGAGAGAGAGAGAGAGAGAGAGAGGAGGCAGAGAGAGAGAGAGTGGAGTCAGGCCATGACCACGTGGGGGGGGGGGAGAGCCCCAGGGGCAGAGAGGTGAGAATGTGGGAGAGCGGAGAGCAAAGAGAGAGAGGAGGAGCAAGTACCCCCTCTTATAGTGGGCCAGATCTCTGGGGCGGGGCATACCTGGCTATTGCCAGGTAGCTGTGGGGTGGAGCTTAGACAAAACCCCAACAATGAGTACCTCTGCCCCTCTACCAGCACTGTGGTAGGATGGAGTGGCCCAGCCAAACACCAAGCACCTTGAGTGATTTGGTGAGCTTCAAGGCTGCTTTGAAATTCTGATTCCTGCATATCCACCCCAGCTCACTGCCCCATTTGAGACAAGTGCTCTGCTCTTCACTTCTGCCTCAGGGTCTTCCCTCTCCAAGTCTGGTGTTGCTCAAGAGAGTTGCAGAGTCTAGGTGAGCAGAGCAGTTTATCCTGGTCTTAGCCTTAATGGAGAGTGTTGTGCTCTGAGACTTCATCCTTTTCATGAGAATTTGCAAGCTTTATCATAAATTGCTTTTTTGCACTTGAGACAGGGTCTCACTGTATAGATTTGGCTGGTCTAGGACTCTCTATGTAGACTAAACTGGCCTCAAACTCATAGAAATCCCCTGCCTGTGCCTCCTGAGTGCTGGGATTAAAGGCATGCACCACCATGCCCGGACATTTGTTTATGTTTGTTTTTTAATGTCTAGGAGCTATTAATCAAAATTTCCCATTTAAATTCAAAATTTTGCTTTTTTACTGGTTTTGTCAGAGTTCTGACTTTTATTTATTTCCTCAAAAAATATCACTATTTGGCTTTCATGACTTTTTTGGTAGTTTTCCGTTTTGTCCCTTATGTATTATTTATCTTAATTTTTGTCTAATCTCAACTTCTTTCTTTGTCTTTATTTTCTGTTTTTCTAAGTGTTCCTCAGAGAGATTCCTACTTCCTTGGTTTTTTAGCCTTCTTCTTTCCTAACAAAAGGCTTTAATATTTCTTTTCACCATGACGTTCTCTGCACCCCAAATTTAATATATCACACTTAAAATTTTTTTTTAATTTAAAGTATTATGTGGGTTTTGCCTATATGTGCATATAACCACCACATTTATGCAGTACCCACAGAGGCCAGAGGAGGGCGTCTGATTCTATGGAACCAGAGTTACTACTCATTGTGAGCTGCCATGTGAGTGTTGGGAACTGAACCTGGGTCTTCTGAGAGATCAGTAGTGCTTTTCAGTCATCTCTGCAGATGTAATAATAATAAAAAAAGAATAATCTATTAATCAATAACTGACAAAGAATAAATTGTTAATTAATAATTAATTGATATTATTAATAACAATTAATAATTAAGTACTACTGAACACTAATAAATAATTATTGGTTAACAACCTTCTGCCCTCTGTTAACTAACAATCAATTAACTACTAATTTATAGTTGATAACTTATTGATATCAATAATTTGGGGGCTGATTATGCAAACTCAATTAATAACTAGTTGCTATTATTTATTTTATTAATTTTATTTGTTTCACTAATTGCTAATTATTAATTAGTGCTCAATGATGGTGTAAATTATTTCTGCCTTCCTTGGGGGTTATTTTATTTCTTCAGAGTCCCTTTAGTAAAATAATGCTTCACTTCTAAGCAGGTGACAATGTCCTGGGTTTTTGTCCCTGATTTTTCTTTAGTAAGAAAACCAATCTATCTCTATGGCATTCTTCCTTGGAAACTTTTGCCACTTTAGCATGTGATGAAATGCATCAGCAAGCCTCAGGGTGATCTGTTACCACTAGGTCCATTAGGTACCATTTGCTGATAACTTACAATAATTTGTATGCATCTAGTAATCTGAACTGTCTATGTCTCTCTAATGTCTGAGAAAAAAGGAGGCAGATGATAACAAATTTGTCTCCCCCCACCTTTTATTCCACAAATATTTCCTTCTTCTACTTTGAAGCTATATTCCATTGTGAATATAATGAAGTCATTTTAGGCCAAAGATGAGAAGGCTCTCATGGTGTGTATGGGAGGCTGGGCTGCTGTCTCTTTCTCCCAGCCTGCTGCCTTGGTGGTGAGATGCTTCTGGCATATTCTGGTAACTGCCTCTGGGGCAAAGGACACTTCTACCTCAACAAGTTTTTTTGACAACCATGAAGATCATTTGTTTTAGAGCCAAAGATGAGTGACCAGGACCTAGGAACATTAGGTTATAAAAAGTAAATACTATGGTACGAAACTGTAACAGTTTGGTGACATTTTATAGTAACAGTAAGAAAACAATAAATCAAGGATATGTTGGTAACACACTTGTGGGCACGTCTGGTAGCTGGGCAGCAGCAAGGTAGGGATACTTTGCCATGGGTGTCAGAGGTTATTTGATGCCACCCTCAGTCTTTGGATTGGTAGACTTGATAATGTGCAGATCCTGTGAGAGTTGAAGGTTCTAGTGTCCCTGTCCTGAAGGTAGGAGAATAGGCCACGGCAGCAGAAGTTCCTGGAAAGAGGCTCAGAAGACACGGGTTTGATCGAACAACAAATCCCTATGCAAGGAAAAGTGTGGCTTGAGTCCAGGTGTGGTCTTTTTATAAGCCCTCTTCTACTACATCTGGGCCCTGCTTCTATCAAAATCAAATGATGCCTCCTATGAACTGTGGGGATGGTGACCTCCCTCCCAGAACCATGGACAGGTACCTGCTTCTGATTGCTGGGGACATTAAACCTCATTGGCTCACCCCAGTTCTGAATAAAAGCGAGAGATACAGCTAACTCCAGAAATACTTATGTATGTCTCAAGTTGGGTCTCAAGTTGGTCAGGTTGGCTATTCCCTCAGTCTCGCTCCATCCCCCAATCCCTGCATTTCTTGTAGGAAGAATAAGTTTTTGGTTGAAAGTGGAAACATTCTTAAATGGATATTAATTCTCAGAGGAGAAATCAAAATTCATTTTCTGGAATATGTGAAAATATAATTCATTTCCTGTTTCACCTCTGGTGTACATCACATAAACCTTTGTACATTTTTCAATTCATTTAAAATGATTTCTGGGGCTGGGGATGCTGCTTGGTGGTAGAGAGTCAATCTAGCTTGGCCCAAAAACCTCCTGGTTTAGGTCCCCAGAACAGGATAGCAAAAAGGAAACAAAACCAACAAAAAGTAATGTGTAAAATGGAAGGGTTTGGGCTGGGAAGTGGGAAAAGAACTTTTTGGAAACCTGATGCCTTGTTATCCACAGAGCTCAGAGTTTGAAAAGAGACAGCTAGCTCCTGACCTGCACTGGTGTGCTGTGATGGGAGTGCATGTATACAAACGCACACACACAAATACACACATACACACACACACACACACACACGTGCATGCATGCAAATGTAATGATACATGATATAATACAAATCAAATAATAAATTAAAATATTTGCAGTTGCTTATGCAAAACTATTCTAATCAGGTTCTTGTAAAAATGTAATGAAAATGCCTTAAAGTGTCTTCTTTATTGTTTTTTGTTGTTGTTTTGTTTTGTTGGGGTTTTTTTGTTTTGACGGTGGTTGTTTATTTTTGGGTTTTTTTGTTGTTTTATTTTTCCACACATGGCTTCTCTTTGTGACCCAAACAGTCTTGGAACTCACTCTGTAGACCGACTGGCCTTGAACTCAGAGACATCCACTTGCCTCTGCCTCCCAAGTGCTAGAGTTAAAGGTGTATGCCACCACCTCCTGGCAGTATTCTTAGGTTTAATGATGCTTTCTCTCTGCTGTTAAAGCAGAGGTCTGTTGGTTTGCTTTTCCCTTGTTACCACAGGTTGATCCCAGCATCTTGCACAAAAGAGGACAGTCCTTGTCTCAGACAAGCTCTTCCATCTTTTCCTTAGGCCCTCCTGCCTGGGGCCACCTTAGCCACCAATCCCAGGATACAAATGGCTCTGGGCCAACAGCACCTCTTCCAATACTAGCCTCCTACACATACCTCCTCCCCTGTCCTACAAACTCCCTGTCATCTGACCCTCAGGAGTCTTTGTCCACTACTCTTTCCCAGAATAGGTTAGTAAATGAAAAACTGCCTGTGACACCTGGCACAGGTGATAAGGGGTGTGTATATGTTATAATTTTAACCTTAAAAAACAGATTGGCTGTAACTAGAACTAAATGTGTTAGGTGTCCAAATTGTACCATGAATCACTAGGCTGGGGGTAACCTATTCTGCTCTGGCAGTGTGAACTCATTTCTAGGGTTGAGGGGACACTGAGGTACTTACAGTCCCATCAACCACACCAACACTTATTTATTTTTTCATGTTGATGGGCTCCCCTTTCTCTTCTTCTTGGTTCAAGTTGTTCACATTTCTCCACTCTGCCCAATGATTGGGAACATCTAAGCACAAAATGTAACAGCTAAATGTGGAAACTCAGGTCCCCAAAAGACACATCATCCTAGTCTTGAAATGTTGAGTGGGATGTGATGATTTTCAGTTGATTTTATAATGGGTTCTCTGGTATGAAGACAAAAGGCCATCTAATAAGAATTCTAACCCAGAGGACTGACCATTGGAGAAGGACTATGGGTTTGTTTTCTACCTGTCCCAGATTTGTTCCTTAAGGAAACTCCCTCCCCATAATGGTCACCTCCTTGAATTTGCCATTAGTGAAAGTTGGAGACAGGAGTGTTCCAAGTCTCTTCCATTCATCATCCTCAGATATGGTAACAGCCTTTCTTATAAATCATTCTGGCCCAAAAGGTTAGAATTCAAATGGAAAGGTAATTAGCCCTGCAGAAGTTATGTGTACATCCATAACTCCAGGAAATAAAGCAAGCAAATAACAAGTAGTTCTTGGTCTTAAGTGGCAGGCCTTGCTAGTATTCAATACACTTCATAGAGATTACCTTGCCACCTATATAAACATAGGTGTCACCTATCCAGAGAGCATGGATTTACATCTTTAGTTTAAAGTATCTTCTTAAATGAAATCCCTCTTGCACAGGAAAAAAATGGTTATTTCATGGGAAAGAAAAAAGCCCTACAGTATTCTTCAAGGCTGTGAAGAGTAAAGTGGGTTCGAGTTCCTTTGGGATTAAGGGCTAGAGAGATAGCTCAGAACCTAAGAGCACTTGTTGCTCTTGCAGACAACCTGTGTTGGGTTCTTAGCACCCATAGGTCAGTTCACAGCCATCAGTAATTCCCTGAGATCTGACACCACTACATCCAAGCAGCACACATAACTACATTCTGGCAAAAACACTCATGCACACTATAATGGCTCATTTTGTGTCAACTTGACACAAGCTAGCATCATCAGAGAGGCAGGAGCCTCAGTTGAGGAAATGCTTCTGTGAGATCCAGCTGTAAGATATCTTCTCAATTAGAGACATGGGCACATGGGTAAAGTTCCTGAACAGAACACCAATAAGCTTATGCTCTAAGATCAAGAAATGACAAATAGGACCTCATAAAATTACAAAGTTCTGTAAAGCAAAGGACATTGTTAAAAGGACAAAAGGCAACCATCAATTTGGGAAAGGATATTCACCAACCCTACATCTGGGCTAATATCCAATATATACAAAGAAATCAAGAAGTTAAACCCCAGGGAACCAAATAACCCTATTAAAAATTGGGTACAGATCTAAACAAAGAATTGTCACCTGAAGAAATTCAGATGGCCGAGAGGCACCTTAAAAAGTGCTCAACATCATTAGTCATTAGGGAAATGCAAATCAAAACAACCCTGAGATTTCACCTTACACCAATCAGAATGGCTAAGGTCAAAAACTCAGGAGACAGCAGGTGTTGGCGAGGATGTGGAAAAAGAGGAATACTCCTCTACTGCTGGTGGGGCTGTAAGATGGTACAACCACTTTGGAAATCAGTCTGGCGGTTCCTCAGAAAACTGGACATGACACTTCCAGAGGACCCTGCTATACCTCTCTTGGGCATATACCCAAAGGATTCCCCGGCATGCAATGAAGACACATGGTCCATTATGTTCATAGCAGCCTTATTTATAATAGCCAGAAGCTGGAAACAACCCAGATGTCCCTCAAAGGAGGAATGGATACAGAAAATGTGCTATATTTACACAATGGAATACTACTCAGCAATTAGAAACAATGAATTCGCAAAATTTTTAGGCAAATGGTTTGATCTGGAAAATATCATCCTAAGTGAGGTAACCCAATCACAAAAGAATACACACGGAATGCAATCTCTGATAAGTGGATATTAATTAGCCCAGAAGCTCTGAATACCCAAGGCACAATCGCCTAACAAATGACTCCCATGAAGAAGTATGGAGAATGTCCTGATCCTGGAAAGGATTGATATAGCATTGGAGAGGAATAAGGACAGAGAAAAAGGAGGGAGGTGATTGGAGAATGTATGGAGAGAAGAAGGTCTATGGGACATATGGGGAGGGGGGAATCTGTTAAAGGGGAAATCATTTGGAATGTAAACAAAGAATATAGAAAATAAAAATATTTAAAAAAAAGTAAAATTAAAAAAGAAAAGCATGAGGATTGGGGATGGTAGTCCCAAGCACTCAGGAGGTCAAGGTTAATGGATCTTTGTGAGTTCAAGGATAGCTGCCCTTCACAGTTGACTTCTGGCTCCACCAGGGATACTCAGAGAGATCCTGTCTCAAAACAAACAAACAAACAAACAAACAAACAAACAAACAAGAGTTGGTGATAGAGAAATGGCTCAGCATTTAAGAGTGTTTGCTCAGCTTGCAGAGGACCTAAGTGTGGTTTCCAGTACCCATGATATCACTTTAGAACCAACAGAACTCCATCTCTGGGAGTTCTGACACCTATGGCTTCCAAGGACATATGCACAGCCATGCACATATACCGCCACAGACACACAATCAAAAATATATTAAAAAGATTAAGGGTTTATCTGTTATTATTAAGAATGAATATAATAACATGACAATCTTTTTATGCATTTGACTTTTTAAAAATTATTTTTATCTTTATGCATATGAGTGTTCTGCCTGCCTGTATATCTGTGTAGCATGTGTGCACAGGGTCCACCAAGGAAGGAAGAAAACATCAGACAACATGGGACTGAACTTAGAGTTGCTTGAGAACCACTCAGTGTGGATTTTATTAACTGCTGAGACATCTTCTAGCCTCATAGAGAAATCCATTTAATTTTATAAATTGGGACACAAGGAAAAAGGACGATTTTATTTCCTTGTTATGAATTTTCTTCTATCTTCCAAAACTGTATTTTGGGCCACAATGTGGCCCAAATGAAGCTAAAACTTCTTTATGATAAATGCTTGGAAAAAAGGAACAACACAAACTTCTTCTACCCAATAAAGAAAATCTATACAAACTCCTCAGCTGGCTTCATATGTGATGGGAAATGCCAAAATCAGGAGAAATTCAGAAGTCTACTCTGACTACAGGCATTCAGTCCCATCATAGAAGTGCCAGCTAGTGCAGTAAGGCAAGAACATTCCACTGCAGCCATAGGACGGTAAAGCAGTGAATAGAAGGGATCTCATTTTCAGGCCTCACCATGCTGTCCATGCAAAGCACACCAAAGTGTACACAGAATGAATGTATAGGACAAAGAAGTAAATTGAAAACCTCATAGGCCACAGGATTCAAATGCATTTGTATGCAATGGTACAACAAGTGGGGAATAGTAAGGAAATGATGTCATAGCAATAACTACAAATTAAATGCTTAAAGGATGAATGAACAGACTAAAATTAAGAGAGTCATATGGTAGCCACTGATCAGAAGACACAACACAATAAAAAGATCTCCCCTATACTTATTTCAATTTTTATCAGAAATCTCCCTGAGCCCATACATTCCAAGTTATTCATAATAGGATAGAAAAGCAAAGGTTCAAGAACCAACCAAACAATTCTAAAAATAAATGTAGAAAGAGTTATCCACATGATGACACTCGCCAAGAGGGAATGGTGCCCAGAAAAGAGAAGAACACATCTATAATTGAATCAAACAGATGAGAAAATGCCCCCACTTACACAAGTAGTAAGTCTAATGAGTTTTGGAGGGAATACTTTCCACAAAACAGTATTGGAAAATTTGAACCTGCATGTTACAACACGAATCTTTACCTGACATTCATACCAAAACCAAAACAAAACTTTACAGACAGGTCATAGATGTAAACCTCTAATATGGAACTACATGTAATCAATAAAAAAAAAAAAAACAAGAAGCAAAACAAAAGAAAACAGCCATGAAATAAGCATAGGAAGACTCACTTACAGGGGGGGATTTCCCCTAGCTATTTGATTGGCTGAAAGAAACAACAGGAAGCCAATCACTGGGTGAAGATAAGGAGGCAGGATCTTACAGGAAGAACAGGAAGAGAAAGGGAGAAGCACACAGAGAGAGACAGAGACTGAGATGGGAGAGACAAGATGGAATCTGTAGGAGAGGATGATGAGCCAGATCCACGTGGTCCTAGGAGCCATAAGTACCAGGGAATTTCTTAGATAGATGATTTAATATTACAGGACACTTTTGTTGAACATAAGTATACAAATTATATCAGTATCTATTGAGTTTGAGTGGGCATTTGGGGGTTTAACGATTTACTACTATAAATCTGACTGGCAAATTACAAACCTCTGGAGTTTTCATTTGACTTTCTTTTGACAGAGGTAGGGGATTAGAGCCAGGGACAGCCAGTTTCCACAGGCTAGCCACAAGGGTGCAGAGCAATTCTGCAACAGCTGACTGAGAAAGCTAGAGAGACCACCACTTGGGGATGCCCATGAGTGTGGAGAGACCGCCATTGCTGTCATGTAATAGGCCATGGCGTAGACTTTTTTATATGTACACGATCAATTTACTTTACCCTCTGTTCTTAGCTATAGTTTTGCGGAGTAATGGGTAGATACACACCTTGGTGAACAATCTGTCAGTGTGCACTCTATAACAAGGCCATTTGAGAGATTGCCAGATGCTTCTTAGTGAATCCATCGGTTTCCATGCCCATCTATCCATCTGTGATCTTTCCTGTCAACAGGAGCCTGATCCATCATGCTGAGCTTGCAGTGAGGGTGGCCATGACAGAGCCAACTTATCTTGCAATTAGCATTTTAGGAGGTTTATAATGGTCAGGCAATGCACAGGTCTGGTTCAACTGTGATAAAACACTGACTAAGAACAATGTGGGGAGGTAAGGATTTATTTGACTTCCATTTTCCAGTCACAGTCCATCACTGAGGGAAGCAGGCACTGGAACTCAGTGCAGGAAACTGGAGGCAGGAGGTGAAGCAGAGGCCATGAGGGAGCCCTGCTTACTCATCACAATACCCAGTCTGTGAGTATGAAAGGCACCCATCACAATACCCAGTCTCTTTCTGCTCCTCTCTTTTGTCAAACAGGTCCATGGAAAATCGGTGGCCACAGTCTAGGTTGGTAGGGTTGTCAGGGCCCAGGCTCTGACCCTACAAACCCCTGGAGGCTTCCCTGTCTCTGTGCACTCTGGTGGTTGTCACAGGGACAGGAGCAGAACATTGAGGAGCTGGGGTGTCAGGAGACAAGCACATCTGTGCTGAGGACTAAACACTTGCCTTGTGTCCTGCTTTGGGGATTCCCACTAGAGGGATGGTACCTGATATATCACCTGCAGGTGGTGAAAATTAGAGGTCTCCAATGGGATCCTTGGTTCTGAGCAGCTGAGGGAAGGATGGAAACTGAAGGGCCCTGGGAGAATCCATCCCCACTACAGCCCAGTTCCATCTGTCCTCCAGGGGACAGACAGCATCTGGAGCCCTCTGCACACAACCTGACCACTCCTTACACTCCTGACCACTATGTCCATCAGCACACAGGCTGGTGGCCATTGCCTCATTTGATGGAGCCCACAGCACCGCTGGTGATGCAAGGCCAGGCATCTGACTCTACTTCATTCCATCCTCCTCTTCCTTGTAGTGCAATATTCAGTTTCATCGTATACTGGATTCAGACACTTCCCTAAGAATTTTGCAGTTCTCCAAACTAGAACATTGTGATGATGAAACACCCACACACAAACCACATCACTGGCCACCTTGGCATTTGGCTTGGGAAAAGTTTATATACACCAGGCTAGTCCCTGTCTCATCAAGAATTGAGCTGTACACTTCATCTAGTTCCTGAGATGAGGTGTCCAGTGACCCTGAGGACTGGAGACCCAGGGTTACTGTAGCCAAGTTTAGGAAAACCACACACAGGCTGCAGGTTGGCTTTCTGAGTGAACACTGGAGGCCTGTGCAGCACAGACAGCAGAGAAGGAGTGGTAGCTAGAAGTGAAGGTGGCAGGGTGTCTAGCTGTCATCTGCACACAAGGAAAGGGGACCTAGTCCATTGCTAATGTGTGTAGAGAATTTTGAGGAACCATTATTAAATCTGGTAAGCAAATCCAACAATGCTGCAAAGGAAACACTTCTGCACCTGAACTGAAATGAAGTCAGCTGCACAGCAGCCATGCACAGATGAGCGCACTGACTGGACACCACTTGGGCAGGAAAATAAGCAGGCAGGGCCATTTGCACAGGCCAAGGTTCTGACTTGTCTCCTACTCTCTGCAGTGTTTGAAGTCCTCTCAGGAAATATATAAAGGACTGTAAACAATGGGTAAGGCCTACAGCAGAAATTATAGCATGTAGGTTAAAAAAAGACACAGAGAGTCAAAAGATGCAGACAAGGTAGGGACTTGGATTGAAAGACAATACCATTTGAAATTAGCAGCATAGGAATCAATCAGCACATTCCAACCAATTACTATGGACAGCAGGGGAATTCTAATGTGGAAGTTCCTATGACATTCCTAAGGACCCACCAAACAGTATGTATCAGGAATTAGGAGATGCTGTCAGTATGGTGTCTGCTGAGAAAGTGTAGGGACCTGAGCTGGGATCCCCAACATTCACCTCAAAAAATGGTGTGGTCATGTGCATAGGATACACTTGGTGCTGGTTTCCTGTTTAGTTTTGTTTGTTTTCAACTTGACAAAGGGTAGGGTAAACTGGGAAGAAGGAACATTAGTTGAGAAAAATGCCACAATCACATTGGCCTGTAGGCAGGTCTGTGAAGCATTTTCTTCATGAATCCTCCTTTTGGGTTGGCCCAGGATAATGTGAGCAGTGCCATCCCTGAACTGGTAGTTCGAAGTGGTGTGAGAAAGGTTGAACAAGCCAGTAAGCAGTGTTTCACCATGACTTCTGCTTCACTTCCTGCCTTTTCATTCCTACTTTCCCTGTCTTCCCTTCAAGATGGATAGTAATCTGAAAGTGAGATAAATCGAGCCTTTTCCGAAATGTTTTTTGGTCAGTGTTCTAACACAGGAATAGAAAAGAAAACTAAAAGACTCTAGGATCAGGCAGGACCCCCTAGCTCAATGCTGAGCCAGTTTTATATCTTGGTGAGCACTGGATTCAGAGAGAGTACAGCTCAACAAAAACTAAGAGCAGAGGGACTGAGGAAGAATCCTCATGTCAAACTCCTGCTTCCACCCACATGGACATAGAGATGAACACAAACACACAAGTTCACACATACAATACACATGCACATAGACATACACATACACAGACACAGACATAAACCACACATACACACATAGTTACACACACACACACACATACACACACACACATACACACACAGTCTTAGGCTTTTACTGCTGTGAACATATACCATGAACAAGGCAACTCTTATAAGGACAACGGTTAACTGTGGCTGGCTTACAGGTTGAGAGATTCAGTCCATTATCATCAATGCAGGATCATTGAAGAATCCAAGCAGACATGATGCAAGAGCTGGTAGTTCTACCTCTTCTTCTGAAGGCTGCTAGCAGAATACAACTTCCAGACAGCTAGCATGAGGGTCTTAAGCCCACACCCACAGTGACACACCTACTCTACCAGGGCCATATCTTCTAATAGTGCCACTCCCTCTTTCAATCTTATACAAACCATCACACACACACACACACACACACACACACACACACACACACACTTACATGCATACACACACACACATACACACACACACACACACACCCCACACACACAACTACATCACTGCCAAATTCAAATCACACCTCAAGCAGTTCTTACCAGCTACGGTCAACCATCAGGAAAGTAGTCAGAAGGGTCAATGGAGCTGAAACCAGAGCTTAGAAGTATACACAGAAAACAATCCTGGAATGTAGTGTTCACACAGTCTCAACATGTAGTTCTGATGGCTTGATGTTCACCCCAAAGCTTGTGCTCCCCTTGATCTACAGGTCCTCCAATTTAAATTCCTTACATCAGTGGATGTCAAAGTGTGGGTCTGTTAGTTAGGGTTTCTATTCCTTCACAAAACATGATGACCAAGAGGCAAGTTGTGGAGGAAAGGTTTTATTCAGCTTACACGTCCACATTTCTGTTCATTACTAAAGGAAGTCAGGACTGGAATTCAAGCAGGTCAGGAAGCTGGATCTGATGCAGAGGCCATGGAGGGATGTTTCTAACTGGCTTCCTTTTCCCTGGCTTGCTCAGCTTGCTTTCTTATAGAGCCCAAGACTACCAGTCCAGGGATGGCCTCACCCACAAGGGGCCCTCCTCCCTTGATCACTAATTGAAAAATGCCTTACAGCTGGATCACATGGAGGCATTTCCTCAAGGGAAGCTATTTTCAGTGTGATAACTCCAGCTTGTGTCAAATTGACAAAAAAAAAATCAGCCAGTACAGGGTCAAATGACGCATTCACAGGGGTCACCTAACAACATCAGAAAACATATGTATGTGTATACATACATACATACATATATACATACTGATATAGACAAGTATATTTATGTGTGATTCTTAATACTAGAAATATTAGAGTTATAAGGTATCAATGAAAATATTATTATGGCTTGGGTCACTGAGACTTGAACTGTAACGAAGGGTCACAATATTAGGAAGGTCGAGAGCCACAGCTCTAAACAGTGGGATGACAGGTGTGCACCACCATACCCAGAAAAAAAAAACCCAACTCTGTTAACTCAGAGTTAAACTCTGTTTAACCTGGCAGAGTGCTCTCCAGCATGGGAGCTGCTTGGATCATTAGATGACTTGCCCCTGCATATAAGTTTGTGGACACCTAGCTGAAAAGACTGGACAGAGAACATGGGCTCTACACAACAAGGGAGAACACAAGATTTCAGTACAAGGAAGGGGTTAATGAGAGGGAGGGGCCCAGAAACAGACTCCCAGGAAGACTTTGCAGTGAAATCAACACATTAAGTGGGTTGCTGACACTCATCTGCCTCCCGAGACCTCTTAGTGATACAGATGTCACACAGCTCAGAGCCAGATCAAGACTCATTCTCCCCACTGTGCACCAGGTTATAGAGGCAGTAAACGACTATTGGGAAGGTGACCCTGACCTGGCTGGCTGCCTCCTAGTAAAGAGTATCCACCATGACTGCTGTTTTTGTGGGTCACTATCAAGGCTGTGATGGGCCTCTTTGGTGATGTGGCCGCCTTCAAGGGCTCTCTGCCCCTGTGACTCTTCACCTGTATTCCTAAAACTCATGTCTGTAGACTCGTTGGTTCATCCAGTTGTGCTATGGTGTGTGTGATGGTTTGCATGGGAAATGTTGCCCTTTTGACTTGTGTATTTGAACACCAGGTCCCCAGTTGGCAAGACAGATAGCACAGAGGAGCTCTTTGGGATGGTAGAATTTGTCTGCAGAGCACTGTATAAACTAGAATAAGTGTTGTGTAAAGAACATCTGTTAAGGACCAAGGATACACAACAAGAGTGGAACCCAATGTCACAGACATCATCAGATAATAACAATGAGTCTGTGTCAGTCCTTGGCTGTGCTGACTAGCAAGGCCTTCTATAGATAGTAGGAAAGAGAAATGCGCAGGTAGAGACACTGTACAGAGGGATTCTGTTCTTTCCTTGCAAAGTGAAAGTGAACCTGTCTTAGCTATTTTTATAGCTTTGAAGAGACTCCATAACCAAGAAAACCTATTAAAGAAAGCATTTAACTGGGGGCTTGCTTACAGTTTCACAGGGTGAGTCCATGACCATCATGGTGGGCAGCAGGTAGGTAGGTGTGGTGACGGAGCTGTGTCCAAGAGCTTACATCTGATCCATAAGCAAACATCAGGGAGAGAGAGAGGCTGATGGGCCTAGCATGGCCTTTTGACACAGCAAAGTTTACTCTTACTCCAACAAAGACACACCTCTTAATCTTTTCCAAAACAGTTTCACAAACTAGGGACCAAGACTTTCAAATATATGAGCCCATGGGGGCCATGGTCATTCAAGCCACCACACTAACTGAACTCTATAAAAATGTTGTGAAAACTTAAAGATCGGGTGGAGAGATGGCTTAATAGTTAGAAACACTGTCTGCTCTCCTGGAGGACCTGGGTTTGATAACTAGCACCCACTAGGTGGCTCATAACCATCTGTTAACTCCAGTTGTACAGGATCTGATGCCCACTTCTGGCCTCTTTGGACACTGCCTGCACTTTGTGCACAGACATATCTGTAGACAAAACAGCCTGTGTTCCTCAGGACTATGTAAGAAACAGAACTACTGGAATGAATACTCTCTCTCTCTCTCTCTCTCTCTCTCTCTCTCTCTCTCTCTCTCCCTCTCCCTCTCTCTCTGATTCTGTCTCTCAGTCTCTGTCTCAGTCTCTCTCCCTGTCTCCCTCTCTATCCCTCCCCCTCCTCTCTCTCTCTCTCTCTCTCTCTCTCAGCATAAATATGTATTAAAGAGATCTATTATGATGGTTCACAGGCTGTGGTTCAGATACTCCAACATTGGCTGTCTTCTTCAATGGCTGAGCAAGGATTTGGTGGTTGCTCAGTCCGTGAGACTCTTTGCCTCAGTCCTCCCTATCTGGTGCTGAAGTCCGAGGAAATTCAAGAAGAGTTGGTGGTCCTTGGTCTCCACTGAAATCCCAAAGCAGGGTCTAACAACAGAGAGAGCAAAGGCAAGCAGGCAAAAAGCAAAGCTTCCTTCTTCCCTGTCCTTTTAAGTGGCCTTCATACCTCAAATGAACCAATCAATAAAATCCCTCAGCAGTGCCTGTCTCCATGGGTGTTAATTGATTAGAGATGTAGTCAAATGACAGCCTAGATTAGCCACCACACACCCATACACACAAAAAGATAAAATAATTATAAAACAACCAAGAGGGTTTAAATGTAAAGAATGGAATCTCCCTCTAGGTGGAGACATGCCCTGTTTCTTCCCTTAAAGGGTTGGGCCAGTGCTGCAGGTCAGTGATCTAGCTAGGACCTATAGGAATGCAGGTTTACCCTGAGATAATTTAATTTTCTTTTTCAGGAGGCCCCACCTCTTCCTCTACCCACACTGAGTACAGACCCCACAAGCCAAGCCACCATGAGGTTCTGCAGGGTCTGCCGCCCGTCTGCATGCAGAATTTGAAAGGCAGACTTGTCTGTTTTTCTCTCTTCTTTTTCCTCACAAAGTGTCCAGATACTCCTTGGTGTGCTTTTAAGCTCTTTGGGCTTTTCTGAAGTTTCCCTCTGCACCAAACAAAGGCCTCCCTGCATCCCTAGACAGCTTGACAAGGACAAGGCATCTTGTCAAGCTTTCACTTTCCTTTCCCCACAAGAGAGTTGAGGTTGGGTCCAACAAAGAGCACAGAGTCCCCTGATTTAGGACAATCCCTCATTAAGTCAATCCTCCCACATCAGTGAGGAGAGTGGAACTGCACCCGCATGGATGGCAACACAGGCAGGATTTGAACATAATTCTTCCTGCGTGGGAATCTTTCATTATGTGCCTCTTGGGATCCCCCAGCCTCCACTGATGGAGCAGGTACTCTTCAGCCTGGAAGTTCAGACTCTCTGATAGGACTTGTTCATATTTGTCCACATTGCATACTTTTACTTTAATTTGGGGGACATTAAGTTTCATTGTGTACAATAGTACTATTGTGAGCTCTTACTCCTGATCCACTGTAGAGATGTGGCAATGACAATTTGGCAGCATCGCTTTGTGGTCCCAGAGGATCTCACCCATGCACCCACTCAGGAACTATCTTGGATCTGCAAATGGAAATGCCCTGCATATTTCAAAGGCTGGGTACTGATAAACCTTCAACTGTTATCCCAGGCACAATAGGGAAGTGGCCAGTGGCCCCTATTCAAAACCACATGGTTGGTTGGCTTCATTTCCTGCCACTACTGTGTTTACTTCTTCTTCCCTCATCCAGGTACTTCTCTCTGGTTCCTACCAACATAACTCTAAGTGTCCCGCCCCATTCCCAGGCATTGGCCACTGGAATATTTATTGATAGATCCCAAACCAACTTGGGACAAGGACCTTCAGCATCTGGGCATGCATATTCACAGCATTAGCATCAATCTCCAACATAGAGATGAAGGCTATCATGGTGGCCCAAATACATCCTGGTGTAGCAGGGCTCCAGACCGTAGCACTACTGATTCTATGATGGCTGCACCATTCAGGCCATAAAACTCTACATATACCCTGGACCACCTGCCAAAACTAAAACAGAGGTCTAATCCATCGAAGTCCAATATTCTGAGAAAGATTCCATACTAACTTTGCTTTTTTGACTTTTGTAGTTCTACCTCTGGCTAACTGTTCTTGCTAACTGAAATATGTCAACCCAAGACAATGTCTTTTTGTGAGCTTGAAAGCTCACCCTGAGAAAAGCTTGGAGTTACACTGGGATACCAACACCCAGTGTAGTCAACAGGCAGCTAACAGAGACTAAAATGCATTGGCTAAGATCTATATCCGAGCAGTCTTCTCTGATGAAAACTGTGGCAACTAAATAATGTAATGGAAAATTAAAACAGTCACTTCCATCAGCTGTGGCCATCCAGGGCAGGCCACCCACTCACTCTTCTCAGATTGCCAATGGCACCAAGATCCAAGAGCTCACTGTTCCACTTAGAGCAGCCATGGTTAAACATCTCCACGACAGTAGAAAGACACACCATGCTGCATTTCTGCAAGCATGCAGAAGTTAGAGTTCTGTGGAGCCGGCTTGAGGCATCTACCCTCACAGGGCAGAGCCTGGTGAGTACATCTGCCCATCCACCAGCACTGTGGTAGGATGGAGTGGCCCAGCCACACACCAAGCACCTTGAGTGATTTGGTGAGCTTCAAGGCTGCTTTGAAATTCCAATGTCTGCAGATCCTCCCCAGGTCACTGCCCTGTTTGAGAAACCCTCCGGACAAGCACTCAGCTCTTCACTTCTGCATCAGGGTCTTCCCTCTCTGAGCCTCATCAGTCTGGCTTTACTCAAAGCAAGTTTGAGAGTCGAGGTGACCAGTGTAGTTTATGATGATCTTAGCCTTAATGGAGAGTGTTGTCCTCTGAAACTTCATCCTTTTCATGATAATTTGCAAGCTTTTTTTATAAATTGCTTTTTTTGCACTTGAGACAGGGTCTCATTGTGTAGACCTGACTGGTCTAGGACTCTCTATGTAGATCAAGCTGGCCTCAAACTCACAGCAATCCCCTGCCTGTGCCTCCTGAGTGCTGGGATTAAAGACATGCACCACCATGCCCGGACATTTATTTTTTTAATGTCTAGGAGCTACTTTAAAAATCCCCATTTAAATTCATCATTTTAATTTCTAACAGGTTTTGTCAGAGTTCTGACTTTTATTCATTTCCTCAAAAAATTCAATATTTGACTTCCATGACTTCTTTGATATTTTCCCCTTATGTCCCTTATGTACTTTTTGTCTTTATTCTTGGCTAATCCTCAACTTTGTTCTTTATCTTTATTTTCTGTTTTTCTAAGTGTTCCTCAGAGAGATTCTTACTTCCTTGGTTTTTTAGCCTTCTTCTTTCCTAACAAAAGCATTTAATATTTCCTTCCGCCATGACGTTCTCTGAACCCCACATTTAATACATGATACTAAATTTTTTTAATTTGAGGTATTATGAGGGTTTGGTCTACTTGTACCTATAAGCACCACATCTATGCAGTACAGACAGAGGCCAGAAGAGGGCGTCTGATTCTATAGAACCAGAGTTGCTGCTCCTTGTGAGCTGCCATTTGAGTGCTGGGAACTGAACCTGGGTTTTCTGTGAGAGCAGTAGTGCTTTTGAGCCATCTCTCCAGATGAAATAACAACAACAACAACAACAACAACAACAATAACAACAATCAATTGATCAATAAAGAACAAAGAATTGATTATTAATTGATACTTAATTGATCAATATTATTAGTAACAATAATTGAATGATAGTTAATAGTAATAAGTAATTAATGGTTAACACTCATCTGATAACTATTATTTAACAATCAATTAATTATTAATTCATAGCTAATTGAATTATAATTATAATTAATTGATTGTTAAATAATAATTAATAATATATATATTTTTTATTTACATTTCTAATGATTTCCCCTTTTCTAGCCCCCCACTCCCCAAAAGTCCCATAAGCCTCCTTCCCTCCCCCTGTTCTCCCACCTACCCCTTCCCACTTCCCTGTTCTGGTTTTGCCTTATACTGCTACACTGAGTCTTTCCAGAACAAGTGGCCACTCCTCCATTCTTCTTGTACCTCATTTGATGTGTGGATTATGTTTTGGGTATTCCAGATTTCCAGGCTAATATCCACTTATTAGTGAGTGCATACCATGATTGATCTTTTGAGACTGGGTTACCTCACTTAGTATGATGTTCTCCAGCTCCATCCATTTACCTAAGAATTTCATGAATTAATTGTTTCTAATGGCTGAATAGTACTCCATTGTGTATATATACCACATTTTTTGCATCCATTCTTCTGTTGAGAGATACCTGGATTCTTTCCAGCTTCTGGCTATTATAAATAGGGCTGCTATGACCATAGTGGAGCATGTATCCTTATTACATGCTGGGGAATCCTCTGGGTATATGCCCAGGAGTGGTATAGCATGATCTTTCAGAAGTGATGTGCCCAGTTTTATGAGGAACTGCCAGATTTCCAGAGTGGTTGAACCAATTTGCAACCCCACCAGCAGTGGAGGAGTGTTTGTCTTTCTCGTCATCCTCGCCAACTTTAATTATTTTTAATTTTAATTTTAAATTTCATATTTTTTAATTGTTTTATTACTTGCTAATTATTAGTGTTCATGATTGTTTAAATTATTTCTGACTTCTATAAGCATTATTTTATTTCTGCAGAGTCTCTTTAGGAAACTAATGCTTCACTTTTAAACAGGCAGGAATGTGCTGGATTTTTGTCGCTGATTATTCTTTAGTAAGAAAATCTGTCTATGTGTATGGCTTTTCTCCTTGGAAACGTTTGCCACTTTAGCATGTGATGAAATGCATCAGCAAGCCTCAGGGTGATCTGTTACAACTATTTCCATTAGGTACCATTTGCTGACGACTTACAATAATTTGTATGAATCTAGTAATCTGAACTGTCTATGTCTCTATAATGTCTGAGAAAAAAAGACGCAGAAGATAACAAATTTGTCTCCCCTCACCTTTATTTCACAAACATATACTTTTTTGACTTTGAAGCTATATTCAGTTGTGAATATAAAGAAGTCATTTTAGGCCCAGCATGAGAAGGCCCTCCTGGGCTCTGTGGGAGGCTAGCCTGCTGTCTCTTTCTCTCAGTCTGCTGCCTTGGTGGGGAGAAGCTTCTGGCATATTCGGGTACTGCTGCTGGGGCAAGGGACCCCTCCACCTCAACAAGATTTTAGGACAACCACAAAGATCATTTGTTTTAGAGCCAAAGAAGAGTGACCAGGGCCTAGGAACAATAGGTTATAAAAAGAAATTCTAAGACAGTTCCCATTTTGATGACTTGATGCCAGGGAAAGTTTTAAAGAAGAATAAACAACAAGGAACAAAGGATTGGGAAAATAACAAGAAATGAATACAATTAAACGAGAAACAAATGATTTGGGTAATTGGGGGGTGATTTTCCTTGAAGGAGAAAGCAATAATATTCAAAAACTATCTTTTCATAGGTTTTTAATTATGTGTAACTGTGTGGTCTGTGTGGGTATGTGTGCATGAGTGCAGTACCCACACAGGCCATTGGGGGGCACCCAATCCCCTGGAGCTGGAGTTTCATGTACTTGTGAGCCAGCTGACATAGGCTCTGGGAAAGAACTCAGCTCCTCTGGAAGAGCAGTAGATGACCTTAACCACTGAGCTATTTCCCCAGCCAACCTCAACACACCTTTTCAAGCTAAAAATGTGACAATAACTCCTGGGATTAGGAAGTGTCTCTGTACCTCTGGACAGTAGGCCCAGACGAAAACAAAAAGTCTAATGCAATGAAAAAAATCCAAGCTTGGGTATATTAAAATACTGCTGCATATTGAAGGAGAGTTCACAGTCTCAGTTTACAAAAACACCTTGACCCAGATTCATGTTTGATTTACAAAAATTCAACTTTATTGGTTACTTTCCAAGTAGTAGACTGTAGAATCCAAAAATAAATTTACTGTGTTTCAAATGGCCCTTAGAAGGAGGAGTCTACAGTTGGATCAAAAACATCTCTCTCTCTCTCTCTCTCTCTCTCTCTCTCTCTCTCTCTCTCTCTTGATTACCCCACTAACCTCATGAAGTCTGTAGAAGACTGGTCCCTGCCTTTCTCTCTAGGAAAAGTTTACATTTTCAGCCACACAAGTAGGACTGCCCTAGACTCAAAATATGTTGTTTGGTTAAGAAATGGAACTCCAAACTTTATCCCAGCACTGAGGAAGCAAAGACAAGATCTGGAGTGGGCAGACATCCAAGCTATAGGGCATGGACAGAGGTCAGAGAGGCCCTTGCAGGAGTCAGCTCTATTCTTCCCTCACATGGGTCCCAGTGATCAAACTCAGACTGCCTGCCAGATTAGGCAACAAGTACCCTTACCAGCTGAGGCATCTCCCCAGCCAGAGATTTTTTTATTTGATATATTTTTTATTTACATTTCAAATGATTTCCCCTTTTCTAGCCACCCACTCCCCGGAAGTCACATAAGCCCCCTTCCCTCCTCCTGTTCTCCCACCCACCTCTTCCCACTTCCCTGTTTTCATTTTGACCTATACTGCTTCACTGAGTCTTTCCAGAACAAGGGGCCACTCCTCCATTCTTCTTGTACCTCATTTGATGTGTGGATTATGTTTTGGGTATTCCAGTGTTCTACGTTAATATCCACTTATTAGTGAGTGCATACCATGATTGATCTTTGAGACTGGGTTACCTCACTTAGTATGATGTTCTCCAGCTCCATCCATTTGCCTAAGAATTTCATGAATTCATTGTTTCTAATGGCTGAACAGTACTCCATTGTGTATATATACCACATTTTTTGCATCTACTCTTCTGTTGAGGCATACCTGGGTTTTTTCCAGCTTCTGGCTATTATAATAGGGCTGCTATGAACATAGTGGAGCACGTATCCTTATTACATGCTGGGGAATCCTCTGGGTATATGCCCAGGAGTGGTATAGCAGGATCTTCCTGAAGTGAGGTGCCCAGTTTTCTGAGGAACCACCAGACTGATTTCCAGAGTGTTTGTACCAATTTGCAACCCCACGTGCAGTGGAGGAGAGTTCCTCTTTCTCCACATCCTCGCCAAAACCTGCTGTCTCCTGAATTTTTAATCTTAGCCATTCTGACTGGTGTGAGGTGAAATCACAGGGTTGTTTTGATTTGCATTTCCCTAATGACTAATGAAGTTGAGCATTTTTTAAGATGCTTCTCCACCATCCGAAGTTCTTCAGGTGAGAATTCTTTGTTTATCTCTGTACCCCATTTTTAATAGGGTTATTTGGTTTTCAGGAGTCTAACTTCTTGAGTTTTTTATATATATTGCATATTAGTCCTTATCTGATGTAGGGTTGGTGAAAATCTTTTCCCAATTTGTTCGTTGCCTATTTGTCCTTTTGATGGTGTCCTTTGCCTTACAGAAACTTTGTAATTTTATGAGGTCCCATTTGTCAATTCTTGATCTTAGAGCATACACTATTCGTGATCTGTTCAGAAACTTTCCCCCTGTACCGATGTCCTCAAGGGTCTTCCCCAGTTGCTTTTCTATTAGCTTCAGAGTGTCTGGCTTTATGTGGAGGTCCTTGATCCATTTGGAGTTGAGCTTAGTACAAGGAGACAAGGATGGATCAATTTGCATTCTTCTGCATGCCGACCTCCAGTTGAACCAGCACCAATTGTTGAAAAGGCTATCATTTTTCCATTGGATGTTTTCAGCCCCTTTGTCGAGGATCAAGTGGCCATAGGTGTGTGGGTTCATTTCTGGATCTTCAATCCTGTTCCATTGATCTGCCTGCCTGTCACTGTACCAGTACCATGCAGTTTTTAACACTATTGCTCGGTAATATTGCTTCAGGTCAGGGATACTGATTCCGCCAGAATTTCATTTGTTGTTGAGAATAGTTTTAGCTATCCTGGGGTTTTTGTTATTCCAGATGAATTTGAGAATTGCTCTTTCTAACTCTATGAAGAACTGAGTTGGGATTTTGATGGGTATTGCGTTGAATCTGTATATTGTTTTTGGCAAAATGGCCATTTTAACTATATTAATCCTGCTGATCCATGAGCATGGGAGATTTTTCCATTTTTTGAGGTCTTCTTCCAATTCTTCTTCAGAGCCTTGAATTTCTTTTCATACAGATCTTTCACACGATTGGTAAGAGTCACCCTAAGGTACTTTATACTGTTTGTGGCTATTGTGAAGGGTGTCATTTCCCTAATTTCTTTCTCAGCCTGCTTATCCTACAAAACCATTCTAATCAGGTTCTTGTAACAATGTAATGAAAATGCCTTCTTAATGCTTCTATATTTTAATTGCTTTTGTTGTTTTTTTTTTGTTTCTTTTTTGTTTTGGGTAGGCTGGTTTGTTTTTTGTTTTGTTTTTTTGTTGTTTGTTTTTCCACACAGCGCTTCTCTTTGTAGCCCGAGCAGTCTTGGAACTCACTCTCTAGACTGACTGGCCTTGAACTCAGAGACATCCACCTGCCTTTGCCTCCCAAGTGCTGGAGTTAAAGGTGTATGCCACCACCTCCTGGCAGTATTCCCAGGTTTAATGATGCTTTCTTTCTGCTGTTAAAGCAGAGGTATGGTGGTTTGCTTTTCCCTTGTTATCAGAGGTTGATCCCAGCATCTTGCACAAAAAAGGAAACCCCTTGTCCCAAACAAGCTCTTCCAGCTTTTCCTTAGACCCTCCTGCCTGGGGCCACCTTAACCACCAATCCCAGGATACAAATGGCTCTGGGCCAACAGCACCTCTTCCAATACTAGCCTCCCACACATACCTCCTCCCCTGTCCTACAGACTCCCTGTCATCTGACCCTCAGGAGTCCTTGGCCACTACTCTTTCCCAGAATAGGTTAGTAAAGGAAAATCTGCCTGCGACACCTGGCACAGGTGATAAGGGGTTGAATCCACTTAGAGTCTCCACCAGCACATAATGGTCTTGTTTGCAGTAAACATTGCCAGAAGCCTGCTTGAATTTAAAGAGGCACAATGAAGATCTTAAACTCAGGAACAAAGTTGTCTCAGAGGTTGACTAACAGGGAATAAGGGATCTTGGAGTCTCCCCAGGGAGCCAGCTTGAGCCCAGTCCAGTTCTGCATCCCACATATCAGGATAAGCAGCTCTGGGCACAGCTTATGAGCACAAAGATGACTGCATGACCTGAAGCAGGAACAAGTGACCCTGGCCTTCAGCCCAGAATTGTCACCAGGAATGTCTCCAGGAATGGCTGTGGCTCCTTTTACTTTCTACAAATTAATTCGACTTAAAGGAAGAATGGAAGGGAAAAGCTGTTCTTTTTAATGGGCCACGGTGAAACTTCCAGAATTACAGTCATCATCCTAAGTGACAATTGCTCCACATTTGTCAATTGCATTGATTGAGATCTCTGTATGCTAAATTTTTCTTAAAACAGACAGAGTATCTGACTTCAAGCTGGTAGAATGAAAAGGGAGACCAAGAGGCAGAAACCAGGCTTCCAAAAATATTGCTGGATGTACTGTAAAAATAATCTCTTGGGACTAGAGAGATGGTTCAGATGATAACAACACTGGCTGCTCTTCTCAAGGAAGACACTGTCCCCAGTACCCCCATGGTGGTTTACAACCATCTGTAACTCCAGTTCCAGAGGATTTGATGCCTCCTTCTTGCCTTTGTGGGCACTGCATGTACATGATACAGAGATGTACATTACAGATAAACCATTCATATACATAAAGCAATATTTATTAAAGATCTCTTATAGATGTCTCTATGAACTATTTTGTTTATACCTGGATATGCTCTTCCCAGTGCAGCAGCTTGCAGCCTGGTGTGGCTTTTAAATGTAAGTGGGTTAAAATTAAGTACAAACATGTGTGAAGTTTCGCAGCTGTCCCGATTGGTCTTCAAATGCTCAGTAGCTGCAGCAGGTAAGGTGTATGTGGGTGTGCCTCATCAGGAAGTCCTTCTGTTTCCTAGGTGATCAATAAGCAGAAACTAAAGCTGGAGAAGTTTTGTTTTCATTTTGAGAATTTTTATGTGAATTACTGTTTTGCCTGCATGTATGTCTGCACGAGGAGGCCAGATCCCCTGGAACTGGAGTTACAGTGGGTTGTCAGCTGTCATGTGGGTGCTGGGACCTGAGCCCAGGTCCTCTGGAAGAGCAGCCAGTGCTATTATCTCCTGAGCCATCTCTCCAGTCCCCACTCAAACTTCTCAAATGAGTCATTTGATTTTAACCACTGCAGACTAATCATTTTCTAGCTATATTTTTAGATCCAAAGTATCCATGAGCATCATCATAAAAAAAATCACTAATTATTAAATGGTCTATTTTGAAAAATATAAAAGTGCAAGTTTGGAAGACACTGAGTGTGTGTTGCCTGAATTCTGGTATCTGACACTACTCTTCCAACCATATTTCATTTTTTCTTTCAAAATAAAAGCAATCTCTATTTTACACATCCTCAATAGTCTCTCATTACCAAACCTAAGTGAGAGGGCACACACTCGTGCACACATGGGTTGATGTAACATATACAGACATACATACCTACATATATGGGACATCCATGTAGATATGCAGACACACCCATATACACATAAACACATATATACATATACACGGAAACACATGCATGCATACACAGATAGAATTTATAGAAACATACATACACACACTGAAATACATGCTTGCACACACAGACACTCATTTACACAGACATACATATATTCATACATATATGCAGAGTGTACTGGCTGGTTTTGTGTGTCAATTTGACACAGGCTGGAGTTATCACAGAGAAAGGAGCTTCAGTTGGAGAAGTGCCTCCATGAGATCCAACTGTGGGGCATTTTCTCAATTAGTGATCAACAAGGGAGGGCCCCTTGTGGGAAGTATCATCCCTGGACTGGTAGTCCTGGGTTCTATAAGAGAGCAGGCTGAGCAAGCCAGGGGAAGCAAGCCAATAAGGAACAGTCCTCCATGGCCTCTGCATCAGCTCCTGCTTCCTGACCTGCTTGAGTTCCAGTCCTGACTTCCTTTGGTGAGGAACAGCAATGTGGAAGTGTAAGCTGAATAAACCTTTTCCTCCCCAACTTGTTTCTTGGTCATGATGCTTCATGCAGGAATAGAAACCCTAAGACACAGACATACATGTACACATGCATATACCCAGACACACACACACACACACACACACACACACACACACACATATATATATATATATTTACACAGACACACTGCATATGCAGACACACATGCATGCACATACATATGCATACAAAGGAGCACACACAGAGACACACTTCATCTGTAGCCCATTGGTCCTACACCATACTGCTGTCCCTGGTGTGTGACTGTCTTTGGAGAGGCTTCTCATCTTTCTACATCCATGTTTGGTCCTTATCTGTGATGGGAGAGCTTATCACACATACCTCCTGGAGTTGCTGCAGTGATTACCTGAGATCTGGGCATCTCACTTGAGGATGAGTGGGAGCAATATTAGTAAATGACAAGCCTTGTGGAGGGAGTAATGAAGACAGTTCCAGTGCACATCATTGCACATTAACCCTGGAAAGCAGCATCCAAGCAGAAACGTGTAATTCATGTGCTTCTGGACTTAGAACAAGGCTATGACTGATAAAAAGTGGGGGCTTATACTGGACCCACCTGACTTATCACCTGTCTGTACTGAGCATACTAAGCATTTATTGCATCTTGTCTCGCCTAATATTGAGATGGGTTCATGGAGCATGCTTAGTGTAGCAAATCAGAACTTGCATGCTCAGAGAGAAAAATCCCAGTTGGGTAGGACGTAAGGCAACAGCAGTGGGCTTAAGTCCTCTGTTTCAAGCCCATCTCTGGGATGTCTCCACATCTTTAAATATACATGTTAGCTGCTCACATTGGGATGACAAGGGGGAATCCCAGTCACCACCTCTGTGGCTGAGACCAAAATCTGACAAAAGGTGAGAAGATCCAATAATAGCCATTTGAACACTTAGAACATGGTCTCTTGGCATCAAGTTTTTCTTAGAGGAAACTGTCTGAAACAGTGTCATGATCTAAAGGATGACGAGGCTTACTGAAAACACCAGCTGAGGCATCAGGTTCACGCCAGCTGGCTGTAGAGTCCAGAGAAGCTTTGCCTCAGCAAAAGCTCACTTCTGCTGCTTAGTGCTCTTTCCGGACTGTAGGTCACAGGGCTGTGAGGTTGGTGTGAAGTTTGGCGAGATGATACAGATCTAGATCTTCTGGGACTCCCTGTAAAATACCACCAGCATTCTCCTCACACAGGTTGCCAAGGTGACCCCGCCGGAAATCACTATGAATCTATGTATCCACACCCAGGCATGTGCATGCATTCACATGTATGCCATCTCAGGACTAGAGAAGGCAGGTGTGGATGGACAGAAGATGCCTGGATGAAGTCCAACTAGAATGTCCAGGCACTCACAGAAAGACCAGGCTCTGCAGTGCCAATGGCTCTCATTGCTGAATTGCATTCTGTCTAAGGGACATCAGGCATCAGGTGACAGTGGCTCAGAACTTGTGGCAGCTGGAGTTCAGTTGAGGTTGATGTAACATCCTGCAAACAGTAACCAGTGTGAGCAGAACCTACAAATCAAGACCACATTCATCTCCAAGGGCTGTTTGGCACCAATGTGGCAGAATGACTCCAGAGGGTCCCTATGGTACAGAGATGTTAATGTCACCAGCAAACTCATGTGATACTGGGATTGAACCTGTAAACCAGAAACCATGGGGTGCTAACCATGGATCACAGGGCCTCACTCTCTGAGTTTTAAGCAATAAGTCTGGGGTCAGTCTGTAGTTGCACTGGAGTATGTACCCATGAGGTGGTGATGGTGGTGGTGGTGGCAATGGGCCACCCTCAAAGAGCCATTGTTCACCACAACACTGGCAACTCACACTTCTCTCTACCCATGAAGTATTCTGTTAGTGAGTGATGGATCCTGTACTGAGTGGTTTTGTGTGTCACCTTGACACAATCTGGAGTTATCACAGGGAAAGGAATTTCAGTTGGGAAAGTGCCTCCATGAGATCCAGCTGTAAGGCATTTTCTCCATTAGTGATCAAGGGGGAAGGCCCTTTGTGGGTATTGCCATCACTGGGCTGGTGCTCTTGGGTTATATAAGAAAGCAAGCTGAGCAAGCCAGAGGAAGAAAGCCAGTAACATCCCTCTATGGCCTCTGCATCAGCTCCTGCTTCCTGACCTGCTTGAGTTCTAGTCTTGACTTCTTTTGGTGATAAATAGCAAGGTGGAAGTCTAAGCTAAATACAGCCTTTCCTCCACAAGGGAGGATTCTCGATTCTTGATCATGATGTTTGTGCAGTAATAGAAATCCTGACTAAGACAGTTTCCATTTTGATGACTTGATGCCAGGAAATGTTCAAAAGAAGAATAAATAACAAGGAACAAAGAATTGGGAAAATAACAAGAAATGAATACAATTGAATGAAAAAGAAATGATTTAGGTAATTTTGGGTGATTTTCCTTGAAGAAGAAAGCAATAATATTCAACAACTAGTTTTTTAAAGAGTTTTAATTATGTGTACTTGTGAGGTCTGTGTGGGTATGTGCACATGAGTGCAGTACCCACACAGGCCAGAGGAGGGCACCCCATCCCCTGGAGCTGGAGTTTCAGGTGCTTGTGAGCCAGCTGACATAGGCTCTGGGGAAGAACTCAGCTCCTCTGGAAGAGCAGTAAATGATTTTAACCACTGAGCTATTTTCCCAGCCATTCTCAACACATCTTTTCAAGCTAAAAATGTAACTTGGAAGATTCCTGGGATAAGGAAATGCCTCTATACCTCTGGATATTAGGCCCAGACAATAACAAAAATTCTAATGCAATGAGAAAAACTCAAGCTTAGGTATATTGAAATACTACTGAACATTGAAGGAGAGTTCACAGTCTCAGTTTCAAAAATACCTTGACCCAGATTTATGTTTTGTTTAGAGAAACTCAACTTTATTTGTTCCTTTCCAAGAAGTCGACTGTAGAATGCAAGAATAAATATACTGTGCTTCAAATGGCCCTTAGAAGCAGGCTACGGTTGCAGCAGGAGCATCTCTCTCTCTCTCTCTCTCTCTCTCTCTCTCTCTCTCTCTCTCTCTCTCTCTCTGTCTCTGTCTCTCTCTCATTTACCCCAATAACCTCAAGACTGGTCCCTGCCTCTCCCTGTAGGAAAAGTTTACAATTTCAGCCACCCATGTGGGACTCCCCTAGACTCAAAATATGTTATTTGGTTAAGAAATGCATCTCCAAACTTTACTGAAAGTTCCATAAGTGTTTTTTTTTTCTGGTGGTGGTGGTGATACTGGTGGTAGTGGCGTGTGTGTGTGTGTGTGTGTGTGTGTGTAACTAATTGAAAGGTACTGGACACCTAAGGAGGGCATCTGAAGTTTTCTCTAAGTGGTTGAGCTTAGAGGATGGAGAGATGGCTCAGGGATCTGGAGCACTGGCTGCTCTTCCAAGGAGCCAGGTTAAGTTCACAGTGCCTACATGAAGGCTCACAACCTGATGTAATCTAGTTCAGGGGATCCCATGCCCTCTTCTGGCCTCTACAGGAACTGCATTCACATGGGCAGCAAAACACCCACAAAAATTAAATGAAAGGAAATAAATGCTACGACTGTTATTTGTTTTCTTGCAAACTTAAAATCATGTCCTTTAATGTGGGGTTTTATGGGTCCTGGCTCCTTGACACATGGCTTCTATTTCCCAGTGGGAGATCAGAACAGATGGAAGAGATCTCTTCTCAGTGGTGACAGACAGACAAGATAAAACAAGACCATTAATCCATGAAGTGTCCAGAGACTATTACTCAAGAACAAGGGAAGACCAAACACGATGGAATCTTGCTGGGCAATGCAACCTTTACCTGTCACAATTCTCAGGTTTCTATAGCTGTGATACAACACTGACTAACAACGACTTGGGGAGGAATGGATTTATTTGACTTCCATTTCCTTGTCACAGACCACCACTAAGGGATTCTAGGGCAGGAACTCAGTGCGGGAACCTGGAGGCATGAGCTGAAGCAGAGGCCACAGGGAGTACTGCTTACTTGCTTGCTCCACTTGGCCTCTAAGTTTGATTTCTTTTGCAACCCAAAGCCATGTGCCTGGGAGTAGCACCTCCTACAGTGAGCTGAGCCCTCCCATGTCAATCATTAGTCAAGAAAAGGAAGCACACCCTTGCCTGAAAGCCACCCCAATGGAGATATTTCCTTGGCTGCTCTTCAAGCCTCTTCCCCATGACTGTCAAATCTAACTTCCCAGATGCCATATCAAGTTGACAAGAAACTAACCAGCACAGCTGTGACTCTGTACTCGAGAAGCCAGGGCAGAGGAGACTAAGATTTTGAAGCCTGCATGTGCTTCAGGGCTCCATTTGTCCCCAAGTCAAAAACAAAATGGAGACAATAGTGCTAGTTGTTTCAACAGCAGCTAAAAACAAAAGAGTATAGAGCAGAGATTCTGGTATATGGTTGGCTGGGAACACCTTGAATGTGCTCTAATCTGTATGGATATTGTTTTTGTACCCTGTGTAAGGTTTACTCTTGTGTTATTTCTAATGCTGCTTTTTCTATCCCACTATCTGGGTTCCATCCTGACATAGATCTGTTGTTTATTCTTAGATGCTCATTGCTCCTCATTCATTCTCGGCCTCGTCAATAAAGGCCAATGAGCCAATCCAGAGCTTTAGGGGAGAGATGGTGGGATTTCCTATTCTAGGACAGGTAGCTATAGAGACAGGAAGTGAAAGAGTGGAACCATGAGGAGAGGTACAAAAAGCATCGGGAGAGAAGACTTGGATCAAGAGAGGATTAAAAAATGCAAGTAATGTGGAGATGGTGTCTGTGAGGAACCCTGAGGAGCTTGAAGGGTTAGAATGAAGTGATATTTGCTCAATATTTGACTCAAGTCTATTTTAATAAACCTTACTTTTCTGTGTGGTGGTTGGGGACAACCAAATAAAAGAAATACTGATGACAGATTAATTTATTACTTAGATTTAATTGAAAAATAATTAATTTTACACTAATCCAGGTTCCCACTTCTATTACATTTATGTTGTTAGTTTTGGATATGGGCATCATCACTCAAGTCTGACCTGTACAAAGGAAGACTGGGGAAACATAACTGACTTGGAAAAGTGAAGACACTCCAAAGAGACACTGCGCCCCTCCCTTGAGATACTGGAAAACCAAAGCAGGCACACCAGAAACATTTGGAATCCCTTGGGGAGTTTACTGCAGGCATGGGGCCTGGTACTGGCAGGAGGAGAAACTTGACTCCCACAAAAGCCTCCCAGAGTTCTGGTCACTTGTCCCTAGTGTTGTAGACTTCTTGCTCTGTATTTCAAAGGAACCCTCATGTGAGGACCCTAAGTTGGGGTGTGGTGACCTTGGAGCACATTATTTGTTCCTCTTTCCAGTGTGCTGACTAGAATCACATCTCCTTTCCTTGCTACTTTTTGTTTTTTCTTTGTTTTTTGATCTTGAGAGAGTCCATTATATAGCTTGACTCTGCTGGAACTCATTATGTAGAATTCACAGGCATCCACCTGCCTCTGCCTCCTGAGCACTGGGGAAAAGTCGCTCAATATCATAACCAGGCTCTTTCTGTTCCTCACTTTTGTCAAACCATGAAAAATGGTTTGCCACACTCTAGTTTCATAGGGCTGTCAGGGCACAGACTCTGACCCTAAAAACCCTGGAGGCTTCCTTGTCTATATGCCCTCTGGTGGATGTCAGGGGGACAGGAGGAGATATTTGAGGAGCTGGGGTGTCAGGAAACAAGCATTTCTGGCTGGTGGCTGGTGGCATCCTGGATCAGAGAAGCCGCAACAGTTTCCCTGGGATGCTCAGCCATTCTCCTGTGGCTCCCCTGGGAAAACAGAAGGAGCCAGACAAGATGGAGCTGGTGTCTCAGCCCCACCCTGTGTAAGTTAACATGGACTTTATATGAACACAGATTGGAAAGGAGCTGTCAACCAGACCCACCCAGAATATATAAGGGGCTTCCATGGCCTTGAACACGGGACATGCCCCAGCATTCCTAGGTAAAGCTGAATTTGTCTGGAAATATGCCTCTGGAGAACTTCCATTAATTATCCTGTTCACCCTCTGCAGCAGAAAAGGAACTGTCAGTCCTGGTTAGGCTCATGCTTCTGCAGGAGATGGGATTGGCAACTTTCACAGCAGCAGGGTCCCCCTTGCTCTGCAGAGAATAAGATAATCTGAAAGGTACATTATCTGATTTCATCTTCACTACCTATCAAGGCCATCCAAGACAGGAATGAAGCCCCTGCCCCAATCCTGTTCTGTTGAGCTCACTGCAGTGGCCACCCCAAGCCCCATCCCTATCTGAAATGTAACTAAGTTGCTAGCACACAAGTCAGGGAGGCCCTCCTTGTGCTTTCATGGAGAACCACCGCCCTCTAGTGGCCACACGATGCAGCATCCTATTCTTGGGAAGAGACTCACTCACAGGCACTCAGTCCATTTTTGTCAATTAACCTGTTGTTAAAGATATTTATCCCTCCTCACATTGCTGCTGGGAGAGAATTTGTACAATTTCCTGTGTGCCCAAGTTATCAAACCTTAGTTAAAAATAAAAAAAAACATATGTTCTCCAACGTTTGTCAGGCTCTATTAGTATAACCAGAGTAGGCTGTACAAATCATTTGTTCTAGAACTTTTTATTACCTATGACCAGGAGTACTATGCTTCCCTCCCTTGAAGCTGTTGGGTTTTTGTTACTGCCCCACAGCATGACTGGCTTCTAAGGCCAGGCTCTGAGAGGCCTTCTAGTGGGTCTCCACCTCCATGCTGTGGGGAAGCCAGACCACTGTTCTCCCAGCTGGCAGACAATATAGAACCCCTTGGCAGACCAAAGTCATGTAGACTTTGGACCCTTGAGACCTCATCTGGTGGGAAGCCCACCTGTATCCTGGGGTCAATTCTATCAATCTGCAATGAGCTCTCAAGAATAGGATGGTCATCACCTCACATTGGTAATGTATGATGGTTTTGATATAATAATTTAATTAAGGAGACAGAAATTAATGACACTCACTACCAGGTTATATCCAATAACCCAGCTGGAAACTTTCTGCTGGGTGGCACTGGACAATATTGTGATTTATAAAATGGAGTACTCTGATCACTAAAAATGATCCTGAGAGATGGCTCAGCTGTTAAGGGCACTGGCTGCTAGGGCAGAGGTCCTGGGTTCAATTCCTTGCACCCACCAGGCAGCTCACAACCATACATCCTCTATCCCCATTGGACTCCATTGATTCTATTTACCTCCCAAGAGAGTTTCATGCTGTGTATACCAATAAGAATGATTGATATTTGTATAAAATCTAGGAACCACAAGCTCCTCTATTTTTCCTTCTTTCATTGTCTGTTTTTGCACAGAAGGATTACTTTTTTCATTTCCCTTCAACCATCTGAGACTGACCTATCAATATATTTTAAAGTACTCATCAAAGATTTAGGATATGGAAGGTCTTCCAAAGTCTTCGTGTTAGTGCATTGTTTTTCCTCGGGGTAGGGAATGTTGGTTTGAGCAGTGCATGTGGGACACCCTGCCAACCAGAACCCAGTCAGGTATTGTCTGGGAACAAAGAAGAAGCACTCTGTTGCCTGTGGAAGCCCAAGGGGGACAAACACTAGGACACATAGAAAAAGAGAGGAGCCTTGATCACTCCCCTAAGAGAAAGTCACATTAAATTGAAAACATACACTTTGCTAAAGTTTGTTACCCCAACACTAACCTCCACCACATAATAATTATGCCCACCTAGGATGGCCTGCTCTACACTGACATGTTCCTGGGCATAGGTAAATGGAAGATCTGTGTGTCCCTGGGTTTGTGAGTGTGTGTGTGTGTGTGTGTGTGTGTGTGTGTGTGTGTAGCCTTTTGTGTGCACATGTGTATGTGAATGGGCACAAGTGCTCATGTGTGCCTTTACCTCTTGTAACACTATTAGGATGTTTCCAAGGTAGAGGGCTTTGGTCATTATATACACATGATGACATACTAGGAAACCCATCTTCAGGGAGCAGGTCAGGATTGTGAGAAGACCCTAAGAGGAAAATGCTTTTTGGGGATGCTTGTGATACAGAAGGGATGGTTTGGAAACTTCTGCCTGCCTTCTCAAAACTGAGGCTCACTCTGATGCCAGGCTTCCCAGGACAGTGTAGCGACATGAGCTTATGGACACCACTGTGTCAAATTGTACACATAGAAAGAAAAAGGACAGCAGTTTGCGGTACTGGTAACCACTAGAGAAAACCTATGATGAGGGGTTCACACTGGAGGACCTCAGGAAGTGACCTCACTTACTTAACGGTCCAGATGGAACTCAGAATGCAGGTTACCAGGTAACCAGAGGCCAACAGTAGCCTTACCTGACTTATTTGTCTGGAGGTGCTTGAGACAGAAGGATGTTCTCTTGTTTCTGGCGTTCAAGTGGCGCTGACCACAAAAAAGCTAAGAGTGGTCGCCTTGGCCACATTTGGAGACGTTGGATACGCCCTCTGACACACTGCTGGCGCGTATCCCCCAGGGATCCTGAGGTAACAGGCGAGAGCCTTTAGCAGGGAACTTTCTGGTTGGTCCCCCTGAATCTCTGAGGTCCCTGACTGGGTGTGTGTTCCTGTGAGACACTAAGGAACATTCTTTTATGCTCACTCTTCGGTGTACAGTAATGGATTGATGCTGTCTCTCAGAGTTTGTACATTTAAACACCTTTGCCTTCCTAGGTCTGTCCTCAGAATAAAAAGAAGACAGACTCTCTGCCCAAGCCCCCCAGGTTCAACTATAGAACCACAGAATATATTGAACAAATGGTAGCGTATTTACCAACTGCAATTCGGTACAACGACCACCTCTCGATCAGCATTTTTCTTACTGTTTACCACAAGTATGTTACCACCTGGGAGGTGCTGGACCTGATAATGACAATGTGAGTGGCTACAGGCAACATGGGTTTAGGATGGATGTGCTCTTCTTCAGGCCTCTGTGCTCCCTCAGAACAAGGTTTATTGTACCCTGGCAGTGTTGGTTCTGGACTGAACCTACAAAGTGACATGGCCACATGTGGGGTTGGGGTCCCCTGGTGTCTTCCACTGTCAGCAGGGAGTGTCAAGCACTGCCCTTACTTGTGCCTTGGGCAGAGATCCTTTCCCATTTTTATAAAAGGTTCTAGGCCCTATCAGACCTATATGGGATTAATGGAACCATACAAGGGTCCCTGTGGGACCACACAAGAAGCCTGGAACCGAGCAAGAGCCCTAGTAGGGAGCAGTGAGGCTTCCACACATTGAATGAACATCTCATGGCACAGGACCTCAGCATGGAAGTCAGAGCAGGGCAGAGAGCACCCAGGATCCCCACTCCCTTTCTAGGTTCTTCAGATTCAAGTAGCTCCACGTAGATCTATTAGTAGTCGGGGAAACAAGGCCTTAAGTTTGACACCCTGATATAATGCCACAGGTATGCATCCTTCCAGCCTGACTCACTGGAGGACCAGCAAACAAAGAGGTGAGTGGGTTTCAGGTGAAATTGAGGTAAGAGACAATCTGTGCAGTGGGATGTGCTCGATGATGGGGAGAGAAAAGGGAGGTAAGGGCCCATCTGTGGTGTGTGTGCGGAGGAGGGTGGTAAGGAGCTTTGTGTACCATGGGGTGGTTGTGGTTAGTGCTGAGGGCTAAAGGCTTGAAAGGTGCCCTGATTTGTGGATCACCACTAGAGGGATGGTACTTGAGAGGTCACCTGTTGGTGGATAAAAATGGAGGTCTCCAATGGACTCCATGGTTCTGAGGAGCAGACGCAAGGATGGAATCTGAAGGGTCCTGTTTGAATCCATCACCATTAAAGCCCAGCACCATCTTTCATCCAAGAGACAGAATGTGTCTGGAGCCCTCTCCACATAACCTCACACTCCTGACCACTATTCCTATGAGTAGGCAGGGTGGCAGTTACTGCCTCATCTGTTGGGGGCCACGGCTCCACTGATGAAGCAAGGCCAGGCTTCTGACTCCACTTCCCTCCATCCTCCTCTTCCCCACAGCGACATATTCAGTTTTCTATCCCACTGGTTTGAGAAATTTCCTGATAGTTTTAGTAAGGACCCAGACATGGCCGTCGTCAGGCGATTAATGACCTACATGAAGCTCAATGTACCTTCTGAAGAAGTACATGCCCGAGCCACGGAGCTGCTCTCAGTTCTGGAGGAGGAGGAGGCCAAAAAGCTAAAGCTTGAGAAAGGTGAGGAGACCTGGGGTGGGTTGCCTGGCAAGGTAGGATGGAGTTTTTGTGATGGGTTCCACCAGGGAATTCTCCAGAGCTTTGGCCTGAAGCCAGGGCTGCACAACAGTCAGGTCAGATGTCCCACTGTGAGTAGAGGACAGGGGATACTCTGGTATGAAAAGGTCTTGTATGACCATCAATGCCATCTTGGAAACTCACACCATCCTAGGTCTTCACTGAAATCACTTCTCCTTCTCCCTTTAGCTTGTGCAACACCAGCAGAGCTCCCAGTGCAGGATGCCTCAGTGATGCAAGAGAGTCTGGCTGTGAGGCCAGCTTCTGAGGCAGAGCCACAGGGAGACCTGCCACCCCGAGAGGACACTGCGCTCTTGGAAACAACACCTCTGGAACCATTTGAGCCAGAAGTTGGTCCAGTGCAGCTTCCAAGTTCAGATCCAGCTCTGCCCACATCACCTGATACACAGTCACCTATAGATGTATCTGCAGATGGGTCTGCAGATATGGCCTCAGATATGGCCGCAGATGTGTCTGCAGATGTGTCTGCAGATGTGTCTGCAGATATGGCCGCAGATATGGCCGCAGATGTGTCTGCAGATGTATCTGCAGATGGGTCTGCAGATATGGCCTCAGATATGGCCGCAGATGTGTCTGAAGTTGTGTCTGCAGATGTGTCTGCAGTTGTGTCTGCAGATATGGCTGCAGATGTGTCTGCAGACATGGGTGCCAATGTTTCAGCTTCTGGGCACCTATTTCTACATTCTGTTGTGCAATTAGGTGAATCAGAATGTTTTTTCCCACTGCCTGAGGTGGATATATAGCTAGGACAATTATCTTCTGATTTGTAATCAGCAGTGGTTCCCACCTAACCTGTTTTTATTTCTTTAAAGTATCTCCTTTTATTTGTTTATTTTCTTTCATATTGTTGCTTTATTGATTTTTCTTTATGTTTGGATTTTAATAAAAATAATCTCTTTATTCATCTTAAATGATATAGTTCATTTCCTAAGTGGTACAATCTACTCTTGTCTACCTGTAGACTGCATCTCTGAGACAAAGAGGTCAATCACAGAAAGGGTGCCCTGGCAGGCCACCTGGATATAGGTAAAGCAAGCCACTGATGTTGCAGTAATTGGGCAAATACCAACAGTGGTGAACAGTATAAACTATGTGACTGTGACCTGGAGGTCTTGGTCTCAGCAGTGCCCCTAACAGTTAGGGAAACAGATTCTAGAGCCCCATATCACAGCTCATGGACAGAGGTCTCTACTTTCTGGGTTTTTTGAAATTAGCAGCATAGGAATCATAAGCACATTCCAACTGACTACTATGGACAGCAGGGGAATTCTTATGCAAAAGTCCCTATGGCATTGTGAGGGACCCAGCAAACAGTACATATCAGGAATTAGGAGATGCTGCCTTCTCGTTCCTGCCTGGGTTTCTGCCCTGTCTTCACTTCATGATGGACAGTAATCTGAAAGTGAGATAAATCAAGGCTTTTCTGAAATGGTTTTTGGTCAGTGTTCTAACACAGCAATAGAAAAGAAAACTAAGAGACCCTAGCATCAGGCAGGAGCCCCTAGCTCAATGCTAAGCCAGTTTTATAGCTTGGTGAGCACTGGATTCAGAGAGAGTACAGCTCAACAAAAACTAAGAGCAGAGGGACTGAGGAAGAATCCTCATGTCAAACTCCTGCTTCCACCGACATGGACATAGAGATGAACACAGACACACAAGTTCACACATACAGTACGCGTGCACATAGACATACACATACACAGAGATGGTAAAATTTCCAGAGTTACAGCTATTATCCAAAGTGACTATTGCTCCAGATTTGTCTATTACATTGATTCAATTTCTCTCTATGCCAAATTTTTCATAAAACAGATGAAGTATCTAGCTTCAAGCTGGTAGAATGATAAGAAAGACCAAGATGCAGAAACCAGGCTTCCAAAAAATAATATTGTTGGGTTTACTGTAAAAATGATCTCTTGGGGCTAGAGAGATGATTCAGATGATAACAACACTGGCTACTCTTCTCAAGGAAGACACTGTCCCTAGTACCCACATGGTTGTTCACAACTATCTGGAACTCCAGTTCCAGAGGATATGACTCCTCCTTCTGGCCTTTGTGGGCACTGCATGCACGCGGTACACAGATGTTCATTACAGGTAAACCATTCATATACAAAAAGCAATTTTTAAAAAAGATCTCTTATAGATGTCTCTATTATCTATTATTTTTATTCCTGGATATGATTTGCCCAGTGCAGTATCTTACAGCCCTGTGTGGCTTTTAAATGTAATTGGTTAAAATGAAGTACAAACAAAGGTGACATTCCTCAGCTGTTCTGATTGGTATTCAGATGCTCACTAGCTACAGCAGGTAAGGTACATGTGGGCATGCTTTGTCAGGAAGTCCTGTTTCCTCAGTGTTCAAAAAGCAGAAACTAAAGGTGGTCAAGCTTTTCTTTCATTTTAAGAATTTATTTATGTGCATTAGTGTTTTGCCTGCATGTATGTCTGCACAGAGGGGCCAGATCACCTGGAACTGGAGTTACAGTGGGTTGTGAGCTGTCATGTGGGTGCTGGGACCTGAACCCAGACCCTCTGGAAGAGCGGCCAGTGCTGTTAACTGCTGAGACATCTCTCCAGTGCCCACTCAAATTTCTCAAATGTGTCACCTGGCTTTGACCATTCTCAACTAAACATTTTCTAGCTAAAGTTATACATCCAAAGTATTCATGAGCATCATCATAAAAAATCACTAATTATTAAATAATCTAATTTGAAAAATAGAATATAAAAATGCAATTTTGGAAAAAACTGAGTGTGTACCGCCTAAATTCTGTAATCTGATAATAAGCTTCTAACCATATTTTATTTTGTCTTGCAAAAAAAAGCAATCTCTATTTTGCACATCCTCAATAGTTTTTCTTTACCAAACTCTAGTGAGAGTGCACATACTTGTACACACATGGCTGCATAAACAGACAGACAGACATATATGAGACATACATGTACATATGCAAACACACCCATATACACATATGCACATATATATGTATACACTGAAACTCATGAATACACAAAAAGACACAATTTACCCAAACATACATGCACAGACACAGAAATACATGCTTGCACACACCAACACATATTTACACAAACATACGTATATACATATATGTAGACATTCATGTACACATGCATATATCCAGACACACTTATATACATATATACATAAATCGAGACTCAGTTATATACAGACACATGTATATGTATAAGCAAATGTATATGCATATATATATACTACACATATACGGTCTCACTGAACATGCAGACACACATGCATGCACACACATATGCATACACAGGAGCCCACACACAGACACACTTCATCTGTAGCGCACTGGTCCTGCACCATACTGCTGTCCCTGAGCTGTGACTCTCTTTGGAGATGCTCCTCATCCTTCTACATCCATCTTTGGTCCTGATCTGTGATGGGAGAGCTTATAACACATACCTCCTGGAGTTGCTGCAGTGATTACCTGAGATCTGGGCATCTCACTTGAGGATGAATGGGAGAAATATTACTAAATATCAAGCCTTGGGGAGGGAGTAAACAAGACAGGTCCAATACATGTAATTTCACATTAACCACAGAAAGCAGCTTGCAAGCAGAAATGTGTAATTCATGTGCTTCTGGACTTAGAACAAGGCTATGACTGATAAAAAAGGGGGGCTTATACTGGACCCACCTGACCTGTCTGTCCAATGCATACATTTATTGCATCTTGTCTCATCTAATATTGAGATGGGCTCATGGAGCATGCTTAGTTTAGCAAATCAGAACTTGCACGCTCAGATAGAAAAATCCCAGTTGAGTAGTAGGTAAGGCAACATCAGTGGGTTTAAGTCCTGGGCTCCAAACCCATCTCTGGGGTGTCACCACATCTTAACATGTACATGTTAGCTGCTCACATTGGGAGAACAAGGGGGATCCCAGACACCACCTCTGTGCCTGAGACCAAAAACTCACAAAAGGGGAACAGCTTCAATAATGGTCATTTTGACCACTTGGAACATGGCCTCTTGACATCAAGATTTTCTTAGAGGAAACTGTCTGAAACAGTGTCACGATCTGGAGGATGAAGAGACTTACCGAAAACAACAGGCTTCAAAGCTGAGGAAACAGGTTCAGACCAGCTGGCTGTAGAGTCCAGAAAACTTTTGCTCATGTCTGCTCACTGCTACTGCTTAGTGCTCTTTCTGGAATGTAAGTCACAGGGCTGTGAGGCTGGTGTGAAGTTTGGCAAGATGATGCAGTTCCAGTCCAGACTTCCTTTGGTGATGAGCAATAATGTGAAAGAGTAAGCTGAATAAATCCTTGTCCCCAAAACTTGATTCTTTGTCATGATGTTTGTGCAGGAATACAAACCCTGACTAAGACAGTTCCCATTTTGATGACTTGCTACCAGGAAATGTTCAAAGGAAGAATAAATAACAAGGAACAAAGAATTGGGAAAATAACAAGAACTGAATACAATTAAATGAAAAGAAATGACTTAGTTATATGGGGGTGATTTTCCTTGAAGGAGAAAGCAATAATATTCAACAACCAGTTTTTCAAAGATTTTAAATTATGTGAACTTAGGAGGTCTGTGTGGATATGTACACATGAGTGCAGTACCCACATGGGCCAGAGGAGGGCACCCAATGCCCTGGAGCTGGAGTTTCAGGTGCTTGTGAGCCAGCTGACATAGGCTCTGGGAAAGAACTCAGCTCCTCTGGAAGAGCAGTAGATGACCTTAACCACTGAGCTATTTCCCCAGCCAACCTCAACCCTTTTCAAGCTAAAAATCTGACTATAACTCCTGGAATAAGTAAGTGTCTCTGTACCTCCAGATGCTAAGTCCAGACCAAAACAAATATCCTAATGCAATGAGAAAAATCCAAACTTGGGTATATTAAAATACTACTGCATGTTGAAGGAGAGTTCACAGTCTCAGTTTACAAAAACACCTTGACCTACATTCATGTTTTATTTAGAAAAATTAAACTTTATTGGGTCCTTTCCAAGTGGTAGACTATAGAATCCAAGAAATAAAATTACTGTGCTTCAAATTTCCCATAGAAGGAGTTTACAGATAAATCAGGACTCTCTCTCTCTCTCTCTCTCTCTCTCTCTCTCTCCTATCTGTCTATCTATCTATCTATCTCATTTACCCCAATAACTTAATGAAGTCTGTAGAAGACTGGTCCTTGCCTCTCCCTGTAGGAAAAGTTTACATTTTCAGCCACCCAAGTAGGACTCTCATAGACTCCAAACATGTTGTTTGATTAAGAAATGCAACTCCAAACTTTACTGAAAATTCCATAAGGTTTTTTTTTTGTTTGTTTGTTTGTTTTTTTTTTTTGGTGGTGATGGTGGTGGTAGTGGTGTGTGTGTGTGTGTGTGTGTGTATGTATTTAAAATATTCTACTCAAATTAGTGGTGGTGGTGGTGTGTGTTTGTGTGTGTGTGTGTGATATTGTTAAAATATTCTACTCAAAGCAATCTGTATAAAGAAGCAAATACCAAGATAATCTGTGCTCAAGTGAATATTTTCATTTCTTCTCTAAACTTATTTTCAAGTGAAAAGTCTATTAGTTGGTGCCCAACTCTAGAATATGATTCAAAGAGAGAGAAGGTTCATGCTATGTAGCCCAGGATAGCATTAGACTCATGATCCTCCTGCCTCAGAGTCCCAGGCCTGTACTTTCATACTGGACTTGAAATCTATGGAAAAGAAATCAGATTCTAGCCTGGACTACATAGCAAGATGCTGGCTCAAGGGGTTGGAGAGATGGCTCAGCAGTTAAGAGCACTGAGTGCTCTTTCAAAGGTCCTAAGTTCAAATCCCAGCAACCACATGTTGACTCACAACCATCCTTAATGAGATCTGATGCCCTGCTCTGGGGTGTCTGAAGACAGGTACAGTGTACTTACATATAATAAATAAATCTTTTCATAAAAAGATGCTGTCTCAAAAACAAAACAGAACATGAGCACACACAAACATAAAAATCTAGATTATTTATTTATTTATTTATTTATTTATTTATTTATTTATTTATTGAGACAGGGTTTCTCTGTGTTGCCTTGGCTGTCCTAGAAGTCAATCTGTAGAACAGGCTGGCCTCAAACTCAGAAATACACCTGCCTCTGCCTTCCAAGTGCTGGGATTAAAGTTATGTGCCACCACTGCCTGGCTACCTAGATCATTTTATGAACTGTTTTCTACAGAAGAGATATTTAACTTGTGTGTAGGCACTCACCCCACCCATTTGCTTTAGCCTGTTTTCTACAGAAGAGATATTTAAGTTGTGTGCTGGTACTCACCCCACCCATTGGCTTTAACCCACTTCTGTCTGAGAAAATAAAATGTGAAACTCTCACTTCTTTGGACCTAAAGGAAGCTCAGTAGATCAAATGTTTCGGGTTAAGGTTAATAGAACTTTTAATGCTTCAAAAGAAAAGGTTACAGATAAATGCCCAATGGAAGAGAGGTGGCTTAAAATGTCTTTGATGTCCCTCTTGAGAAAGATTGCTTTGTGGTGAATTCAGTTGGAGTGCTGAGCCTAGAGAGCAAAGGTTTTCATGTTAATTACCCCAAGATGAATTCATGTGTGCAGTGCCCACAGACACACATGCACATGCACACACACATGCACATGTTGAAGTTTCTAGAAATCACTGCCTTCAGAACATGACAATTAGATTATAAACAGCGAGATGCTGACATGGAACCCATGCAGTGCCCGTTCTCCAAGCTATGTATTGGGAAACTGTAGGAAAGGTTTGAGGTTTGGACCCATTCTGTTTATTCACTAACCCTCATGAGAATAAACACATAAATGTGTATCTTATTGCGATATTTACATATTCTGTTTACATTTTGAAAATTTGACACTTTTCTTTTTGAGACTCTAAAGTGAGACTCTAAAGTGTCACCTACTCAGCAACAGAATCAGTGCCAGTTAGTGACACTCTCAGCCACAACCCAGAGTACAGGGTCCAGAATCTGGATTTTTTAAATTATTTTTTAGATTTATTTATTTTTTTAACGTATGTGAGTACACCATTGCTGTCTTCAGACACACCAGAAGAGGTCATCAGATCACAACACAGATAGATGGTTGTGAGCCACCATGTGCTTGCTGGGAGTTGAACTCAGAACCTCTGGAAGAGCACTTGGTGCTCTTAACCTCTGAGCCATTTCTCCAGCTCCAGAATCTGGACTTTTAACAAAATTCCATGAGGATTCATATATATATATTTTAAATTTTATTCGATATATTTTTAATTTACATTTCAAATGATTTCCCCTTTTCTGGTTCCCCACTCCCCAAAAGTCACATAAGCCCCCTTCCCTCTCTCTGTTCTCCTACCCATCCCTTCCCACAAACTGGAATATGCAAAACATAATCCACACTTCAAATGAGGTACAAGAAGATTCATATTTTTACAGTTTTAGGTATGAAATATTTCTGAACCCTATCTTCGTTTTTAATAGCATCACATTTCCGTCCTGCTTCGAATCCTGGGGAAATGTATGGATGTTTCTGTTCCTCAACTTGGCTCTTTGATTTAGGAGTCTCAGTAAGGACGCCCCTGGCCCCCATCTCAGCAACCATGACAGGTGAAAGGACTCTCTACCATCTGCATCTTGAATGGAGCAGGGGCCTGTCGCTCAGTGACAGCGATTGCCTAGCAGGGGCAGAGCTCTGTATTTAAACCTTAGCAAAGGAAAGGAAAAAACAGAGGGAAAAACCAAGCAGACTTGACTGAAATAAAGGAAGTCAAAAAATAAAATGAGACAGAATTCAAGTAGTCACCTCCTGGGTAAATAAGTAACCTGGACTAATTAAGGAGTCTGATAAAATTGTTAAATTGTCTGGCAAATACAAATATTTCTACTAAAAAGATTATAAATTCCTTGGTAAGTAGTAATTGTAATTATGTGGAATAAGGGGCTGGAGAGATGGCTCACTGGTTAAGAGCACTGCCTGCTCTTCTGAAGGTCCTGAGTTTAAATCCCAGCAACCACATGGTGGATCACAACCATCTGGAAAAGATCTGACACCCCCTTCTGGTGTGTCTGAAAACAGCTACAGTGTGCTTACACACAATAATAAATAAATCTTAAAGCCAAGGGGAGTGGGGCCAACCAGAGCAAGTAAATTTCAATTCCCAGCAACCACATGATGGCTCACAAGCATCACTACAGCTACAGTGCACTCACATCTATAAAAAAAATAAATCTTTTAAAAAATTATATGGAAGAAAAGATTCCCTGCTGTCCTAGAGTGTCCCAGAATGACAATTTTCCATAATGTAAACACATTTAAACACACACACACACACACACACATTCCTATCCTTGCATGCACATACCTATATTGTAATATGAGCCAATTACTTGGTGGTTATCTTTATTAAAAGACAAGAAACCTCATATAAAATAACTTATGTCCAAAAACTCTTCACAATTTTAACAGTAAAAACTGAAGAAAAACCTTTCAAATAAAATCAGGTTTTTTTAAGAACATGGGCCAAAAGCAACTGCTGGTCCAAGATGGCTCAGCAGGTAAAAGGCTCTTGCCACCAAGCCTAACAACCGAGGTTCAATACCCAGAAGCTACATGTAGAAGAAGAGAACTGAAATTGCATGCTCCAGACTGTCCTCTGGCCTCCATACTTGTACCATGGTTCACATGCACGAACACAGACAGACATGCACACACTCATACACAAATTAATGTAAGAAAACTTTAAGCACCCACTGAATACTTATCTACAAGACCATTTCAACCAGCGACCCATGTACACAAACATTTACCCATATTGGTTGTTGGTCCACATGTAATTTTAGATGGGAACCCTTTTCTTAATTATAGACCCCAGATTATGTGTTCAAAGCAGCATTCTTTGGAATGAAGCATTTAGATGACATTATGTAGGGGCAGGGAAGGAACAGTGGAGAGCCTGCCTTCAGTTCTAGTCCACCCTGCAGATCTAAGGCGTCAGCCTGCTTCTTTACTTCCTCTGAAACTCAGATTCTCTCGCTGCAAAGGTTTGTTTTCACAGTTACATTTCAAAAGAAAGAAAGGAAAGCTAGTAAAGCAGCAGCTTTGTGGTTGCGAACACACATGGGCCAGGCAAACCTGACTGTTCTCCTGTACATCCTACTAGAGAGGCACAAACGAGAGCTCTCATTCCCATAAAGCATCATCTGCTGCTTTAAGGATCCATTATATTTCCCTGCTCACGTCTAAACTAAATACTGGGGCTACAGAGATGGCTCAGGGGTTAAGAGCACTGACTGCTTTGGGGGACCACCCAGGTTCTATTCCCAGCATCCACATGGAGGCCCACAAACAGCTGTAACTTCAGCTCCAGGCCAGGTGGATCCCTGTGGCCTCTCATGGCACCTGCACACCTAGGTATGAAAGTTGTAAGTCAAATGGATACAGAAATAAGATATTTAAGTAAATGAATACAAAGACTCAACCTATTCTTTCTACCAAGCCCATCCTGCACTCAAAATAAATGTTTTAAAGCTGTCAGCTGGACGGGGTTGATCATGCAGGGCTGAAAATCCTTTCCCACTTCTTCAATATTTAATTTCTTTTCATGCAGCCGTGGGTTTGGCATCCAGGCTTTGGAGACTGGTCCTAAAATCACAATGGCCATACTGATTGTGAAAAGTCTTTGAGGGGGATCTTTTCCAAATGACCCCACCACCACCACCAAGGGCCCTGAGATACTGGTCTTGATGTGCCATTCAGGAATCGTTCAACTTCCTGTATAGACACAGCCATGAGCCCATTGCAAACAGAGGGACAGTGTTTGTGTCTGTATCCATCTGCTGTCACAGAAAATGACCTTGTTCAGTATTTTAAGTTGCTTCTTCTAGTAATTTCCCAGACAAACCTTTGCTTTCTGAATGCAGGCAGCAGAGTCCCTGTTGCACTGAGGATGTCTTGTGGTGAAAGGAAATTAAAGTTTTCACCAACAGAAAGGTGGTCATTCTTCTTGTGAGCACACAGGACACAGCTGGAACACATCAGTCATGGTAGCTGGGCATTCCACAAACCTAGTGGATAAGGTAGGAGTCCACCCGCTTCAGATGCATTTTGTGTTACCAACAGCATGAACCAGAAAAATTTCCATTTATAATATTTCATTAATTCTATTCGTCTTTACCAAGAATAAAAATGTATTCAGAAACATGGGTATGAAAAGTGATGCTTGTATATTCTATGTAGTGTCACACCCATTTATTATATCATAATATATTAAAAACAAATATAATCTAATTTTGATAGATACTACTAATATTATCTCTTTTGTTTTCTGAAAATTGCCAGACTAGAGTTTTAAAAATCACAATGACAAATCTAATCAGTGCTATCTCATGTGTAATTGAAACATTATTTTCATGACTCACTTTAGCAAGGATATTTCAAAAACTGTATTGAAAAATGTCTCTTTCAATAATAGGTTTCAATGGCAATATTGCAATTAGTGATCTAACTACCACAGTTAACCATGCACACCATACTGTAACACAGAGAAACTGCAAAGTGATTCTTACCACCAGTCACTGCTGCTGAAAGTAAAGCAAGAATAAAGTAGTTCATGCCTTTGTTATTGGCAACTTATTACTGAGTTCGTGGAAATAAGCATAATCCATTCAAATGTAATTATATAAACTCCAATATAAAGCTCCAATCCTGTTAGATACATACAGAATGGAAGATCTACATTGATTTAAAAAAATGTTCCAAAAAAGTAGTTCCTTCTCCAATTCTTTCCTTTAAAAATCTGATTTATTTCTAAGCCTAGGTTAGAAATTCTCAGACTAGTAAATATTTCATGGCCATATGTGGTCCCACTACACCCTCAAAACAAACAAACAAACAAACAAACCAACAAACAAACAAACAAACAAATCCAAACTCCCAAACCAAACAACAGAATTCTAATCCAAGAAGTCGAGTTTTTTAAAACACTGGTAAATTGATTCCCACTGTCAACACGAATCTAAAAGATGTCACTGCTTCTGCTTGAGAGACCTAATGTAAAGAATTTAAGGGAAGGAAATCACTGGCTGTCCTGGGCAATAGGGCCACTTAGTATAGTCAGCATCCCATGGGGAGAAGGCTGCTACATGTCCCTGGGAGACTGAGCTCTCTGAGACAACGTGGAAGGGACACACCCACAGCAAATGAGGCAGAGGGCTTTCTGGATCTCTTGGTTTCTGAAAGAATGTATGACGGGGTTGACGATGGAATTTCATCAACCTGCACACTACACCAGAATAGTGTGGACAGCTGGGGAAGGCTTAAGTGGAGGTCCCAATGCAGGTCTGAGGGACCCACCAAACACTACATATCAGGGATTGGGAGGTGCTGTCAGTATGGCGCCTGCTGAGAACCTGAGTTGTGATCCCCATCACTCACACAGAAAACTGGTGTGATCATGTGCATTGGATAACATGAGTGCTGGTGTTTTGTTTAGTTTTGGTTTCTGTTTTTTCTTTTTCTTTTTTTTTTTTTTTTGCCCCATCTATTATTGCCCTGGGTAAAGTTGGTACCTGTCACCTACAGACACACACACACACAGTCACAGACACATGCAGACACACACATACACACACACACACACACACACACACACACACACACAAACACTCACAACCAAGTGCACACACAAAATTTGGCTGTGAAATTACTGAAACACACAACAGACACCTTAAAAAACTTAAAACTTTATTCTGGAGACAAATATGAGTTTTTATGGCCCCTTAACTGCACACCCACTCTAAAGTGGTAACACTTTGAAGTTTTCATATTACCTAAACAAGAGAAGTTATAAATGAAGGTACTTTTCAAGTGTAGTGATGTAAATATCATCTGGTAGGCAAGTTAAAGGAAATAGGGGAATCTGGGGGCTGGAGAGAGGGCTCAGCAGTTAACTGCACTGGCTGCCCTACTTAAAGACTACGGACAGTACCTCCCACCATTTCACATGGTTAGCCCTATAAAACGAAAAGTCTGCCCTGTGGTAGAGTGGGCACCTGGGGGACATCCTCTCCTACCCCCTCACACAAGACTTAAAGACTTGGGTTTAGTTCAGCACACACATGGTTGCTCACAACCACCTGTCACTCCAGTTCCAAGAGATTCAACGTACTCTTCTGACCTCTGAGGGCCCTGCATACATGTGATGCATCAGCATACATGCAGAAAAAACACCCATACACATAAAAGAAAAATAAAACTTGGTGGGAGTGAGCCTGAGACATATGACCCTGCCTGAGGCCACCTGAGCAGCCAAGCAAGGAGCAAGCCTTAGACAACCAGCAGTCCAGCCCCAATGGGGCCCAAAAGAGGAGCTAGCCTAAGATGATCACCAGTCACTTGATGTGGGGTAAGCACAGGCATCCTCCATGCACGATGACCCATGCCCAGAGTCATTATGCACAAATGGGGCAGAACACTACCCCTTGCTGGCTGCTGCATTGGATGGCCCAGCTGGGGCAGGGCAGGAGAGCTTCCCCTGGTGGTGCATGTGAGGGAGTCAGGAACCATTGCAAGCAAAGAATTGTGAACAAAAGGGTATATTGTGAGACATACTGTGACACACTACAACTTCCACAAGGAGAGTTTCTTCTCTGTTGGGGGTGTAGTTTGCAAGGGAGGAGGGCATGTATGAGGGGACAGGGAAATGAGTGGGACTGGGGTGCATGGTATGACATTCTCAGAGAATCAATAAAAAGGTTTGAAATTAAAAAAACAATCTTTTATGTTTTTCACTGATTTTCCAAAGCTTTTGGCTATTTAGGAATTAACTTATCAAGCTCTGTTTAACTATCTTTTGTTGAGGTGTTTGAAATGACCTCTGTAAGAAACTCCTTTAATACCCTAAGCCTCTGTGACTAGCAATGGATGAGGCTGTCCATCTAAACTTTATATATCTTGCACAAGTTTATATGATTCTGCATCAGCTTAATAGATAAGAAACCAGTGAGTGCTATTTTATGAATATGTTAAAGTCTGCATTGTACCTGCACTCCCAACATACAAAATGGCCAGTGACATTTTCTGGACATTTCTGCCTTTCCTCATCAATGCCATTCAGAGAGGAAACTGCCACTCAGGTTGTCCTGTCTATACCGTACCCTCTTTGAACAAACAAATATTCTGTGGTGTGTATATGTTATAATTTTAACCTTAAAATATAGATTGCTTGTAACTAGCACTAAATGTGTAAGGTGTCCCAATTGTACAATGAATCACTAGGCAGGGAGTAACCTATTTTGCTCTGGCCTTGTGAACTCATTTCTAGGGTTGAGGGGACACTGAGGTACTTACAGTCCCATCAACCACACCAACACTTATTTATTTTTTCATGTTGATGGGCTCCCCTTTCTCTTCTTCTTGGCTCAAGTTGTTCACATTTCTCCACTCTGCCCAATGATTGGGAACATCTAAGCACAAAATGTAACAGCTAAATGTGGAAACTCAGGTCCCCAAAAGACACATCATCCTAGTCTTGAAGAGTTGAGTGGGATGCGATGATTTTCAGTTGATTTTATAATGGGTTCTCTGGTATGAAGACAAAAGGCCATCTAATAAGAATTCTAACCCAGAGGACTGACCTTTGGAGAAGGACTATGGGTTTGTTTTCTACCTGTCCCAGATTTGTTCTTTAAGGAAACTCCCTCCCCATAATGGTCACCTCCTTGAATTTGCCATTAGTGAAAGTTGGAGACAGAAGTGTTCCAAGTCTCTTCCATTCATCATCCTCAGATATGGTAACAGCCTTTCTTATAAATCATGCTGGCCCAAAAGGTTAGAATTCAAATGGAAAGGCAATTAGCCCTGCAGAAGTTATGTGTACATCCATAACTCCAGGAAATAAATCAAGCAAATACTCACTTCCAGAAGATCCTGCTATACCACTCCTGGGCATATACCCAGAGGATTCCCCACCATGTAATAAGGATACATGCTCTACTATGTTCATAGCAGCCCTATTTATAATTGCCAGATGCTGGAAAGAACCCAGGTATCCCTCAACAGAAGAATGGATGCAAAAAATGTGGTATATCTACACAATGGAGTACTATTCAGCCATTAGAAACAATGAATTCATGAAATTCTTAGGCAAATGGATGGAGCTAGAGAACATCATACTAAGTGAGGTAACCCAGACTCAAAAGGTGAATCATGGTATGCACTCACTAATAAGTGGTTATTAACCTAGAAAACTGGAATACCCAAAACATAATCCACACATCAAATGAGGTACAAGAAGAAAGGAGGAGTGGCCCCTGGTTCTGGAAAGACTCAGTGAAACAGTATTCGGCAAAACCAGAACGGGGAAGTGCGAAGGAGTGGATGGGAGGACAGGGGAAGAGAAGGGGGCTTACGGGACTTTCAGGGAGTGGGGGGCTAGAAAAGGGGAAATCATTTGAAATGTAAATAAATTATATCGAATAAAAAAAGAAAAAAAGTTCTTTGTCTTAAGTGGCAGGTCTTGCTTGTATTCAACACACTTCATAGAGATTACCTTTTCAATTATATAAACATAGGTGTCACCTATCCAGACAGCATGGATTTACATCTTTAGTTTAAAGTATCTTCTTAATGAAATCCCTCTTGCACAGGAAAAAATGGTTATTTCATAGAAATAGAAAAAAGCCCTACAGTATACTTCAAGGCTGTGCAGAGTAAAGTGAGTTCAAGTGCCTTTGGGATTAAGGGCTAGAGAGATAGCTCAGAACCTAAGAGCACTTGTTGCTCTTGCAGACAACCCGTGTTGGGTTCTTAGCACCCATAGGTCAGTTCACAGCCATCAGTAATTCCCTGATATCTGACACCACTACATCCAAGCAGCATGCATAACTACATTCTGGCAAAAACACTCATGCACACTATACTGGCTCATTTGTGTCAACTTGACACAAGCTAGCATCATCAGAGAGGCAGGAGCCTCAGTTGAGGAAATGCTTCTGTGAGATCCAGCTATAAGATATCTTCTCAATTAGAGACATGGGCACATGGGTAAAGTTCCTGAACAGAACACTAATAGCTTATGCTCTAAGATCAAGAATTGACAAATGGGACCTCATAAAATTACAAAGTTTCTGTAAGGCCACAGACACAAAATTAAAAATATATTAAAAAGATTAAGGGTATATCTGTTATTATTAAGAATGATTATAATAACATGAAAATCTTTTTATGCATTTGACTTTTTAAAAATTATTTTTATCTTTATGCATATGAGTGTTCTGCCTGCCTGTATATCTGTGTAGCATGTGTGCACAGGGTCCACCAAGGAAGGAAGAAAGCATCAGACGACATGGGAGTGAACTTAGAGTTGCTTGAGAACCACTCAGTGTGGATTTTATTAATTGCTGAGACATCTTCTAGCCTCATAGAGAAATCCATTTAATTTTATAAATTGGGACACAAGGAAAAAGGACGATTCTATTTCCTTGCTATGAATTTTCTTCTATCTTCCAAAACTGTATTTTGGCCACAATGAATGCTTCTAAAACTTCTTTATGATAAAAGCTTGGAAGAAAAGGAACAACACAAACTTCTTCTACCCAATAAAGGAAATCTATACAAACTCCTCAGCTGGCTTCATATGTGATGGGAAATGCCAAAATCAGGAGAATTTCAGAAGTCTACTCTGACTACAGGCATTCAGTCCCATCATAGAAGTGCCAGCTAGTGCAGTAAGGCAAGAACATTCCACTGCAGCCATAGGACGGTAAAGCAGTGAATAGAAGGGATCTCATTTTCAGGCCTCACCATGCTGTCCATGCAAAGCACACCAAAGTGTACACAGAATGAATGTATAGGACAAAGAAGTAAATTGAAAACCTCATAGGCCACAGGATTCAAAAGCATTTGTATGCAATGGTGACAATAAGTGGGGAATAGTAAGGAAATGATGTCATAGCAATAACTACAAATTAAATGCTTAAAGGATGAATGAACAGACTAAAAATCAGAGAGTCATATGGTAGCCACTGATCAGAAGACACAACACAATAAAAAGATCTCCCTTATACTTATTTCAATTTTTATCAGAAATCTCCCTGAGCCTATACATTCCAAGTTATTCATACTAGGATAGAAAAGCAAAGGTTCAAGAACCAACCAAACAATTCTAAAAAAAATGTAGAAAGAATTATCCACATGATGACACTCGCCAAGAGAGAATGGTGCCCAGAAAAGAGAAGAACACATCTATAATTGAATCAAACAGATGAGAAAATGCCCCCACTTACACAAGTAGTAAGTCTAATGAGTTTTGGAGGGAATGCTTTCCATAAAACAGTGTTGGAAAATTTGAACCTGCATGTTACAACACGAATCTTTACCTGACATTCATACCAAAACCAAAACAAGACCTTACAGACAGGTCATAGATGTAAACCTATAATATGGAACTACATGTAATCAAGAAAAAAAAAACAAGAAGCAAAACAAAAGAAAAAAGCCATGAATTAAGCACAGGTAGACTCACTTAAAGGGGTGATTTTCCCTAGCTATTTGATTGTCTGAAAGAAACAACAGGAAGCCAACCACTGGGTGAAGATAAGGAGGCAGGATCTTACAGGAAGAACAGGAAGAGAAGGGGAGAAGCACACACAGAGAGAGACAGAGACTGAGATGGGAGAGACAAGATGGAATCTGTAGGAGAGGATAAGCCAGATCCATGTGGTCCTAGGAGCCATAAGTACCAGGGAATTTCTTAGATAGATGATTTAATATTACAGGACACTTTTGTTGAACATAACTATACAAATTATATCAGTATCTATTGAGTTTCATTGGGCATTTGGGGGTTTAAGGATTTACTACTATAAATCTGACTGGCAAATTACAAGCCTCTGGAGTTTTCATTTGACTTTCTTTTGACAGAGGTAGGGGATTAGAGCCAGGGACAGCCAGTTTCCACAGGCTAGCCACAAGGGTGCAGAGCAAAGCTGACTGAGAAAGCTAGACAGACCAGCACTTGGGGATGCCCATGAGTGTGGAGAGACCGCCATTGCTGTCATGTAACAGACCATGGCGTAGACTTATTTATAAGTACACGATAAATTTACTTTACTCTCTGTTCTTAGCTATAGTTTTGCAGAGTAATGGGTAGATACACACCTTGGTGAACAATCTGTCAGTGTGCACTCTATAACAAGGCCATTTGAGAGATTGCCAGATGCTGCTTAGTGAATCCATGGGTTCCCATGCCCATCTATCCATCTGTGATCTTTCCTGTCAACAGGAGCCTGATCCATCATGCTGAGCTTGCAGTGAGGGTGGCCATGACAGAGCCAACTTATCTTGCAATTAGCATTTTAGGAGGTTTATAATGGTCAGGCAATGCACAGGTCTGGTTCAACTGTGATAAAACGCTGATTAAGAACAACGTGGGGAGGTAAGGATTTATTTGACTTCCATTTTCCAGTCACAGTCCATCACTGAGGGAAGCAGGCACTGGAACTCAGTGCAGGGAACTGGAGGCAGGAGGTGAAGCAGAGGCCATGAGGGAGCCCTGCTTACTCATCACAATACCCAGTCTGTGAGTGTGAAAGGCACTCATCACAATACCCAGTCTCTTTCTGCTCCTCTCTTTTGTCAAACAGGTCCATGGAAAATCGGTGGCCACAGTCTAGGTTGGTAGGGTTGCCAGGGCCCAGGCTCTGACCCTACAAACCCCTGGAGGCTTCCCTGTCTCTGTGCCCTCTGGTGGTTGTCAGAGGGACAGGAGCAGAACATTGAGGAGCTGGGGTGTCAGGAAACAAGCACATCTGTCCTGAGGACTAAACACTTGCCTTGTGTCCTGCTTTGGGGATTCCCACTAGAGGGATGGTACCTGATATATCACCTGCAGGTGGCGAAAATTAGAGGTCTCCAATGGGATCCTTGGTTCTGAGCAGCTGAGGGAAGGATGGAATCTGAAGGGACCTGGGAGAATCCATCCCCACTATAGCCCAGTCCCATCTGTCCTCCAGGGGACAGACAGCATCTAGAGCCCTCTGCACACAACCTGACCACTCCTTACACTCCTGACCACTATGTCCATCAGCACACAGGCTGGTGGCCTTTGCCTCCTTTGATGGAGCCCACAGCTCCGCTGGTGATGCAAGGCCAGGCATCCGACTCTACTTCACTCCATCCTCCTCTTCCTTGCAGTGCAATATTCTGTTTCATCATATATTGTATTCAGACACTTCCCTAAGAATTTTGCAGTTCTCCAAACTAGAACATTGTGAATCACCTAAAGGTGTGTGTGAGACTCAATTCCACAGATGGAGATCCCCAAGCCAGGGAGATTTTCTCAATGTTAGAGGATCTCGAGGCCAAATACCTGAACTTTGAGAGAGGTGAGGAGGCCTGGGGTGGACTGCCTGGGAAGGTAGGAGTGGTTTTCAGTGATGGGTTCCACCAGGGAATTCTACAGAGCTTTGGATCCCCAAGCCAGGGAGATTTTCTCAGTGTTGGAGGATCTCGAGGCCAAATATCTGAACTTTGAGAGAGGTGAGGAGGCCTGGGGTGGATTGCCTGGGAAGGTAGGAGAGGTTTTCAGTGATGGGTTCCTCCAGGGAATTCTCCAGAGCTTTGGCCAGAAGCCAGGACTGGACAGCACTCAGGTAGGATGCCCCACTATGAGGGATTCTCTGGCATGAAATGTCCTCTTGTGAGCATCAAAGCCATCTTGGGAATCTCAACCAATCCTAGGCTGCCTTCACTAAAATCCCATCTCCATCTGCTTTTAGATTACAAATCAATTGCAGAGGCCCAAGTGCAGGATGCCCAAGTCTCTGGGATGCAAGAGAGTCTGGTTCGTAGGCCAGCTTCTGAGGCCGAGCCACAGGAAAGCCTGCTGCTCCGTGAGGAAACTGAGCTCTTCGAGGTAACAGTTGTGCAACCATTTGAGTAAGAAGCTGGTCCAGTACATCTTCCAAATATAGATCAAGCTCTATCGATACCAGATGCTATCCAGTCACCTGTAGATGTGGCTGCTGATGTGGCTGCAGGTGTGGCTGCTGGTGTTTCAGCTTTCCAGAACATATTTCTATCTGCTGTTGTGCACATAGGTGCAGCAAAGTCTTCTTCCCTCTGCCTAAGGTAGACATATAGCTAGGAAAATTATCTGCTGACTTGTACCCAGCAGTGGTTCCTATATAAGCTGTTCTTATTTCTTTAGAGAAAGGATCTCCTTTCATTTGCTTGATTTTTTTCTTTCATAACATTGATTTCATTGTTGAATTTTCATTTGTTTGAATATTAATAAAAATGACTTGTTTATTCATTTTAAATGATACAATTCATTTCCCAAGTGGTCCATTCTAAACATATCTACCTGTGGACTGCATCTCTGAGACAAACAGGTCAATCACATGAAGGGAACCCCGGCAGGCACCCTGTATTCAGGTAAAACAAGCCACTGATGTTGCAGTAATTGTGCAAATACCAACAATGGTGAACAGTATAAACTATGTGACTGTGACCTGGAGGTCTTGGGCTCAGCAGTGCCCCTAGCAGTTAGGAACACAGATTCTAGATGAGACATATCGGGGCTCATGGACAGAGGTCTCTACTTACTGGCTTTTTCTCTGTCAAACTGGACACTGGAGCCCTGCAGAGGAGAAAGTCAGTTTAACTGTAATGGAACTCACCATTCTAGCCAATCCTGAGCCCAAAGCTGTTCAGACACACTGCATCAAGTTTTAACAGATGGTTATCCTAAAGAATTGCCAGGCTTTACCATAATTCTAGTGGTGATCAACATACAACAGGGGTGAGTCCCTGAAAATTTTACACATTTGGTCTGTAGGGAATGGGTTGCATGTAGTCTTACTTTTCTCTGTGTATAAGGAAGCCTGTATGGGTCAAAGCCAGGAGTCACCAGGAAAAGTAGCTCGCTAAGTCCTCATCCTGGGCATGTGTGATTCCTGAAAACTTTTAGCAGATACTCAGTGATGTCTGGGCCCCTTCCAGGGTGTAGGGCAACTCATGTGGGCTCTGATGATGAAGCACCCACACACAAACCACATCACTGGCCACCTTGGCATTTGGCTTGGGAAAATTTTATATACAACAGGCTAGTCCCTGTCTCATCAAGAATTGAGCTGTACACTTCATCTAGTTCCTGAGATGAGGTGTCCAGTGACCCTGAGGACTGCAGACCCAGGGTTACTGTAACCAAGTTTAGGAAAACCACACACAGGCTGCAGGTTGGCTTTCTGAGTGAACACTGGAGGCCTGTGCAGCACAGACAGCAGAGAAGGAGTGGTAGCTAGAAGTGAAGGTGGCAGGGCGTCTAGCTGTCATCTGCACACAAGGAAAGGGGACCTAGTCCATTGCTAATGTGTGTAGAGAATTTTGAGGAACCATTATTAAATCTGGTAAGCAAATCCAACAATGCTGCAAAGGAAACACTTCTGCACCTGAACTGAAATGAAGTCAGCTGCACAGCAGCCATGCACAGATGAGCGCACTGACTGGACACCACTTGGGCAGGAAAATAAGCAGGCAGGGCCATTTGCACAGGCCAAGGTTCTGACTTGTCTCCTACTCTCTGCAGTGTTTGAAGTCCTCTCAGGAAATATATAAAGGACTGTAAACAATGGGTAAGGCCTACAGCAGAAATTATAGCATGTAGGTTAAAAAAAGACACAGAGAGTCAAAAGATGCAGACAAGGTAGGGACTTGGATTGAAAGACAATACCATTTGAAATTAGCAGCATAGGAATCAATCAGCACATTCCAACCAATTACTATGGACAGCAGGGGAATTCTAATGTGGAAGTTCCTATGACATTCCGAAGGACCCACCAAACAGTATGTATCAGGAATTAGGAGATGCTGTCAGTATGGTGTCTGCTGAGAAAGTGTAGGGACCTGAGCTGGGATCCCCAACATTCACCTCAAAAAATGGTGTGGTCATGTGCATAGGATACACTCGGTGCTGGTTTCCTGTCTAATTTTGTTTGTTTTCAAGTTGATAAAGGTAGGGTAAACTAGGAAGAAGGAACATTAGTTGAGAAAAATGCCACAATCACATTGGCCTGTAGGCAGGTCTGTGAAGCATTTTCTTCATGAATCCTCCTTTTGGGTTGGCCCAGGATAATGTGAGCAGTGCCATCCCTGGACTGGTAGTTTGAAGTGGTGTGAGAAAGGTTGAACAAGCCAGTAAGCAGTGTTTCACCATGGCTTCTGCTTCACTTCCTGACTTCTCATTCCTACTTTCCCTGTCTTCCCTTCAAGATGGATAGTAATCTGAAAGTGAGATAAATCGAGCCTTTTCCGAAATGTTTTTTGGTCAGTGTTCTAACACAGGAATAGAAAAGAAAACTAAAAGACTCTAGGATCAGTCAGGACCCTCTAGCTCAATGCTGAGCCAGTTTTATATCTTGGTGAGCACTGGATTCAGAGAGAGTACAGCTCAACAAAAACTAAGAGCAGAGGGACTGAGGAAGAATCCTCATGTCAAACTCCTGCTTCCACCCACATGGACATAGAGATGAACACAAACACACAAGTTCACACATGCAATACACATGCACATAGACATACACATACACAGACACAGACATAAACCACACATACACACATAGTTACACACACACACACACACACACACATACACACACACACATACACACACAGTCTTAGGCTTTTACTGCTGTGAACATATACCATGAACAAGGCAACTCTTATAAGGACAACGGTTAACTGTGGCTGGCTTACAGGTTGAGAGATTCAGTCCATTATCATCAATGCAGGATCATTGAAGAATCCAAGCAGACATGATGCAAGAGCTGGTAGTTCTACCTCTTCTTCTGAAGGCTGCTAGCAGAATACAACTTCCAGACAGCTAGCATGAGGGTCTTAAGCCCACACCCACAGTGACACACCTACTCTACCAGGGCCATATCTTCTAATAGTGCCACTCCCTCTTTCAATCTTATACAAACCATCACACTCACACAGACACACACACACACACACACACACACACTTACATGCATACACACACACACATACACACACACACACACACACAACTACATCACTGCCAAATTCAAATCACACCTCAAGCAGTTCTTACCAGCTATGGTCAACCATCAGGAAAGTAGTCAGAAGGGTCAATGGAGCTGAAACCAGAGCTTAGAAGTATACCCAGAAAACAATCCTGGAATGTAGTGTTCATACAGTCTCACTATGTAGTTCTGATGGCTTGATGTTCACCCCAAAGCTTGTGCTCCCCTTGATCTACAGGTCCTCCAATTTAAATTCCTTACATCAGTGGATGTCAAACTGCGGGTCTGTTAGTTAGGGTTTCTATTCCTGCACAAAACATGATGACCAAGAGGCAAGTTGTGGAGGAAAGGTTTTATTCAGCTTACACGTCCACATTTCTGTTCATTACTAAAGGAAGTCAGGACTGGAACTCAAGCAGGTCAGGAAGCTGGATCTGATGCAGAGGCCATGGAGGGATGTTTCTAACTGGCTTCCTTTCCGTGGCTTGCTCAGCTTGCTTTCTTATAGAGCCCAAGACTACCAGTCCAGGGATGGCCTCACCCACAAGGGGCCCTCCTCCCTTGATCAATAATTGAAAAATGCCTTACAGCTGGATCACATGGAGGCATTTCCTCAAGGGAAGCTATTTTCAGTGTGATAACTCCAGCTTGTGTCAAATTGACAAAAAAAAAAAATCAGCCAGTACAGGGTCAAATGATGCATTCACAGGGGTCATCTAACAACATCAGAAAACATATGTATGTGTATACATACATGCATACTGATATAGACAAGTATATTTATGTGTGATTCTTAATACTAGAAATATTAGAGTTATAAGGTATCAATGAAAATAATATTATGGCTTGGGTCACTGAGACTTGAACTGTAACGAAGGGTCACAATATTAGGAAGGTCGAGAGCCACAGCTCTAAACAGTGGGATGACAGGTGTGCACCACCATACCCAGAAAAAAAAAACCCAACTCTGTTAACTCAGAGTTAAACTCTGTTTAACCTGGCAGAGTGCTCTCCAGCATGGGAACTGCTTGGATCATTAGATGACTTGCCCCTGCATATAAGTTTGTGGACACCTAGCTGAAAAGACTAGACAGAGAACATGGGCTCTACACAACAAGGGAGAACACAAGATTTCAGTACAAGGAAGGGGTTAATGAGAGGGAGGGGCCCAGAAACAGACTCCCAGGAAGACTTTGCAGTGAAATCAACACATTAAGTGGGTTGCTGACACTCATCTGCCTCCCGAGACCTCTTAGTGGTACAGATGTAACACAACTCAGAGCCAGATCAAGACTCATTCTCCCCACTGTGCGCCAGGTTATAGAGGCAGTAAACGACTGTTGGGAAGGTGACCCTGACCTGGCTGGCTGCCTCCTAGTAAAGAGCATCCACCATGACTGCTGTATCTGTGGGTCACTATCAAGGCTGTGATGGGCCTCTTTGGTGATGTGGCCGCCTTCAAGGGCTCTCTGCCCCTGTGACTCTTCACCTGTATTCCTAAAACTCATGTCTGTAGACTCGTTGGTTCATCCAGTTGTGCTATGGTGTGTGTGATGGTTTGCATGGGAAATGTTGCCCTTTTGACTTGTGTATTGGAACACGAGGTCCCCAGTTGGCAAGGTAGATAGCACAGAGGAGCTCTTTGGGATAGTAGAATTTGTCTGCAGAGCACTGTATAAACTAGAATATGTGTTGTGTAAAGAACATCTGTTAAGGACCAAGGATACACAACAAGAGTGGAACCCAATGTCACAGACATCATCAGATAATAACAATGAGTCTGTGTCAGTCCTTGGCTGTGCTGACTAGCAAGGCCTTCTCGAGATAGTTGGAAAGAGAAATGCGCAGGTAGAGACACTGTACAGAGGGATTCTGTTCTTTCCTTGCAAAGTGAAAGTGAACCTGTCTTAGCTATTTTTATAGCTTTGAAGAGACTCCATAACCAAGAAAACATATAAAAGAAAGCATTTAACTGGGGGCTTGCTTACAGTTTCACAGGGTGAGTCCATGACCATCATGGTGGGCAGCAGGTAGGTAGGTGTGGTGACGGAGCTGTGTCCAAGACCTTACATCTGATCCATAAGCAAACATCAGGGAGAGAGAGAGGCTGATGGGCCTAGCATGGCCTTTTGACACAGCAAAGTTTACTCTTACTCCAACAAAGACACACCTCTTAATCTTTTCCAAAACAGTTTCACAAACTAGGGACCAAGACATTCAAATATATGAGCCCATGGGGGCCATGGTCATTCAAGCCACCACACTAACTGAACTCTATAAAAATGTTGTGAAAACTTAAAGATGGGGTGGAGAGATGGCTTAATACTTAGAAACACTGTCTGCTCCCCTGGAGGACCTGGGTTTGATAACTAGCACCCACTGGGTGGCTCAGAACCATCTGTTAACTCCAGTTGTACAAGATCTGATGCCCACTTCTGGCCTCTTTGGACACTGCCTGCACTTTGTGCACAGACATATCTGTAGACAAAACACCCTGTGTTCCTCAGGACTATGTAAGAAACAGAACTACTGGAATGAATACTCTCTCTCTCTCTCTCTCTCTCTTTCTCTCTCTCTCATTCTCTCTGTCTCTCAGTCTCTGTCTCGGTCTCTCTCCCTGTCTCCCTCTCTATCCCTCCCCCTCCCCCCTCTCTCTCAGCATAAATATATATTAAAGAGATCTATTATGATGGTTCACAGGCTGTGGTTCAGATACTCCAACATTGGCTGTCTTCTTCAATGGCTGAGCAAGGATTTGGTGGTTGCTCAGTCCCTGAGACTCTTTGCCTCAGTCCTCCCTATCTGGTGCTGAAGTTCGAGGGAATTCCAGAAGAGTTGCTGGTCCTTGGTCTCCACTGAAATCCCAAAGCAGGGTCTAATACCAGAGAGAGCAAAAGCAAGCAGGCAAAAAGCAAAGCTTCCTTCTTCCATGTCCTTTTAAGTGGCCTTCATACCTCAAATGAACCAATCAATATAATCCCTCAGCAGTGCCTGTCTGCATGGGTGTTAATTGATTACAGATATAGTCAAATGACAGCCTAGATTAGCCACCACACACCCATACACACAAAAAGATAAAATAATTATAAAACAACCAAGAGGGTTTAAATGTAAAGAATGGAATCTCCCTCTAGGTGGAGACATGCTCTGTTTCTTCCCTTAAAGGGTTGGGCCAGTGCTGCAGGTCAGTGATCTAGCTAGGACCTATAGGATGCAGGTTTACCCTGAGATAATTTAATTTTCTTTTTCAGGAGCCCCCACCTCCTCCTCTACCCACACTGAGTACAGACCCCACAAGCCAAGCCACCATGAGGTTCTGCAGGGTCTGCTGCCCGTCTGCATGCAGAATTTGAAAGACAGACTTGTCTGTTTTTCTCTCTTCTTTTTCTTCACAAAGTGTCCAGATACTCCTTGGTGTGCTTTTAAGCTCTTTGGGCTTTTCTGAAGTTTCCCTCTGCACCAAACTAAGGCCTCCCTGCATTCCTAGACAGCTTGACAAGGACAAGGCATCTTGTCAAGCTTTCATTTTCCTTTTCCCCACAAGAAAGTTGAGGTTAGGTTCAACAAAGAGCACAGAGTCCCCTGATTTAGGACAATCTCTCATTAAGTCAATCCTCCCACATCAGTGAGGAGAGTGGAACTGCACCCGCATGGATGGCAACACAGGCAGGATTTGAACATAATTCTTCCTGCATGGGAATCTTTCATTATGTGCCTCTTGGGATCCCCCAGCCGCCACTGATGGAGCAGGAACTCTTCAGCCTGGAAGTTCAGATGCTCTGATAGGACTTGTTCATATTTGTCCACATTGCATACTTTTACTTTAATTTGGGGGACATTAAGTTCCATTGTCTACAATAGTACTATTGTGAGCTTTTACTCCTGATCCACTGTAGAGATGTGGCAATGACAATTTGGCAGCATTGCTTTGTGGTCCCAGAGGATCTCACCCATGCACCCACTGAGGAACTATCTTGGACCCGCAAATGGAAATGCCTTCGGTATTTCAAAGGCTGGGTACTGATAAACCTTCCCCTGTTATCCCAGACCCAATAGGGAAGTGGCCAGTGGCCCCTTATTCAAAACCACATGGTTGGTTGGCTTTATTTCCTGTCACTACTGTGTTTCCTTCTTCTTCCCTCATCCAGGTACTTCTCTCTGGTTCCTACCAACATAACTCTAAGTGTCCCGCCCCATTCCCAGGCATTGGCCGCTGGAATATTTATTGATAGATCCAAAAGCAATTGGGGACAAGGACCTTCAGCATCTGGGCATGCATATTCACAGCATTAGCATCAATCTCCAACATAGAGATGAAGACTATCATGGTGGCCCAAATACATCCTGGTGTAGCAGGGCTCCAGACCTTAGCACTACTGATTCTATGATGGCTGCACCATTCAGGCCATAAAACTCTACATATACCCTGGACCACCTGCCAAAACTAAAACAGAGGCCTAATCCATAGAAGGCCAATGTTCTGAGAAAGTTTCCATACAAACTTTGCTTTTTTTGACTTCTGTAGTTCTACCTCTGGCTAACTGTTCTTGCTAACTGAAATATGTCAACCCAAGACAATGTCTTTTTGTGTGCTTGAAAGCTCACCCTGAGAAAAGCTTGGAGTTACACTGGGATACCAACACCCAGTGTAGTCAACAGGCAGCTAACAGAGACTAAAACTCATTGGCTAAGAACCATATCCAAGCAGTCTTCTCTGATGAAAACTGAGGCAATTAATAATGTAATGGAACATTAAAACAGTCACTTCCATCAGCTGTGGCCATCCAGGGCAGGCCACCCACTCACTCTTCTCAAATTGCCAACATTACCAAGATCCAAAATCTCACTGTTCCACTTAGAGCAGCCATGGTTAAACATCTCCCTGACAGTGGAAAGACACACCATGCTGCATTTCTGCAAGCATGCAGAAGTTAGAGTTCTGTGGAGCTGGCTTGAGGCATCTACCCTCACAGGGCAGAGCCTGGTGAGTACATCTGCCCAGCCACCAGCACTGTGGTAGGATGGAGTGGCCCAGCCACACACCAAGCACCTTGAGTAATTTGGTGAGCTTCAAGGCTGCTTTGAAATTCCAATGTCTGCAGATCCTCCCCAGGTCACTGCCCTGTTTGAGAAACCCTGGAGACAAGCACTCAGCTCTTCACTTCTGCCTCAGGGTCTTCCCTCTCTGAGCCTCATCAGTCTGGCTTTACTCAAAGCAAGTTTGAGAGTCGAGGTGACCAGTGTAGTTTATGATGATCTTAGCCTTAATGGAGAGTGTTGTCCTCTGAGACTTCATCCTTTTCATGAGAATTTGCAAGTTTTTTCATAAATTGCTTTTTTTTGCACTTGAGACAGGGTCTCTTTGTGTAGACCTGACTGGTCTAGGACTCTCTATGTAGATCAAGCTGGCCTCAAACTCACAGCAATCCCCTGCCTGTTCCTCCTGAGTGCTGGGATTAAAGGCATGCACAACCATGCCCAGACATTTGTTTTTTTTAATGACTAGGAGCTATTTAAAAAATCCCCATTTAAATTCATCATTTTACTTTCTTACAGGTTTTGTCAGAGTTCTGACTTCTATTCATTTCCTCAAAAAAATCAATATTTGGCTTTCATGACTTGTTTGATATTTTTCCCCTTATGTCCCTTATGTACTTTTTGTCTTTATTCTTGGCTAATCTCAATTTTTTTTGTCTTTATTTTCTGTTTTTCTAAGTGTTCTTCAGAGAGATTCTTACTTCCTTGGTTTTTTAGCCTTCTTCTTTCCTAAAAAAGAAAAGCATTTAATATTTCCTTCTGCCATGACATTCTCTGGACCCCACATTTAATACATAACACTAAATTCTTTTAATTTGAGGTATTATGAGGTTTTGGTCTACTTGTACCTATAAGCACCACATCTATGCAGTACAGACAGAGGCCAGAAGAGGGCGTCTGACTCTATAGAACCAGAGTGACTGCTCCTTGTGAGCTACCATTTGAGTGCTGGGACCTGAACCTGGGTCTTCTGGGAGAGCAGTAGTGCTTTTGAGCCATCTCTCCAGATGAAAAACAACAACAACGACAACAATAATCAATTGATCAATAAACAGCAAAGAATTGATTATTAATTGATAATCAATTGATCAATATTATTTTTTTTCTTTTTCTTTTTGTTCTTTTTTTTTTAACTCAATATAATTTATGTACATTTCAAATGATTTCCCCTTTTCTAGCCCCCCCCCACTCCCCGAAAGTCCCGTAAGCCCCCTTCTCTTCCCCTGTCCTCCCTCCCACCCCTTCCCAGTTCCCCGTTCTGGTTTTGCCAAATACTGTTTCACTGAGTCTTTCCAGAAACAGGGACCACTCCTGCTTTCTTCTTGTATCTCAGTTGATGTGTGGATTATGTTTTGGGTATTCCAGTTTTCTAGGTTAAAAACCACTTATTAGTGAGTGCATACCATGATTCACCTTTTGAGTCTGGGTTACCTCACTTAGTATGATGTTCTCTAGCTCCATCCATTTGCCTAAGAATTTCATGAATTCATTGTTTCTAATGGCTGAATAGTACTCCATTGTGTAGATATACCACATTTTTTGTATCCACTCTTCTGTTGAGGGATACCTGGGTTCTTTCCAGCATCTGGCAATTATAAATAGGGCTGCTATGAACATAGTAGAGCATGTATCCTTATTACATGGTGGGGAATCCTCTGGGTATATGCCCAGGAGTGGTATAGCAGGATCTTCTGGAAGTGAGGTGCCCAGTTTTCGGAGGAACCGCCAGACTGCTTTCCAGAGTGGTTGTACCAATTTGCAACCCCACCAGCAGTGGAGGAGTGTTCCTCTTTCTCCGCACCCTCTCCAACACCTGCTGTCTCCTGAATTTTTAATCTTAGCCATTCTGACTGGTGTAAGATGAAATCTTAGGGTTGTTTTGATTTGCATTTCCCTAATGACTAATGAAGTTGAGCATTTTTTAAGATGCTTCTCCGCCATCCGAAGTTCTTCAGGTGAGAATTCTTTGTTTAACTCTGTACCCCATTTTTTAATAGGGTTGTTCGGTTTTCTGGAGTCTAACTTCTTGAGTTCTTTATATATATTGGATATTAGCCCTCTATCTGATGTAGGATTGGTGAAGATCTTTTCCCAATTTGTTGGTTGCCGATCTGTCCTCTTGATGGTGTCCTTTGCCTTACAGAAACTCTGTAACCTTATGAGGTCCCATTTGTCAATTCTTGCTCTTAGAGCATACGCTATTGGTGTTCTGTTCATAAACGTTCTCCCTGTACCGATGTCCTCAAGGGTCTTCCCCAGTTTCTTTTCTATTAGCTTCAGAGTGTCTGGCTTTATGTGGAGGTCCTTGATCCATTTGGATTTGAGCTTAGTACAAGGAGACAAGGATGGATCAATTCGCATTCTTCTGCATGCTGACCTCCAGTTGAACCAGCACCATTTGTTGAAAAGGCTATCTTTTTTCCATTGGATGTTTTCAGCCTCTTTGTCGAGGATCAAGTGGCCATAGGTGTGTGGGTTCATTTCTGGATCTTCAATCCTGTTCCATTGATCCTCCTGCCTGTCACTGTACCAATACCATGCAGTTTTTAACACTATTGCTCTGTAGTATTGCTTGAGGTCAGGGATACTGATTCCCCCAGATTTTCTTTTGTTGCTGAGAATAGTTTTAGCTATCCTGGGTTTTTTGTTGTTCCAGATGAATTTGATAATTGCTCTTTCTAACTCTGTGAAGAATTGAGTTGGGATTTTGATGGGTATTGCATTGAATCTGTATAGTGCTTTAGGCAAAATGGCCATTTTAACTATATTGATTCTACCGATCCATGAGCATGGGAGGTTTTCCCATTTTTTGAGGTCTTCTTCCATTTCCTTCTTCAGAGTCTTGAAGTTCTTGTCATACAGATCTTTCGCATGTTTGGTAAGAGTCACCCCAAGATACTTTATACTGTTTGTGGCTATTGTGAAGGGGGTCATTTCCCTAATTTCTTTCTCAGCCTGCTTATCCTTTGAGTATAGGAAGGCCACTGATTTGCTTGAGTTGATTTTGTAACCTGCCACTTTGCTGAAGTTGTTTATCAGCTGTAGGAGCTCTCTAGTGGAGTTCTTTGGGTCACTTAGGTAGACGATCATGTCGTCTGCAAATAATGATAGTTTGACTTCCTCCTTTCCAATTTGTATCCCTTTGATCTCCTTATGTTGTCGAATTGCCCGAGCTAGTACCTCAAGTACAATATTGAAAAGATAAGGAGAAAGGGGGCAGCCTTGTCTGGTCCCTGATTTCAGTGGGATTGCTTCAAGTTTCTCTCCGTTTAGTTTGATGCTGGCTACCGGTTTGCTGTATATTGCTTTTACTATGTTTAGGTATGGGCCTTGAATTCCTGTTCTCTCCAAGACTTTAAGCATGAAAGGATGCTGAATTTTGTCAAATGCTTTTTCAGCATCCAATGAAATGACCATGTGGTTTTGTTCTTTGAGTTTGTTTATGTAGTGGATTGTATTGATGGATTTCCATATATTGAACCAACCCTGCATTCCCGGGATAAAGCCTACTTGATCATGGTGGATGATCGTTTTGATGTGTTCTTGGATTCGGTTGGCAAGAATTTTATTGAGTATTTTTGCATCGATGTTCATAAGGGAAATTGGTCTGAAGTTCTCTTTCTTTGTTGGATCTTTGTGTGGCTTTGGTATCAGCGTAATTGTGGCTTCGTAGAAGGAATTGGGTAGTGTTCCTTCTGTTTCTATTTTGTGGAATAGTTTGAAGAGTATTGGTGTTAACTCTTCTTTGAAGGTCTGGTAGAATTCTGCACTGAAACCATCTGGTCCTGTGCTTTTTTTGGTTGGAAGACTTTCTATGACTCCTTCTATTTCTTTAGGCTTTATGGGACTGTTTAGATGGTCTAGTTGGTCCTGATTTAATTTTGGTATTTGGTATCTGTCAAGGAAATTGTCCATTTCCTCCAGATTCTCCAGTTGTGTTGAGTACAGGCTCTTGTAGTAGGATCTGATGATTTTTTGGATTTCCTCAGTTTCCGTTGTTATGTCTCCCTTTTCATTTCTAAGTTTGTTAATTTGGATACTTTCTCTGTGCCCTTTGGTCAGTCTGGCTAAGGGTTTATCTATCTTGTTGATTTTCTCAAAGAACCAGCTCCTGGTTTTGTTGATTTTTTGTATGGTTCTCTTTGTTTCTACTTGATTGATTTCGGCCCTGAGTTTGATGATTTCCTGCCTTCTACTCCTCCTGGGTGAAATAGCTTCTTTTTGTTCTAGGGCTTTCAGGTGTGTCATTAAGTTGGTAATGTATGTTCTCTCCATTTTCTTTTTGGAGGCACTCAGGGCTATGAGTTTTCCTCTTAGCACTGCTTTCATTGTGTCCCATAGATTTGGGTATGTTGTGTTTTCATTTTCATTGTGTTCTAAAAAGTCTTTTAATTTCTTTCTTTATTTCTTCCTTGACCAAGGTGTCATTGAGTAGAGTATTGTTCAATTTCCACGTGTATGTGGGTTTTCTGTTGTTTCTGTTGCTATTGAAGACCACTTTTATTCCATAGTGATCAGATAGGAGGCATGGGATTAGTTCTATCTTCTTATATTTGTTGAGGTCTGTCTTGTGACCAATTATATGGTCGATTTTGGAGAAGGTACCATGAGGTGCTGAAAAAAAGGTATATTCTTTTGTTTTAGGATAGAATGTTCTATATATATCAGTTAAATCTAATTGGTCCAAAGCTTCAATTAGTTTCATTGTGTCCTTGTTTAGTTTCTGTTTTCCTGATCGGTCCATTGAGGAAAGTGCAGTGTTGAAGTCACCCACAATTATTGTGTTAGGTGCAATGTGTGCTTTGAGTTTTAATGAAGTTTCTTTTATGAAAGAGGGTGCCCTTGCATTAGGAGCATAGATGTTCAGGATTGAGAGTTCTTCTTGTTGTATTTTTCCTTTGACCAGCAAGAAGTGTCCCTCAGAGTCTCTTTTGATGACTTTGGGTTGAAAGTCAATTTTATCTGATATTAAAATGGCTACTCCAGCTTGTTTCCTGAGACCATTTGCTTGTAAAATTGTCTTCCAGCCTTTTACTCTAAGGTAGTGTTTGTCTTTGACCCTGAGGTGTGTTTCCTGTAAGCAGCAAAATGTAGGGTCCTGTTTACGTATCCAGTCAGTTAGTCTGTGTCTTTTTATTGGGGCATTGAGTCCATTGATGTTAAGAGATATTAAGGAATAGTGATTGTTACTTCCTATCATTTTTGATGTTATTTTTTTAAATTTGATTGCTTAACTTCTTTTGGGTTTGATGAAAGGTTACTATCTTGCTTTTTTCAGGGTGAAGTTTCCCTCCTTGTATTGGTGTTGTCCTCCTATTATCCTCTTTAGGGCTGGGTTTGTGGATAGATATTGGGTGAACTTGGTTTTGTCGTGAAATATCTTAGTTTCTCCATCTATGGTGATTGAGAGTTTTGCTGGATATAGTAGTTTTGGTTGGCATTTGTGTTCTCTTAGAGTCTGCATGAGATCTGCCCAGGACCTTCTAGCCTTCATAGTCTCAGGTGAAAAGTCTGCTGTGATTCTGATAGGTCTTCCTTTATATGTTACTTGGCCTTTTTCTCTTACTGCCTTTAATATTCTTTCTTTGTTTAGAACATTTGGTGTTTTGATTATTATGTGACGGGAAGTATTTCTGTTCTGGTCCAGTCTGTTTGGAGTTCTGTAGGCTTCTTGTATATTCATGGGCATCTCTCTCTTTAGGTTAGGGAAGTTTTCTTCCATAATTTTATTGAAGATATTTGCTGGCCCTTTAAGTTGTAAATCTTCACTCTCATCTATGCCTATAATCCTTAGGTTTGGTCTTCTCATTGTGTCCTGGATTTCCTGGATATTTTGGGTTACAAGCTTTTTGCATTTTGCATTTTCTTTAACTGTTGAGTCCATGGTTTCTAAGGAATCTTCAGCATCTGAGATTCTTTCTTCTATTTCTTGTATTCTGTTGTTGATATTTGCATCTCTGTCCCCTGATTTCTTCCCAAGGCTTTCTATCTCCAAAGTTGTCTCCTTTTGAGTTTTCTTAGTTGTTTCTACTTCTGTTTTTAGATCCTGGATGGTTTTGCTTAGCTTCTTCACTTGCTTGTTTGTGCTTTCCTGTAATTCTTTAAGAGATTTTTGTGTTTTTTCTTTCATGACCTCAGCCTGTTGACCAAAGTTCTCCTGTATTTCTTTAAGAGATTTTTGTGTTTCGTCTTTCATGACCTCAGCCTGTTGAGCAAAGTTCTCCTGTATTTCTTTAAGTGTTTTTTGCATTTCCTCCTTGTTGGCTTTTGTATTCTCCTGGATTTCTTTCAATGATTTTTGTGTTTCCCTTGCAAGGGCTTCTAACTTTTGATCCATTTTCTCCTGAATGTCCTTCATGTGTTCCTGTACCAGCATCATGACCAGTGATTTTAAATCCAAATCTTGTTTTACTGGTGTGATGGGGTATCCAGGACTTGCTGGTAGAGGAGAATTTGGTTCAGATGTTGCCATATTGCCTTGATTTCTGTTAGTGACGTTCCTGCGTTTGCCTTTTGCCATCTAGCTCTCACTGGTGTTACTTGGTCTTGTCAGTGCTGGACTCACCAGTGCAAGCTGCCCCTTCCCCGTTGGTGCACAGCTTACACCCTGCACTGCCTGTAGACAGGGTGCTGTTGTCCAGGCTGTTCAGATCCCGAAGCAGGCACCTTAAGGCTCCCGCTGGGGCCCGCAGGATTTATTGGAGCACACCGATTTCTCCCAGCTGGCCGCCCGGAAGCCCCCACTAGCCTCTTGAGGGACCTGGAGATGTGGCGGCCACCCAGGCTGATCTGAAGCGGAGAGAGTTGAGCTGGGGGCTTCTGCCTGAGGCCTTGCCCCAGATTGTGTCTGTGGACCAGGTGGAACCTGTGTGCACCCCCAGGGAGCTCCGAAGGTGAATGTTGCTGTGACCTCCCCTGTGCTCCGCTCACTCCGCTGGGCAGCCGATTTCCCCAACCAGGCTGGCGCACACTAGGTTAGCCTTGTCGCCCGGGCCCTGAGTCCAGGCAAACACCTGGGAGGCCAAGGTCCGAGCAAAGTTCCCCTAGGGCTATGTCTGTTAATTGGGTCTGCCAGGTGACCCGGCTGGCGGGCGTGCGCGTCCGCGCTCCGCGAAAGCACCGGGAGAGTCTGTTGTGCTAATAACCTCCTGGGCGGGTTGACACACAGATGGCCCACCAAGCCGCCCAGTTCTTGGGGCCAGTCCTGTGCCTTTTGGGGCCTAGACCCCCGTTTTGTTAGCCTCAGGCTACGCTTGTTAGCAGTCTCTGCCCTCCCGAGCACTCTGGCTCCTGTAGGCAAAATGGCGGCGCGTGCGCCGGCCGGGGCAAAAAAAAAAACTCCTGGCTGGGTTGGCGCCCCGATGGCCACTCGAACAGCCCAGGGCCTGGGTGTAGGCCAACGCCCGTCAGGCTCAGACCCCTGCGGTGTTGGGCCTAGGATTATGTTTGTGTACCTCAGTCTGTCCGATCTCTGGAGCCCGGGATCAAGATGGAGGTGAGTCTCTCCTGACTGGCGGGAAGCCGAGTTCTGAAGTGGCTTCTGTGCAGCGAAAGGCTCCGCAGAACCGCAGTTGCTTGCCGCCCGGCTGGTCAGCGAAGGTCAGTGGTTGTGGGCGCAGGGCCTAACTGGACCCTGTGTCGCCTTGGTTCCACCGCTGATGGCCCTTCAGCTGGAGCAGCCACTGCTACCGCCGCTGCCGCTGCCGCCGCCAGCAATATTATTAATAACAATAATTGAATGCTAGTTAATAGTAATAAGTAATTGTTGGTTAACAATCATCTGATAAGTATTAATTAACAATCAATTAATTATTAATTCATAGCTATTAAGTTATTAATATCAATAATTTAGGGGCATATTAAGCAATATCAATTAAAAACTAGTTACTGCTATTAATTTTTATTAATTTTTAATTGTTTTATTAATTGCTAATTATTAATTAGTGTTCAATGATTGGTTAAATTATTTCTTACATCTATAAGCATTATGCTATTTCTGCAGAGTCTCTTTAGGAAACTAATGCTTCACTTTTAATCAGGCAGGAATGTCCTGTTTTTTTGTCACTGATTATTCTTTAATAAGAAAAGCTGTCTATGTGTATGGCTTTTCTCCTTGGAAACTTTTCCCACTTTAGCATGTGATGAAATGCATCAGCAACACTCAGGATGATCTGTTACCATTATGTCCATTAGGTACCATTTGCTGATGACTTACAATAATTTGTATGCATCTAGTAATCTGAACTGCCTATGTCTCTCTAATGTCTGAGAAAAAAAGATGCAGATGATAACAAATTTGTCTCCCCTCAACTTTTATTCCAAAACATATACTTTTTTGACTTTGAAGCTATATTCGGTTGTGAATATAAGGAAGTCATTTTAGGCCCAGCATGAGAAGGCCCTCCTGGGCTCTGTGGGAGGCTAGCCTGCTGTCTCTTTCTCTCAGTCTGCTGCCTTGGTGGGGAGAAGCTTCTGGCATATTCGGGTACTGCTGCTGGGGCAAGGGACCCCTCCACCTCAACAAGTTTTTAGGACAACCACAAAGATCATTTGTTTTAGAGCCAAAGAAGAGTGACCAGGGCCTAGGAACAATACGTTATAAAAAAAAAATTCTAAGACAGTTCCCATTTTGATGACTTGATGCCAGGGAATGTTTTAAAGAAGAATAAACAACAAGGAACAAAGAATTGGGAAAATAACAAGAAATGAATACAATTAAATGAGAAACAAATGATTTGGGTAATTTGGGGGTGATTTTCCTTGAAGGAGAAAGCAATAATATTCAAAAACTATCTTTTCAAAAGTTTTTAATTATGTGTAACTGTGTGGTCTGTGTGGGTATGTGCACATGAGTGCAGTACCCACACAGGCCAGTGGGGGGCACCCAATCCCCTGGAGCTGGAGTTTCAGGTGCTTATGAGCCAGCTGACATAGGCTCTGGGAAAGAACTCAGCTCCTCTGGAAGAGCAGTAGATGACCTTAACCACTGAGCTAGTTTCCCAGCCAACCTCAACACATCTTTTCAAGCTAAAAATGTGACAATAACTCCTGGGATTAGGAAGTGTCTCTGTACCTCTGGACAGTAGGTCCAGACCAAAACAAAAAGTCTAATGCAATGAAAAAAAATCCAAGCTTGGGTATATTAAAATACTGCTGCATATTGAAGGAGAGTTCACAGTCTCAGTTTACAGAAACGCCTTGACCCAGATTCATTTTTGATTTAGAAAAATTCAACTTTATTGGTTCCTTTCTAAGTAGTAGACTCTATAATCCAAAAATAAATTTACTGTGTTTCAAATGGCCCTAAGAAGGAGGTTACAGTTGGATCAGGAGCATCTCTCTCTCTCTCTCTCTCTCTCTCTCTCTCTCTCTCACTCTCTATCTATCTCTTGATTACCCCAATAACCTCATGAAGTCTGTAGAAGACTGGTCCCTACCTTTCTCTCTACGAAAAGTTTGCATTTTCAGCCACACAAGTAGGACTGCCCTAGACTCAAAATATGTTGTTTGGTTAAGAAATGGAACTGAAACTTTATCCCAGCACTGAGGAAGCAGAGACAAGATCTGGAGTGGGCAGACATCCAAGCTATAGGGCATGGACAGAGGTCAGAGAGGACCTTGCAGGAGTCAGCTCTCTTCTTCCCTCAGGTGGGTCCCAGTGATCAAACTCAGACTGCCTGTCAGGTTAGGCAACAAGTACCCTTACCAGCTGAGGCATCTCCCCAGCCAGAGATTTTTTTATTCGATATATTTTTATTTACATTTCAAATGTTTTCCCCTTTTCTAGCCCCCCACTCCCGAAAGTCACATAAGCCCCCTTCCCTCCCCCTGTTCTCCCACCCACCCTTTTCCACTTCCCTGTTCTGGTTTTGCCTTATACTGCTTCACTGAGTCTTTCCAGAACAAGGGCCCACTCCTCCATTCTTCTTGTACCTCATTTGATGTGTCGATTATGTTTGGTATTCCAGGGTTCTAGGTTAATATCCACTTATTAATGACTTCATACCATGATTCATCTTTTGAGTCTGGGTTACCTCACTTAGTATGATGTTCTCCAGCTCCATCCATTTGCCTAAGAATTTCATGAATTCATTGTTTCTAATGGCTGAATAGTACTCCATTGTGTATATATACCACAGTTTTTGCATCCACTCTTCTGTTCAGGGATACCTGGGTTCTTTCCAGCTTCTGGCTATTATAAATAGGGCTGCTATGAGCATAGTGGAGCATGTATCCTTATTACATGCTGGGGAATCCTCTGGGTATATGCCCAGGAGAGGTATAGCAGGATCTTCCAGAAGTGATGTGCCCAGTTTTCTGAGGAACCGCCAGACTGATTTCCAGAGTGGTTGTGCCAATTTGCAAGCCCACCAGCAGTGGAGGAGTGTTCCACTTTCTCCACATCCTTGCCAACACCTGCTGCTCCTGAATTTGTAATCTTAGCCATTCTGATTGGTGTAAAGTGAAATCTCAGGGTTGTTTTGATTTTCATTTCCCTAATGACTAATGAAGTTGAGCATTTTTTAAGGATAAAAATTAATTTTATTTATTTATTTATTTTAATATTTTTATTTTCTATATTCTTTGTTTACATTCCAAATGATTTCCCTTTTCCAGGATCCCCCTCCCCATATGTCCCATAAACCTTCTTCTCTCCATTCCTTCTCCAATCACCTCCCTCCTTTTTCTCTGTCCTTATATTCCCTTCCCATGCTAGATCAATCCTTTCCAGGATCAGGACCCTCTCCATACTTCTTCATGGGAGTCATTTGTTATGCAATTTGTGCCTTGGGTATTCAGAGCTAGGATTGAAGCCCCTGCCCCAAATCGTGTTCTGTTGAGCTCACTGCAGTAGCCCCTCAACCCCCATCCCTATCTGAAATATCACTGAGATGCTAGCACACAGGACAGGGAGGCCCTCCATGTACTTCCATGGAGACCCACCCCCCTCTAATGGGCACACAGTGCACCATCAAAAATTGGCCCTGAGAGATAGCGCAGCTGTTAAGGGCACTAGCTGCTCTTGCAGAAGACCTGAGTTCAATTCCCTGTACTTACAAGGCAGCTCACCACCATGCAGAACCTGGGTACTAGGGATCCAATTCACTTTTCTGGCTTCCTTCTTTGTCTGTTTTTGAAGAGAGGGATTACTTTTTTCATTTTTCCTTCAACAATCTGAAACTGGCCTATGAATTTATTTTAAAGTACTCATCAAAGATTTAGGATATGGAAACTCTTCCAAAGTCTTAATGTTAGTGCACTGTTTTTCCTCAGGGTAGGGAATGTTGTGAGCAATGTTGGACACCCTGCAAACCAGAACCAAGTCACCCATTGTCTGGAAATAAAGAACAAGCACACTGTTGCCTATGGAAGCCCAAAAGGGACAAACATAGAAAGGCAAGGGAGCCCTGCCAGCTTCCCTAGGAGAAAGGCACAATTAAAGATGAACATATACACTTAGCTAAAGTTCGTTACTCCAACACTAAATAAAGTCTACCAAATAGCCCTAATGCCCACCTAGGAGGGGCTGTTCTATATTGACATGGTCTTAGACATTTGTAAATGAATGCCCTGTGTGTCCCTGGGCCTGTGTCGTGTCTATGTGTCCATATTAGTTTGAGTGTACATGGGTTTTTGTGAGTGCCTATATTTTCATGAGCATGTGTGTGTGTTCATCGGCACAAGTGCCCATGTGTGCCTTCACTTCTAGCAATACTATTAGAGGGTTTCTCAGAAATAGGGCATCTGTGATCATATACACATGATGACATAATAGGAAACCCATGCTAGAATGATCTTCACAGAGCAGGTCAGGACACTGAGAAGACCCTAAGAGGAAAATGCTGTTTCCAGGGATGCTTGTGCTACAGAGGGGATGGTTTGGAAACTTCTGCCTGCCTTCTCAAAACTGCAGGTCGTCCTGAAGCCAGGCTTCCCAGAACAGTGTAGAGGCACGAGTTTATGGACACCACTGTGTCCCATTGTACACATGGAAGACAGAAGGACAGCAATTGGCAGTACTGCTAACCCCATGAGAAAGTCTCTGAGGAGGCACTCACACTGGAGGAAGTGACCTCACTTGCTTAAAAGTCCAGATGAGGTCATAATGCTGGCTCCCAGGTAAGCAGAGCCCAACAGTTGCCTTACCTGACTTGTCTGGAGGCGGTCGACGCTGAAAGATGTTTTCTTGTTTTAGGTCTTCCCGTGGCTCAGGCCACACAAAAACCAAGAGTAGTCGCCTTGGACGCCTGTGGAGAAGCTTGATCCACACTCTGACACTCTGCTGGCACAGTTCCCCCAGGGATCCCCAGGTAATGTGGGTCAGCCTGTAGCAGGGAACATTCTGGATAGCCCCCCCCCCCCCCACTTATCCCCTGAGGTCCCTGCCTGGGTGTATGTTCCTGAGAGGAACTTTCTTTCTTTTTTTTTCCTGTGAGACTCTCTTTATTAAAGTACATGGACACTGTGTTATATGTTAGACTCACCACAGAATTGCTCTGGGTGATCTAGCTTAGAGAAGACATTGATGAGATTGGTTTTATTTTATTGCTTATTAAAAACTAGGTTTTGTGTCATTTACTATTGTGAGATAGATTGAATTTAGGGTCAATGCAACTAGACACAAAGTGATTGTTTTGCATAAATGAAACAAACCAATTAGAAATCAGGGAGGCAACTACATTTCTGGGTATCAGGTTTCTTTATATATATATATATATTTCATTTACTTTTTTTTATTGAGTATCTTCTTCATTTACATTGCCAATGGTAAAAGCTTTCCCAATTTCCCCCTCCCAAAAGACCACTCCCCAACGATTCCCTCCCCCTCCTTCCTCTCCCTGTCTCCATGTATATGCCCATCTACCCAACACAGTCCCACCTCCCCCCCAACTTCCCCCCCCCCCACCTGTTTCCCTTTTTTGTGGCCTCTATTGAGCCTTTACTTGACCAAAGACCACTCCTCCCACTGGTGCCCAAAAAGGGATTCCTCTGCCACATTTTTGGCTGGAACCATGTATACTCCTTGGTTGATGATTCAGTCCCTGGGAGTCTTGGGGTGTCTGGGTCTCCCAAGTCATTGTTTTTCCCATGGGGCTATATACCCCTTCAGCTCCTCCAGACAATGCTCCAGATCCTCCGTTGGGGACCCCGAGCTCAGTCTAAGCTTGGTTGCTAGTTTCTGCTTCTGAATTCGTAAGACTCTGGCAGGGCCCCTCTGGAGACAGCCATGGCATGCTCCTTTTGGTACATGCTTCTCATTGTAGTGTCGGGTTTGCTCACTATTTATAGGATGAATCCCCAGGTAGGGCACTCGCTAGGTGGCCTTTACTTCAGACTCTGCTCCACACATTGCCTCCCTTATTGGCACTGTGAGCATTTTGTTCATTTCTCAGAGGAACCATACCTCCCTCACTTAAGTCATTCTTCTGGAGCTTCCTGTGCTGGGGGAATTGCGACTTGTTTATTTTGAGCTTTTGGACTAGCATCCACTTATTAGTGAGTGCATACCATGTGCTTTCTTTTGTGACTGGGATACCTCGCTCAGGATGACACTTTCTAGTTCCATCCATTTGCCTAAGAATTTCATGAATTCATTGTTTTTAATAGCTGAATAGTACTCCATTGTGTATATATACCATAGTTTCTGTATCCATTCCTCTGTTGAGGGACATCTGGGATCTTTCTAGCTTCTGGCTATTATAAATAATGCAGCTATGAACATAGTGGAGCATGTGTCCTTATTACATGTAGGCACACTTTCTGGGTATATGCCCAGGAGTGGTATAGCCTGGTCCACAGGTAGTACTATATCTAATTTTCTGAGGAATCGCCAAACTGATTTCCAGAGTGGTTTTACAAGCTTGCAATCCCACCAAGAATGGAGAAGTGTTCCTCTTTCCCCACATCCTCTCCACATCTGCTGTCCCCTGAGTTTTTCAATTTAGCCATTCTGACTGGTGTAAGGTGGAATCTCAGTGTTGTTTTGATTTGCTGATATCCCTGATAACCAAGGATGCTGAACATTTCTTTAGGTGCTTTAGAGCCTTTTGAGTTTCCTCAGTTGAGAATTCCCTCTTTAGCTCTGTACCCCATTTTTTAATAGGGTTATTTAATTCTCTGGAGACCAACTTCTTGAGTTCTTTGTATACATTGGATATTAGCCCTATATCAGAAGTAGGGCTAGTAAAGATCTTTTCCCCATTTGTTGGTTTCCATTTTGTCCTATTTACTATATCCTTTGCCTTACAGAAGTTTTGCAGTTTTATGAGGTCCCATTTGTCAATTCTTGTTCTTAGAGCATAAGTCACTGGTGTTCTGTTCAGAAACTTTTCCCCTGTTCCCATGTGTTCCAGGTTTGTCCCCACTTTCTCCTCTATAAGCTTCAGAGTGTCTGATTTTATGTGTACATCTTTGATCCACTTGGACTTGAGCTTTGTACAAGGAGATAAAAATGTATTGATTTGTATTTTTCTGCATGCAGACCTCCAGTTGATCCAGCACCATTTGTTAAAAAGGCTGTCTTTTTCCCACTGGATGTTTTTAGCTCCTTTGTCAAATATCAAGAGACTGTACCTGTGTGGGGTTTTTTTCCGGGTCTTCAATTCTATTTCATTGATCTTCTGGCCTGTCTGCATACCAATACCAAACAGTTTTTATCACTATCGCTCTGTAGTAGAGCTTTAGGTCAGGGATGGTGATTCCCCCAGAATATCTTTTGTTGTGGAGAATAGTTTTTGCTATTCTGGGTTTTTTGTTATTCCAGATGAATTTGAGAATTGCTCTTTCTAGATCTATGAAGAATTGATTTGGGATTTTGATGGGGATTGCATTGAATCTGTAGATTGCTTTCGGCAAGATGGCCATTATTACTATATTGATCCTGCCGATCCATGAACATGGGAGATCTTTCCATCTTCTGAGACTTTCTTAGATTTCTTTCTTCAGAGGCTTAAAGTTCGTGTCATATAGACCCTTCACTTGCTTTGTCAGGGTCACGCCTAGGTAAGAAATATTATTTGGGACTATTGTAAAGGGTTTCAGTTCCCTAATTTCTTTCTCATCTTGTTTATCCTTTGAGTAGAGGAAGGCTACTGATTTGCTTGAGTTAATTTTATATCCAGCCACTTTGCTGAAGTTGTTTATCAGCTTTAGGAGTTCCTTGGTGGAAGTCTTGGGGTCGCTTAAGTATACTATCATATCATCTGCAAATAGTGATCGTTTGACTTCTTCCTTTCCAATTTGTATTCCTTTTACCTCTTTTTGCTGCCTGATTGCTCTGGATAGGACTTCAAGTACTATATTGAATAGATAGGGAGAAAGTGGGCAGCCTTGTCTGGTCCCCGATTTTAGTGGGATTGCCTCAAGTTTCTCCCCATTTACTTTGATATTGGCTACTGGTTTGCAGTATATTGCTTTCACTATGTTTAGTATAGGCCTTGGATTCTCTATCTCTCCAAGACTTTTATATCATGAAGGGATACTGAATTTTGTCAAAAGCCTTTTCAGCATCTAATGAAATGACCATGTGGTTTTTTTCCTTTAGTTTGTTTATGTAGTGAATTACATTGACGGATTTTGTATGTTGAACCATCCCTGCATCCCTGGGATGAAGCCTACCTGATCGTGGTGAATTATAGTTCTGATGCATTCTTGGATTCGGTTGGCCAAGATTTTGTTCAGTATTTTTGCATCAATGTTCATGAGGGAGATTGGTCTGAAGTTCTCCTTCCTTGTTTGGTCTTTGTTTGGTTTAGGTATAAGTGTGATTGTGGCTTCATAGAATGAGTTAGGTATGTTCCTTGAGCTTCTATTTCATGGAAAATTTGAAGAGTATTGATATTGACTCTTCTTTGAAGATCTGATAGAATTCCCTGCTAAACCATCTGGCTCTGGTTTTTTTTTTTTGTTGTTGTTGTTTTTTTTTTTTGGAAGGGAGACAATTAATGACTGCTTCTATTTCCTCATGGCTTATGGGACTATTTAGATGGTTTATCTGATCCTGTTTTAACATTGGTACCTGGTACGTATCTAGTAAGTTGTCCATTTCATCCAGGTTTTCCAATATTGTTGAGTATACACTCTTGTGGTAAGATCTGATGATTTTTTGAATTTCCACAGTTTCTGTTGTTATGTCTCCCTTTTCATTTCTGATTTTATTAATTTAGACACTGTCTCTGTGTCCCCTGGTTAGTCTGGCTAAGAGTTTATCTATCTTGTTGATTTTTTCAAAGAACCAGCTCCTTGTTTTGTTGATTCTTTGTATAGCTCTTGTTTCTGCTTGGTTGAGTTCGGATCTAAGTTTGATTATTTCTTGCTGTCTACTCCTCTTTGGGTTATTGGCTTCCTTTTGTTCTAGGGTGTTCAAGTGCACTGTCAAGCTGTTGGTGTAAGCTCTCTCCATTCTCTTTTTGGAGGCACACAGAGCTATGAGTTTTCCTCTTAGCCCTGCTTTCATTGTGTCCCATAAATTTTGGTATGATGTGTCTTCATTTTCATTGAATTCTAAAAAGTCTTTAATCTCTTTCTTTATTTCTTCCTTGACCAAGCTATCATTGAGAAGAGCATTGTTCAAAGTCCATGTGTATGTGTGTTTTCCATTGCTTTTGTTTGAGCTTAAGACCAGCCTTAGGCCGTGGTGATCTCATAAGATACATGGAATAATTTCAATATTTTTATATCTGTTGAGTCCTGTTTTGTGACCAATTATATGGTCAATTTTGGAGAAGGTACCATGAGGTGCTAAGAAGAAGGTATATTCTCTTGCTTTGGGGTGGAATGTTCTATAAATATCTGTTAGATCCAGTTGGTCCATAACTTCAGTTAGTTTCACTGTATCTCTGTTTAGTTTCTTGTTCCATGACTTGTCCATTTTTGACAGTGGGATATTGAAGTCTCCTACTATTATTGTGTGTGGTGCAATGTGTGCTTTGAGCTTTAGTAAAGGTTCTTTTATGAATGTGGGTGTCCTTACCTTAGGAGCATAGATATTCAGAATTGAGAGTTCCTCTTGGTAGACTTTTCCTTTGACCAGTATGAAGTGTCCCTCTTTATCTTTTTTGACAACTTTTGGTTGAAAGTCGAATTTATCCGGTATAAGAATGGCCACTCCAGCTTGTTTCTTGGGACCATTTGCTTGGAAAATTGTTTTCCATCCTTTGACTCTTAAATAGTGCCTGTCTTTGTCACTGAGGTGGGTTTCTTGTATGCAGCAAAATGTTGGGTCCTGTTTACATATCCAGTCGTATTCTATATCTCTTTATAGGGGAGTTGAGACCATTGATATTAAGAGATATTAAGCAAAAGTGATTGTTGCTTACTGTTATCTTCTTAGTTAAAGTTGACATTCTGGTTGTGTAGCTATCTTCTATTGGGTTTGATGAAAGATTACCTTATTGATTTTTCTGCAGTGTGGTTTGCTGTCTTGTGTTCGTATTTTCCACCCCTTGTCCTTTGCAGAGCTGGATTTGTGAAAGATATTGTGTAAATTTGCTTTTGTCATGGAATGTCTTGTATGTCATGGAATGTCTTGCTTTTGTCATGGAATGTCATCTATGGTAATTGAAAGCTATGCTGGGTATAGTAGTCTGGGCTGACATTTATGTTCTCTTAGGGTCTGTATGATATCTACCCAGGCTCTTCTGGCTTTCATCGTCTCTGGTAAGAAGTCTGGTGTAATTCTGATAGGTCTTCCTTTATATGTTACTTGACTTTTTTCTCTCACTGCTTTCAATATTCTTTCTTTGTTTAGTGCATTTGGTGTTTTGATTATTGTGTGACGGGAGGAGTTTCTGCTCTGGTCCAATCTATTTGGAGTTCTGTAGGCTTCCTGTATGTTCATGGGCATCTCTTTCTTTAGGTTAGGGAAGTTTTCTTCTATAATTTTGATGAAGATATTTATTGGGCTTTTAAGATGTAAATCCTCCTTTCTTCTATTCCTATAATTCTTAGGTTTGGTCTTCTCATTGTGTTCCTGGAGTTCTTGGATGTTTTGGGTTAAAAACGTTTTGCATTTTTATTTTCTTTCACTGTTGAGTCAATGATTTCTATAGAATTTTCAGCATCCGAGATTCTTTCTTATATCTCTTGTATTCTGTGGTTGATGCTTGCATCTATGACTCCCGAATACTTCCCAAGGTTTTCTATTTTCAGAGATATCTCATTTTGTGATTTCTTTGTTGATTCTATTTCCAGATTTAGATCCTGGATATTTTTGTTAGGCTCCTTCACTTGTTTTTTTGTTTTTTTTTCCTGAAATTCGTTAAGGAATTTTTGTGTTACCTCTTTAAGGGCTTCTACCTGTTGATTTATGTTCTCCTTTGTATCTTTTAGGGATTTCTGTGATTTCTCTATATGGGTTTCTGCATGTTGACCCATGTTCTCCCGGAATTCCTTATGGGATATTTGTATTGCCTCTTTAAGGGCTTCAACCTGTTGACCCATATTCTCCCATATTTCTTTAAGAGCGGTTGTGTTTTCTCTTTAAGGCCTTCTACCTTTTGATCCATATTCTCTTGTCTTTCTTTAAGGGATTTTTGTGCTTCTGCCTGTTGACCCATGTTCTCTTGTATTTCTTTAAGGGACTTATTTATGTCCTTCTTGAAGTCCTCCATCAGCGATATGAGATGTGATTTCAAATCTGGTTCCTGCTTTTCTGATGTTTTGGGGTATACAGGATTTGCTGTTGTGGGAGAGCTGGGTTCTGATGGTGCCATGTTACCTTGGTTTCTGGTAATAATGATCTTGCATTTGCCTTTGGCCATCTCATTATTTCTGGTGTTAGCTGGTCTTGCTGACACTATCTTCTCTATCCTGCGGGTCTGTGTTTCTGTGCTCCTAGGATTCTCTTTCTTTTCAATGCCCCTGCTCCTGTCAGTTCTCTAGAGGGCCTCAGGAAGCAGTGTCCTCTGCGTGCCAGACGTGGTACAGGGCTCCCACATCTAATACCCTGCTTCTGTTGGTACTTTAGAGAGCCTCAGGAAATGGTGTCCTCTCTGTACCAGATGTGGAGCAGGTCTCCCACTCCTGACAGCAAGGGGCAGCAACAGGGGAGGAGGGAGGGTTAGCAGGGGCTGAAGGGGCTAGGTGAACTGTTGGCTGAAGGGGAATGAGTCCCTAAGCACAGGGGCTCTGTGACTCTCTGTGTTGGGCACTGATGCTTACCTAATACCCTGCTCCTGTCGGTTCTCTGGAGAGCCTCAGGAAGTGGTGTCCTCTCTGTACCAGGTGTGGTACAGATCTCCCACTCCTGAGGGCAAGGGGCAGCAACAGGGGAGGAGGGAGGGGTAGCAGTGGCAGAAGGGGATAGGGGAACTAATACCCCGTTCCTGTCAGTACACTAGAGGGCCTCAGAAAGCAATGTCCTCTCTGTGCCAGACATGGTGCAGGGCTCCCACATCCGATGGCAAAGGGCGGCGACCAAGGAACTGTCTTTATGCTCACTCTTCAAAGGACACTGTATTGCTGATGTTTCTGAGTTTCTACATTTATACTCTCTTGCCTTCCTAGGACGTTCCTCAGAATAAACAGGAGTCCAGCTCTCAGCCCAAGACACCTAGGTCCACCAGGAAGAACAGAAAATGTGTTAAAGAAATACTGTACTATATCCCAGGTGCTGTTCAGCGCAACGACCACGATTCCATCGACATTTTTCTTGACATATACAGAAACTATGTTACCACCTGGGAAGTGCTGGACCAAATGATGAGAATGTGAGTGACTACATTCACACAGGTTTTTGGAGGGTTCTCCTCTTCTCCAGGACTCTGTGCTCCCAGGACAACGATGATTGTACCCTGGCAGTGTTAGTACTGGATCTGAGCTTGCAAAATGACATGGCCACATATGGAGTTGTGAGACTTTCATTTGTGTCTTTCCATGTCCCCAGGTAGTGTCAAACACTACCATCTCTTGTGCCTTTGTCCGAGCTCTTTCCCCATTTGTTTAAAAGTTTCTAGATCCTATCTGACTTATATGCATTAATGGAACCGGACACGGGTTTTTGGGGGACCAGCTAAGTATCTTGGGAGGGTGCAGTGAGGCTTCCACTGATTGTGTGAACATCCCTGAAGAACTGTGAGCACAGCATGGAAGTCAGAACACTAAAGAGAGACCCTAGGATCCATGCTGCCTTTCTAGATATCTCAGACTCAAGTAGCTTCCTGTAGATCTATTAGTAGGTCGGGGAAACAAGGCCCTAATTATAACACCCTCCTGGTATGCCACAGGTATGGTACCTTCTGGCCTGACTCAGAATGGGACGAACAAATAAAGAGGTGAGTGGGCTTCAGATGAAAGCAAGGTAAGATTCTATCTGTGCAGTGAGGTGCAGGGGAAGAGGGAGGCCAGGGCCCAGTTGTGCAGTGAGATGTGGTTGGGAGGTAGAGGGATGTAAAGGCCTGTCTGGACAGTGTCGGGGTTGGGGGGAGTTTGTACTGAGGATTAAACACTTGCCCGGTGCGCTGCTTTGGGGATTCCCACTAGAGGGATGATACCTGAGATGTCACCTGCATGTGGAGGAAATTGGAGGTTTCCAATGGGCTCCTTGGTTCTGAGCAGCTGAGGGAAGGATGGAAGCTGAATGGCCCTGGGAGAGTCCATCCCCACTACAGTCAAGCCCCATCTGTCCTCCAGGGGACAGACAGCATCTGGAGCCCTATGCATATAACCTGACCACTCCTTACACTCCTGACCACTATGCCCATCAGCACACAGGCTGGTGGTCATTGCCTTATCTGATGGGGCTCACGGCTCCACTGGTGATGCAAGGCCAGGCTTCCGACTCTACTTCACTCCATCCTCCTCTTCCCTGCAGTTCAATATTCCAGTTTATTACCTATTGGATTAGAAAATTTCCGGAGGATTTCTGTGAATCTGAAAACATCAATATCATTAAGCATCTAAAGGTGTATGTGAGAATTAACTCAGCAGAAGGAGATCCCCAAGCCAGGGAGCTGTTCTCAGTCCTGGAGGATGTTGAGGCTAAAAATCTCAAGCAGGAGAATGGTGAGGAGGCCTGGGGTGGGCTACCTGGGAAGGTAGGAGTGGGTTTTGATGATGGGTTCCCCCTGGGAATTCTCCAGTGCTTTGGCCTGAAGCCAGGGCTGGTCAGCAGTCAGGTAGGATGCCCCACTATGAGGAGACGAATGGGAATTCTCTGGTATTTGAAAAGTCCTTGTGGGAGCATCAAGGCCATCATGGGAAGCTCACCAAATCCTAGGGAGCCTTCAATAAAATCCCATCTCCTTCTGCCTTTAGGCTGGAGAACAACCCCAGAGGCCCAAGTGCAGGATGCTCAAGTCTCTGGGATGCAAGAGATTCTGCCTCCAAGGCCAGCTTCTGAGGCTGAGCCACAGGAAAGCCTGCTCCCCCGAGAGGACACTGAGCTCTTGGAAACAACACTTGTTCAACCCTTTCAGCCAGAAACTGGTCCAGTGCAGCTTGCAACTTTAGAGCAAGCTCTGCCCACATCATCTGATACACAGACATCTGTAGCTGTGTCTGCTGACGTGTCTACAGATGGGGCTGCAGGTGTGGCTGCAGGAGTGGCTGCAGATGTAGTTGCAGATGTGGCTGCACGTGTTTCAGCTTTGCAGTACATAGTTTTCTCTGCAGTTGTGAAATTAGGTGCACCAGAGTGTTATTTCCCTCTGCCTGAGGTAGACATATAGCTCAAAAATTACCTGTTGTCGTATAACAGCTTAGGTGGGAACCACTGCTGGTACAGATAATTTCTTAAGAGAAATTATCTCCATTTATTGTTAGATGTTATTCTTTCATATTGTTGATTTCCTTGTTGAATTTTTATTTATGTTTAGATGTTAATAAAAATGATCTCTTTACTCATCTTAAATGCTATAGTTCATTTCCCAAGTGGTATTATTACTCATATCTACCTCTGCACTGCATCTCTGAGACACATGTCAATCACAGGAAGGGAACCCTGGCAGGCCATCCTGGATTCAGGTAAAGCAAGCCACTGATGTTGCAGTAATTGGGCAAATAACAACAATGGTGAACAGTATAAACTATGTGACTGTGACCTGGAAGTCTTGGCGTCAGCAGTGCTCCTGACAGTTAGGGACACAGATTCTAGATGAGCCATATTGGGGCTCATGGACAGAAGTCTCTACTTGCTGGGCTTCTTCCCTGTCAAACTGGACACTGGAACCATGCAGAGGAGAAAGTCAGTTTAACTGTAATGACACTCCCCATTCTCGCCATCCCTGAGCCCAAAACAGCATGTTTTAACAGATGGTTATCATAAAGAATTGCCAGGCTTTGCCATAATTCTCGGGGTGATCAACACCTGACAAGGGGGAGTCCCTGAAAATTTTACACATTTGGACTGTGGGGAATGGGTTGCATGCAGTCTTACTTTTCTCTATGTATAAGGAAGCCTGCATGGGTCAAAGCCAGGAGTCACCAGGAAAAATGGCTCACTAAGTCCTCATGCTGTGCATGTGTGATTCCTGAAACGTTTTAGCACATATTCATTTATGTCTGGGCCCCTTCAAAGGGTGTAGGGCAACTCATGTGTGCTGTGATGATGGAGGACCCACACACACCACATCACCGGCCGCCTAGGCATTTGGCTTGGTAAAAGTTTATACAGCAGGCTAGTCCCTGTCTCATCAAGAATTGAGCTGTACACTTCATCTAGTTCCTGAGATGAGGTGTCCAGTGACCCTGAGGACTGGCGACACAGGGTTACTATGGTCAAGTTTAGGAAAACCCTACACAGGCTGCAGGTTGGCTTCCGGGGTGAACAACGGAGGCCGCTGCAGCACAGAGAGCAGACAAGTGGTAGCTAGAAGTGATGGTGGCAGGGGGTCTAGCTGTCATCTGCACACAAGGAAAGGGGACCTAGTCCATTGCCAATGTGTGTAGAGAATCTTTAGGAACATTATTAAAGCTGGCAAGCAAATCCAACAATTCTGAAAAGGAAACACTTCTGCACATGAACTGAAATGAAGTCATCACACAGCTGCACAGCAGCCATGGGAAGATGACAATATTGACTGGACACCACGTGGGCATGAAAATAAGCAAGCACGGCCATTTGCACAGGCCAAGATTCTGCCTTGTCTCCTACTCTCTGCAGTGTTTGATGTCCTCTCAGAAAATATTTAAGGAGTGTAAACAATGGATAAGGCATACAGCAGAAATGATAGCATGTAGGTTTAAAAAAAAACAGTCTGAAAGCCAAAAGATGCTGACAGGTAGGGTCTTGGATTGAAGATTGATACCATTTGAAATTAGCAGCATAGGAATCAATCAACACATTCCAACCGATTACTACAGACAGCAGGGGCATTCTTATGTGAAATTCCCTATGCCATTCCGAGGGACTCAGCAAACAAAAATCAGAAATTAGGAGATGCTGTCAGTGTGGCACCTGCTGAGAAAGTGTAGGACCTGAGCTGGGATCCCCAACATTCATATCAAAAAACGGTGTGGTCATGTGCATAGGATAACCTAGATGTTGGTGCCTTGTTATGTTTGTTTTCAACTTGACACAGGGTAGGGTAAACTGGGAAGAAGGAACATTAGTTGAGAAAAATGCCACAATCACATTGGCCTGTGGGCAAATCTGTGAAGCATTTTCTTCATTAATCCTCTTTGTAGAATGTTCCAGGCTATTGTGGGCAGTGCCATCCCTGGACTGGTAGTTTGGAGTGGTGTGAGAAAGGTTGAGCAAGCCAGTAAGCAGTGTTTCACCATGACTTCTGCTTCACTTCCTGCCTTCTCATTCCTACTTTCCCTGTCTTCCCTTCATGATGGACAGTAATCTGAAAGTGAGATAAATCGAGGCTTTTCTGAAATTGTTTTTGGTCAGTGTTCTAACACAGGAATGGAAAAGAAAACTAAGAGACCCTAGGATCAGGCGGGACCCCCTAGCTCAGTGCTGAGCCAGTTTTATATCATGGTGAGCACTGGATTCAGAGAGAGTACAGCTCAACAAAAGCTAAGAGCAGAGGAACTGAGGAAGAATTCTCATGTCAAACTCCTGCTTCCACCCACATGGACATAGAGATGAACACAAACACACAAGTTCACACATACAATACACATGCACATAGACATACACAGACATACAAATACATATACACATATTTACACACACATACACTCACTCACACACACACACACACACACACACACACACACACACACACACACTGTCTTAGGGTTTTACTGCTGTGAACAAATACCATGTATAAGGACAACGTTTAACTGGGTCTGGCTTACAGTTTGAGAGATTCAGTCCATTATCATCAAGGCAGGATCATTGCAGAATCCAGGCAGGCATGATGCAAGAGGTGAGAGTTCTACCTCTTCTTCTGAAGGCTGCTAGCAGAATACAACTTCCAGACAGCTAGCATGAGGGTCTTAAGCCCACACCCACAGTGACACAACTACTCTAACAGAGCCATATCTTCTAATAGTGCCACTCCCTCTTTCAATGTTATACAAACAATCACACACACACACACACACACTTACATACATACACAGACACACACAGACATACACACACACACACAGACACACACACACATACACATACACAACTACATCACTGCCAAATTCAAATCACACCTCAATCAGTTCTTACCAGCTATGGTCAACCATCAGGAAAGTAGTCAGAAGGGTCAGTGGAGCTGAAACCAGAGCTTAGAAGTATACCCAGAAAACAATCCTGGAATGTAGTGTTCACACAGTCTCACTATGCAGTTCTGGCTGGCTTGAAGCTCACGCCAAAGCTTGTGCTCCCCTTGATCTCCAGATCCTCCCATTTAAATTCCTCAGATCAGTGGATCTCAAACTGTGGGTCTGTAAGTTAGAGTTTCTATTCCTGCACAAACATCATGACCAAGAAGCGAGTTGGGGAGGAAAGGGTTTATTCAGCTTATACTTCCACATTGCTGTTCATTACTAAAGGAAGTCAGGACTGGAACTCAAGCAGGTCAGGAAGCAAGAGCTGATGCAGAGGCCATGGAGGGATGTTTCTTACTGGCTTCCTTTTCACTGGCTTGCTCAGCTTGCTTTCTTATAGAGCCCAAGACTACCAGTCCAGGGATGGCCACACCCACAAGGGGCCCTCCCCCCTTGATCACTAATTGAGAAAATGCCCCACAGCTGGATCTCATGGAGGCATTTCCTCAAGGGAAGCTATTTTCTGTGTGATAACTCCAGCTTGTGTTAAATTGACAAAAAACCATCCAGTACAGGGTCAAATGACCCTTTCACAGCGGTCACCTAACACCATCAGAAAACATATGAGTATATATACATACATAATACATACATACATACATACATACATACATACATACATACATATATACATACGTACATACTTATATAGACAAGTATATATATATATACATACATTATGATTCATAAGAATAGAATCATTAGAGTTATAAGGTAGCAAGGAAAATAATATTATGGCTTGGGTTACTGCCACTTGAATTGAAAGGAAGGGTCACAACATTAGGAAGGTCGAGAACCACAGCTCTAAACAGTGGGATTACAGGTGAACACCACCATACCCAGAAAAGAAAAACCCAACTTGTTTAACCTTCTGGCAGAGTGCTTTCCAGCGTGGGAGCTGCTTGGATCATTAGACTTGCCCCTGCATATAAGTTTGTGGACACCTAGCTGAAAAGACTAGACAGAGAACATGGGCTCTACACAACAAGGGAGAACACAAGATTTCAGTACAAGGAAGGGGTTAATGAGAGGGAGGGGCCCAGAAACAGACTCCCAGGAAGATTTTGCAGTGAAATCAACACATTAAGTGGGTTGCTGACACTCATCTGCCTCCCGAGACCTCTTAGTGGTACAGATGTAACACAACTCAGAGCCAGATCAAGACTCATTCTCCCCACTGTGCACCAGGTTATAGAGGCAGTAAACGACTGTTGGGAAGGTGACCCTGACCTGTCTGGCTGCCTCCTAGTAAAGAGTATCCACCATGATTGCTGTTTTTGTGGGTCACTATCAAGGCTGTGATGGGCTGTTTAGTGATGCAGCTGCCTTCAAGGGCTCCCTGCCCCTGTGACTCTTCACCTGTACTCCTATAACTCATGTCTGTAGACTCCATCCAGTTGTGTAGTCCATCCAGTTGTGCTATGGTGTGTGTGATGGTTTGCATGGGAAATGTTGCCCTTTGGGCTTGTGTATTTAAACACCAGGTCCCCAGTTGGCAAGATAGATAGCATAGAGGAGCTCTTTGGGATGGTAGAATTTGTCTGCAGAGCACTGTATAAACTAGAATATGTGTTGTGTAAAGAACATCTGTTAAGGACCAAGGATACACAACAAGAGTGGAACCCAATGTCACAGACATCATTGGATAATAACAATGAGTCTGTGTCAGTCCTTGGCTGTGCTGACTAGCAAGGCCTTCTTGAGATAGCTGGAAAGAGAAATGCGCAGGTAGAGACACTGTACAGAGGGATTCTGTTCTTTCCTTGCAAAGTGAAAGTGAACCTCTCTTAGCTATTTTTTATAGCTTTGAAGAGATTCCATAACCAAGAAAACCTATAAAAGAAAGCATTTAACTGGGAGCTTTCTTACAGTTTCACAGGGTGCATCCATGACCATCATGGTGGGCAGCAGTTAGGTAGGTGTGGTGATGGAGCTGTGTGCAAGAGCTTACATCTGATCCAAAGGCAAACATCAGGGAGAGAGAGAGGGTGATGGGCCTAGCATGGCCTTTTGACACAGCAAAGTTTACTCTTACTCCAACAAAGACACACCTCTTAATCTTTTCCAAAGCAATTTCACAAACTAGGGACCAAGACATTCAAATATATGAGCCCATGGAGGCCATGGTCATTCAAGCCACCACACTAACTGAACTCTATAAAAATGTTGTGAAAACTTAAAGATGGGGTGGAGAGATGGCTTAATAGTTAGAAACACTGTCTGCTCCCCTGGAGGACCTGGGTTTGATAACTAGCACCCACTGAGTGGCTCCTAATCATCTGTTAACTCCAGTTGTATGGGATTTGATGCCCTCTTCTGGCCTCTTTGGACACTGCCTGCATTTTGTGCACAGACATATCTGTAGACAAAACACCCTGTGTTCCTCAGGACTATGTAAGAAACAGAACTACTGGAATGAATACTCTCTCTCTCTCTCTCTCTCTCTCTCTCTCTCTCTCTCTCTCTCTCTCTCTCTCTCTCTCTCTCAGCATAAATATGTATTAAAGAGATCTATTATGATGGTTCACAGGCTGTGGTTCAGATACTCCAACATTGGCTGTCTTCTTCAATGGCTGAGCAAGAATTTGGTGGTTGCTCAGTCCAATGAGACACTTTGCCTCAGTCCTCCCTATCTGGTGCCGAAGTCTAAGGGAATTCAAGAAGAGTTGCTGCTCCTCGGTCTCCACTGAAATCCCAAAGCAGGGTCTAACACCAGAGAGAGCAAAGGCAAGCAGGCAAAAAGTAAAGCTTCCTTCTTCCATGTCCTTTTAAGTGGCCTTCATACCTCAAATGAACCAATCAATATAATCCCTCACCAGTGCCTGTCTGCATGTGTGTTAATTGATTACAGATATAGTCAAATGACAGCCTAGATTAGCCACCACACACCCATACAAGCAAAAAGATAAAATAATTATAAAACAACCAAGAGGGTTTAAATGTAAAGAACGGAATCTCCCTCTAGGTGGAGACATGCCCTGTTTCTTCCCTTAAAGGGTTGGGCCAGTGTTGCAGGTCAGTGATCTAGCTAGGACCTATAGGAATGCAGGTTTACCCTGAAATAATTTAATTTTCTTTTTCAGGAGCCCCCACCTCCTCGTCTACCCTCACTGAGTACAGACCCCACAAGCCAAGCCACCATGAGGTTCTGCAGGGTCTGCCGCCCATCTGCATGCAGAATTTGAAAGGCAGACTTGTCTGTTTTTCTCTCTTCTTTTTCCTTACAAAGTGTCCAGATACTCCTTGGTGTGCTTTTAAGTTCTTTGGGCTTTTCTGAAGTTTCCCTCTGCACCAAACAAAGGCCTCCCTGCATCCCTAGACAGCTTGACAAGGACAAGGCATCTTGTCAAGCTTTCATTTTCCTTTTCCCCACAAGAAAGTTGAGGTTGGGTCCAACAAAGAGCACAGAGTCCCCTGATTTAGGACAATCCCTCATTAAGTCAATCCTCCCACATCAGTGAGGAGAGTGGAACTGCACCCGCATGGATGGCAACACAGGCAGGATTTGAACATAATTCTTCCTGCGTGGGAATCTTTCATTATGTGCCTCTTGGGATCCCCCAGCCGCCACTGATGGAGCAGGTATTCTTCAGCCTGGAAGTTCAGATGCTCTGATAGGACTTGTTCATATTTGTCCACATTGCATACTTTTACTTTAACTTGGGGGACATTAAGTTTCATTGTCTACAATAGTGCTATTGTGAGCTCTTACTCCTGATCCACTGTAGAGATGTGGCAATGACAAATTGGCAGCATCGCTTTGTGGTCCCAGAGGATCTCACCCATGCACCCACTCAGGAACTATCTTGGATCTGCAAATGGAAATGCCCTGCATATTTCAAAGGCTGGGTACTGATAAACCTTCAACTGTTATCCCAGGCACAATAGGGAAGTGGCCAGTGGCCCCTACTCAAAACCACATGGTTGGTTGGCTCTATTTCCTGCCACTACTGTGTTTCCTTCTTCTTCCCTCATCCAGGTAATTCTCTCTGGTTCCTACCATCAAAACTCTAAGTGTCCCACCCCATTCCTAGGCATTGGCCGCTGGAATATTTATTGATAGATCCCAAACCAATTGGGGACAAGGACCTTCACCATCTGGGCATGCATATTCACAGCATTAGCATCAATCTCCAACATAGAGATGAAGGCTATCATGGTGGCCCAAATACATCCTGGTGTAGCAGGGCTCCAGACATTAGCACTACTGATTCTATGATGGCTGCACCATTCAGGCCATAAAACTCTACATATACCCTGGACCACCTGCCAAAACTAAAACAGAGGTCTAATCCATCGAAGTCCAATGTTCTGAGAAAGATTCCATACTAACTTTGCTTTTTTGACTTTTGTAGTTCTACTTCTGGCTAACTGTTCTTGCTAACTGAAATATGTCAACCCAAGACAGTGTCTTTTTGTGTGCTTGAAAGCTCACCCTGAGAAAAGCTTGGAGTTACACTGGGATACCAACACCCAGTGTAGTCAACAGGCAGCTAACAGAGACTAAAATGCATTGGCTAAGATCTATATCCGAGCAGTCTTCTCTGATAAAAACTGTGGCAACTAAATAATGTAATGGAGCATTAAAACAGTCACTTCAATCAGCTGTGGCCATCCAGGGCAGGCCACCCACTCACTCTTCTCAGATTGCCAATGGCACCAAGATCCAAGAGCTCACTGTTCCACTTAGAGCAGCCATAGTTAAACATCTCCACGACAGTGGAAAGACACACCATGCTGCATTTCTGCAAGCATGCAGAAGTTAGAGTTCTGTGGAGCTGGCTTGAGGCATCTACCCTCACAGGGCAGAGCCTGGTGAGTACATCTGCCCAGCCACCAGCACTGTGGTAGGATGGAGTGGCCCACACACACCAAGCACCTTGAGTGATTTGGTGAACTTCAAGGCTGCTTTGAAATTCCAATGTCTGCAGATCCTCCCCAGGTCACTGCCCTGTTTGAGAAACCCTGGAGACAAGCACTCAGCTCTTCACTTCTGCCTCAGGGTCTTCCCTCTCTGAGCCTCATCAGTCTGGCTTTACTCAAAGCAAGTTTGAGAGTCGAGGTGACCAGTGTAGTTTATGATGATCTTAGCCTTAATGGAGAGTGTTGTCCTCTGAGACTTCATCCTTTTCATGAGAATTTGCAAGCTTTATCATAAATTGCATTTTTTTTTTGCACTTGAGACAGGGTCTCATTGTGTAGACCTGACTGGTCTAGGACTCTCTATGTAGATCAAGCTGGCCTCAAACTCACAGCAATCCCCTGCCTGTGCCTCCTGAGTGCTGGGATTAAAGGCATGCACAACCATGCCCAGACATTTGTTTTTTTTAATGACTAGGAGCTATTTTAAAAATCACCATTTAAATGTATCTTTTTACTTTCTTACAGGTTTTGTCAGAGTTCTGACTTCTATTCATTTCCTCAAAAAAATCAATATTTGGCTTTCATGACTTGTTTGATAGTTTTCCCCTTATGTGCCTTATGTACTTTTTGTCTTTATTCTTGGCTAATCTCATTTTTTTTTGTCTTTATTTTCTGTTTTTCTAAGTGTTCCTCAGAGAGATTCTTACTTCCTTGGTTTTTTAGCCTTCTTCCTTCCTAAAAAAAAGCATTTAATATTTCCTTCTGCCATGACATTCTCTGGACCCCACATTTAATACATAACGCTAAATTCTTTTAATTTTATAAGCACCACATCTATGCAGTACAGACAGAGGCCAGAAGAGGGCATCTGATTCTATAGAACCAGAGTGACTGCTCCTTGTGAGCTACCATTTGAGTGCTGGGACCTGAACCTGGGTCTTCTGGGAGAGCAGTAGTGCTTTTGAGCCATCTCTCCAGATGAAAAACAACAACAACAATAATCAATTGATCAATAAACAACAAAGAATTGATTATTAATTGATAATCAATTGATCAATATTATTAATAACAATAATTGAATGCTAGTTAATAGTAATAAGTAATTGCTGGTTAACAATCATCTGATAAGTATTAATTAACAATCAATTAATTATTAATTCATAGCTAATAAGTTATTAATATCAATAATTTAGGGGCATATTAAGCAATATCAATTAAAACTAGTTACTGCTATTAATTTTTATTTTTACTTGTTTTATTAATTGCTAATTATTAATTAGTGTTCAATGATTGTTTAAATTATTTCTGACGTCTATGAGGGTTATTTTATTTCTGCAGAGTCTCTTTAGGAAACTAATGCTTCACTTTTAAACAGGCAAGAATGTCCTGGGTTTTTGTCACTGATTATTCTTTAGTAAGAAAAGCCAACTATCTGTATGGCTTTTCTCCTTGGAAACTTTTCCCCCTTTAGCATGTGATGAAATGCATCAGCACCACTCAGGGTGATCTGTTACCATTATGTCCATTAGGTACCATTTGCTGATGACTTAGAATAATTTGTATGGATCTAGTAATCTGAACTGTCTACGTCTCTCTAATGTCTGAGAAAAAAAGATGCAGAAGATAACAAATTTGTCTGCCCTCACCTTTATTCCACAATCATATCCTTTTTTGACTTTGAAGCTATATTCAGTTGTGAATATAAGGAAGTCATTTTAGGCCCAGCATGAGAAGGCCCTCCTGGGCTCTGTGGGAGGCTAGCCTGCTGTCTCTTTCTCTCAGTCTGCTGCCTTGGTGGGGAGAAGCTTCTGGCATATTCGGGTACTGCTGCTGGGGCAAGGGACCCCTCCACCTCAACAAATTTTTAGGACAACCACAAAGATCATTTGTTTAAGAGCCAAAGAAGAGTGACCAGGGCCTAGGAACAATAGGTTATAAAAAAAAATTCTAAGACAGTTCCCATTTTGATAACTTGGTGCCAGGGAATGTTTAAAAGAAGAATAAATAACAAGGAACAAAGAATTGGGAAAATAACAAGAAATGAATACAATTAAATGAAAAATAAATAATTTAGGTAATTTGGGGGTGATTTTCCTTGAAGGAGAAAGCAATAATATTCAAAAACTTTCTTTTCAAAGGTTTTTAATTATGTGTACTTGTGAGGTCTGTGTGGGTATGTGCGCATGAGTGTAGTACCCACACAGGCCAGTGGGGGGCACCCAATCCCCTGGAGCTGGAGTTTCAGGTGCTTGTGAGCCAGCTGACATAGGCTCTGGGAAAGAACTCAGCTCCTCTGGAAGAGCAGTAGATAACCTTAACCACTGAGCTATTTCCCCAGTCAACCTCAACACATCTTTTCAAGCTAAAAATGTGACAATAACTCCTGGGATTAGTAAGTGTCTCTGTACCTCTGGACAGTAGGCCAAGACCAAAACAAAAATTCTAATGCAATGAGAAAAACTCAAGCTTAGGTATATTAAAATACTGCTGCACATTGAAGGAGGGTTAGTTTACAAAAACACCTTGACCCAGATTCATGTTTGATTTAGAAAAATTCAGCTTTATTGGTTCCTTTCCAAGTAGTAGACTGTAGAATCCAAAAATAAATTTACTGTGTTTCAAATGGCCCTTAGAAGGAGGCTACAGTTGGATCAGGAGCCTCTCTCTCTCTCTCTCTCTCTCTCTCTCTCTCTCTCTCTCTCTCTCTCTCTCTCTCTCTCTCTCTTTCTCTATCACTTATTTACCCCAATAACCTCATAAAGTCTGTAGAAGACTGGTCCCTGCCTCTCTCTCTACGAAAAGTTTACATTTAAAGCCACACAAGTAGGACTGCCCTAGACTCAAAATATGTTGTTTCGTTAAGAAATGGAACTCCAAACTTTATCCCAGCACTGAGGAAGCAGAGACAAGATCCGGAGTGGGCAGACATCCAAGCTATAGGGCATGGACAGAGGTCAGAGAGGACCTTGCAGGAGTCAGCTCTCTTCTTCCCTCACATGGGTCCCAGTGATCAAACTCAGACTGCCTGTCAGGTTAGGCAACAAGTACCCTTACCAGCTGAGGCATCTCCCCAGCCAGAGATTTTTTAACTTATTCACTTTACATCTCACTCACTGCCCCCTTCCCAATCACCCCTCCCACATTCCTTTCCCCTTCCCCTTTTCCTCTGAGAGGGTGGGAGGCCCCCAGCTTTCCCCCCACCCAGGCACTTCCTCTCCCACTGAAGCCAGGCAAGGCAGCCCAGATAGAAGACCATATCCCACATATAGGCAACAGCTTTTCAGATAGCTCCCCAACCAGTTGTTTGGGACACCCATGAAGACCAAGCTGCACATCTGCTACATATGTGTGAGGGAGGCCTAGGTCCAGCCTGTGCATGTTCTTTGGTTGGTGGTTTAAACTCTGAGAGCCTCAAGGGTCCAGGTTAGTTGATTATATTGGTCTTCCTGTGGAGTTCCTATGTGCTAGGGGCTGGAACCCTTCCTCTTATTCCTCCATTAGAGTCCCCAAGCTCCATCCTCTGTTTGGCTGTGGGTGTCTACATCTGAGTGAGTCAGCTGCTGGGTGGAGCCTCTCAGAGGACATCCATACTAGACTCCTGCCTGCAAACATAAGAGAACATAATAAGTGTCAAGGATTAGGGCTTGTCCCTGAGATGGTCTCAAGTTGGCCAGGCTGGCTATTCCCTCAGTCTCTGCTCCATCTCCAAATCCCTGCATCTCTTGTAGGAAGAATAAGTTTTTGGTGGAAAGTGGAAATATTCTTAAATGCTGATCATTCTGAGAGGGGAAATCAAAATTCATTTTCTGGAATATGTGAAAATATTATTCATTTCCTGCTTCACCTCTGGTGTACATCACATAATCCTTTGTACATTTTTCCATTCATGTAAAATGATTTCTGGGGCTGGGGATGCTGCTTGATGGTAGAGAGCCCATGTAGCTTGGCTTAAAATCCTCCTGGTTTAGGTCCCCAGAACAGGATAGAAAAAATGAAACTAAACCAACTAAAAAGCAATATGTGAAATGGAAGGGTCTGTTTTGAAAAATATAATAGTGCAAGTTTGGAAGACACTGAGTGTGTGTTGCCTGAATTCTGGAATCTGACACTACTCTTCCAACCATATTTCATTTTTTCTTTCAAAATAAAAGCAATCTCTATTTTACACATCCTCAATAGTCTCTCATTACCAAACCTAAGTGAGAGGGCACACACTCGTGCACACATGGGTTGATGTAACATATACAGACATACATACCTACATATATGGGACATCCATGTAGATATGCAGACACACCCATATACACATAAACACATATATACATATACACAGAAACACATGCATGCATACACAGATAGAATTTATAGAAACATACATACACACACTGAAATACATGCTTGCACACACAGACACACATTTACACAGACATACATATATACATACATATATGCAGAGTGTACTGGCTGGTTTTGTGTGTCAATTTGACACAGGCTGGAGTTATCACAGAGAAAGGAGCTTCAGTTGGAGAACTGCCTCCATGAGATCCAACTATGGGGCATTTTCTCAATTAGTGATCAACAAGGGAGGGCCCCTTGTGGGAAGTATCATCCCTGGACTGGTAGTCCTGGATTCTATAAGAGAGCAGGCTGAGCAAGCCAGGGGAAGCAAGCCAATAAGGAACATCCCTCCATGGCCTCTGCATCAGCTCCTGCTTCCTGACCTGCTTGAGTTCCAGTCCTGACTTCCTTTGGTGAGGAACAGCAATGTGGAAGTGTAAGCTGAATAAACCCTTTCCTCCCCAACTTGTTTCTTGGTCATGATGCTTCATGCAGGAATAGAAATCCTAAGACACAGACATACATGTACACATGCATATACCCAGACACACACACACACACACACACACACACACACACACACATATATATATATATATATATATATTTACACAGACACACTGCATATGTAGACACACATGCATGCACATACATATGCATACAAAGGAGCACACACACAGACACACTTCATCTGTAGTCCATTGGTCCTGCACCATACTGCTGTCCCTGGTGTGTGACTGTCTTTGGAGAGGCTTCTCATCTTTCTACATCCATGTTTGGTCCTGATCTGTGATGCGAGAGCTTATCACACATACCTCCTGGAGTTGCTGCAGTGATTACCTGAGATCTGGGCTTATCACTTGAGGATGAGTGGGAGCAATATTAGTAAATGACAAGCCTTGGGGAGGGAGTAATGAAGACAGTTCCAGTGCACATCATTTCACATTAACCATGAAAAGCAGCATCCAAGCAGAAACGTGTAATTCACGTGCTTCTGGACTTAGAACAAGGCTATGACTGATAAAAAGTGGGGGCTTATACTGGACCCACCTGACTTATTACCTGTCTTTATTGTGCATACTAAATATTTATTGCATCTTGTCTCCCCCAATATTGAGATGGGTTCATGGAGCATGCTTAGTGTAGCAAATCAGAACTTGCACGCTCAGAGAGAAAAACCTCAGTTGAGCAGAGGAGAATGTAACATCAGTGGGTTTAAGTCCTGGGCTCCAAACCCATCTCTGGGGTGTCTTCACATCTTAAAATGTACATGTTAGCTGCTCACATTGGGAGAACAAGGGGGAATCCCAGACACCACCTCTGTGCCTGAGACCAAAAACTCACAAAAGGGGAACAGCTTCAATAATGGTCATTTTGACCACTTGGAACATGGCCTCTTGACATCAAGTTTTTCTTAGAGGAAACTGTCTGAAACAGTGTCACAATCTGAAGGATGAAGAGACTTACTGAAAGCAACAGGCTTCAAAGCTGAGGCAACAGGTTCAGACCAGCTGGCTGTAGAGTCCAGAAAACTTTTGCTCAGGTCTGCTCACTGCTACTGCTTAGTGCTCTTTCTGGAATGTAAGTCACAGGGCTGTGAGGCTGGTGTGAAGTTTGGCGAGATGATGCAGTTCTAGTCCAGACTTCCTTTGGTGATGAGCAATAATGTGAAAGGGTAAGCTGAGTAAATCCTTGTCCCCAAAACTTGATTCTTGGTCATGATGTTTGTGCAGGAATACAAACCCTGACTAAGACTTTGATTATTTGATGACTTGATGCCAGGAAATGTTCAAAGGAAGAATAAATAACAAGGAACCTAGAGGAATGGATACAAAAAATGTGGTATGTATACACAATGGAGTACTATTCAGCCATTAGAAACAATGAATTCACGAAATTCTTAGACAAATGGATGGAGCTGGAGAACATCATACTAAGTGAGGTAACCCAGTCTCAAAAGATCAATCATGGTATGCACTCACTGATAAGTGGATATTAGCCTAGAAACTTTGAATACCCAGGACATAATACACAAATTAAATGATGTCCAAAAAGAATGGAGGAGTGGCCCCTGGTTCTGGAAGGACTCAGTGCAAGAGTATAGGGGAATTCCAGAACAGGGAAATGGGAAGAGGTGGATGGAAGAACAGGGGGACGGAAGAGGGCTTATGGGACTTGTGGGGAGTGGGGACCTAGAAAAGGGGAAATCATTTGAAATGTATATAAAAATATATCAATAAAAATTAAAAAAATAAAAAAAATTAAAAAAAAGGAACAATGAATTGGGAAAATAACAAGAACTGAATATAATTAAATGAAAAAGAAATGATTTAGTTATATGGGGGGTGATTTTCCTTGAAGGAGAAAGCAATAATAGTCAACAACCATTTTTTCAAAGATTATTAATTCTGTGTACCTGTGAGGTCTGTATAGGTATGTGTACATGAGTGCAGTACCAACAGCGGCCAGAAGAGGACACCCAGTCCCCTGGAGCTGGGGTTTCAGGTGCTCCTGAGCCAGCTGACATAGGCTCTGGGAAAGAACTCAGCTCTTCTGGATGAGCAGTAGATGACCTTAACCACTGAGCTATTTCCCCAGCCAACCTCAACACATCTTTTCAAGCTAAAAATCTGACTATAACTCCTGGAATTAGTAAGTGTCTCTGTACCTCCAGATGCTAGGTCGAGACCAAAACAAAAATCCTAATACAATGAGAAAAATCCAAGCTTGGGCATATTAAAATACTACTGCATGTTGAAGGAGAGTTCACAGTCTCAGTTTACAAAAACACCTTGACCCATATTCATGTTTGATTTAGAAAAATTCAACTTTATTGGTTCCTTTCCAAGTAGTAGACTGTAGAATCCAAGAATAAAATTACTGTGCTTCAAATTTCCCTTAAAAGGAATTTACAGGTGAATCAGGGCACTCTCTCTCTCTCTCTCTTTCTCTCTCTCTCTCTCTCTCTCTCTCTCTCTCTCTCTCTCTCTTTCTCACACACACACACACACACACACACACACACACACATACACACACACACACACACACACACACCAATAGCCTCATGAAATCTGTAGAAGACTTGTTCCCTGCCTCTCCCTGTAGGAAAAATTTACATTTTCAGCCACCCAAGTAGGACTCCTCTAGACTCAAAATATGTTGTTTGGTTAAGAAATGCAACTCCAAACTTTACTGAAAATTCCATAAGGTTTTTTTTTTTTTTTTTTTTTTTTTTTTTGGTGGTAATGGTGTTGGTGGTGGTAGTGGTGGTATGTGTGTGTGCATGTATGTGTGTGAGTGTGTATATGTGTGTGTGTTTAAAATATGCTACTCAAATTGGTGGTCGTAGTGATGGTGATGGTGGTGGGGATGGTGTGTATGGGTGTGTATGGGTGTGTGTGTGTGGTTGTGTGTGTGTGTGTGTGATTGTTAAAATATTCTACTAAAGCAATCTTTATAAAGAACAAAATACCAAGATAATCTGTGTCCAAGTGAGTAGTTTGATTTCTCCTCTAAACGTATTTTCAAGTGAAATGTCTATTAGTTGGTGCCCAACTCTAGAATATGATTCAGAGAGAGAGAAGAAGGTTCATGCTATGTAGCCCAGGATAGCATTAGACTCATGATCCTCCTGCCTCAGAGTCCCAGGCCTGTACTTTCATACTGGACTTGAAACCTATGGAAAAGAAATCATATTCTAGCCTGGACTACATAGCAAGATGCTGGCTCAAGGGGCTGGAGAGATGGCTCAGCAGTTAAGAGCACTGAGTGCTCTTTCAAAGGTCCTGAGTTCAAATCCCAGCAAACACATGGTAGCTCACAACCATCCTTAACGAGATCTGATGCCCTACTCTGTGGTGTCTGAAGACAGATACAGTGTACTTACATATAATAAATAAATAAATCGCCGGACTGTGGTGGCATATGCCTGTAATCTCAGAACTCTGGGAGGCAGAGGCAGGCGGATTTCTGAGATTGAGGCTAGCTTGGTCTACAGAGTGAGTTCCAGGACAGCCAGGGCTATACAGAGAAACCCTATCTCGAAAAAACCAAATCCAAAAAAACAATAAATAAATAAATAAATAAATAAATAAATAAATAAATAAATCTTTTAAAAAAATAGATGCTGTCTCAAAAACAAAACAAAACTCGAACACACACACAAACATTAAAACCTAGAAATTTATTTATTTATTTATTTTATTATTATTTTTGGAGACAGGATTTCTCTGTGTAGCCTTGGCTGTCCTAGAAGTCAATCTGCAGAACAGGGTGGCATCAAATTCAGAAATCCACATGCCTCTGCCTCCCGAGCGCTGGGATTAAAGGCATGTACCACCACTGCCTGGCTACCTAGATCATTTTATAGACTGTTTTCTACAGAAGAGATATTTAAATTGTGTGCTGGTTCTTACCCCACCCATTTGCTTTACCCCACTTCTGTCTGAGAAAATAAAATGTGAAACTCTCACTTCTTTAGACAGAAAGGAAGCTCAGTAGATCAAATGTTTCCGGTTAATAGAATTTTTAATGCTGCAAAAGAAAAGGTTACAGATAAATGTCCAATGGAAGAGAGGTAGCTTAAAATGTCTTTGATGTCCCTCTTGAGAAAGATTGCTTTGTGGTGAATTCAGTTGGAGTGCTGAGCCCAGATAGCAAAGGTTTTCATGTTAATTACCCCAAGATGAATTCTTGTGTGCAGTACCCATAGACAGACTCGCACACGCACAAGCACACTCACATGCACACACACAAGCACATGACATGGTGGAGTTCTCCACAGCTACGTATTGGGAAACTCTTGGAAAGGTTTGAGGTTTGGACACATTCCATTTATTCACTAACCCTCATGAGAATAAACACATAAATGTGTATTAATTGTGTGATATTTACATATCCTATTTACTTTTGAAAGCATTGAAAATTTGACACTTTTAAAATTTGTTATCGAATATATTCTTATTTACATTTCAAATGCTTCTAGAAAACCCCCAACCTATCTTCCCAGCCCCTGCCTGCAAGAAGATGCCCCTCCACCCAACCCACTCACACCTTCGATTTCCACATGCTGGGCATCTATTGAGCCTTTACAGGACCAAGGACCTCTCCTCCCACTGATGCCCAACGAGGCATTCCTCTGCCACACTTTTGTCTGGAGCCATGGGTCACCACTGATTGATGGCTTAGTCCCTGGGAGCTCTGGGGCATCAGGCTGTCCAACATCATCATTCTTCCCATGGGACTGCAAACCCCTTCAGCTCCTCAAGTCCTCCCTCCAACTCCTCCATTGGGGACCCTGTGCTCAGTCCAATGTTTTCTGCTTCTATATCTGTAAGGCTCTGGGACACTCCCACCCGCGGAGACAACCATAACAGGATCCTTTAGGCACGAACTTCTTGTCATCCATAATAGTGTCGGATTTGGTGACTTTATAGGATGAATCTCCAGGTAGGATAGTCTCTGGGTGGCTTTTCCTTCTGTCACTTACAGACTCTCACCAACAGAATCAGTGCCAGTTAGTGACACACTCAGCCACAGCCCAGGGTTCAGGGTCCAGAATCTCGATTTTTTTTAATTATTTTTTTTTTAGATTTATTTATTTATTTAATGTATATGAGTACACATTGCTGTCTTCAGACACACTAGAAGAGGGTATCAGATCACATCACAGATGGTTGTGAGCCACCACGTGCTTGTTGGGAATTGAACTCAGAACCTCTGGAGGAGCACTTGGTGCTCTTAACCTCTGAGCCGTTTCTCCACCCCAGAATCTGGACTTTTAACAAAATTCCCGGAGGATTCATATGGCTCTTAAATATGAAACATTCTAGAAACATTCTAGATATCCTTATCTGCATTCATCATTTTCTAGAAGGCAGATACGTCTGCTGATTTAACTCACAATATAGAAACTAGAGTGTTTCCAGTGTGAAATGGCACACTACACACCCTGGAGTAATAATCATGGTGATGGTGACATTAAAGGCAAGCAATAATTTAATAGTGGATGAGTAATTTTTCTTTTAACTCTGAGGAACCTGTGTTCTACATTTTTGAATATGAAATATTTCTGACCCCCATCTTCTTTCCTAAAATGTCCCACATCGTTATCCTGCTTTGAATCCTGAAGAAATCAATGGGTATTTTCTGCTCCTCAACTTGGCTCTTTGATTTAGGTGTCTAAGTGAGGAGGGCCCTGGCCATCATCTCAGCTACCATGATAGAAGAAGGGCCTCTCTGATAGCTGCAAATTGAATGGAGCAGGAGCCTGTAACTCAGTAAAAGAGCGCTTGCCTAGCAGGGACAAAGCTCCGCATTTAAACCTCAGCAAAGTAAAGAAAAAAAACAGAGGGAAAAACCAAGTAGACTTGACTGAAATAAAGGAAGTAAAAAAATAAAATGAGAGAGAATTCAAGTAGTCACCACCTGGGTAAGCAATCTGGACTAAATGAGGAGTCTGGTAAAATCAATAAATTGTCTAACAAATTCCTTGGTAAGTAGTAGTTGTAATTATATGGAGTAAGGGGCTGGAGAGATGGCTAAGAGGTTAAGAGCACTGACTGCTCTCCCAGAGATCCTGTGTTCAAATCCCATCAAACACATGGTGGCTCACAACCATCCATAAAGAGACCTGACACCCTCTTCTGGTGTGTCTGAAGACAACTAAAGTGCACTTACACATAATAAATAAACCTTTAGGCCAAAGCGAGTGAGGCTGACCAGAGGAAGCCGAGTTCCTGAATTCAAATTCCCAGCAACCACATGATGGCTCACAACCATCAGTACAACTACAGTGCACTCATATACATAACATAAATAAATCCTTAAAAAAATACAATGGAAGTAAAGATTCCCTGCTGTCCTAGGGCATCCCAGAATGATAATTTTCTATGATGATTACACATTTAAATACACATATACACACTCACACACATTCATATCCCTACACACTTATTCCTATATTGAAATAGCCAATTTCTTAGTGGTTATCTTTGTTAGAAGACAAGAAACCTTATAGAAACTAACTTATGTCCAAAACCTCTTCACAATTTAAACAGGAAAACAGAAGAAAAACCCTTCGATTAAAATCAGTTATTTTTTAAGAACATGGGCCAAAAGGGAACTGCTGGGCTAGCAAGATGGCTCAGCAGGTAAAAGGTGCTCTCGCCAAGCCTAACGACCTGAGTTCAATACCCAGAACCTCCAGGTAGAAGGAGAGAACTGAGTACAGACACTCACAGACTGCCCATGCACCAAGACAGCTATTGTTGGCATCCACACTTGAAGCATGTGGATGTGCACATTTTTGTATTGTTTTACAGACCGCATCTCACCATGTGTTTCTAACCTCAAACTTGCAGAAATCCTCCTGCCTCTGCCTCACCCAAAAGTGTATTCCTGATGAATGAGGGTGTCTGGGAATGACTTTAGAGTACATATTACTACATAAGAACTGTTGCTTTTGTCTAGTTTTATTCCCTTTTCCTTAGAGTTTACCTAAGATGTAAGAAGTTAGTCTTTCCTGTAGAATTCAAGACTGCAGGAAAACTGGTTGTAGGAGATGACCACACACAAACCTCACTGCTTAAAATGTGAATTTCAATGTTCCTTCCATCCCACTGCAGTGGTTTGTGCTTGATTCTTTCAAATATTAATTGTGGAAATGAAGGATGTGGAAGTTCACTAGTTATGGGCTGTGCTGGAAAAATTATTAATATCTTGCATTTAAATGGTGATTAAATGGTTAAAACACTTTAAGTGCTAAGAAATTTCCTAAACTTTCTTTTGACTGTCAAGCTTATCATATTAATTCAAAAGATTAATCTAGAATTGCCCTGTCTGTAGAGATTAGTTTTCCGTGATTTCCAGGCTTTGGTGCATATGAGCACATACATTTTGTCCATGCTGAAATGTTTACATTTTCTGTGAGCATGATTGCTAGTGAACAATATATTTTTTGGAAAGGCTCTAGCTGTCCTGAGCATGTGAAACCTGGCTCTGGCCTGCCTTGCCCTTCTCCCCCATTCCCTCTGACTTGCTAAAAACCACTAGATTGCATTCCTTGAGCTAGCCCCCAAGATCTCTTCCCTATTTGACCACTTCCCTTCTGAGACTGACTACCAATGTCAAGCTGTCAAAGTACTGAAGTCCAGGAGTCAAAAGCTTCCTTTTGTTGCCCTAATTAACATATCCAATCAAGAGTAAACATCTCCTTCTAACCCGAGGCTTCAAGTTTCACCTTTAGAAACTGCCATTTTCCTGTGGGCCAAGTCTTTGTCCTCTCCATGCAAAGGCAGTCCTCTGTCCCTCTGGGGAAAATACCCCTCCTGCCTCCCTTGTTGCCTTCTCCTTCTCCCTTCTCCTCTGTGGCAGGATTTTCTCTGTCCATCTATTTAAATATTACTGCATCAGGAGGCCTGTGATTGGACTGGAAATAGGGAGGTGGAGCTAAGAGTTGGGGAGGCAGAGAGGATGGGAGAGTCCAAGATGGAGGTGAACAAACAGGAACAAGATCCTGATCCTCTCTTGTTTTAAATAGCCATAGGTAATTATGAATATCATATGGTGATAGAATAATTGGGGTAACTTGTTTAATCTAGGTGGGCAGCTAATATCATAATCAATTGGTTCTGAAAGATTGGCTATCTTGTCAATTGAGAATTTATTGATACATAAATCTGACTTGGTCATTATAAGCTTCTAGATTTCTGTTTTTGCTGGGTTACTGGAAGGTGGGTTCACTGACCACAGTGGGTTGATGGCTGAAGGTATGGGAGGCATTGAGGCAGGGAATTGAATCAAGTGGGAATGCTGTGGTTGGTTGCTGATGTGACTGGTCTAGAGGCAGAGGCCCAGAGAATACATGGGGTCAGAGAGTTGCCAGGAGTAGCATGGGAAGCCTGCTGGTGTTTTTTAATATTTCCTGGAACAATCTTCCATGTCCTGTCTTTGTTCCTTATCTCTGCTGAGTCCTGTGGCAACTAAATCTCCTTTGTGCTGAGAACTTGATCTTAGGATGTCTTGTGTCACTACTGATCCTTTCCCATTTGTTGTGCATAATATGAGACTGAATATCTTAGTGTGTAATTTGATGTGGATTGCCAACTTCAAATATGAGTAGCCATGGCTCAATAATTCAGATGTAACTTTCTGTAGCATGGAGTTTGGCTACTCCACTTTAGGCTCCTGGAGGGTTGTGCTCCTCCAGTCAGCCACCCAGCAGCACACACACACACACACACACAAGCACACACACACACTCTCTCTCTCTCACACACACAAGCACACACACACTCTCTCTCTCTCACACACACACACACAAGCACACTCTCTCTTTCTCTTTCTCACACACACAAGCACTCTCTCTCTCTCTCTCATACACACACACATAAACACACACAAGCTCTCTCTCTCTCTCTCTCTCTCTCTCTCTCTCTCTCTCACACACACACACACACACACACACACACTAGCTTCTTTTTATTATGCAGTCTTGCTCAATGGTTGGGTAGTTCTAATCCTCTGCCTGCTCCCCTGGTCCAATTGGGAGAGTAGCCAGTGGCCACACATTGGCTCTCTCTCCTGCAGTTCTAAACCTGATCTCTCTCCCACAGCATCATGGCAATTCTCTGTTCCTCTCTCTTGTGTCCTAGCTGAGGAAACCTAGAGGGTCTGCCTTTCTCCATCTAATTATTGGCTGTTGGCCGATTTTTTTACTTTGAACTCTTTTTTTTTCTTTTTTTAAATATTTTTATTTTCTATATTCTTTGTTTACATTCCAAATGATTTCCCCTTTCCCGGACCCCCCCTCCCCATATGTCCCATAAACGTTCTTCACTCCATCCCTACTCCAATCACCTCCCTCCTTTTTCTCTGTCCTTATATTCCCTTCCAATGCTAGATCAAGCCTTTCCAGGATCAGGACTCTCTCCATACTTCTTCATGGGAGTCATTTGTTATGCGATTTGTGCCTTGGGTATTCAGGGCTTCTGGGCTAATTAATATCCACTTATCAGAGATTGCATTCCATGTGTATTCTTTTGTGATTGGGTTACCTCACTTAGGATGATATTTTCCAGATCAAACCATTTGCCTAAAAATTTTGTGAATTCATTGTTTCTAATTGTTGAGTAGTATTCCATTGTGTAAATATACCACATTTTCTGTATCCATTCCTCCTTTGAGGGGCATCTGGGTTCTTTCCAGCTTCTGGCTATTATAAATAAGGCCGCTATGAACATAATGCAGCATGTGTCTTTATTGCATGCCGGGGAATCCTTTGGGTATATGCCCAGGAGAGGTATAGCAGGGTCCTCCGGAAGTCTCATATCCAGTTTTCTGAGGAACCTCCAGTCTGATTTCCAAAGTGGTTGTACCATCTTACAGCCTCACCAGCAGTGGAGGAGTGTTCCTCTTTTTCCACATCCTCGGCAACACCTGCTGTCTCCTGAATTTTTTACCTTAGCCATTCTGACTGGTGTAAGGTGAAATCTCAGGGTTGTGTTGATTTGCATTTCCCTAATGACTAATGATGTTGAGCACTTTTTAAGGTGCCTCTCTGCCATCCGAATTTCTTCAGGTAAAAATTCTTTGTTTAGATCTGTACCCCATTTTTTAATAGGGTTATTTGGTTCCCTGGGATTTAACTTCTTGATTTCTTTGTATATATTGGATGTCAGCCCAGATGTAGGGATGGTGAATATCCTTTCCCAAATTGATGGTTGCCTTTTGTCCTTTTATCAAAAGGGAGCTGTTCTCAGTCCTGGAGGATGTTGAGGCTAAAAATCTCAAGCAGGAGAATGGTGAGGAGGCCTGGGGTGGGCTGCCTGGGAAGGTAGGAGTGGGATTTGATGATGGGTTCCCCCTGGGAATTCTCCAGTGCTTTGGCCTGAAGCCAGGGCTGGACAGCAGTCAGGTAGGATGCCCCACTATGAGGAGAGGAATGGGAATTCTCTGGTATTTGAAAAGTCCTTGTGGGATTATCAAGGCCATCATGGGAAGCTCACCAAATCCTAGGGAGCCTTCAATAAAATCCCATCTCCTTCTGCCTTTAGGCTGGAGAACAACCCCAGAGGCCCAAGTGCAGGATGCCCAAGTCTCTGGGATGCAAGAGAATCTGCCTCCAAGGCCAGCTTCTGAGGCCGAGCCACAGGAAAGCCTGCTCCCCCGAGAGGACACTGAGCTCTTGGAAACAACACTTCTTCAACCCTTTGAGCCAGAAGCTGGTCCAGTGCAGCTTCCAACTTTAGATCAACCTCTGCCAACATCATCTGATACACAGTCACCTGTAGCTGTGTCTGCTGACGTGTCTACAGATGGGGCTGCAGGTGTGGCTGCAGGAGTGGCTGCAGATGTGGTTGCAGATGTGGCTGCACATGTTTCCACTTTCCAGTACATAGTTTTCTCTGCTGTTGTGCAATTAGGTGCACCAGAGTGTTATTTCCCTCTGCCTGAGGTAGACATATACCTCGAAAATTACCTACTGACGTGTATCAGCAGTGGTTGCCACCTAAGCTGTTCTTATTTCTTAAGAGAAATTATCTCCATTTATTGTTGGATGTTATTCTTTCATATTGTTGATTTCCTTGCTGAATTTTTCTTTATGTTTGGATATTAATAAAAATGATCTGTTTACTCATCTTAAATGCTATAGTTCATTTCCCCGGTGGTATTATTTACTCATATCTACCTCTGGACTGCATCTCTGAGACACATGTCAATCACAGGAAGGGAACCCTGGAAGGCCACCCTGGATTCAGGTAAAGCAAGCCACTGATGTTGCAGTAATTGGGCAAATAACAACAATGGTGAACAGTATAAACTATGTGACTGTGACCTGGAGGTCTTGGCCTCAGCAGTGCCCCTGACATTTAGGGACACGGATTCTAGATGAGCCATATTGGGGCTCATGGACAGAAGTCTCTACTTTATGGGATTCTTCGCTGTCAAACTGGACACTGGAACCATGCAGAGGAGAAAGTCAGTTTAACTGTAATGAAGCTCCACATTCTCTCCATCCCTGAGCCCAAAGCATCAGGTTTTAACAGATGGTTATCATAAAGAATTGCCAGGCTTTACCATAATTCTAGGGGTGATCAAGACATGACAAGGGCAAGTCCCTGAAAATTTTACACATTTTGTCTGTGGGGAATGGGTTGCATGCAGTCTTACTTTATGTATAAGGAAGCCTGCATGGGTCAAAGCCAGGAGTCACCAGGAAAAATGGCTCACTAAGTCCTCATGCTGTGCATGTGTGATTCCTGAAACCTTTTAGCAGATACTCAGTGATTTCTGGGTCTCTTCTAAGGGTGTAGGGCAACTCATGTGGGTGTGATGAGGACCCACACACATACCACATCACTGGCTGCCTAGGCATTTGGCTTGGGAAAAGTTTATATACAGCAGGCTAGTCCCTGTCTCATCAAGAATTGAGCTGTATTCGATATAATTTTTTATTTACATTTCAAATGATTTCCCCTTTTCTAGCCCCCCACTCCCCGAAAGTCCCGTAAGCCCCCTTCTCTTCCCCTGTCCTCCCACCCACCCCTTCCCACTTCCCCATTCTGGTTTTGCCGAATACTGCTTCACTGAGTCTTTCCTGAACCTCAAAATAAATAAACAAAAAAGATAACTATAAAAAAAAAAAGAATTGACCTGTACACTTCTAGTTCCTGAGATGAGGTGTCCAGTGACCCTGAGGACTGGAGACACAGGGTTACTATGGTCAACTTTAGGAAATCCCTACACAGGCTGCAGGTTGGCTTCCTGGGTGAACAATGGAGGTCACTGCAGCACAGAGAGCAGAGGAGTGGTAGCTAGAAGTGATGGTGGCAGGGGGTCTAGCTGTCATCTGCACACAAGGAAAGGGGACCTAGTCCATTGCCAATGTGTGTAGAGAATCTTTAGGAACATTATTAAAGCTGGCAAGCAAATCCAACAATTCTGAAAAGGAAACACTTCTGCACATGAACTGAAATGAAGTCATCACACAGCTGCACAGCAGCCCTGGGAAGACGACAATATTGACTGGACACCACGTGGGAATGAAAATAAGCAAGCACGGCCATTTGAACAGGCCAAGATTCTGCCTTGTCTCCTACTCTCTGCAGAGTTTGATGTCCTCTCAGAAAATATTTAAAGGAGTGTAAACAATGGATAAGGCATACAGCAGAAATGATAGCATGTAGGTTAAAAAAAACAGTCTGAAAGCCAAAAGATGCTGATAGGTAGGGTCTTGGATTGAAGATTGATACCATTTGAAATTAGCAGCATAGGAATCAATCAACACATTCCAACCGATTACTACAGACAGCAGGGGCATTCTTATGTGAAATTCCCTATGCCATTCTGAGGGACTCAGCAAACAAAAATCAGAAATTAGGAGATGCTGTCAGTGTGGCACCTGCTGAGAAAGTGTAGGACCTGAGCTGGGATCCCAAACATTCATATCAAAAAACAGTGTGGTCATGTGCATAGGATAACCTAGATGCTGGTGTCTTGTTTTATTTGTTTTCAACTTGACAAAGGGTAGGGTAAACTGGGAAGAAGGAACATTAGTTGAGAAAAATGCCACAATCACATTGGCCTGTAGGCAAGTCTGTGAAGCATTTTCTTCATTAACCTTCTTTGTAGAATGTTCCAGGCTATTGCGGGCAGCCATCCCTGGACTGGTAATTTGGAGTGATGTGAGAAAGGTTGAGCAAGCCAGTAAGCAGTGTTTCACGATGGCTTCTGCTTCACTTCCTGCCTTCTCATTCCTGCCTGGGTTTCTGCCCTGTCTTCCCTTCATGATGGACAGTAATCTGAGAGTGAGATAAATCTAGGCTTTTCTGAAATGGTTTTTGGTCAGTGTTCTAACACAGGAATGGAAAAGAAAACTAAGAGACCCTAGGGTCAGGCAGGACCCCCTAGCTCAAGCTGATCCAGTTTATAGCTTGGTGAGCACTGGATTCAGAGAGAGTACAGCTCAGCAAAAACTAAGAGCAGAGGGACTGAGGAAGAATCCTTATGTCAAATTCCTGCTTCCACCCACATGGACATAGAGATGAACACAAACACACAAGTTCACACATGCAATACACATGCACATAGACATACACATAAACCACATGTATACACATATTTACACACACACACACACACACACACACACACTGTCTTATGGTTTTACTGCTGTGAACAAATACCATGAACAAGGCAACACTTATAAGGACAGCATTTATCTGGGACTGGCTTACAGTTTGAGAGATTCAGTCCATTATCATCAAGGCAGGATCATTGCAGAATCCAGGCAGACATGATATAAGAGGTGAGAGTTCTACCTCTTCTTCTGAAGGCTGCTAGCAGAATACAACTTCCAGACAGCTAGCATGAAGGTCTTCAGCCCACACCCACAGTGACACACCTACTCTAACAGAGCCATATCTTCTAATAGTGCCACTCCCTGTTTTGAGCATATAGAAACCATCAGACACAGACATATATACATACATACATAAACACACACATATACATACAAACCACACATACACACATATACACACAAACCACACAAACACAACTACATCACTGCCAATTTCAAATCACACCTCAAGCAGTTCTTACCAGCTATGATCAACTGTCAGAAAAGTAATCAGAAGGGTCAGTGGAGCTGAAACCAGAGCTTAGGTGTATACACAGAATATAATTCCCCTTTTAATTAATTTAGTATTTTCTTGTATGTCTATCATTTTATCTGCATTATTTTTCATGATAGTCTTCAATTTTTTTTTTCCCTGAGACAGGGTTTCTCTGTATAGCCCGGGATGTCCTTGAACTCACTCTGTAGACCAGGCTGGCCTCGAACTCAGAAATTCGCCTGCTCTGCCTCCCAGAGTGCTGGGAATACAGGCGTGTGCCACTACTGCCCAGCTGATAGTCTTCAATTTTAATATGTCTTCCTATATACTTCCTCTATTTTATCAGAAATGTTTGAATGTAATCTTTTGATTTTTATCACAAATGTTTCTAATTCCACCTTCAATTAATTTAGAAAGAGTTTTTATATCAACCATTTTTATGTAAAATTTTCCATGAAATAGTCAATTTTAACATGTTTGTCTATTTTTTGAATTTCACCAGAAATATTTTCCATGTAAATCTTCAATGTTATCTGAAAATGATTATAAGTCTGCCTTCAATCAACTTAGGATTATCTTTATGCCTATCATTTATCTATATAATTTCCATGATAATCTAATTTTAACATGTTTTTCTGTATACTTCTGCAATTTTATCAGAAATATTTTCCATGGAAATCTTCAAGTTTATCAGAAAATGTTTATAATTCCACTCAGACCTAAACAAAGAATTTTTGCCTGAAGAAATTCGGAGGGCCGAGAAGCACCTTAAAAAATGCTCAACATCATTAGCCATTAGGGAAATGCAGATCAAAACAACCCTGAGATTTTGCCTCACACTAGTCAGAATGGCTAAGGTTAAAAACTCAGGAGACAGCAGATGTTGGAGAGGATGGGGAGAAAGAGGAACACTCCTCCACTGCTGGTGGGATTGTAAGATGGCAATCACAAAAGAATACACATGGAATGCAATCATTAATAAGTTGATATTAATTAGCCCTGAAGCTCTGAATACTGAAGATACAATTAGCATATCAAATGATTCCCATGAAGAAGGAAGAAGAGGGCCCTAATCCTGGAAAGGCTTGATCCAGCATAGTAGGGGAGTATCAGGACAGAGAAAAGGGAGGGGGAAAGACAGGAGAATGGATGGAGAGAAGAGGACTCATGGAACATATGGGGGGGGGGACTGGGAAAGGGGAAGGCTTCTAGAATGTAAATAAAGAATATAGAAAATAAATTTTAAAAAATTTTAAAAAAATTTTAAAAAAGAATACTTTTATACCTACCACTATTATATCTATATAAAAATTCCCACGACAATCTTCAATGTTAACATGTTTGTTCTACATTTTCTACAATTTTATCAGATATATTTCCCTGTAAATCTTCCATTCTATCATAAAATGTTTCTATCCCATATTTCAATTAATTTAGCAATGTTTTACATATATGCCTATCACTTTACTCCTTAATTTTCCATGAAAATTGTTAATTTTCAAGTGTTTACCTGAAATATTTTCTATGTAAATCTTTGATTTCTTCATAAAGTGTTTTAACTCCCTTTAAAAAATAAAATAAAATAATAAAAGTAGTCTCTAAGCAATTTATAAAAAAATAAAGTAAAATAAAATAGAGTAAAGCAATTAAATAAAGATCATAAAAAGGGAAATAATTTATTATAGCTGCTACGACAAAAGATAAAATATTGACTGCGTTTATATTTATACAAAATTTCACTTGTCGCGACCACCCCCTTACCACCAAGGAATGACCCAACGCAGGAAGATCTTCTTCAAGCAGTTTATTCCCAGGGGGATTAAAAAAACACAGACACGGGTCATTCTGCAAGGAGAATGCCCCACCCCAACCTTACTGAGACCAGCAATATATATACTAGAGGCCAGGGAAGGGAACAGGAAAAATCAATTATAGTCATAGGTCAGGCACCTGGGAAGTCTGTACCACACCGGGCAGGAAGGCAGGAATCAAGCTAAGCCACTGGATGTTTTGCTCTCAAGAAACCTGTGCAAACAGCTCAGCTGGGGGGCGTTGAGCCAAGCTCTCTGGTTCCCTACATTCACTTATAACTAAGTTATGGTTTTAAACTTTCTAGAAACATGTAGAGAAGAGAAGTGATAGTTGTCACTATCTAGATAATTACTCCTCATGGATATGCTCGTAAACATTCTCTGTTGTAAACTTCCATTTCAATTTATGATTTGATTTTTGTGTGAACGTCTGATAAACTCTGTAACCTGTGATCATGGATTCTGATAGATGTCTAAGTACTGAAGACAAAAGAGAAAGGGCACTACTTCTCTCTCTTCTCTCATGTGTGCTTTCTCTCTCTCTCTCTCTCTCTCTCTCTCTCTCTCTCTCTCCCTCCCTCTCCCATTCTCTCTCTTTTTACCTTTTTCCAATTAGAAGAACTTTTCCCTTTCCCCATATAGTATATTTCTGCTTTTCTCTCTTAGATAGCTTTCATAGGAAACTTTTTACAACTTAGTAATAAACTCATTAACCACTTCTTTAAGTGTCCTATTTTTCTCCCAGCAAAGACTTCTGACTAGGAAGCTGAAAGTTAGAGCCCAGCAGTTCCTGCTGAGATAGAACAAAGACCACATTGCTGAATCCTCTGCTGTTAGGCTACAGGTGTTAATCACCTAAGCCAGCAGTCTTTCACCCTCAGAAAGAGCAAGAAAGTTTCTAGGATATTTTAGAGGTTATCATCAGCATTTTATTACAACTAGAAAGCCCTGAGTCCCTCAGACTTCAAAGCCATCATCACCTGTGCCTACTCTGTGCCTCTACCACTACCTTCTCCAGGCCGGTAGGCTCCCAGCCTTTGGCATAAGAAGGCTGTACCATTCAGGCCATAAAACTCAACATATAGCCAGGACCACCTGCCAAAACTAAAACAAAGGCCTAGTCCATGGAACTCCAAAGTTCTGAGAAAGTCTACATACTAACCTTGCTCTTTTGACTTCTGTAGTTCTTCTTCTGGATAACTGTTCTTGCTAACTGAAGCCTGTCGACCCAAAACAGGGTTTTTTTTTTTTTTTTTTTTTTTTTTTTTTTTTTTTTTTTTTTTTTTGTGCTTTAAAGCTCACCCTGAGAAAGACTTGTGGCTACACTGTGATACCAAATACCCAGTGTAGTCAACAGGCAGCTAGAGACTAAAACTGGTTGACTAAAATCCATATCTGAGCAGTCTTCTCTGGTGAAAACTGAAGTGACTAAATAATGTAATGGAACACTAAAATAGTCACTTCCATCATCTGTGGCCATCCAGGGCAGGCCACCCCCTCACTCTTCTCAGATTGCCAATGGCACCAAGATTCATGATCTCACTGTTCCATTAGGAACAGCCATGGTTAAACATTTCCACAACAGGGAAAAGACACTCCATGCTGCAATTCTGTAAGCATGCAGAAGTGAGAGTTCTGTGGAGCCAGCTTGAGGCTTCAACCTGCACAGGGCAGAGCCCGATGAGTACCTCTGCCCCTCTACCAGCACTGTGGTAGGATGGAGTGGCCCAGCCAAACACCAAGCACCTTGAGTGATTTGGTGAGCTTCAAGGCTGCTTTGAAATTCTGATTCCTGCATATCCACCCCAGCTCACTGCCCTATTTGAGACAAGTGCTCTGCTCTTCACTTCTGCCTCAGGGTCTTCCCTCTCCAAGTCTGGTGTTGCTCAAGAGAGTTGCAGAGTCTAGGTGAGCAGAGCAGTTTATCATGGTCTTAGCCTTAATGGAGAGTGTTGTGCTCTGAGACTTCATCCTTTTCATGAGAATTTGCAAGCTTTATCATAAATTGCTTTTTTTACACTTGAGACAGGGTCTCACTGTGTAGATTTGGCTGGTCTAGGACTCTCTATGTAGACTAAACTGGCCTCAAACTCATAGAAATCCCCTGCCTGTGCCTCCTGAGTGCCGGGCACGACCATGCCCGGACATTTGTTTATGTTTGTTTGTTTTTTAATGTCTAGGAGCTATTAAACAAAATTTCCCATTTAAATTCAAAATTTTACTTTTTTACTGGTTTTGTCAGAGTTCTGACTTTTATTTTTTTCCTCAAAAAATATCACTATTTGGCTTTCATGACTTTTTTGGTAGTTTTATGTTATGTCCCTTATGTATTATTTATCTTTATTCTTGTCTAATCTCAACTTCTTTCTTTGTCTTTATTTTCTGTTTTTCTAAGTGTTCCTCAGAGAGATTCCTACTTCCTTGGTTTTTTAGCCTTCTTCTTTCCTAACAAAAGGCTTTAATATTTCTTTTCACCATGACGTTCTCTGCAACCCAAATTTAATATATCACACTTAACTTTTTTTTTAATTTAAAGTATTATGTGGGTTTTGCCTATATGTGCATATAACTACCACATTTATGCAGTACCCACAGAGGCCAGAGGAGGGCGTCTGATGCTATGGAACCAGAGTTACTGCTCATTGTGAGCTGCCATGTGAGTGCTGGGTACTGAACCTGGGTCTTCTGAGAGATCAGTAGTGCTTTTGAGCCATCTCTGCACATGTAATAATAATAAAAAAAGAATAATCTATTAATCAATAACTGACAAAGAATAAATTGTTAATTAATAACTAATTGATATTATTAATAACAATTAATAATTAAGTACTACTGAACACTAATAAATAATTATTGGTTAACAACCTTCTGCCCTCTGTTAAGTAACAATCAATTAACTACTAATTTATAGTTGATAACTTATTGATATCAATAATTTGGAGGCTGATTTTGCAAACTCAATTAATAACTAGTTGCTATTAGTTATTTTATTAATTTTATTTGTTTCACTAATTGCTAATTATTAATTAGTGCTCAATGATGGTGTAAATTATTTCTGCCTTCCTTGGGGGTTATTTTATTTCTTCAGAGTCCCTTTAGTAAAATAATGCTTCACTTCTAAGCAGGTGACAATGTCCTGGGTTTTTGTCACTGATTTTTCTTTAGTAAGAAAACCAATCTATCTCTATGGCATTCTTCCTTGGAAACTTTTGCCACTTTAGCATGTGATGAAATGCATCAGCAAGCCTCAGGGTGATCTGTTACCACTAGGTCCATTAGGTACCATTTGCTGATGACTTACAATAATTTGTATGCATCTAGTAATCTGAACTGTCTGTCTCTCTAATGTCTGAGAAAAAAGGAGGCAGATGATAACAAATTTGTCTCCCCCCACCTTTTATTCCACAAATATTTCCTTCTTCTACTTTGAAGCTATATTCCATTGTGAATATAATGAAGTCATCTTAGGTGAAACATGAGAAGGCTCTCATGGTGTCTATGGGAGGCTAGGCTGCTGTCTCTTTCTCCCAGCCTGCTGCCTTGGTGGTGAGATGCTTCTGGCATATTCTGGTAATAGCCTCTGGGGCAAAGGACACTTCTACCTCAACAAGTTTTTTCGACAACCACGAAGATCATTTGTTTTAGAGCCAAAGATGAGTGACCAGGGCCTAGGAACATTAGGTTATAAAAAGTAAATACTATGTTATGAAACTGTAACAGTTTCGTGACATTATATAGTAATAGTAAGAAAACAATAAATCAAGGATATGTTGGTAACACACTTGCGGGCACGTCTGGTAGCTGGGCAGCAGCAAGGTAGGGATACTTTGCCATGGGTGTCAGAGGTTATTTGATGCCACCCTCAGCCTCTGGGTTGGTAGACTTGATAATGTGCAGATCCTGTGAGAGTTGAAGGTTCTAGTGTCCCTGTCCTGAAGGTAGGAGAACAGGCCACAGCAGCAGAAGTTCCTGGAAAGAGCCTCAGAAGACACGGGTTTGATCGAACAACAAATCCCTATGCAAGGAGAAGTGTGGCTTGAGTCCAGGTGTGCGCTTTTTATAAGCCCTCTTCCACTACATCTGGGCCCTGCTTCTATCAAAATCAAATGATGCCCCTATGAACTGTGGGGATGGTGACCTCCCTCCCAGAACCATGGACAGGTACCTGCTTCTGATTGCTGGGGACATTAAACCTCATTGGCTCACCCCAGTTCTGAATAAAAGCGAGAGATACAGCTAACTCCAGAAATACTTATGTATGTCTCAAGTTGGGTCTCAAGTTGGTCAGGTTGGCTATTCCCTCAGTCTCGCTCCATCCCCCAATCCCTGCATTTCTTGTAGGAAGAATAAGTTTTTGGTTGAAAATGGAAACATTCTTAAATGGATATCAATTCTCAGAGGAGAAATCAAAATTCATTTTCTGGAATATGTGAAAATATTATTCATTTCCTGCTTCACCTCTGATGTACATCACATAAACCTTTGTACATTTTTCCATTCATTTAAAATGATTTCTGGGGCTGGGGATGCTGCTTGGTGGTAGAGAGTCAATCTAGCTTGGCTCAAAAGCCTCCTGGTTTAGGTCCCCAGAACAGGATAGCAAAAAGGAAACAAAACCAACAAAAAGTAATGTGTAAAATGGAAGGGTTTGGGCTGGGAAGTGGGGAAAAGAACTTTTTGGAAACCTGATGCCTTGTTATCCACAGAGCTCAGAGTTTGAAAAGAGACAGCCAGCTCCTGACCTGCACTGGTGTGCTGTGATGGGAGTGCATGCATACAAACACACACACACAAATACACACACACACACACACACACACACACACGTGCATGCATGCAAATGTAATGATATATAATATAATACAAATCAAATAATAAATTAAAATATTTGCAGTTGCTTATGCAAAACTATTCTAATCAGGTTCTTGTAAAAATGTAAGGAAAAATGCCTTAAAGCTTCTTCTTTATTGTTTTTTGTTGTTGTTTTGTTTTGTTGGGGTTTTTTTGTTTTGGGGGGGTTGTTTGTTTATTTTTGTGTTATTTTGTTGTTTTATTTTTCCACACATGGCTTCACTTTGTGGCCTGAACAGTCTTGGAACTCACTCTGTAGACCGACTGGCCTTGAACTCAGAGACATCCACCTGCTTCTGCCTCCCATGTGCTGGAGTTAAAGGTGTGCCACCACCTCCTGGCAGTATTCTTAGGTTTAATGATGCTTTCTCTCTGCTGTTAAAGCAGAGGTCTGGTGGTTTGCTTTTCCCTTGTTACCACAGGTTGATCCCAGCATCTTGCACAAAAGAGGAGAGTCCTTGTCTCAGACAAGCTCTTCCAGCTTTTCCTTAGGCCCTCCTGCCTGGGGCCACCTTAGCCACCAATCTCAGGATACAAATGGCTCTGGGCCAACAGCACCTCTTCCAATACTAGCCTCCTACACATACCTCCTCCCCTGTCCTACAGACTCCCTGTCATCTGACCCTCAGGAGTCCTTGGCCACTACTCTTTCCCAGAATAGGTTAGTAAATGAAAAACTGCCTGTGACACCTGGCACAGGTGATAAGCAGTTGAATCCACTTAGACTCTCCACCAGCACATAATGGTCTTGTTTGCAGTAAACATTGCCAGAAGCCTGCTTGAATTTAAAGAGGCACAATGAAGATCTTAAACTCAGGAACAAAGTTGTCTCAGAGGTTGACTAACAGGGAATAAGGGATCTTGGAGTCTCCCCAGGGAGCCAGCTTGAGCCCAGTCCAGTTCTGCATCCCACATATCAGGATAAGCAGCTCTGGGCACAGCTTATGAGCACAAAGATGACTGACTGACCTGAAGCAGGAACAAGTGACCCTGGCCCTCAGCCCAGAATTGTCACCAGGAATGTCTCCAGGAATGGCTGTGGCTCCTTTTACTTTCTACAAATTAATTCGATTTAAAGGAAGAATGGAAGGGAAAAGCTGTTCTTTTTAAAGGGACACGGTGAAACTTCCAGAGTTACAGTCATCATCCAAAGTGACAATTGCTCCACATTTGTCAATTGCATTGATTCAAGATCTCTGTATGTTAAATTTTTCTTAAAACAGACCGAGTATCTAACTTCAAGCTGGTAGAATGAAAAGGGAGATCAAGAAGCAGAAACCAGGCTTTCAAAAATATTGCTGGATGTACTGTAAAAATAATCTTTAGGGACTAGAGAGATGGTTCAGATGATAACAACACTGGCTACTCTTCTCAAGGAAGACACTGTCCCCAGTACCCACATGGTGGTTCACAACCATCTGTAACTCCAGTTCCAGAGGATATGACGCCTCCTTCTTGCCTTTGTGGGCACTGCATGTACATGATACAGAGATGTACATTACAGATAAACCATTCATATACAAAAAGCAATATTTATTAAAGATCTCTTATAGATGTCTCTAGGAACTATTTTGTTTATACCTGGATATGCTCTTCCCAGTGCAGCAGCTTGCAGCCTGGTGTGGCTTTTAAATGTAAGTGGGTTAAAATTAAGTACAAACATGTGTGAAGTTTTGCAGCTGTCCCGATTGGTCTTCAAATGCTCAGTAGCTGCAGCAGGTAAGGTGTACGTGGGTGTGCCTCATCAGGAAGTCCTTCTGTTTCCTAGGTGATCAATAAGCAGAAACTAAAGCTGGACAAGTTTTGTTTTCATTTTAAGAATTTTTTATGTGCATTACTGTTTTGCCTGCATGTATGTCTGCACAAGGAGGCCAGATCCCCTGGAACTGGAGTTACAGTGGGTTGTCAGCTGTCATGTGGGTGCTGGGACCTGAGCCCAGGTCCTCTGGAAGAGCAGACAGTGCTATTATCTCCTGAGCAATCTCTCCAGTCTCCACTCAAACTTCTCAAATGAGTCATTTGATTTTAACCACTGCAGACTAATCATTTTCTAGCTAAAGTTTTAGATCCAAAGTATCCATGAGCATCATCATAAAAAATCACTAATTATTAAATGGTCTATTTTGAAAAATATAAAAGTGCAAGTTTGGAAGACACTGAGTGTGTGTTGTCTGAATTCTGGAATCTGATACTATTCTTCCAACCATATTTCATTTTTTCTTTCAAAATAAAAGCAATCTCTATTTTACACATCCTCAATAGTCTTTCATTACCAAACCTAAGTGAGAGGGCACACACTCGTGCACACATGGGTTGATGTAACATATACAGACATACATACCTACATATATGGGACATCCATGTAGATATGCAGACACACCCATATACACATAAACACATATATACATATACACGGAAACACATGCATGCATACACAGATAGAATTTATAGAAACATACATACACACACTGAAATACATGCTTGCACACACAGACACACATTTACACAGACATACATATATTCATACATATATGCAGAGTGTACTGGCTGGTTTTGTGTGTCAATTTGACACAGGCTGGAGTTATCACAGAGAAAGGAGCTTCAGTTGGAGAAGTGCCTCCATGAGATCCAACTGTGGGGCATTTTCTCAATTAGTGATCAAGGAGGGAGGGCCCCCTGTGGGAGGTATCATCCCTGGACTGGTAGTCCTGGGTTCTATAAGAGAGCAGGCTGAGCAAGCCAGGGGAAGCAAGCCAATAAGGCTGATGGCCTCTGCATCAGCTCCTGCTTCCTGACCTGCTTGAGTTCCAGTCCTGACTTCCTTTGGTGAGAAACAGCAATGTGGAAGTGTAAGCTGAATAAACCCTTTCCTCCCCAACTTGTTTCTTGGTCATGATGCTTCATGCAGGAATAGAAACCCTAAGACACAGACATACATGTACACATGCATGTACCCAGACACACACACACATATCCATATATATAGATTTACACAGACACACTGCATATGCAGACACACATGCATGCACATACATATGCATACAAAGGAGCACACACACAGACACACTTCATCTGTAGCCCATTGGTCCTGCACCATACTGCTGTCCCTGGTGTGTGACGGTCTTTGGAGAGGCTTCTCATCTTTCTACATCCATGTTTGGTCCTTATCTGTGATGGGAGACCTTATCACACATACCTCCTGGAGTTGCTGCAGTGATTACCTGAGATCTGGGCTTATCACTTGAGGATGAATGGGAGCAATATTAGTAAATGACAAGCCTTGTGGAGGGAGTAATAAAGACAGGTCCATGCACATCATTACACATTAACCATGGAAAACAGCATCCAGGCACAAATGTGTAATTCATGTGCTTCTAGACTCAGAACAAGGCTATGACTCATAAAAAGTTTGGCGAGATTAAACAGATCTAGATCTTCTGGGACTCCCTGTAAAATAGCACCAGCATTCTCCTAACACAGGTTGCCAAGGTGACCCCGCCGGAAATCACTATGGAGCTATGTATCCACACCCAGGCATGTGCATGCATTCACATGTATGCCATCTCAGGACTAGAGAAGGCAGGTGTGGATGGACAGAAGATGCCTGGATGAAGTCCAACTAGAATGTCCAGGCACTCACAGAAAGACCAGGCTCTGCAGTGCCAATGGCTCTCATTGCTGAATTGCATTCCATCTAAGGGACATCAGGCATCAGGTGACAGTGGCTCAGAACTTGTGGCAGCTGGAGTTCAGTTGAGGTTGATGTAACATCCTGCAAACAGTAACCAGTGTGAGCAGAACCTACAAACCAAGACCACATTCATCTCCAAGGGCTGTTTGGCACCAATGTGGCAGAATGACTCCAGAGGGTCCCTATGGTACAGAGATGTTAATGTCACCAGCAAACTCATGTGATGCTGGGATTCAACCTGTAAACCAGAAACCATGGGGTGCTAACCATGGATCACAGGGCCTCACTCTCTGAGTTTTAAGCAATAAGCCTGGGGACAGTCTGTAGTTTCACTGGAGTATGTACCCATGAGGTGGTGATGGTGGTGGTGGTGGTAATGGGCCACCCTCAAAGAGCCATTGTTCACCACAACACTGGCAACTCACACTTCTCTCTACCCACGAAATATTCTGTTAGTGTGTGATGGATCCTGTACTGAGTGGTTTTGTGTGTCACCTTGACACAATCTGGAGTTATCACAGAGACAGGAACTTCAGTTGGGAAAGTGCCTCCATGAGATCCAGCTGTAAGGCATTTTCTCCATTAGTGATCAAGGAGGAGGGCCCTTTGTGGGTGTTGCCATCTCTGTGCTGGTGCTCTTGGGTTATATAAGAAAGCAAGCTGAGCAAGCCAGAGGAAGAAAGCCAGTAACATCCCTCTATGGCCTCTGCATCAACTCCTGCTTCCTGACCTGCTTGAGTTCCAGTCCTGACATCTTTTGGTGATAAATAGCAAGGTGGAAGTCTAAGCTAAATACAGCCTTTCCTCCACAAGGGAGGATTCTCGATTCTTGATCATGATGTTTATGTAGTAATAGAAATCCTGACTAAGACAGTTCCCATTTTGATGACTTGATGCCAGGAAATGTTCAAAAGAAGAATAAATAACAAGGAACAAAGAATACAATTAAATACAATTAAATGAAAATTAAATGATTTAGGTAATTTGGGGGTGATTTTCCTTGAAGAAGAAAGCAATAATATTCAACAACTATTTTTTAAAGATTTTTAATTATGTGTACTTGTGAGGTCTGTGTGGGTATGTGCACATGAGTGCAGTACCCACACAGGCCAGAGGAGGGCACCCCATCCCCTGGAGCTGGAGTTTCAGGTGCTTGTGAGCCAGCTGACATAGGCTCTGGGGAAGAACTCAGCTCCTCTGGAAGAGCAGTAGATGACCTTAACCACTGAGCTATTTTCCCAGCCATTCTCAACACATCTTTTCAAGCTAAAAATGTAACTTGGAAGAATCCTGGGATAAGGAAATGCCTCTATACCTCTGGATATTAGGCCCAGACAATAACAAAAATTCTAATGCAATGAGAAAAACTCAAGCTTAGGTATATTAAAATACTACTGCACATTGAAGGAGAGTTCACAGTCTCAGTTTCAAAAACACCTTGACCCAGATTCATGTTTGATTTAGAAAAACTCAACTTTAGTTGTTCCTTTCCAAGAAGTCGACTGTAGAATGCAAGAATAAATATACTGTGCTTCAAATGGCCCTTAGAAGCAGGCTATGGTTGCAGCAGGAGCATCTCTCTCTCTCTCTCTCTCTCTCTCTCTCTCTCTCTCTCTCATTTACCCCAATAACCTCAAGACTGGTCCCTGCCTCTCCCTGTAGGAAACGTTTACAATTTCAGCCACCCATGTGGGACTCCCCTAGACTCAAAATATGTTATTTGGTTAAGAAATGCATCTCCAAACTTTACTGAAAGTTCCATAAGTGTTTTTTTTTTCTGGTGGTGGTGGTGATACTGGTGGTAGTGGTGTGTGTGTGTGTGTGTGTGTGTGTGTGTGTGTGTGTGTAACTAATTGAAAGGTACTGGACACCTAAGGAGGGCATCTGAAGTTTTCTCTAAGTGTCTGAGCTTAGAGGATGGAGAGATGGCTCAGGGATCTGGAGCACTGGCTGCTCTTCCAAGGACCCAGGTTAAGTTCACAGTGCCCTCATGAAGGCTCACAACCTGATGTAATCTAGTTCAGGGGATCCCATGCCCTCTTCTGGCCGCTACAGGAACTGCATTCACATGGGCAGCAAAACACCCACAAAAATTAAATGAAAGGAAATAAATGCTACGACTGTTATTTGTTTTCTTGCAAACTTAAAATCATGTCCTTTAATGTGGGGTTTTATGGGTCCTGGCTCCTTGACACATGGCTTCTATTTCCCAGTGGGAGATCAGAACAGATGGAAGAGATCTCTTCTCAGTGGTGACAGACAGACAAGAGAAAACAAGACCATTAATCCATGAAGTGTCCAGAGACTATTACTCAAGAACAAGGGAAGACCAAACACGATGGAATCTTGCTGGGCAATGCAACATTTACCTGTCACAATTCTCAGGTTTCTATAGCTGTGATAAAACACTGACCAACAACGACTTGGGGAGGAATGGATTTATTTGACTTCCATTTCCTTGTCACAGACCACCACTAAGGGATTCTAGGGCAGGAACTCAGTGGGGGAACCTAGAGGCATGAGCTGAAGCAGAGGCCACAGGGAGCACTGCTTATTTGCTTGTTCCACTTGGCCTCTAAGTTTGATTTCTTTTGCAACCCAAAGCCATGTGCCTGGGAGTAGCACCTCCTACAGTGAACTGAGCCCTCCCATGTCAATCATTAGTCAAGAAAAGGAAGCACACCCTTGCCTGAAAGCCACCCCAATGGAGATATTTCCTTGGCTGCTCTTCAAGCCTCTTTCCCATGACTGTCAAATCTAACTTCCCAGATGCCATATCAAGTTGACAAGAAACTAACCAGCACAGCTGTGACTCCGTACTCGAGAAGCCAGGGCAGAGGAGACTAAGATTTTGAAGCCTGCATGTGCTTCAGGGCTCCATTTGTCCCCAAGTCAAAAACAAAATGGAGACAATAGTACTAGTTGTATCAACAGCATCTAAAAACAAATGAGTATAGAGCAGAGATTCTGGTATATGGTTGGCTGGGAACACCTTGAATATGCTCTAATCTGTAGGCATATTGTTTTTGTACCCTGTGTAAGATTTACTCTTGTGTTATTTCTAATGCTGGTTTTTCTATCCCACTATCTGGGTTCCATCCTGACATAGATCTGTTGTTTATTCTTAGATGCTCATTGCTCCTCATTCATTCTCGGCCTTGTCAATAAAGGCCAATGGCCAATCCAGAGCTTTAGCGGAGAGATGGTGGGATTTCCTATTCTAGGACAGGTAGCTATAGAGACAGGAAGTGAAAGAGTGGAACCATGAGGAGAGGTACAAAAAGCATCAGGAGAGAAGACTTGGATCAAGAGAGGATAAAAAATGCAAGTAATGTGGAGATGGTGTCTGTGAGGAACCCTGAGGAGCTTGAAGGGTTAGAATGAAGTGATATTTGCTCAATATTTGACTCAAGTCTATTTTAATAAACCTCCCATTTCTGTGTGGTTGTTGGGGACAACCAAATAAAAGAAATACTGATGACAGATTAATTTATTACTTAGATTTAATTGAAAAATAATTAATTTTACACTAATCCAGGTTCCCACTTCTATTACATTTATGTTGTTAGTTTTGGATATGGGCATCATCACTCAAGTCTGACCTGTACAAAGGAAGACTGGGGAAACATAACTGACTTGGAAAAAGTGAAGACACTCCAAAGAGACACTGCGCCTCTCCCTTGAGATACTGGAAAACCAAAGCAGGCACACCAGAAACATTTGGAATCCCTTGGGGAGTTTACTGCAGACATGAGGCCTGGTACTGGCAGGAGGGGAAACTTGACTCCCACAAAAGCCTCCCAGAGTTCTGGTCACTTGTCCCTAGTGTTGTAGACTTCTTGCTCTGTATTTCAAAGGAACCCTCATGTGAGGACCCTAAGTTGGGGTGTGGTGACCTTGGAGCACATTATTTGTTCCTCTTTCCAGTGTGCTGACTAGAATCACATCTCCTTTCCTTGCTACTTTTTGTTTTTTCTTTGTTTTTTGATCTTGAGAGAGTCCATTATATAGTTTGACTCTGCTGGAACTCATTATGTAGAATTCACAGGCATCCACCTGCCTCTGCCTCCTGAGCACTGGGGAAAAGTCGCTCAATATCATAACCAGGCTCTTTCTGTTCCTCACTTTTGTCAAACCATGAAAAATGGTTTGCCACACTCTAGTTTCATAGGGCTGTCAGGGCACAGACTCTGACCCTAAAAACCCTGGAGGCTTCCTTGTCTATATGCCCTCTGGTGGATGTCAGGGGGACAGGAGGAGATATTTGAGGAGCTGGGGTGTCAGGAAACAAGCATTTCTGGCTGGTGGCTGGTGGCATCCTGGATCAGAGAAGCCGCAACAGTTTCCCTGGGATGCTCAGCCATTCTCCTGTGGCTCCCCTGGGAAAACAGAAGGAGCCAGACAAGATGGAGCTGGTGTCTCAGCCCCACCCTGTGTAAGTTAACATGGACTTTATATGAACACAGATTGGAAAGGAGCTGTCAACCAGACCCACCCAGAATATATAAGGGCTACCATGGCCTTGAACACGGACATGCCCCTGCATTCCTAGGTAAAGCTAAATCTGTCTGGAAATATGCTTCTGGAGAACTTCCATTAATTATCCTCTTCACCCTCTGCAGCAGAAAAGGAACTGTCAGTCCTGCTTAGGCTCATGCTTCTGCAGGAGATGGGATTGGCAACTTTCACAGCAGCAGGGCCCCTTGCTCTGCAGAGAATAAGATAACCTGAAAGGTACATTATCTGATTTCATCTTCACTGCCTATCAAGGGCATCCAAGACAGGAATGAAGCCTCTGCCCCAATCCTGTTCTGTTGAGCTCACTGCAGTGTCCACCCCAAGCCCCATCCCTATCTGAAATGCCACTAAGTTGCTAGCACACAAGTCAGGGAGGTCCTCCTTGTGCTTTCATGGAGAACCACCGCCCTCTAGTGGCCACAGATGCAGCATTCTATTCTTGGGAAGAGACTCACAGGCACTCAGTCCATTTTTGTCAATTAACCTGTTGTTAAAGATATTTATCCCTCCTCACATTGCTGCTGGGAGAGAATTTGTACAATTTCCTGTGTGCACAATTTATCAAACCTTAGTTAAAAATAAAAAAAACATATGTTCTCCAACGTTTGTCAGGCTCTATTAGTATAACCAGAGTAGGCCGTACAAATCATTTGTTCTAGAACTTTTTATTACCTATGACCAGGAGTACTATGGTTCCCTCCCTTGAAGCTGTTGGGTTTTTGTTACTGCCCCACAGCATGACTGGCTTCTAAGGCCAGGCTCTGAGAGGCCTTCTAGTGGGTCTCCACCTCCATGCTGTGGGGAAGCCAGACCACTGTTCTCCCAGCTGGCAGACAATATAGAACCCCTTGGCAGACCAAAGTCATGTAGACTTTGGACCCTTGAGACCTCATCTGGTGGGAAGCCCACCTGTATCCTGGGGTCAATTCTATCAATCTGCAATGAGCTCTCAAGAATAGGATGGTCATCACCTCACATTGGTAATGTATGATGGTTTTGATATAATAATTTAATTAAGGAGACAGAAATTAATGACACTCACTACCAGGTTATATCCAATAACCCAGCTGGAAACTTTCTGCTGGGTGGCACTGGACAATATTGTGATTTATAAAATGGAGTACTCTGATCACTAAAAATGATCCTGAGAGATGGCTCAGCTGTTAAGGGCACTGGCTGCTAGGGCAGAGGTCCTGGGTTCAATTCCTTGCACCCACCAGGCAGCTCACAACCATACATCCTCTATCCCCATTGGACTCCATTGATTCTATTACCTCCCAAGAGAGTTTCATGCTGTGTATACCAATAAGAATGATTGATATTTGTATAAAATCTAGGAACCACAAGCTCCTCTATTTTTCCTTCTTTCATTGTCTGTTTTTGCACAGAAGGATTACTTTTTTCATTTCCCTTCAACCATCTGAGACTGACCTATCAATATATTTTAAAGTACTCATCAAAGATTTAGGATATGGAAGGTCTTCCAAAGTCTTTGTGTTAGTGCATTGTTTTTCCTCGGGGTAGGGAATGTTGGTTTGAGCAGTGCATGTGGGACACCCTGCCAACCAGAACCCAGTCAGGTATTGTCTGGGAACAAAGAAGAAGCACTCTGTTGCCTGTGGAAGCCCAAGGGGGACAAACACTAGGACACATAGAAAAAGAGAGGAGTCTTGATCACGCCCCTAAGAGAAAGTCACATTAAATTGAAAACATACACTTTGCTAAAGTTTGTTACCCCAACACTAACCTCCACCACATAATTATTATGCCCACCTAGGATGGCCTGCTCTACACTGACATGTTCCTGGGCATAGGTAAATGGAAGATCTGTGTGTCCCTGGGTTTGTGAGTGTGTGTGTGTGTATGTGTGTGTGTGTAGCCTTTTGTGTGCACATGTGTATGTGAATGGGCACAAGTGCTCATGTGTGCCTTTACCCCTTGTAACACTATTAGGATGTTTCCAAGGTAGAGGGCTTTGTTCATTATATACACATGATGACATACTAGGAAACCCATCTTCAGGGAGCAGGTCAGGATTGTGAGAAGACCCTAAGAGGAAAATGCTTTTTTCTGGGATGCTTGTGGTACAGAGGGGATGGTTTGGAAACTTCTGCCTGCCTTCTCA